>NC_082641.1:107640920-108265920 GCF_028023285.1 Balaenoptera ricei
ACAACTTATACATATAGCTTTTAGAATTTTCCATTCCAGAGGTCTTAAATTCTCATTGGATGTTTCTAATGGAGATGTACTATGAAATCATTATATCCCCGGGGAGAGTGTATGGAGATGGAAAGACCAGTCAAGTGGTTTAGATCAAGATAAGCCAGACAGTCCCAGGTTTCACTTATGATCTGCCACTTCTTAGCTGTGTGATTGAAGATAAGATTATCAGCTGCTCTGAGTCTCACTTTACTCAGCTGTAAAATGGTGATAATACCATCTCCTTCACAGTGTAATTCCGAGGATTAAATGACAGCTTTTGTAAAGTGACTAACTGAGTGCCTAGTATGTACAAAGTAAATCCTTGGTGAATGAACATAATTGCTGTTATCATTATAGAGTCATCGGAGGCTTTTACTAAGGGATCTCATTTGGATTTTGCTGCTACATTCTAATTTGGTGTTAGCTGTAAGAAAGACTAGTAAGTCGGACTATCTGTTTGGGATAGGACCTTTAACGTTTCACTTTGCTATGTTTTAGCAAAATGTTATTTTTCATAAATTATATAAAAACAGTGTCAAACAGATATTGTCCATGGTGGTCCATGGTGATAGGTGACGTTTTAATCATGTCAGGTGTCTGATAGTTCTGTCTGTATCAACTAAGCCTCCAGGGAAATAAATGTTATTCTTGCTCTAATTGTCATTAACAGAAATATGAATGTTGCCATTTACTCAAGGCTGACTGTGTAAAAGGTACTCCCAGTGATTCTGAGAGGCAGGTACAGAGCTATATTTTGGAAACTGAAAGGAAAAGAAATTCATCTAGGGTGTCTAGGATGACACAGCTTAGTAGGTACGGAGCGGACTCAAAACCCGGTATCTGATGTAAGACTCTGCTGTATTATACACTATAGCCCAATGGTTTCTGGGACTGTTAATCCCCTTTTGATATAACCATGAAAAAAAATGCATTCCAGTCATATAAAAATAGTAAAATTAAAGTTGCTAATATTAAGGCATCAGGTTTTTCATGCACAGATAACTAGAAAAAATTTAAATGTTTTTAAAACTATTATTCCTAGTTCTCATTCTGAAGATTCAAAAATAGTCGCAAAAAAGCTTATATCTGTATAGTTTCGTTTAGAAGATGTGTCAGGTGGCATCCCAACTTTCCTTGGAAAATTTCAGCACTTATTGAAAATTATTAAATAGTCTTGTATTAAACCTACTTCTTTCCCCCCAATATTTCAACTCTGATATTGCAAATAGTGCCTGCTGCCAAGATAATCATCCACCTAGATATCCTCTTCTCTTTACTTGGAACAAACAGAAAAATGTTGAGATGTTTGTATGTAGCTTTTAAAAGTTTTTGTAATTATATCCTTTGACATATTTAGCAATAATAAGAATAATGATAATAATAAATCATAATCTCTTCCATTTTTAAAGTACTGTGTAAATAACAAGCTGTTTTTAGACACATTATCTTATGTCATGCTCACCACAGCCATAGCCTGGTTTTAAAGATGAGGGAAGCATGGTTGGGAGCGGGCAAGTAATCTTGTCAAGGTCCTACTTCTAGGAGAGGCAGTGTGGGAACTGGAGCCTGGATTTTCTGATGCTAAATCACAAAACCTGTTGGGTACACAGGTTTTGGGTCTTTGTCCTCATTCCTGCTCCTGCTCCTTCCCTCATCTCCATCTTTTCCTTTCCTCTTCCCTTCACTTTCCACCCCTCCCTCTGCCCTGCTCCTTTTCCTTCTCTCTCTGTCATCTCTTCCATCCATTCGTCTACTTTGTTTCAGCACTTTTCCCACCAATCCTCTTGCCTCAGTCACTGTATGCTGGCTATCCCAGTGACTCAATGGAATGGTAAAGATCTGTTTGCCAATTCACGTATAGATATTTGTGTAGCTCTGAGGAATGCCAATAACTCAGATGTAAGCTCTTAGAGAAGGAAGTTTGTTTTGTTTGCTGCTAAATTCTCAGAACTTAGTGTAAAGGAGATGCTCAATAAATATTTATTGCCTGGATGAATGAATAGGTGATTGAATGACCTAATGAAAAACTGTACGGTACATATGGGCATTCACTAACTGTTTACTTACTTGCCTATTTTTGCCCATGAATTGTCCCTCTGCTGTTCTTTTGGTAGCTGATTTTGGCAGTAGATACATCAATGGAATTTCTGGTTGTGTTATTTTATATCAGTGTTACTAAATGTTAGAATCATGACTCCCCAAAAGTCAAAGCATTTTAGACTCTGTAGTCTTTAGTGTTTAGACTAAACATCCACAGAATTTCAGATTTACTTGCATGTGTGTATTTTGCACTCTCTCCTTTCTCAATATATCACATATTAAATCATTATAATTATAAGCGGATAACTAAAAAATATATATTGATATTATCCAGAATGTTTTTACTTTATGTTCAGTAGTATTTTGTGTCTCCACATTCTTGGGTTTTGTGTTTCTATTCACAAGAAGTACAATCCTATGTCAGCTCTCTAGACTTACAGTAATGCATGCAGCATTGCCCTGTTCGTTTTTATGATCTGTTGCATTCAGACTGTGCAGGGCAAATATTCCAGTTAACAATCAAGCCATTGTAATTCTCCAAACGACTTTCAACCATAAAGGCATCTTCTTTTCAAAGACCAAAAGGAAGAGGTAGAGGAAAAATAAGACCCTTTAAATTCTGTAGAAAGTTCTATAGAAAGTAATACATATTCAGATAGATAAGACATGGGTCATGTGAACCTGTAATATTTTATCCACGTACTATGATAGCCTCACATATCTATTTTAATTTTTATGTGTAGTAGAATGAATGGCTGTTTTGCATTTTTTTTTCCCGTTTTAGACTCAGCTCTGTCAAGGATTATACCTCCATTGAAAAAGAAAATAACTGCTTTTGATTGGAAGTTTAAGTGGCTTCCTGGTTTACTAGTTGGAAAAGGTAGTGTTCTAATAAGCATGTGTTATTTTCTTCACTGATTATGAGGATACCAACCCTGGGATTCTTATGTACAGTATATGTTGAACATGTGTTTACTGTAAGGGAATGGTGCTTGAATACTGACAGAAGCAAAAACAATTTAAAGAGGGATTGTGCCTCCTCAGAGAAGTGGCAAGGCTGAATGGGAGAAACACATCTGAGTAATAATTATTTACTGGCAATAGGAGATGTGTTGGAAATAATGTCAAGTGAAGTATTCTACTTTTTATTTTCTTGCACAATTTTGCCAATAATAAATACACTGTCTACTCCCCAAAAGATGTGGGGACAGCTGAAAGTGAAAACCCATAAACCCATTTGCAAACTTGTGTGCTTGTATTCAGGGCAGTTAATAAAGGTGCTTCAGGGAAGCATATGTTGATGAAAGGCTTATGCTCCTGTGTACTTCCTAGGGTTATGATTATCAATAAAATAATATTTGTAAAAATAGCTGGCACATTATTGATGATGAAATTAGTTTCTGGCCTGATAAGAAGTATTGTTATCTACATCCTGATATACGTTGCTTTAGGACATTGCTTACTTAAACATCAGTTTTCTTAGACACCATAGCCTACCCATGTGTTCTTTGAGAAACCTGTTGAGCTGCTGTTAAGCAGTAGGATGGTAGTTATGAGCATGTGATGAGACCTACAACTTCACTTTGGTTTCTGTGTGAATATTGCTTTGCATTATGGAAAGCTCAAGTTAACCCTGTGCAGCTGAATTTCATATTAGTTGTATTAACACATAAAAGTTTAAAGTTAAATGTTTGCCAGTGTTTTAAAAGCTACAAGCAATACCTTTGAAATACCTATTAGTTTGTTTTATGTAGAATAAGATAATTTAAAAATAATTTTTGTAAGTCAGAGAAACACAAACATCATATGATATTACTTATATGTGGAATCTAAAAAAATGATACAAATACACTTATTTACAAAACAGAAACAGACTCACAGACATAGAAAACAAACTTACGGTTACCAAAGGGGAAAGGGGGGAGGGATATATTAGGAGTTTCGGATTAGCAGATACACACTACTATATATAAAATAGCTAAACAACAAGGTCCTACTGTATAGCACAGGAAACTACATTCAGTGTCTTATAACAACCTATAATGAAAAAGAATATATAGGTATGTATAACTGAATCGCTTCTCTGTACACCAGAAACTAACACAACATTGTAAATCAACTATACCTCAATTTAAAAAAAAAAGTTTTTAATGCAGAATGAATAACATAATTCACACTAATGGCATATTAGAGGAATATATTACATTTTTACTCATTGATTTCATAGTCTTAGAAATGTGAATAAGAGGCATAATAATGATGTAGAAACAAGAAATTAATTTGTACAAACGGTACTAAAGGATTGTAAGCAGAGATCATAATTTTACCTCTTTTTATGCTTGCAGCCCCTCCTAACACAGTGCCTTGTCTATGCGAGGAACAGTGTGTATTTCCTGGAAGAATCTGTTGCTTTGAAAAGAGAGATTCAGTCTTCTCCTGTAGTGCAGCCTTTGTTAAATCTCGTAGAATTGTCGTCTGTCTCATTTTCTTATGGTAATTTACTGGTAAGACCTGCACCTACAGTGGATCCCATGGACAGAGCTCCATTCCGTATCCAGCACCTACGGTGTGTGTGCCAGGCACAGTCAGTGAAAGAATGAAGTAGGACAGGCATCATTTTGAGGTGCTTACAGTTCTATGGGTTTCAATGGTAGGACACTTCCCTAAAGAGTAAATCTTCATGAAACACAAACAAGTTACCGTGAAGTATTTAAACACATGCTATTTTTTGGTGGGACTTGATATTTAAAATTTACTTGTAAAATGACACTAAAACTTTCCATTTGATTAAGAAAGATTGACAGTGATACGTAAATAATGATTCTTTATCCCCTACAAGACTTTTCAAATTTTTATTTCAATTTTCGCTATCCTCATCCACACTTCCTACCACTATTGAAGAAATCATTTGGTTAGATAAAATTCTCTTTGATAATTCTAAATGTCTCAGCTAAGTCAATTTCATTTTAATGTATGAAGGAGATTAAATTGTATCTCCTCTGATTCCTAGGAAATCCACTCACTTCCTTTTTCTTGTAAAAGTCATCGCTCTTTGTAAGTACTCTGATTTTTTTAGACTCTACAATTCTAACAAAGATTTGGGGCCACAGTTAATCATATTGTAACTTTCTTTGTAGTTATTTTGCCAATTTAGACACACATATTATTAAGAACACATAAAGTTTGTGCTGTGAATTTACAATTCCAGGTGAGAAATTTGAAATTAAGGTAATGAAATGGGTCAAGGCAGAGACTTATCCTTATAAGTTCAGAATGCCCGGGAGAATCATTTAAACAAAATCTAGTGCTAAAAATTAAAAGAAGATACCAAGTGCAGATCATTTGCTTGTCCTGGTTTTTCATTTATTTATGACTCGTCCTTCCCCTGGCATTCCTTGTGATTTTTCACTTCTTCTTCTCACCAAAGCAATCTGTACACAGCAGCATGCTGTGTATGCTCAGTACAAATAGATTTTTCTCTGGAATCTTACAGGTCATTTTATTTGGATTTGTTAAAGAAATAAAAATTAACTCAAAAAATTTCAAGCCCCAGTTTGCCTCCCCAACCCTGATATTTCAACTCCTTGTCATTTTTCTGTGTTTTTGCAGTTTTCTTGTGGGTTTTATTGTGAATTTCCTAGTCCTATTTGATGTATTTCTCTTGCTGCTTCTTTGTGAACAATTTGGGTTATGGATTTTGAGGTGGTAAATCATGAGTTTTTTTCAAATGTTTTGTATTATAGTGGAACTAAGTCAGGGCTGACAATGGCTTTTTGAAATAACGAGACAGTGATTTACATTTCCGGGAAGATGTTTAATGCAGCACCCTGAATTCAGCTTCAAAATAGAATATATCTGGTGATTACTTTTTATTTTTTGTTTAAAAATTATTTTAAAATGTAATTATTTAGATGGACAGGTTTATATTTACATGGACCTTATCATTCTGACCAGGGTATATTTTACATTTAATAATATTTTTTATCATTGATTTCTTTAATGAGGTAATATATAGGTTTTAGAGTTAGGTTAGACTAACAGTTCTGTCTGCCAACTTGTGACCTTGGTTGAATTAGTTTCCTAGGGCTGGTGTAATAAAATAACACAAACTGGGTAGCTTAAAATGACAGAAATTCATCCCCTCACAGATTTGGGGGCTAAAAGTACAAAATCAAAGTGTCTGCAGGGCCATGCTCCCACTGAAGGATCTAAGAAAGAATCTTTCCTCGCCTCTTCCTAGCTTCTGGTGGTTGCTGGTAATCTTTGGCGTTCCTTACATTAACTCTAAAAGGCCACTGCTTAATATCCCCGTGGATGTTAATGTAGATTTTAAGATAAATAATATAGGACTCAGAAATCGCTTTTATCTTAGAAAAGTATGATGTATTATAATACGGAAATAAAACTGGAGCACCCATGTAGAACATGAAAGTGGATCTTCACTGTTAAAGATCCATGTTAAAGGAAAGGAGTGTTACATTTTAAAAGAATTTAAAGAATATAAATAACTGTTTGTCTCTCTACTCCGGAAAAAAAATGAGGCCTCACTCGCTTCCACCTCATCCAAGGAATGCCGATGCTCTGCTTCTTTTGTACCCCCATAGAGTGCTAGATACCTTCACGCTGAATATTTCCTTCTCCAGGACCTGCACCCACCTTCCATCTCCCTCCTTCTCTACCACTACCCTCCTCCTGGACAGACGACAGTTTCTCCTACATTAAAGATCAAATTAAGAAGGTCTGATTCAGTCTCCCAGAGTGACTCAACAGTCTCCCTTCCACAGTTGCTTGTTTGTTAACGTGTACGGTAGATGCTTCCTGAGAGAAGTATCCCTTTTCCTTTCTCCAGTCTGAATTTCAACCCAGACCCTTGATCTTGTGAGGACCCCTAAGCTCTTCAGGCCTGAAGACACCCGTGTTTCTGGCTTTTCTACTCCTCTGCCTTCTTTTTTGCTTGACGTTGGTTCTAGCCAGGCCTTGGATCCCACTGCTGCTGACACAGGCTCTGCTTTCACCAGCCCACTCTCACCTGCCATGATCATAGCCTGCTGTGCACCGTGGATCCTACTGCCTTTTCTGGAAGGCGTTCTTTTTCTCCTTTTGCTTTCAAAGACCTTTTACCTTTAATTATTCTAATCCAGAGAAAAGAGCATCTCTGGATCTCCTCATTTAACTTTTCACTCTGAAATGGTGTCTAAGCCATAATCTTGTGAATCTTGTGAATCCGGTCAGGTGTTTCTCCTGGATCATTACATTATAGTAGAACTAAACAGTGACAGACAGATGGCTTTTTGGAATAATGAGCTACTGAGTCGTATTTCAAGGAGAATGTTTAGTGCAGTGTCCTGAATTTAGATTTAAAGCAAAGTACGAAAATAGAGTTTTATTTAAAAATTGGGGGAAAAAACACAATCTGGATAATGGAATCTCCAAAGTTCAATTTGAATTGGGCTATTTGCATTGATTACATCAGGTAATAACTAGATTTTCCTTTCCTTTGGTCATGTTGAAACATACTCATAAAATGGCTGGGATGTTATTTATCCAACGTGGAAAGGAAGTAAGCGTTGTATTTACGTATCATCCCTGTTCCAACATGCAAAAGAACACACAAGGTGAGTGCTTTGAGATTTATGTCTTATTTACTTATGCCTAGTCCTTTGGCTTTCAGATTTGCTTGGAACTATAGAGGAGATCCTTCCGAGCCTCCCAGGAGATATCAGTGTTTGGGCAATGAAAGAGTCTGTTCCGGAAGGCATAATTTCACTCAAAGAAAAACTGAGCACAGCATCTGACAGCCAGGTGCCACACAGCCACCATGTTGCCTCAAACCTCAAGGCTCCTTATCTTTATATTTTCACTTCTGGAACAACAGGTAAGATCCATTTGTTCTTGAAACTTAAGAAGAATGCAGCGTATTTGCAAAGCAGCAATTTCAGGCAGATCTCTGCCACGTGTAGTTGTAACTGAGCAAACAACTCATGTGCCCTTGACACAGAAAGCCACACTCTGACAGTGGGAGTCTGCAGCCCAGTAAGGATTTATTGCAGGGCGCCCAGCCTCAGATCCACTCCAACTTGATCTTTGAGTTAGGAGTTTCTTAAAGCGGAAGAACAAAGAAGCTAGGGTTAATCATCCGCTTGTGACATTTCTGTGACAGTTTCTCGGGAAGTCAGGCTGTCTCTGGTTTACAACTCTCTGACCAGGTGGTCCATGGCTTGAGGATCTGTGAGCTCATCTCACCCTGGAGAAACAACCTGAGTTTACACGTTAATGATATCTATAATAGCTACTTGAGTACATTAACTATGTTATCCGCAAGAGCAATTTTAGTCATCTGACTCTGGTTGATTATTGTTCAGTTAGCCCAGAATTGAGGTCAGAGGGGACAAGAAAGGAAACAAAGCTTTGGATATAGAGAGATTAATCATAAAGTTGGTAAGAGAACTTGGTTTTAGGGGGGCTTGGTTTCATAGTCACGAGACATCTCAGAAAGCATGCATCCAAGAAGGCCTGGGGTTCTTAGATCTTTGAACTCCCAAACTTGGATGAAAAAGGTAATTGCTTTAACTTTAACTTGACAAGTCACCATGTTCACTTGGCCATTGTCTCGTGTGGAAAGATTTTCTTCAAGTTTGGTAGTACAAATGGCACAGGAATGTGTGAAGACTTGAGCCAACCCAGTTGCTCAGAGTGTGGAATTTGGCCAGCTTCTTCGGCAGGATCTTTGCTAGCTTCCCTTAGATGCCTAATGTATAAAATGAAAAGATTAGTTTAAATAGTTTGTAATTATCCTGCTGGATTAAAAAATCCATTAGTCTACTTTAAAACAATTTTCTATATTCTTGTATAAAATGTTAAATCCTAAGCACAATCCAAGTATGGCTGCAATTGAAGCACCTGTAGCTGGCTCTCCTCGTTTTCCATAAGTTGATTGGAACATGTGAGAAGCAGGAAATCTTGAAGGCATTGCAGGTTTGAGGAAGGATACAAAATAGAATCAAGTAACTAAACTTTCCTTTTTTTAGGTAAACAACAACACACACACACACACAAAGAATATCAAACTACTTGAGAATTCAAAAGAAATGTTAAACTTAATTGATTCTTAAGAAAAATTTAATGATATTTTTGGTAGTCTAAGTAAGCTTTTGTAATTAGTTTGAAGATGACTGGGAGTTTGAATTAGAGGCATATTAAAAATATTGGTACTAATTTCTCTTGCACAGGTAGTATTGTAGGCAAAACTACTATTGCATTGGTAAAGTTTTCTTACTTTTTTCTTTTTCTTTTTCCTATTTGGAGGCTAACAATGATCTCCTCTATACTGGAGAGTAGACTATGGTTTTCTTTTTAACTTTGCAACAGCTTTGATAAGTGAACTAGGAAATGCTAATATGTATCAAGTCACCAGCATAAATTCAGACTGACTTTGGACTTTGAAAGAGACAATAAAATTCTGGAAATTATATGCTTTGAAAACTTCCAAGGGAAGGTACTTGACCAATTTGTCTTTATGGTGTTTTCTTGTAAAAATAGAAAGTGACTCTGGTCTTCAAAACAATCTTTACCACTCCCCCCCTCCCTCCAACCCCCCTCCCCACCCCAAAAGAGAATAGTGTGGAGCAGACTATTACATCTTTTTTTCTTGAAGATCTCTTAAAACCAGAGTGTTTGGTACATTTGCACAACAGGCTGAAAGCAAAAGTGCTATTAATTTTTTCTGTTTGATATTTATTTGTATTAAAGTTATACAGCACAGAGATGAAAAATTCTAATAGTTTTAAAAATTTTAGAGAAAAATACCCTGCTTACCCCTCTATTTCTCCATCCCGAAACCAATTATATTCAGTATTTTTAGATCTTTCTTTCTGTAATCACCTCCATTTATCTAAATAGATTTATTAATAGTATTTTACTGGATACTTAATAGGTACCTACTAAAAAGTATGTACTGCTTTTCCACAATGGAAATGAGGATTTTCTCTTCTTTCTTTACCACTCTCTCCCTCCACTCATTTCTTTCTCTCTGGTGCAGATACTTTCTCTCCCCAACATCACCCTAATATTGTTTCATCATAAATTTTTATTTGATTGGTATCAGTATCAATTAACTTAGTAAATACTATTTCTTGCTGAGCTCTATAGTATAACAAAATTATATTTATTTCCTTTCATGTAAAACTCTCCCCAACCTTGAATTAATCATTTGTTTTTGTTTGTTTGCTTACTTAGTTTTCTATACACCTATAAATGGTTCGTACCCATCCCTTTATCAAAAAGTAACTCACCTTTAGATATTGAAAAGCTAGTCTGTATTTTGTCAAGCCCATGTTCTTGGCTGCATGTTTCCCAGAGCTTTCCTCCCTACGATTCCAGTCTTGAAATGTTGCTCTCTTACTGTCCTGGGTTCATTCCTCACCATCGCCCTGAGAATTCCCTTCAACTCTTTTCTTTTTTTCTGATCCCCTGATTCTTAGATTCTAAATTCATTTCCTTAGTTTGCTTTTCATTTTATCACTGCACTGCTTTCATTAGCTGCTTGATAAAGAGTATTTAGTAGGTACGTTTTAAGTCCTTATATGCCTGAAAGTGTCTTTTTCTACCCTTACACTTGTTTGTATGGAATTCTAGATTAGAAATGATATTGATGCAGGAGTTTGAAGGCATTGCTTTTTTATCTTCTGTCTTCCAGTACACATACTGAGAAGTCTTTTTCTTTCTGATTTCTAATCCTTTACTTGCAACCTGGTATTGTTTTTCTTTCTTTCTTTTTTGGGATTTTTAGAATCTTTTATTAGCCTTCAGTAATCTATGATATCATGATTATTTGTACTGGAACCAGTCTTATCCATTTTGCTGGTAAATTTGTAAGCCTTTTAAATCTAGAAACTCATGTCTTGCAAGTCTAGGTACTTGAAAATTTTTTTTTAAAGGTGTCTACATATTCTTCTTTTTCCTTCTTTATTTCTATTCTTTCTGCCCATTCCCTCCTTCTATTATATTTGTTTGCTTGTTCGTTCTTTTATCTTTGGAACTCTAACTTTTTAAAGATTGGCCTCCTTGCACTGAGTTATTAATTTTCTAATCTTTTATATCCTATTTTCCTTCTCTTACCTTTTGATTTACTTTTTTTAAGTGCAAAACAATAAATTTTTATTTGTTCACAGTTAAACACAAGCAACTGCCTTGATATTTTAGAGCATTCTAGGAATGCTCTAAAAAGCAAAAGCAAACCCTTTTGAATCCAATTCCCATTCACTGAGATTATACCATTTCCTCTTGCAGTTCACGTTTATGGCATCTGATGTGGATTGTTTGACATGCTTTTAAAATCAAGATGGGAAGGTGTAAACGTTTTGACAATAGATTACTTTCTAAAATTTAGCTTTTAGCAGTCAGCCAAAAACAAAATCTGTTTTTCACTGATGGGACCCCTTGATTTACTTTTTGAGGGATTTATCTTTTAGCCCTTGTGTTCTCTTAATATTTCTCATTTTGTAGCATGTTATTTTTGTATTATTGATACTTCATTGTCTCATACCTCTCAGAATATTAATATTTTTTGAAAGTTTCTCCTCTCTACCTTGTCTCTATTTTTCTCTGACATCCTTTTATCTTTTGTTTTATGTTGGTCTCTGTTCTTTACCCTAGAGGATTTCCTCAAGTATCTGGTGACCTTTGGCTGTGCATATTTAAAATGCAGCCACCAAAACACACACACACAAAAACAAACCAAATCCTAACTAGAAGCTCTGTGTGATTGAGTGGGATTGTGGGCTGGTTAGTTTCATTGTTCACGACATTTTGTTGGGAGATTCGTGACTGTCAGTTTTTACTTCTGGGCGCTTTAGAGTCCTCAGATAAGAATCTTGAAGGGAAAACTAGTCAAGTGTAAAAAGGGAGCTGGAGAAGGATGCAGACTTCTCTTATTCTCCCTACTTGTTCAACCGCTCTTCTTCCTGGTGTTTCCAGAGGCTCATGTTTTCCCAGAGAATACATATCAGATCTTATACCAGTGTGGAGGAAGCAATCTGGGGCTGTAATTTTATTTTATTTTATGTTTTGCATTGTAAAATTTCAAAAGCATTTACTGACATTCTTCCAAATTTGGATTGTGAATGATCTTATACAGGGAAAGTTATACAAAAATCATCTCTTGTTAGCTTAAAGTTCTGAGCAACATGGGGTCTTGTAGAGATCAAAGCAGAGCAACATACAGAATTAGGCATATAGTAGATGTCATGCTTTATAAATACAAAGCTATCAAAGAATGTAAAATCACATTTTTTACTGACTAGGGCCCTTGGACTCTTTAATCAATAGAAATTAATTAAGTTCTACTCAATAGAAATTGATAAGAGGTCAGATGAGGAATTCATGCTAGGCTTTATTGGGACTCATGCTGCAGCATGAGGAAATGAAAACAAGTAACAGGTGCCCTTACCCACTCCCTGAGGAGGGACTGGTTCCTTAAATAGGGTGAGGGTAGTGGTGGATTGGTGGGTCAGGCTGGAGGGTGGCTCAGGTGGTCTGCCCACCCCCTTGGTGGTAATGTGTGCAGGCATCATGTGCAGGACCCTGCTTTTGCTCCGGGCACCTCAGAAATGGCAGTTGATTTGTGGCCTTTTTGTATTTTATTGTTCATAATTGCCTCAACTGTGCATGCATGCAGTTATTTTTAGCCCCTTATAGTTTCTTTGTATTCCGTTGCTCAAGGTGAAGCAACTCCAATAAAGGATCCCAGGCACCAGCTCCCAGTCTGTCTCACGTTGAGCCTTGTTAGAGACTTAATTGACATTTTTTATTAAAAGCATCTCTCTTGTTCTCTCTCTCTAATATAAGCTGATGTTTTGCAACTCAAAACCCAGAGCTGAATTAAGTGATGATAATTGTAATGAACATGAAAATTTATATTAGTATGTCACCTATTATCATAAAAATCACTGATTCTCACATAAAAATCTTATAATGTTGATAACGATGAAGGTGTTGGTGCAAGTTACGAAGTGATGTAAATAAATGAGACTTGGAAAAGTTAAATGATGGCAGTAGAGTTTGCTCATAGGCCCTTTCAGGCAGGTTATAAGGGAGCATTTTGGATTATATTGAATCTTTCCTAATCATTTTACTACTATGAAGTCCTGTTTG
The DNA here is from genome assembly GCF_028023285.1 of Balaenoptera ricei. Lineage (NCBI taxonomy): Eukaryota > Metazoa > Chordata > Mammalia > Artiodactyla > Balaenopteridae > Balaenoptera > Balaenoptera ricei. Next base: position 107,654,145 of record NC_082641.1, read on the forward strand.
CCCAAGCTCACCAAAATATTATATCCATGGACCCAGGAACAGACTTAGAATGTCTCTGAGTAAGGAAAGGATTGAGGTCAGTTTTTATACCATTCACGTGTCTTTGACCTGGGAGATTCTGTGAGATCTTGATGAACAAGGGGTGACTCCCTTATCTATGACTCTGATGGAATTGCTTCTTAAACAGAACTCCCATTTAGCTCCCTCTTTATAGTTCCATATTGATATTCCACTCTGGGGGGTACCTGGTCATCAAGTTTCTGAGCCTCGCTGGGGTTCTGTGGGAGCAAACCAACTTTCTTCAAGGCTTCAGCTTAGGTTTCATCTTCTTGGGTCTGCTGTGTCAGTCACCAGTTGTCCATCTGCCTTTCTATTTTTTCCTTCCTTCCTTCCTTCCTTCCTTCCTTCCTTCCTTCCTTCCTTCCTTCCTTCCCTCCCTCCCTCCCTCCCTGCACCGGGTCTTAGTTGTGGCATGTGAATTCTTAGTTGCGGTACGCATATGGGATCTAGTTCCCCGACGAACCTGGGCCCTCTGCGTTGGGAGTGCAGAGTCCTACCCACTGGACCACCAGGGAAGTCCCCATCTGCCTTTCTAAAATTGTGTTGCTGTCATCTCCAATTCCATTCTTTTGGCCTATGTATGTGTTCAGTCTGCCAACTTCTAGTTCTGTTGTCGCTCACTGAAATTGGTTAGGTGCCTGAAGATCTCTAGGAAAGGCTATTTACACCTGGACAGAGCAGCCTTGCCTTCAGCCACTCCGGTAAGTAGAGGGAGGAGGAAAAAGACAGAACTGCCTTCCGTGCTGCGCCTGGGGCCAGTTGCTATCACCATCTAAGTCTCTATTTACTTTTGTCTCTCCTTCTCCTTAATCTTATGGATTCTTTCCTTTTTCCAAAATTATCCCTGAATTCCCCAGATTTTTTCATGCCTGCCCCTGAATTGGTTTTCTCTTGATATCATCTGTTCCTCCTTCTTCCTGCTAATCCCCAATTCACTGGACACAGCCTCACTCCCACCTTTATGCCTGGACCTTATCCCAGTGGCCTCCTCACATCTGCGGACATGTGGAGAGTTTCAATGCTAGGGATTCATAGAAGGTTAGAAGAACAAAGGACTCAGGAGACCATCTAAGGTAGCATTTCTCCAAGCATGTGGCACAGCATGTCCCTTCATGCCTACAAAGAAGGGAAATAAAAGTTGAAAAGGGGCTTTATGACCACATAAGCTTGAGAAACATCATTGAAGAAATAGTAACATTTCTGTACTGTTGGGCTTGTCGAAAGCTTTAATATGTTAATGTGCTTTCTAACTCTTCCAAGAAGGGACTCTAAATTGCAGTTTTAACAAGCTTCATTTATTCTGTTGGTCCTTCTTTCCTTCTTTAAAACTTTAAACTCCATGAGCCTTTGATCACTTTCATTTGTTGGATAAGCTCCTATCTGTTGTCTCCTTTATCAAAAAGTCTGAGTACCTTGAATGGTTTAATAATAAATTAATGAGATCATTATTCACTTAAAGCTAACCAAATTAGGAATGAAAACATGACTAATTCGCTCACTAAAGTGCTTTACAGGAGTGACATAAGCACACAGGTGGAAAATAACTAGATAAAGCATCCTTCTTTTTTCGACATACCTCCAACTGAAAAGTTATTTTTAAGGCTGGGTTGCCATGAGATCAGGAACAATATGGAAAGTAGGGAATATGGTGCCTGAAGAACAGTAGGTGGGAGCTTCTCGGAAGCAGAAAATGCATAAATATTTGATTCTCTCAATGAAGAAAAGAAAGGCATTGCATTATCAAGAATCAAGGATGCTAGTCTCACTCAAAATCTTTATACATGGCTTTGACAAGAAATTTTGGAGGGGTTCCCTGTGCATGTGGATGACAATAAACTCTTTTAGGGTGTGAGATGCCAACCTATCAGGAAAAGCCACAGAAACTTCTTTTGAAAAAATGAATTATTTTGAATAATAAATGAATTTTGGTTAGGATGGTAAGCAAGATCATGCCAATTTTGTGTATGAGATCTTCCAGTTAATGGAAATGGAGCACAAAGCCTGTCAGAAAATGTCAAAGCAGGTGCAGCAGCAAGGCGGACTTGAGGTTAACCCTGGTGAGTGTCTGGAAGTCACTGTAAACTGGAGTTCATAGCTACATGTGCTGCTGTCACCAAAAACCCATGACAACTTGGGCTTTATTTGGTAAATATGTTGAACCAGAGAAGGAATGATGTATTTTTGGCATCTTTATAGCAGATACGACTCTTTGAACCTTACAAGATCTCAAACTCTATGTAGATCTAAGATTCTAGAGATTAATTACAGTTGTAGCTGACATTTGCATGACCCCTTTTACCAACGATACAGACTATTTTGATGTATTTTTGTCTCAACTGCTGTTGTAGTTGATACCAGCATAGTATCTATTCTATTATTTATTTATTTTTTTCTTTTCTTCTAGGTCTCCCAAAAGCAGCTGTGATTTGTCAGCTGCAGGCTATGAAGGGTTCTGCTGGATTATGGGCTTTTGGTTGTACTTCCGATGACATCATTTATATAACCCTTCCTCTGTATCATAGTTCAGGATCTCTCCTGGGAATTGGTGGATGTATTGAGTTAGGTAAGCTTTTATATTCTGTTTCATAAGTTCTCAAAATGCCTAATAATTGGAACTTGCCTTCATTAAAGTTCAAAACTCTATCAGTAGAATTCAGAGTGATCGTGTGCATGTTATACAATTATAAAAAAATATTTATTAAAAGGACACAATTTCATCACATACTTCAGTGTATGCCTGAAGTGGAAAGAGCAGTAATTTGGCCTCGTGGTTGGATCTGGCTGTTGACAGGGCTTCCCTCTCCATGTGGTCGCTCACCCTTGAGTGGTTGCCGCCCCTGTCCTTAAATGGTGGTAGGAGCCTTCCCAGAGGGTGAACTCAGAAGCTGTGTAGCTCTTAAGTCTTAGCCTCGTCGGAAGTAACATGGATCATTTCACCTGCATTTTGTTGATCAAAGCAAGTCACAAGCCAGTTTAAATTCAAGATTTGAAGAGTGGGGAAAGAGAACCCACTTCTTGAAGGGAAGGGTGGCAAATTCACATTGCAAAGGTAAAGGCGTAGGAGAAATTGTTGAGGCTATCTTTGCAAACAGTGTATCCCAGATACCCAAGAAGTCAGTTGGTAGAGCTGGTGACTCAGTAGATTCCATTCATAACTATGCTGAGATTATGTGTCTGTTACTAGTTAGCCCAGAAATAATACACAGAGATAATTCACCATTATTTATATATGTCTAAAATACTATAAAGTAATCTTATAGAATAGTATATTTAAAATATGATCAATGCCCACAATAAATAAAGATGAGGGTCAAGACTTTAGCATTTTCCTTGGAACATATTCATATGACTTACATTGTTATTAAAATTAGGTTGTTAAAGTTAGCAGTCATTATTGAACCTTTTTGTTGGTGCTTTCATACTAACGCTACCTTACTAACTCTCAATCTCAAACTATATTGAGACTGCTTAAAAGTTTTTAAAAATGAATACTATGTATATATTCAATGTCGAAAGTAAGTGAATATTCTTGGTTTCTATGAAGAAGGATGACCTTATCTATATTCATGCTCTAATACTTGTAATTCTCCTACTTATTTTGGCTGCTTCTTTCATCCCATGTATTGCAAAGAGTATATCTACAGTCAAAATATAGAATTACAACATGAATATTTTTAAAAGACTTATTGGACTGTAAGATTAATGTTTTCAAATGAGCTTGATATAAATGGCCACTGATGGATTATAAAAGCCTTGAAAGTGAGCAAAAGTGTTCTAGACAGAGCAACATCATTTGTGTTTTATGTTAATTCTGCCCTTGAATTTTTTTTCCCTTTTGCCTTTTTATACCTTTTCTTGTAGGTGCTACTTGTGTGTTAAAGAAGAAATTTTCAGCAAGCCAATTTTGGAACGACTGCAGAAAGTATAATGTGACTGTGTTTCAGTACATTGGAGAACTTTGTCGCTACCTTTGCAAACAACCTAAGGTAAGAGTAATCATTGTCAGAGAGAAAAAGTAATTTCAGAAAGAAAAAGAAAATAATTGAGAGAAAATAATTTTTGTTTGCTTATACTCCATTTTCTTCCAGAGCATAGTTTAACTGACTTACAAAGATGTATGCAAAACCGCAAGATAAAATGAGTATAAAACAAGTCAGAGAAAATAAAAGGAGGATACCAGGAATGTACTGTGTTTTATATTGAGGCAGGAGAAGACAGACTCGTAATCCAGTCCCCTTCATGTTTAGACGGATTAAAATTTCTGTAAACATAGCATGCATCTGATTATGAAATTATTTTCTGTCTACAGAAAGCAGTTATTCCAAGGGTTGAATTAGATCATCTTTTAAAATGCTGGTCTTTAAATAACACACAAAAACTAATAACAATGGTTATACTTGTTTTTCTATTTGTTTTCTTTTGAATAAGCGATTAGATTAGAATATCTTTTTGCTTGGTTTTGCTGTAAACTTAAAAAGAAACTTTGCTTTGATTTGCACTTGTCTCCCCACCACCTCAAGCAATCATTTCCATGAAATTATGATAAATTGCCCCCTTCTGAAAATAGACCGGCAGAGACAGTTACATTAGCCTAAAGCTTGTCTTTATTAGTTCGTTTGCTTTTTTGCCCTCAGAAGTTGTTGTCCTTTTCCTGGTCTCATTTGTATTTTGAGATGCTTATTTTTTCACTGTCTGATTGTCTAAGCATTCTTGAGGCTACAAGGAAGGGACTCTGCCTGTAATCAAATCAAAACCAGCCCCCTTGAAGGATGGTGACAGAGGTTGCCTTCCTTTACCCACAGCACAACTGAGACGAGGCTGGAGGCATTTAAATAAGACTTTATTAAAGATATGGAATTACACAGGAGAGATAACACAGAGAAGAATCTGAAGCTGGATAATCTTATTTACAAAATGCCTGTAAATTTAAGCTTGGAGTTTGCCATGGAGAGACCTTCCATCTAACTCCTGACCTGCCTCCTTGTGGGAGAAGCCATCCTTCCTCTTTTTTTGGTCAGGAGTACGTCAAATAGCTAAAGATTCCCCACATCCATTCCTAAGACAAGGAGTCCCAGAAAAGTGTTTTAGCTTTTTCACCTTTATTTTCCTCCAGGAGATTTTGCCAATATCAGAGTAGTGGTCTTACCTGAGGATTCCCAGTAGAATAATTATAATGCCACAAGCTACAAATTTTCTCTTATAGTTTTCATTGTATTCTTTGATGATATGATATCTGGACTATGTAATTTAAGGAATTAATGCCCTCCAGTAAAATGAAAGCCTCCTTCAGTATAGGACATAGTAAGCACTACCTAATGAACTTCTTCATGGCTTTTCTAGACCGTGCCCCCAGCCATTCTTATTTCCTCTCATCTTTTATTAGCAACATTAACTTTTGCAAGATCATTTGCTCTGTAAGTTTTTATTGAATAGTTGGATTCATGCATTAATTTTTTTCTGAAGTTTTACCACCTTAAACGATGCTGTACTTCGTATCTTCATGGAATATAGTCAGTGTAGGGCCTCAGAAGTGAAGGTAGTCAAAGGGCATGGGTATTTTGGTGATTTTTTTATGGCATATTTCCAGAGTGCTGTTCAGAGTGGTGGATGTGATTTAGAATCTCATCGACAATGTGGGAGTATGCCCACTGCACAGTCTCTTATCGATACTGAGTGGTATTAAAAATAGTGGTCTTCCAGCGTCCTTCATGGAAAACTAGACACTAGTTGTTTTTGTTGTTGTTGTTGTCAGTCAGTAACACTTACATTTTACTTACGTGGGTAACACCTAAAACACGTTATGCTTTTTAAGCTTCCTCAAAAGTCCCTGTAGGATGGAGAACAGGGAGAATAGGCCAGTTTCCATGGCCCACCCTGTCAAATATGGTAGATGAAACCCAACTTGCTTGGGCTTCGTAGTGATATTCTGTTTGAACAAAGAACGTCCTGTTTTTTTAAAAAAATGAGGAAAAGATTTCTAATTTTATTTATAATTTTATAGACTAGAAACAAACATATTTTTAGTTTCTTTGTTAAGATTACTGGCAAGGTGGGATACTTTTCTAGCTGTATTTCCCTTTTAAAATACCTCTTCTGAGTCTTTTACTCATTTATCTCTTTGGCACATAATGTTTTATCTTATTCATTTGAGCTCTCGTTTCATATAATAAAGGAATTAACAGTTTGTCATATTTGCTACAAGTCTTTTTTCAAGGTGTTTTCCTTTGACTTTTTTAAATGAAATGAAATAGTCTTTTCACCTCTCTGAATTTGTAATGCAGTGATTTGGGGGAAAATACTGGAGCTGCAGAGAATTTGAGAGAACTGAGAACTGAAAGCAGAACTCCTGGTTGCTTTTAGTTATTAAGTATTCTAATTCTTAATTAAAGTTCTTTGAGGAAAGACTAGTGTTTGTGTAATAATCTCTAACCACTTACCTGAAGACAAGTTGAGGAGGAGAGAGGGAAATAAATATAGATTTGCCAAAGGAAAACTGAATGATTTTTTTGAGCAGAGATGCGTTGTATTACCTAATCCTCTTTGTTGATTTCTCACAGAAAGAGTACAAACAGTTCTTGGCATTAAAGATTGGGAAAAGGAGAAAGTCATTTTGTTATGACATCTTATCCCTTCAAGGAGATCTTGCTTTCTTGCTGGGCAGTGTTCGTTCCTTTCAGTGAACTTCCCCTGAAAGGAAGTGGCCCTGTCTGTTATGCAGCCAACATAGCAGTGGGTTCAAGTAGGGCCACAGAGTGAACAAGTGACATGGTCAGCACCCTCAAAGAAATTAAATTGCTTGTCTCATGAGTCGTGGTTTGAAGCCCCATAGATATTTAATATAAATCTAAAAGAAAGCAAAACCACATATTCCCTAAGTATATCCAGAGTTGTTGTCAATCTCAGGTAAGTAATATATTCCAAAGGACATTTACCTGCAGGCAGAAGCCACAGTCTGAGTTGAGTGTTTGTATATAGTTGTATAAAAACATCCTAGGGTTGGTTTTCCCTGGCTGGAAGCACTTACCACCCCCCACCCAACCCCATCTTTTTTCTCTTTTTAAAAAACTCCGGTTACAAAATTTCCTTCCGCATAAACACTGGATGTGCCTCAAACTGCTGGCAACAGCACTGTCCTTAAAAAATAAAGCTGAGGTACTTGGCTCCTCTTAGTCATGGAGTGTCGGGGTAATTATCCTCTTCCTCTGAGACTAGGAAGGCAGCTCTTTCCAATCTTCCATATTTTCTACATTACTGAAGACCATCATACATTTTATGATTGGGTATAGCTCTATATTTTCTTAATATTAATGCTGCATTTAATATTGAGAGATGAGGAATGTGGTGGAACTCTAGACATCAGTGATCCTCTGGGGGACTCTTGCTGCACAGTTTATCTTATTTAAATAACTCTGCCATACCTAGGGATTTACCTAGGAATAGGATCACGTCACTCACTCCTTCATGCAAGTAATGTTGTAGGTTTGAGTCGACAGGGGCACAGAAGACAGACAAGACCCCTTTTCTCACGTAACTTACAGTCTGGTTTGAGGAGATAGAAAATAAGCCAGCAAACACATGAAGAAAAGTGATTACAGATAATGATAAATATTATGAAGAAACAAAACCGGTTGAGGTGATGGAGACCAATGAGTGGTGAGAGTGGGGCATTGCTAATTATAATAGATTGAATGGTCAGGGAAGAATTCATTGACATGGTGACCTGTGAGCTGAGGAATTGTTATGGCAGGTGGGATCCAGCCACGGAAAAGCTGGGGGACTGCAGTCTGGATGGAATAAACTGAAAACGAAACAGCCCACAGAGGACATAGCCTGAGTGTTTAAAGTGAAGGAGCTGGGTCATCCATAGACCAGATCTTATGGGGCTCAGTAGACCCTGGAGGAGAAATTTGATTTTGTTCCCATCAGAGTATTTGGAAAAAGATGAAGGCAAACTGGAAAATACTATAACGATTTGGGATCTATTTTGAAGGAAAGATAACAAGACTTGTTAGTTCAAGAATAGGGAGTGAAGAGTGAAGAAATGGATAGAATCAAGGATGAGTCCCAGGTTTCTGGTTCAAATGTCTAGGCAAATTGCAAACCATTTGCTGAGATAAGGAAAACTGAGATTTGGGGAATGAAAATTAAATTTCTTTTGGACCTGTTAAGTTTGGTGTGTTAATTAGACATCCAGGGTAAGAAGTAAAATAGGCAGTTGGATGCAAGAATCTGGAGCCCAAAGAGTGCAAGGGATGGGACCTAGTTAGCAAAGACCTATGTTATAATGCATAAGTATGATGCCTATTTTTCAGGTTAACATTATGGTTTATCATTTACACTATATAGTTTGTCTATAGCTCTCAATGTGGAACACCCACATTTTGACATTCTCAAGGCATAGCTTATATTCTTTAGTATATATTTGTATATATGTTTTCTATTAATTATATCCTGTTTCTTTATTCTATTTTCTTAAAATCTAAGATATTTATTGGGAGCCAGAAAGTATACTTACGATTCTGGTTACTGTAGTGAAAGTATATTAAAACTTCGACAAAACGGATTATGCTCAACTCCCACCATGAAAAGAGAGACATTTTTAAACACCTGAATATTTGATAAATATTTATTAAATATTTTTCATTAAATATTAAATATTGTTCATTAAATTCCATATGGATTGTACTAAATTTGTCACTAATAATGTTCAGACAGTCCTGCAGTGAACCCCTAAGTGTTTTTTGAGGGTAAAAAAATGAAAATGTTGAAATTGATGACGTGAGATTTTTCAAGACTTCAACATGAAAGGACACCTACTTTATTTTCTCCAAAGAAAGTCTATCATTTCTTTCAAGCTTTAAGAGGTTTCCTTGTTATATTTAGATAAGATGTAAGGATAAAGACAATGCAACAGTACCAGAGAATAAAATTCCAATAGGGGAGACTAAATGATGCTGACTTAACCTAAATCTCTTGAACTTGTTTGTTTATTTGTTTTACCAGTTATGTTTTGAATAGGTCTGAAGACAGTTACAGGCTAAGTGCATGGGCATTACCATTTATTCTTTTCTTTTCTAATTGAAAATGGATATTTTTAAAACATTTGTTCTTTTTATCGTGTTTTCATTTTCTTAGTTTCTATATAACTTCAAGTGTTTTACCATTATGTTTTCCTCATTTCACATGTTGTGAAAGATGTAGTTTCTCAAAGCATTAAGCTGTGGAAACTTTTTCATCACACATAGTAACCTCTAAGGAATGCCGTTTTAAAATTAACGTGAATTTTAGCTGTTATTAAGATGTTCTGATTTAGTTTCATTACCATTGTCTTCTCGACAACACTCACAACAATTGATTTTACCTCCAAGACCTAGTAGTTTAAAGATATTTTTACTTTTTAAATTTTTTCTTTTCCCCAAATATTTGAAGCATATTATTACATGGTTGAGAAAATCAGCTCTCTTTTAAAACCCAGTTTTTCTGAAATAAATCAAAGATGTGTTTACTATTCTCATACTAAATATGAAAGCATTTAGAAAAGTTGGCAAGGAACCAGAACTTTCTTTTCTGCTTAGAAACTACAAATATAGAAATATGAGGGATGGCAGAGGAGAAGGCCATGTGAAGACAGAGGCAGAGGTTGGAGTGATGCAGCCACAAGCCAAGGTCACCTGGAGCTACCAGAAGCTGGAAGAGGCAAGCAAGGATTCTCCACTAGGACCTTCAGAGAGAAGATGGCCCTGCCAACAACATTGATTTAAGACTTCTGGCCTTCAGAACTTTGCTGATCATCTGAGTTGTGATCCTCAAACACAGTTCTCTGTCCCTCCTAACATCAAACAGTGGATTGCCTTGCTGCAGAGGGGAAATTGCACCTTTAAAGAGAAAATATCACAGGCTGCTTTCCACAATGCAGTTGCTGCGGTCATCTACAATAATAAATCCAAAGAGGAGCCAGTCACCATGACTCATCCAGGCACTTGACATTTTATTGCTGTCATGATTACAGAATTGAGAGGTAAGGATATTTTGAGTTACCTGGAGAAAAACATCTCTGTACAAATGACAATAGCAGTTGGAACTCGAATGCTGCCAAAGAACTTCAGCCGTGGCTCTCTAGTCTTCATGTCAATATCCTTTATTATTTTGATGATTATTTCTTCAGCATGGCTTATATTCTACTTCATTCAGAAGATCAGGTACACAAATGCCCGGGACAGGAACCAGAAGAATTCCAACTAATAAATGAAGAAGGGGACTTCCCTGGTGGTGCAGTGGTTAAGAATCCGCCTGCCAGTGCAGGGGGCACAGGTTCGTTCCCTGGTCCAGTAAGATCCCACATGCCATGGAACAGCTAAGCCTGTGTGCCACAACTAGTGAGCCTGTGCTCTAGAGCCCGCGAGCCACAACTACTGAGCCTGCACACCACAACTCCTGAAGCCTGTGCACTCTAGGGCCCGTGTGCTGCAACTACTGAGCCTGCATGCTGCAACTACTGAAGCCTGTGTGCCTAGAGCCCGTGTTCCGCCACAAGAGAATCCACTGCAATGAGAAGCCAGTGCACCGCAACAAAGAGTAGCCGCCCCTTGCTGCAGCTAGAGAAAGCCTGCGCGCAGCAGCAAAGACCCAACACAGCCAAATAAATAAATAAATAAATAAATAAATAAATAAATAAATAAATAAATAAAGACAGAAGGCAAAAAACAAAAAGAAATATGAGGGAGTAAGATAAAAAAAAATAGCTATTAGCAACCTAAATGTTAGTAGAATTAGGAGGGAATTAATATTTTGGAAAGTTTTAGAACTGCGTATATATTAAAGACTATAAGTGCTAATTTTAATACTTAGTGATTCGTAGTTCATGGGTAGTGGTACATATAAAGTATACATATCTTTTTCTGTCTATCTGCTTATACCTTTCCTGCTGTCATTTCCATTAAGAATACATATATCCTTTATTTATTAAATTTCCCTACAAATTTAGTTTTATGTGGAAAGCCATCAGATAGTGTGTTGGCTGTGGAATCAAAAGACAGGCTCAGTTTCAAGCCCTTGTTGTATGACTCTCTGCTGGTCTCTTCTCTTTGAGCCATAGTTCCTGTCTTCATATAAAATACCTACCTCTCCTAATTTGGCCTTTGATTCTCACCATCTGGTTATGAGATATATGTGAAAAAATGTAAACTGGGAAGCGAATACAAATGGAAGGATTTTATTTTTATGCAGAACGTGGTAATGTTTTCCATGAATGTCATTATAAAATTAGAGTAAGTTTTGTGGTGTTAAAAAATAATTGGCCTTTGACTAACAAAAATCATACAACACTGATTGCAAAAGTCAATTTAGATCATGATTATTTTAAAATAAAACTTTTTAATAATGTTAAAATATTAACAATTTTATATTACACTTGTCACACAAAAACATTAGAAATAAAAATAAAATAAGAAACCCTGAAAACATACCTGTTTCCTCTTGGGGTATATCCTGCTGTTACTGTAAATGTGGTATGTTAGTAAGGTTTTCCTACATTCCAGACTGACTTAACATTTTAAAATTTACCTTCAAGATTATTTATTTTACTATTTATTTGCTGTTTTTCATATTGCCTATTCCTTTAATTGTCTGTTCCTGATACTCATGCTACGGACATAGGAAGTCAAGGTCAGAAATGGTCGATCTTTGCCCTTCCAGTAAGGCTTACCAGCAAATACAAGAATCTTTAGCAAATTATTACCAACTAAAATTTTCCAATAGATGATTTTATTCCCAATGGAAAAAAGTAACAATGAATTTAAAGATGAGGGTTTTAATTCCATCTTTTCCATTAATTCATCATGTGACATCAGGCAAAGCATTTAATTTCTTTGCCCCCTGAAGTTGGGGAGCTTGAAGTTCAAGCCTATCTTCCCTGTCTTACAAGCTCTGTGATCTTGGACAAATTTTTGCTTTTCTGAGCAGTCTCCACCCCAGTTTTCTCATCTATAAAATGAGTGTAATAACAATTACATCCAGAGCTGACATAAGGATTAATGAGTTAAGTACTGAAATACAAATGAAAACAGATTGACCGTAATGCTGGGGGCTCTCTGGAAGAGGAGACAGCCTTCTCCCAAGAGGCCTCGCAAGACATTTTTGTTATCATAGCAGATGTGCCAAAATTGTTCTAGCCTCCAGCCTGACAGGTTCAGAACCGCATTTATCAGTACCTGTTTTTAGATTAGACTCATATAAACCAGGTTCGGGAATGCCAGTTTATAGCTTTAAATTGTCTCCATTGCTGGATCTTCCTCAGTCTTCCTGACTTCTAATTGTTAGTGTGTCCAGGACTCTCAGTCAAGCTTTTCCCTTTTCTCTCTGGACATGTTCCCAGCTGCAAATACCATCTACAACTTAACTCTCAAATTTATATCTGTAGCCCTGTCTTCTCCCTTGATGTCAACTTTTATGTGTCTAGATTCCTACTTGGCATCTCCACTTAGAAATCTGATTGACATCTCGTCTCAAAAGTGGCGAACTTTGCCAGCACCTCCCGCATCCGCATGTACCCCTTGCTTCCATCTTGACTGTCTCAGTTAATGACAACTCCATTCTTCCAGGTACTCAGTCACAAACACTCTAGAATGTCCCTTGCAGCTTCTCTTTTTCTCACACCTCCTGTCCAGTCCATGAGCACATCCTGCAGTTTCAACCTTTAAATATATCCAGACTCAAACCTCCTCTTACCACCCGACCTGCTGCTGTCATCTCCATCAGCACTACTTCTCCCCTGAAATTCCAGCAATGGCCTCTTCTTAGCTCCATTTTGCCCCCCTAACTTCAATTCTTACGTAGCAATTGGAATGATTCTGTTAAAATGTAAGTCAGATTATGTTACTTCACTACTCAAATCCTTCTGATAGTTTACTTGGAGGAAAATCCAGGTTCCCTTGGCATGGGCCACATAGCTCTATGTGATCTGCTTCCCCTGCTGGGACCTCCTCCCCTGTGCGCTCCCTCACCCCACCCGACTACTTGTTTACTCCACCCCAGCCTCACTGGCCTCCTCGCTCTTTCTTCAATGCACCAGGGCTCTCAGTTTCCTCCCACTGAGTGTTCCCCCATATGTTTGCATGCCTCACTCCCTGATCCATTGAAATCCCCTCCTCCTCCTCCTGGCGACAACCCCTATAAACATCTGGTATGGTCACCTTCCCAACTCCAATGGACCCCGTACCCAAAATCTGGTTCAGATGTTGAGACTGACGATGCCACACGTGCAGTAAGAGAATATGAACAGGTTTATCGCTCCTATAATGGGACTTTCTGGGGAGAGTAGGGCAGGGGCCCAAGCAGGTCAAAAACTGGCTTGAGAAAGCAGGGGAAAGAGACAGGTTCAGCGCTTATTGTGATAAGAGGCTAGCACTAAGGTGAGGGGCCTTGTGCATGCAGGATCGCTCATGCGCTTTGAATTTCCTGTTGCTGCCAAAGGAAGGAACCCTGGGCTTTCTCAAGAGCTTGCCCAGATATAGGGCAGAAGAGGAAAGGGGATTGGGGGTGGTTTGAAAGCTCTCAGCAGTCAAACATCAAGAATGGAGTCAGCTCTTTATTACAGTGTTTGTCTCTGAGTCCTCTTTCCCTGCTCTATTTTCCTCATAGAACTTATTTCCCCATTACATATTTTATAGATAATTTTTATTTGTTGTCACTTCATCTCCCCACCCTATTATATAAGTTCCAGGACAGCAGGGAGTTTATCATTTTTATCTCTAGTTACATCCTCAGTACTCAGAATGGTGCCTGCCATAGTAGTGCTCAGTAAAAATTTGTTGAATTATTTTAAAAAATAAAGTAACAAATGTAATGAGACCAGTTGCTGGGACACCTGTGTGTTCACGATCGGCACAATCTTTGCCTAGTCCAGACCTGAAAGGAAAGCTCAATTGTAATGAGAAAGTCAGAGTTCCTGGGGAGGACAGAGTCCAGTGAGAGACTTTGGAAAAATCAAAGTCAGCATCATTGCGTGAAGGGTGTCAGGCCATTGCTGCGTCCAGCTCACAGCAGAAATTATCCTGCACTTTTAATGGGCCTCTGAACTTCTCAGAACATTCATTAGTGACTTGTGGTAGTTGTGGCTCAGGTGACCTCTTTCTGGGTCTCCAGGGAAGATCATCCTCCCATTACATCTGCACAGCCTTTTTTTAGGTGAGTGAAAACAGTCATTTGGGTCAGAGGTGAGTCCTGCAGACTCCTGGAGCTGGTCTTTCTCTACAAGGCAACTGTGCAATGCCTCTGGTCTGAAGCATTGCTTTCCTCCCATTTTCAGTTCTCACCAGTGCTGCCAGGATAGAAAGCACCTGTGCAGAGTGAGTGGTCTGCAAATGGTAATCTCAATTACTTATTATTTCTAGAAAATGAATTGGAAATAAGCCCACTATGTGTTACATCTTTCTGCTGTAACATTTGCAATCACAGAGGTCTTTTCTAGCTGTTATTTATGACTCCAAATGGTTTGTTGAACTGATGACTGTCATCTCTGAAACCGTGGCCTGCCAGTAACCAGACTGGAAAGGCAGCTACACCAAGACTCGGGCAGCTGAGCCCACGCTATCTTAGCCTTGGGGGCCTCTCCTTTTAAATCCTCTTATGTCCTTTCTCACAAGAGTCCCCTGCCCTCTCCCCTCCACCATGCCTTTCCTGCTTCAGTGTAAGAAACTGCTGTTTTGTGCCCATTTTCTTGTTAACAGGATTCTCTCATATCCTGTTTGCATTTAAGGTTTCTTTGTCCCTGTTCTGTGATACCCACTGGGCTTGCTGCCTATATTTTTCCAGTGTGTAGTAGAAGAGTGTCCGTGAAAGAAGCAAACTGTTGGAATGTATAGTTATTCTTCTTATTACAGGGATGTGTGGGTGTGGTACATGCGCGTATGTGATTATCAGTGGGTTTTAGGGAAAAGAGGTCTTCTGTTAAATAGAATCATGATGGAAGAATCATAATCCCTAACACATGTTGTTAATATGTTTTCGATGATCCTTTAGGAATTAGACCGTACTTTTGTGCATTAAGCCGCTAGTTATCCAGGGCTGAAGGCAGAAATGATTTGTCCCTTTGTTTCCACTTTGAGTTTATGTTTCTCTTCTGTCTCTCCATCTATCAACCGTCTTTGTTTCCTGAGAAATCAGGGTTGATACACAAAATTACCTGTATTGAAACAGAGCCTCCAGAGTTTCACTTTTCACAGGCATACAAAGAGGCTCTTCAGCCTGGGTGTGTTGTAGATTCACTGTGTAGGATTAAGCCCATGGTCTGGAAGAAAGAGGTTTTGTTTCTAAGAGGTGTTGTTAGAGACCTGCGTATTTTGGCAAGTGAATAAATCTGTGACTGGGTAGGACGTAACTGTAGTTCAACCACTGCCTCAAATATAGCAGCTCAACAGACACTCCTGGAAAACAGCTCTCAAAGGATGTTTTGAAGAAACAAGAGCCTTGGTACAAATTAACGTGACTCCTTCGCTGCTATCCGCATATCATTGTGATGTGTGGTACTGAAAGCCAGAGGGACTGTCTACTGAAATCCATAACCCTGGGGTCTCTACATTAAAAGCTCTGACCCATTCAGCAAATTCTTAAATTTCAAATGGGATTTTAAAGGGCTGACAATAAAATGAGTCCTTTCTGTGTAAAGTAAAATGGCTTACTCTGTGTGTGTGCCAGTGTATAAACATTTAAGCACTTACTGCTGAATTAGAAACCCAGGTTTCAATTGCTTCCTATTACTGAAATCATGGAGAAAGGCTTGGAAAAATAGAGCAGGGGCTGTTAAGGGTTTTTGAGCTGGTTTTCTCCCTCCGCCCCTTCTTTCCTTCTTTCCTTCTTTCCTCTCATCCCTCGTTCCTTCCCTCCCTCTCTGCCCACAGAACACTTACACTTTGATGAGTTCAAATTCTATCTCTGTTTATTTGGTGTATGACTTTGGACCTGAACTTCATTATCCCCATGTGCAAAATGGGGATAATGCTTCTTATTTCATGGGGTTGTCATGGTGATTAAAATGAGATAATATAATAATCTGGTCATGGAGGCACAGACATATTTCACTCCCTTGCTTCTGATACAGCTGCAGACGTGTCTTTTGTTCCCGTCCCACTCTCTCTGGATTTCTGCTTTTCCCCCTTTCTTGGACTCTCTTTGCCTTGATTTCTGTTTGTAAGTCTTTTTATTTGCATGTATCTCTTTCCATGTGTCTCAATACTGATGTCTCTGTGAGCAGCTATGTGTCTCTATGTGTGTGCCTCTCTGTCTTCCGATATATGTGTCTAGTTTATATCATTTTTTTTTGGCTGTGTGTGTGTGTGTATGTGTGTGTTTGTGTGTGTGTGAGAGAGTGACAGAATATCCCTCTGTGTGCATGCTTCTTTGTCACTGTCTTTCACTCTGTGTGTGTTGTGGATCTCTGTGCTGTGTGAATGTGTCTCACTTTGCATCTCTGTGTGTGTGTGTGTGTGTGCGTCCAGCTCTCTGAGTGTCTCTGTGTTTCTCTCACATGTGGTGGGTCTCTCTCTGCCTCTGCATATGTCACTCTGTTTCTATGTTTCTCTATTTCACTCTGTCCCTTTCTCTGTTTTGATCATATTCTCTCCCTCTCTCACTCTCTCTGTCTTTCACTTTCACTCTCTGCCTTTCCTGCTTTCTATCTGTCTTTTTGTCTCTCATGCACTCTCTCAGACTCTCTCCATCTCTGTCTCTCTGTCTCTTAGTCTCTGCCACTCTGTGTCTTTCTCTTGTGTATGTACATATGAAGGTGCTATGTGTTCATTAGTTCATTTAATTGTACTTGTATTTATGCATGCTCTTCTCATTCTGTCCCCAACACAGCTTAGATATCCAGTGACAGTTAGGTGGTAACTTCATAACTCAGGAAGAAGTGAAAGGAATAGGAATTTGTTCTAAAGAAGCCTTCAGGGACTTTCCTGGTGGCGCAGTGGTTAAGAATCCGCCTGCCAATGCAGGGGACATGGGTTCGAGCCCTGGTCCGGGAAGATCCCACATGCCGTGGAGTAACTAAGCCCATGCACCACAACTACTGAGCCCACGCACCACAACTATTGAAGCCTGTATGCCTAGAGCCCATGCTCCGCAACAAGAGGAGACACTGCAGTGAGAAACCCACACACTGCAACAAAGGATAGCCCCCGGTTGCCACAACTAGAGAAAGCCCTCATGCAGTAACGAAGACCCAACACAGCCAAAAATAAATAAATAAATAAATTTATAAAAAAATAAAAAATAAAATTAAAGAAGCCTTCAGGAGACTTCTGGACAGAGAGGAGATTCTTTAAATTATAGATGGGCATTAGGAAGATTTGGTTGTATTTTAGATGATTTACCACTAATTTTACAAATCACCTTCAAAATGGACGCATTACCAAAATGGACGCAAGACCAAATATAATTAGCAACCTCAGACCCTCCTCTCAATTTCCATATACTCCAGGGCGACGTTTGAAGGCTCCCTTTGCCAATCTTGATGATTTTTTCTTCCACACGTTTGTCTTTCTGCTGACCCTCCTTTTCCATTTCCCTGACCATAATCTGGGTTCCTCCTCTAATCATCTTTTATCTGGACCACTTTAGCTGCTATCTCTGACTCCTGCCAACCTCCTAGTGCATCGTGCCAGTTGATGCTGGGTTAATGTTGCTATTACTTCAGGCTCTGCTTGATCCCTTCCCTTGGCTTCCAGTCATCTTCCAGGGTTACCAAGAGAGCTTCACAACATCACTACCTGGGTAGGATTTTTTTAAAGGCTCATCTGAACAATGTTTTGCCCACCTACCAATATGCTCAATGTGTATAAGAAACTCTACACCTGCTTTACAAATAAAACCAACTCCCAGTTATTTCCAATGAGATAAAGCGTTTCTTAAGAAGAAGACATAGAATGAACTTAAATGGGAATCTGGATGAGGAAGCTTCACCAATTTGTAGCACCAGTGTGTTGTCCAGTTTACCTGGTGATGCTTAACGTGTGTAAATATTAAGTTGATTTTTTTTTACTTTTTTTTTTTTATAATTTAGGGCAGAGGTCAGCAAGCTTTTTCTGTAAAACACCAGATTAGTAAATATTTTAAGTTTTGTGGATCATGCTATCTCTGTCACAACTACTTAATTCTACCTCTGTATTGCAAAAGCAGGGTAGACAATCCATATAAATGCGTGTGACTGTGTCCTAATAAAACTTTATTTACAAAAACAAGAAGTAGGCTGGATTTAGCCCCTGCTAAACCCTTGATAACATGTTGATAACATTTATGATAACACCTTATTGTGTATTATATATCTTTTAGGTAAAGTTTCCATTCCTGGGCAAACTAGTTTTTTTAAAACTTCTGTTTATCTCTCTCTCTCTCTCCATTATGTATATACATGTGATTGTGTGTGTGCCAAAAATAACTATATATCTATATATTTTGATCTTGCTACAGAGCTTCATGTAATTTTTATATCATTATTATAGAAAAAGGAATCATATTATTTTCATATATATATGTATATATATATTTCCTTGCTCATGAATTTAATCAGGTAAACAAAAATCTGAATAATGTCACTGAAACTAGATTGTATCTCAATAAACTGAAAATAGCTAATTTATATCCCTTATATCAATTGTCATTTGTATTTTACTGTTTTCGGAGTGCATGCATATCAACAACAGAAGAAATATGCATTCTCTTTTTTCTCACAACACTAAATAATGAATCTGTTGATCTTTCTTCATACTCCTCAAAGCATGATCTTCTGGGCTTTCTTTTAAATGAAAGGAAAATAGAATAAATATTTAAATACTTTAAATAAATACATATCTTGAGAGTTAAATACATGACTTTGATATTTCTAGACAAAAGCCTTATCCTAGTTTTGATGATTTTATTTTCTATATCAGTTGAATGACTTTGGATGAATATTATTATTTAGTAAGCTTGAATAGCTATATAGCCGACACAGGTTAAAGTCTATGGAAATTGGTTTGTAAACCACCTTCTTATTGGTTTTCCAGAGTGTGCCAATTCATTTTATAAATAATACTTGCTAAAACTCATCTCTAACCTGAAAAGCATCCAAGAATCATGCCATTTAAAAGATTGTTCTCTGGACTTCCCTGGTGGTGCAGTGGTTAAGAATCTGCCTGACCATGCAGGGGACACGGGTTTGATCCCTGGTCCGGGAAGATCCCACATGCTGCGGAGCAACTAAGCCCGTGCGCCACAACTACTGAGCCTGTGCTCTAGAGCCGGCGAGCCACAACTACTGAGCCCATGTGCTGCAACTACTGAAGCCCATGCGCCTAGAGCCCGTGCTCAGCAACAAGAGAAGCCACCGCAATGAGAAATGAGAAGCTGCAACAAAGAGTAGCCCCCACTTGCCACAACGAGAGAAAGCCCGTGCGCAGCACTGAAGACCCAACGCAGCCAAAAAAAATTAATTAATTAATTAATTAAAAAAATAAATAAATAAAAATAAAAGATTGTTCTCTGTTAAAGCAGAATAAATCCTAAGATTTATAACACTACTGTTTTATATATGAAAATGGTAGTGAAAAATCCAAGAGCTAGTTCCGTGCCAGGTGGGCAATACTGGACATGCCCATGGGAGGTGGAACCAGGACAGAATTGCTCCTGGTAGTATTTAGTGGTAGAAAAGAATCATCTGTCTTGGAAGTAGCTACTTTGATTGAGTGAGGTTTTTTGCTTGTTTGTTTTGTTTGTTTGTTTTTTTGTTTTTTTCTATCAGTGGAATATTTACCTTAAACCCTTAAGGGTTTAAGGGCCTAAGGAAATCAGCAAGTCAGATTCTGATGTATCCACAACCTCGGCTCTTATTTTATTTTTTTAATTTAATTTTTATTTTATTAAATTAGTACTTTTACAATTCTGAAAAATCAAGTAGTACTCTCAAGAAAACAATACCCCCTCCTATCAATACTTGACCTCTAGAGGTAAACATATTTAATTATTTTAAGATATTTTGGTTTTTATTTACTTCCATATTTCTTAATAAAACATGTATGTTACTATTTCTTGATTTTTCAGTCTTAACTATCATCTACCTGGCTTCCTACTCACATATTCACACACATATGTTTCTTCTCCCTCTATGGCACTGGTCTAATTATGATCATTTTAAAATACTTTGATAATAAGTTTTTTCATTATAAAAATTATATATATTTTATTCATAGCTGACACATAATGTATTTAAAATATAATAACAATTTTTAACTTTTGATTACTGAAAATAATTGACTTTTTAAATTTTGCTTTCTAAATGCCTGTTACTAATTCATATCTCCATCATAGCCTAAACTTCTGAATATGATTTGACAACACTTCAAGTATTTTTAATCAATTTTATTTATTTTCTTCTTGAAGATATTCCCCCTGATTGTCATCAGAAAATCAGTCATTGTCCTACCAAATGTTGTTTGAATATTCTGATTTCTACCTCTGTAGATTAGTTTGGCTCTGAGATCTCACCATTTAGTATTCAGGCTTGCATTGAACTTACTGTTTTCAGATTCCTGCACCTGAAATGGTATCTGGTTGGGCTTCTCCAGAGTGTCTCCAGTGTTTGACCAGTGTGCAGAGGTCAGACTCCCAGATGTATTATCTGAATCAGGGTGTCTAGGGGTGCAGATGCTTCTTAAACAAATTTCCAACCAAGTCTTCTGACTTCCTCATTTTTTTGTTGTTTCCTTGACACTCTTAGGAGCATGTGTTGCGTTCCCAACTGTGGGCTTAGATTTCAGAATTAACTACTCTGCTTAGTCACATGCCTTTTATCTATTCACCTTTCAGTTTGTGAAATTACCTTTCTTTCACATTCTCTTTGTTCTTGAGAGTTAATAGATTAAAATCTCCTTTAAGACGGAGAAGGAACTAAGGTAAAGAATGTGTTCATTGGATCATTTTTTAATTGTGTCAGGGACATTGATTTCTCTATTATTGTTGTCTATTTATTGTTATTTCTTGTTATTTTGTATTACTTTTGTAAGGTTGGAGGTACTTCAGAAGGAATCATGGACATACCATGACTAAGCTGATATTATATTCTTACTCTAATTTTTTAATTGAGGTATAACTGACATAAAACATATAGTTTCAGGTATACAATGTAATGATTCAATATATTGTATATATTGCAAATTGATCACCAATATAAGTCTAATTAACATTCAACACCATACATAGTTGCAAATTTTCTTTTTCTTGTGATGAGAACTTCAAGATTTACAGTTGACCCTTGAATAGCATGGGTTTGAGCTGTGCATGTCCACTTATATGCAGATTTTTTTCAGTAGTAAATATCACAGTACTAAATGATCTGCAGTTGGTTGAATCTGTGGATGTGGAACCGGTGATACTGAGAACCAACTAGAAATTACATTTGGACTTTCTACTGCATGGAGGGTCCTTGTCCCTAATCCCTGGTTGTTCAAGGGTCAACTCTACTCTCTTAGCAACTTTCAGATATGCAATTCAGTATTGTTAATTATAGTCACCATGCTGTACAGTATATCCCCAAGACTTATTTATTTAATAACTGGAAATTTGTAGCTTTTGACCCCCTTCACCCATTTTTGCCCGCTCCTCACCCTGCCCCTGGCAACCACCAATCTGTTCTCTGCTCAGCGTTTTGGGTTTTTGTTTTTGCTGTTGTTTGTATTTTTTTAGATGACGCATATATGTGAGATCATACAGAATTTGTCTTTATTTGTCTGACTTATTTCACTTAGCATAATGCCCTCAGGGTCCATCCATGTTGTCACAAATGGTAAGATTTCATTCTTCTTTATGACTGAATAACATTCTGTTGTGTATATATACCACATTTTCTTCATTCATCTATTGATGGGCATTTAGGTTGCTTCCATGTCTTGGCTATTGTAAATAATGCTGCAATGAACATGGGGTGCAGTATCTTTTTGAATTAGAGTTTTTGTTTTCTGCAGATAAATACCCAGGAGTGGAATTGTTGGATTGTATGGTAGTTCTACTTTTAATTTTTTGAGGAACCTCCATTCTGGTAAGGAAGAAAGCATATTTCAGGAAAAATAAGACTTCAGCATCTCAAATTTAGGAAGCGATTTTGCCAGATATAGGGAAATAAAGCTGTATTACTCTGGGCCAGTGTTAGTTTCATTAGCTATTGGACTTAGTTCTGCCGTGGACTTACATGATATTTTTTTTACTCCTTTGCATTATTGCACACATGCAACTTACTTCTGGATGGTTGCTCTTTAAGTAATAGCAACGAAAGAAAAAATTGGGAACTGGAAATAGTAAATTACTAGTAAAATCTTTTCTTCTAACAGAGAGAAGGAGAAATGGATCATCAGGTACGTTTGGCAGTTGGAAATGGCATACGGAGTGACGTATGGAGAGAATTTTTAGACAGATTTGGAAATATTAAGATGTGTGAGCTTTATGGAGCTACTGAAGGAAACATTTGTTTCATGAATCACACTGGGAAAATTGGATCAGTTGGGAGAGCAAATTTCCTTCACAAAGTAAGTACAATATTTTCTTTACAAAAGAAATATATTGAGATCTGCTAACCTCTCCTCTAGACTTTGTGCTTGTAAATTATACTAAATATTATCACCTTTTTTTTAAATTTGAGAACTTCTATAAATAACATAGTGGCCTCTAGATGAACTGTGGTGCCATAGATTGTAAAAACCTCAATTATCTCCCATCTTTTCCCCCTGTAATATGGGGATAATGATAGTTAGTTCTTTTGTTCAGTTTTCAAATTTAATGATATAATGTATAAACAAGCATAGGTCCCGATATGTATTAATTTGACTCCATTTTCTGTGTTTTCAATCCACTATTTCTACTTTCCATTCATTTTTATATCACTCAAAAATTATATGTAGGCTTCTAATATATGGTTTCCTTAAAACCTATGTCAAGATATCACTAAAATTTTTAAAGTAGCCAAAAAATTACCTTCTTAGGAGTAAAAGACAGCTAATTTCTCAATAGCAACCATGGAAGACAAAATATAGTGGACAGATATCTTCAACTTGTTTGGAGGAAATAATTATCAAAATAGAATTTATATTCAACAATAATATTTTTAAATAATAAAAATGAAAATTTTAAAAAAGTATCAAAATTTATATAACCTCAAGGGGAAATAAACAAATCCAGAATCATAGTAGAATATTTTATTTTAGCTCTTTACTATTTGATAGAACATGCAAAAAGTTTTTTCAATGACGTAGTGTATTAGAATAATACAATAACTAAACTATTTGAACTAATGAACATATATAGGACACTGCATTTAAAAACTGCAGAATATCCATTATTTTTAAGCGTTTATCACACATTCACAAAGATTACAGGACCACATAGGGAATTCCAGCAAATTACATAGGCTTGAGTATATATTGATTATGTTCTCTGACCACAGTTTAATTAAGATGGAAATGTTTAAAATAACAGCTAGATCATCTCCTATATATTTGGAAATGAAACATCTCTAAATTTCTATGAGTCAAAGAAAAAAATCATAATAGAAAAATAGAAATAGAAATAGAAAATAATTTAAGCTGAATCATAATGAAAATGTTACATTTCAAAACTCAGATAAGAATAGCTGAAAATTAGTGAGCTAAATATCCATTTCTATAAGTTAATTTTAAAAAACAACTAAAATAAACTCAAAGAGTATAAAAGGAAGGAAGTAATAAAAAGCATATTTTAAAAAAGTAAAAAGAAACATTTAGTGAGGATTATCAAAAGAGATAAAAGTATAATTTTTAAAGAGTAAAGAAATAGATTCAAAGCTGGTATAAATTGCCCTAATGTTTGAAACTTAAAGAAGGTACAAACTATTTTTATAATGCATTTTATGGGACTGTGAGGGTCTTGTTGACATTTCAGAAATACATGTGCATTGCGAACAAAAATAATTGGGGGAAAGTAAGTGCTGATATTACCGAGTATTATTACATTCTTTACAGTTAATTTTCTGAATGGATTGCACTGGTTCCGTTAAAAATTTGGTATTCATCATTAAAGCTTTTTGGTGAAGCTGAGTCATTCCTAAGTAATCATGTAATAGGAATACAATGAAGATTTGTATTTTGTATTACTGGTTTGACTTCATTATAATTTTCTAATATCTTAAAGTCCCTGTCAGACTGTTATAATGTCCATAATGCAGGAAGTTATGATTGTCTCCAATTTATTTGGGCAACTTCTGATTTTTTTTCTGTTTTGTTTTTTTTTTTTTCAGTTTGAAAATGAAAAAAAAGTACCCAATGTCATATGAATTCTAGTCTTTTATCATTTCATTTGCATGTTGTTTCGTTACATAGCAGGTAATCAGAAAAAAATTGGACCAATAACTGTTTCATAACTATGTGAGGAGATTTAAGTGTGTCTCTCAAAAATTTAAACTTATTGGAGGCTTACACTTACCATCTCAGAGAGGAATCAGCCTCTAAATGGAGATAGGATGTTAAAAGTGAAAGAAAAAGATGAAGCAGCAACAGAGTTCCTCTGACCCAAATGTCCTTCTTCTGTGCTATGCTTACTATTTAAATGCATGAAACTGAAGGAAGGGGTGTCCCATATACGCCCCCAAAGCAAATAATATAAAAAATTTGGTGACAGTGCATTTGAGAGACAAATCCAAGTAAAAATTGGGGACCGCCTTCTCCTTTTCTATGCCCAGTAATAATAATTGGGAAGGAACAAACATGAAATCCATAGAGGAAATAAAACTTGAAAGAAAGGGAGAAAATGAATCTAAATAAAAAACAGCTAAAAATATATGGATGAACGTCAAAATAATAAGTCCCCCCAAATGGCCAGAAAATGTTTAGAAAAACAATTTCCCGTAGGTTAAAAAAATTGTAATAATATTCTCTTTAAACATAAGAGCTCAAAGGAAAATGCAAGGAAATCATAGATCAACAAATAGAGTTGGAAAGTAGGCATGCTCAACCCAAAGGACAAAGAATAAAAGGGAAAAATGAAAATATTACAGAGCTGAACACCACACTGAAGGACTTAAAAATAAACAAGACTGAAAACATTGTTAGCAAGATGGATGGGATTAAGGAGTTACACAGATATAAAGAATAAGCAAATAATAATATAAAATAAATTAAAAAGGTAAATTTTGAAAGCATAGACAATGATCTGACATGTGCTTCATTTCATGTTCTGGCAGAAGAAAACAAATCAAAGTGAAAACAACTATTTGAAACCTAATAGAAGAAAACTTCCTGAAAATAAAGATTTGAATCTTTAGCAAAAGAGCACATTATGTTCCAGGGGGAAAAAATATGGTACAGAATGATCATAAGAAAATATATATATTCTGGTGAAATTACTGAACATAAATTGAAGAACCATAAGAAGATGCTAAGGCAGAAAAAGCAAGATGTACAAAGTATACGGTGAAGATGGGAAATGTCTCAGGCATCTTTCAAAACAAAAACGTTACACTCAGTGCCCCCCAAAAAAGAAAGTAATGTTTTCACCTAAGAATTTTAGTTCTAACAAACTTGTCCTACAAGTCCAAAGGCAACAAAGTAGTGTTCTCAGACTTTTAAGAAATCAGAGAATATAATTCCCATGTACTTACAGGAATATACTACTTCCTTATATTCACTGAATGAAAAATTCTAGTGAACCTGAAGATAAAGCAGTTTAGAAATTGAAGGAACCACCTTCAGTTGAAAGGTTTGATTGAATCCACTTAAATATAGAGGATTGAAAAGCTCTGAATTATGTTTATAGATCTAATGGAAGTATAAATCCTGACAATATAAAAATACTTATAACTAACAAAAATGGGAATTGTGTGGGAGGAGAGAAGAAGGTATAAGTATTGATTATCTCATCTTTTATGGTGTTAAATCCATAGATACAAAGTAAAGATAAAGTATGAGACTTAATAAAAAGGCTCCTTTTGTTCACATTTGTATAAACTTTTTTTTATTGTCTTAAAGTAGGCATCTTTTGGAGACTAAGAAATTTAGCCAACTGTGAAGTTAGAAAACAGTTCATGTGGGACCACCTTCACATTTAACATCAGTTGCAGTTAGGGAGTCCCTAAGACCACCTTTAAGTTTGATCATTCACTGGAAGGAACACAAAGCTCACCAAAAGCCATATAATAGTTACAGTTTATTACACCTAAAGGATATAGATTAATATCAGTCAAGGGAAGGAACAGTAGGGTAGAATCCAGGAGGGTACCAAATGCAAGGCTTCCAGTTGTCCTCTCCTGCGAAGTCAGGAGGGTATTACTCTCCTGGAATTGATGTGTGACAATGCATGGAGTATTGCCAACTCAGGAAGCTAACCCAACCTTGATGTCCAGAGTCTTTTGCGGGGGCTCAATCTTTTAAATCTAGTTGGCTGCCTCTGTGGTCAGCCTCCACCTCCAGTCCCTCAGGAGGTCAAGCTGGGTGACCCAAAGCCCCAACCCTACATAACATTATTGGCATGACTCAGAGACCCACTGTCAATCATAGAGTTACTATCTGGTTGCCCAAGGTCCTTAGGCAAATAAAAAGTCCTGTCCCTCATGACATTGTGAGGGCTTTGAGATTATCTCCCAGAAGCTGAGAGCAAAGGCCAGGCCTCTAATTAAATTTGTGGTTAAAGTTAAATTCTTTGACCCCATAGCGACTGGTATCTCTTATGCTAAAGACACATTTTAGTTTAACTTTGGTTCCATTTTCTTTTGTTA
Source organism: Balaenoptera ricei (assembly GCF_028023285.1). Classification (NCBI taxonomy): domain Eukaryota; kingdom Metazoa; phylum Chordata; class Mammalia; order Artiodactyla; family Balaenopteridae; genus Balaenoptera; species Balaenoptera ricei. The sequence continues at coordinate 107,680,966 of NC_082641.1, forward strand.
AATTCAAGAAAATGTAAATTGATTGCATTTACTAGAATGGTGTGGTTTCATTTTTCATAAATTATTTTACTAATCAGTTTCATACCTTTCCCTCTATTGATTTAAATGCATTTGTAATGATGTTCATCAAATGCCTTTCTTTATATATATTTATAATAGGTTTCCAGTATGCCTGACACAAGTGAGCACAGTGAACATAACACACATAAATTCCTGCCCATGTGCAGGTCATGTTCTATAGAGGAGGAAAGAAAACAGACAAGATCAATAAATAAAATACAGTCTATAGCACATACTCATAAGTGCAAAAGAGGAAAATTAAACAGGGAAAGGAGACTGTGTGTGTGTGCATGTGTATTGGGAGGTGTTTTTGAAATTTTAGGTAGAATGGCCAGGGATCACGTTGTATTGAGAATATATTACACCATGTTAAGAATGGTTTACTTTTGGTTAAAATTTGGGGAAATTTAACTTTTTCTTCTTATTTTTCTGTTTTACTTGATTTTTTTTTAAATGATTATTTTTTAAATACAAGTCTGCGAACCATTCAGAAAACTATGCTGTTGCATAACAGTGCATCCTAGAAATGAGTATTCATAATGTCCCAACTCTATATAATATTACATGTTACTATAGGTATATAGATGTATATTTATGATAGAGAGATAGATGATAAGTTTATGAGTGTGTGTGTGTGTGTGTGTGTGTGTGTGTGTGTTTGTATCTTTTAAGGGTCTTCTGTTTAAGGAAACAGAGAAACCACCCTTTACCTATGGTGTAGGATAAATGAGCCTGTACTGTATAGGTCAAAGCAATGTAGTATAATGCTGAGGCAAAAAATCCTGAATTGGAATCACTGTACCTAGGGCTCTAGTTCTAGCTCTGCCACTACTTGACTTTTTGACTTTGACAAGTCACTTTCTTCTGGATTCAAAGTCTACTCATTTATTTATAGAGGAAATAATTTTTGTGTTCCCTTTCTAACTTCTAAATTTACAAATCTGAATATGCAAAAGCATACAGGTATGTGTGGGAACTCCAAGGGCCAGTGTGCACAGTCACATAGGTGTATGCTGTACAGTCCTGGGGACCCATTTGTCTAGACTGTTACAAATGAGACTCCCTGCAGCTGTGTTCTGGCCATGTATACCTCTTCCTGTACCTATACCTGTACATGTATGTATACTATACATTTAGGAGATACTGAAGTGTGGCATCTATTTCTTTATTTGTGTTATTATAACCATTTTTGTAACCTCATGGGTCCTCTTGAAGGCAGGAAAAAAAATAGAAATCCTTCTAGCTGAGACTTAATGCTCTGATCCAGGCTACTTCTAGAAGGTGCTGTGATATATTTAAATTTCATTTGTATTATAAAATTACTCAATTTCTGACCATCAAGTCCCCTGTATCTGATAACAAGCACACTGAACAGTGATTTGGTGTGAAATGAATCTTACCCATGCATGTGGTTGCCAAATTAATCTAAAAGAAATAATGTTAAAGATGATATTACCAGTTGCTGGGCAACTTTTTCAAAATATAAAGCATGTTAAAACAGGAGAGAGTAATAAACAGGACTCTGTTCTAGTTTGGCCAAAATGATAAATGCAGTTCTGGAACCTCTGGAATCTTTCTTTTGACGAGTCATTAGGCAAGTAGCCAATATCCTATTAGCCCAATTACAGACAAAGACCAACAACATGCAAGCTTGCATTTTAATAAGAATCTTTATGTCTAGAGTAACAGTTTTTTTGCTTTGCTGTCTCTTTCATTGGCCCTCATCTTAAAATAGGATAATATTAATTTCTACCTTATAGGGTTTTTGATGATTAAATTAAAAGCTCTTAGCACAGTGACTGAGACACAGTAAGTACTCAATCAATATTAGTTGCTCTCAGACTTCCCTGGTGGCACAGTGGTTAAGAATCCGCCTGTGAATGCAGGGGACACGGGTTCAATCCCTGATCCGGGAAGATCCCACATGCCGCGGAGCAACTAAGCCCATGTGCCACAACTACTGAGCCTGTGCTCTAGAGCCCACGAGCCACAACTACTGAAGCCTGAGTGCCTAGAGCCTGTGCTCCACAACAAGAGAAGCCATCTCAATGAGAAGCCCGTGCACCGCAACGAAGAGTAGCCCCCGTTGCCCCAACTAGAGAAAGCCTACACGCAGCAACGAAGACCCAACACAGCCAAAAATAATAAATAAATAAGTAAATAAATAAATAAATTTATAAAAAATATATATATTAGTTGCTCTCATTTGTATTTTAATTCCAACAATGAATTGTGATCGTAGTTACATGCTGACTTTCCTGAGATGTTTGTGTTTACTCTTTGATAATAAATAATACTATTACATTTATCTCATTAATTTTATTCATATTTTCCCATTTGTTCTTTATTTGTTCGTTTCTCTCCCTCTCCTCATGCTCCTCCTTCTTCTCTCTTGCTCTCTTTTGTTTGTCCTTCCTAATTCTTTTTTCTCACTTCATTTTATCACCTCCATTTTAGTTTACTACATGCTGGTTCAGCTTAATAAGATCGCTTGTTTAATTGATTGGGAAAACCTCAATTTTCTTATGCATGAAATGAGGGAGTTGGATTGAAGCAATCTGCAGTTCTCTCCCAGGGTCAGATTTTGAGGATCTGTGAATCTGCATGACATGGTAATATGAATGTTACAAGAGCAGAGGAGCTGGAAATATTGGGGGTCAAGGAGAGATGTCCAGTTAGCTTGTTTCCTGATGTGATGGGGATGTTCCAACAAATTTCCATCTTACACCACAACTGTGGACAGAGGTACGGAGGGTTCGTTTAAGGACATTAAGTTGAAAGGCCTGGGGAAAAGGTCTAAGTAAGTGACAAAAACAAGGACTTTTGAGGCATCTAATCCCTTTTAGGGATGGTAAGTTAAAATACACAACAAAATCCTTGCATTCACATAGTTGACATTTTAGTTCTATTAAAACTTTCCATTTCAAGGGATGTTTGAAAGATTGCAAAAAAGAGAAGGCAAGAAAGTGTCCTCTTAACTATAGTTAGCAGAGTATGTGATTTCGTGCAGGGATTGCTTCCTGGTACTCAAATTAGGGGAGTTCCCTGGCTGTCCAGTGGTTAAGATTTCGATCCCTGGTTGGGGAGCTAAGATCCCACATGCCTCGGGGCCAAAAAGCCAAAACATAAAACAGATGCAATATTGTAACAGATTCAAAAAGACTTTAAAAATGGTCCACATCAAAAAAAAAAAAAACTAAAAAAAAAAGATTAAAATTAGTAAGGCTTTTCTAAGATAAGGTGCAACATAAAAGAAGTGAAAATAAATGCCAGTACATGAGTGCTGGTTACTAATACCTTCAGTTTTGATTTTTAAATATTTATTTAACTTTTTACCAGGAAAGCTTGTTTTAATAAATCCACATTCTAATTCTGTATTTCAATTGACTGAAATTTAAATCTACTACCAGGAGATGTCATTGCACAAATAAATAACTAAATCTTGTTTTTTGTTTGATTTTGTTTTTGCAGCTTTTTTTCACTTTTGACTTGATAAAGTATGATTTTCAGAAAGATGAACCCATTAGAAATGAACACGGCTGGTGTAGTCTTGTGAAAAAAGGTAAGATTCTTGTATTTGAAGATGTCTCCTCAGGCAAAGTTCCTGAATTTCTCTTTAATTACTGAATTTAGAAGAGAAGGAATGGTTATTTCTAATATGTGACTTATTTGGAATTTTAATGCAGGTAGAATGGTTTAATTATTAGAAGTTAGAGGCCCCACATGGGTCACTCAGATGGTAATTACGAAAATTTAAAAGTGATTACTGTGGGCTTATAGTTTTCTTAATCCACCACTCCTACAGTGCCATATGTCTAATGTCCTGTACCACCAAGATATAATATAAAAATGAATGGCAATTTATGATTCTGTGTATAGTGGAAAGTGAGACAGACTTGGATTTAAATCTGGGCTGTCACACTTAGAAACTGTCCAACTTTGGGTAAGTCACTCAACCTGTCTCAGTCTCATTTTCTTCATATGCAGAGTAGAGGTGGCAGTATTTCTTTCGGGAGGTGATTGTTGATAGTTTAATGAGATGATGTATGCAGAGCCCTGTGGAGGGCCTGTCATGCGGCCAGTTACCTCCCTCCCTTTCTCTTCTTCCTCCCACTCCTCCTCCTCCACCAGGCTAGTCTTTCTCATAGTTTTGGGTTAGAAATTTTAATGAAAACAAGTGCCCTAGTTAACATGCGGCTGCATATAATCAATCTAGAAAATTAAATGTAGAGATGTGCCCTTAGAATTGGTTTGAGATCCAGTCTGAAAGAATCAGGCCAAAGTTACTTTTTACTGCCTCAGAATATGTTTAAACTTCATTTCAGAGATGACTTCAAATATGGAGATAAAGGTCACAGACCCGGGTTTCTTTGTTTTGGTTTTTGGTTTTTGGTCGTTTTCCTGGTAGCTGAAAGATTGGACAAAAATATAAGCCTTGTCTTTTAAAAAACAAATTTCCCAATCCTCTGAATTTCAAGAGCATTTATCAAATATCTTTCTCTAATTCAATTCTATAGACAGCATCTAAGAAAAAAGTCACTTCTAAGGAGACTGCAAAGAACTTTATTTTTTTATTTATTTTTATTTTTTATATTTTTCTTTGGCTGTGTTGGGTCTTAGTTTCTGTGCGAGGGCTTTCTCTAGTTGCGGCAAGCGGGGGCCACTCTTCATCGCGGTGCGCGGGCCTCTCACTATCGCGGCCTCTCTCGTTGCAGGGCACAGGCTCCAGACGTGCAGGCTCAGTAGTTGTGGCTCACGGGCCTAGTTGCTCCGCGGCATGTGGGATCTTCCCAGACCAGGGCTCGAACCCGTGTCCCCTGCATTGGCAGGCAGACCCTCAACCACTGCGCCACCAGGGAAGCCCACAAAGAACTTTACTAAAGCACTCTTTTCTAGTGTGTTTTATTTATTACAATTACAATAATATCTGATATTGGAACTTGAATCCCAGAACTACTTATGCAACCTCAGGGTTTTTCAAAAACAGATTGTCCCCAAATATCTGCTTTACAATTTTGTAATTCTCATTATGGATTGCTCAATTTTATTTTACATTAAAGCATTGTGTCTTTCATAACGTATGCCTGGGAGGGAAAGATAAGTATACACTCTGACCTTTTTAAGCATTTGCAATAATTAATTTGTCAGTGAAGAAACTATCACCTGTGTCCTGAAGAAGAAAAATAAAGAACATAAATTTTAAGGGAAGTATAAGAGGCTTAGAAAATTCTGAAATGTATATAGGGGATGTAGATGGATGGGATATGCGAGGGAGGAGAGCCTTTGGAGTCAGATGGACCTGGTTAAAAATATTCCAACTTCAACATTTGGCAGCTGTGTAATATTGGGCAAATTACTTTTTCTTCCTCAATTTCACTTGTAAAATGAAGACAATATGAGACCCTGTCTTACAGGTTTGTGATGAGGATGAGATAGGATACATATGTAAAGTGCTCAGAATAGTGACCGGTACCCAGAAAGTGCTCAATAAGTGTAACAATGGCAGTGATTATGATAATGATGATAATGATGGTGTCGGTGATGACAGTGACAGTGATGGGTCCCTGCTGAGTCAGGGCAGCCTAGTTTTGGCCAGTGGCATGTGTGCCCTTGGAACCCATAAAGCCTAGAGGAGTGGGAGCAATAAGAATTGAAAAGAGAAGGGGCTTCCCTGGTGGCGCAGTGGTTGAGAATCTGCCTGCTAATGCAGGGGACGCGGGTTCGAGCCTTGGTCTGGGAAGATCCCACATGCCGCGGAGCAACTAGTCCCATGAGCCACAACTATTGAGCCTGCGCGTCTGGAGCCTGTGCTGTGCAACAAGAGAGGCCGTGAGTGAGAGGCCCGCGCACCGCGATGAAGAGTGGCCCCCGCTTGCCACAACTAGGGAAAGCCCTCGCACAGAAACGAAGACCCAACACAGCCAAAAATAAATAAATAAATAAGTTAATTAATTAATTTTAAAAAAAAAGAGTTGAAAAGAGAGTGTTAAAATGACATAAATCGCTTTAGAGTTTGCTGGAATACAGCCTCATCTAACCCATCACATAGATGTTAGATGTCTTCACAGCGGCCAAAACAAGTCAACAATGGCCTTGAAATCTTCTGGGGAAGTGATTGCTGCTCCCCTTTGTCTTCTACTCTTAGAAGTAGTTTTTTACCTTGTTGATTGCTGGGCAGTATCTTGATTAACTTGAATAAGTCCGATTAAAAATTATTTTAAATAATGTGTCTAAATGTAAGTAAAACTAATAAATTTCGTGGCTTATCTCCTGTCCATTGAGGATTTCCAGAGTAACATTCCAGAGGAATAAAACATATTCTTAAGCTGCTAATAACATATTTATTAAATCAGAGATAATATTTTACAGAAAAATCATAGGGACTTGAATTTGAGTTCTAGGTCCATTCCTTTTTATCTGTTGGACTTTGCTAACATACTTCCTTCTTCTGGACCCTAGTGCCTTCCCTGTGAAATAGGGATTATAATGATCAATTTCAAAGGATTTCTTTGAAAAATTAATAAGGTGACAGTTGCATTTCTCATGGGGCTTGCTCCATAGTAAATGCCCAATAAATAAATATTGCTACCATCATAATCTTATTTAAAATTATTATTGTAGTTGTTATTTATATAATTGTCATTATTATCAGTGTTAGAATCTACATAATCAAAAAAAGTAGCCATTGCTGTATCCACCCAGGATGTAAAATAAATTTAATATTCCTTTCTTTACATACAATTTCCTTTTTGTTAGTTTTTCCAAAGTGATTTGTGCTTTGGCAGTCTGTGAAACGGTGTTAGATTTAGGCACCCAGAGTAACTGATGTCAAATATAATAAAAATAAGTTCAGAGGAAAGTAAGATAAGCTACACTGGATGTGTTGGTCATATGTAACTTAGGTACATGCATGATGTGTAATAATAGTTTTAGTCAAATCACTGAAAATACCTCTCTCCCAGGGGAACCTGGACTTCTCATTTCTCCAGTGAATGCAAAGAATCCCTTCTTTGGCTATGCCGGAAATAAGAAGCACACAGAAAAGAAATTGCTTTGTGATGTTTTTAAGAAGGGAGATGTTTACTTTAACACCGGAGATTTAATGGTCCAAGACCAGGAGAATTTCCTTTATTTTTGGGACCGTATTGGAGACACTTTCAGGTATGAAATAGCGTCGGTTGCAAAGCTTGCTCGGTGATTGTGAACCCTGCTCTGAGTGAGGCTCTGTGGAAACATTATACACCACCTGCTGTCTACCTTCAGGGAACGGAGAGCTTTTATCTCAATAATGTCTCCCAGTTTAAAAATACACTGCCCATCTGTTTCTAGATTGAAACATAAGTTACATTTCGATGTCATTTTTGTAATTATCTTAATGAATCATTTGGGTCCAAATCAGTGAGCTCCTTTTTTTTAGCATATGATACAGGCAGGCTGATGTGAAGTCTAAATGGTAAGGTTAAAACAGAAAACCAATTTAGTCAAATATGGTCTAATTCTTGACCTAATGGCAAAAATAGTGAAACAGCAAAATTTCCCTTTCTTATATTTGCTTTTTTAATTCCTTAGGGTTATTTTAGGCTTATGAATTTATTTTGCTTTACTAATCAATGACTATAGAACAGTAGAGGACAGACAGTAGACAGTCCAAAAACGTTTGAATGAATAAATGAATTATACTTCCTATTTCCTCACCTTCTTTGTGTCATGTTAGGAGGTCACCTTATGTAAAATCATTTTAATTAAAACATTCATGTGCATTAAAAGAGCCAAAGGGGTTAATTCCTAGAAATTAAAGGGGGTCAGTACACCGAAAGACAACTATAGCTTTCCTTTCCATTTTTTCTATCATTAGAGATAGAGAATGCTTTGTACTTCACTGTTATTATATTACAAAACAAAGAGGGATTTGTTTTTTTTTTTTTAATGACATATTAAAAAAACCCTTTTACAGTAGCAGTTCATACCAGTGAGACACAGAAAATGTAATTTTAAATAAAAAACAGATACTGATGTAATTTTAAATAAAAAACAGATACTGACTTTGTTGACTTCTCAAAAAAGTTCTTCCTTAGAAATGTTTTTCATTTTGAAAACTGCCATTATTTTTTATTATTAGGTGCTTGCACAGAGCCAAATGCAAGGCACTAAAACTTAAAGCTGGGCACCTCATTATTCAAGTATAGGTAACTAACTGGAACTTGTTTTTTGTTTAGATGGAAAGGGGAAAATATTGCAACCACAGAGGTTGCCGATATTATTGGAATGTTGGATTTCATACAGGACACAAATGTCTATGGTGTGGCTGTACCAGGTATGAATATGTTTCAGGTTTGGAAAGGGTTCTCAGAATGTGCCACTTTCCTTTCACTTTGCAACAATTTTATTAATTCAGCATTTCATTTTTCACATATTAAAATAAATATCTTAGTTTTGGCTTGGCAAGTAATGCCCTAGACCAAGCTAGCAAACTTCATGGTCACACCAGGGGAAAGGTACCAACTGCATTTTAATGTATGTGTGTATTTCTAAGCAGATCTTGAAAACTCTGATCAGTGACTCACTGCTAGAATATTTACAGCTTTTCAATGGTCTGTTATTTTTCTCTTGATGACTAGAGTTTATACATACCACTAAATAGGAATGTGTTCTAATTTAAATGTTTAATAACACTGACTTGTAGTTAAGTTGAATCTTTTTCAGAAATTATTTTAAAATCTGGTTGGCCTCATTTATTGTTATAAATATGCCTATGAGGATTGTCTCACGTTGGTGAAAATGGCAAAGAAAAGTGACCAACTTGAAATCACAGGACAGCTATTCCCCTTTACTGCCTTTTTTTTTTTTTTAAAATAAATGACAGTATTTTCCAATTAATGTTTGTAGGTGCAGGGGACACTGAGTGTGGGAATGTTTGGATAGGGGGCAAAGAAAGAGGATATTAACTCTAATAGACAGGCACTGGGTGCTGGGAAAATGCTACAAGAGATTCCAAAGCCCTGGAAAAAAGGTGGCATGATAAGCAGTAAGCGATCTGTGGAATTAATTGTGGAAATACCTGCCTCTAGTTTCTTAACTTGAACATATTGAATAATACCTTTATTTTTTGCATTGATGCTTAACATGGACATTTCTCTAAAATATATTTGCCTTTAAAAAAATGTTTCCTCTTAATATTTTATAATAATAGTGGCAGGATGCATATTATGGGTCACTTATGGTGTTTTCTATTCCATCTATTTCGTTTTTGTAGTGTAAACAATTAAACATAGACTCTGCACTTCCTTCCTCCTAAATCATTTCTAGGGAGTAAATCATATGCTCAGGGAAAGACCCTCTCATTTATGCTACTGTTGCATTGTTATTGCTGCAATAGATGTAATGTCTACATTTGTAACAATTAGTGTGTAATTAACTGGATTTTTTAAAAAGTTCACCTACCACTTGTAAAACTGATGCTATTACAAACTTTTTTTTTCCAGATTATGAAGGAAAAGCAGGAATGGCTTCTATAACTTTAAAACCAAATACGTCTTTAGACTTGGAAAAAGTTTATGAACAAATTGTAACATTTTTACCGGCTTATGCCTGCCCACAATTTTTAAGAATTCAGGTAATTTTACCTACCCATAAAATTTAAGACCAGGAATCTGGAGATGGTTTAGTTATAAAATAATATTTACCGCTTAGATAATAGGTGCATTTTATTTTTATTAGAAAATTTCAAGAACAATGAAAAGCATTGGGATGCTAATTTATGCCATACTTGAAGCCTAATTATAGAAGGGAGGACAATAAAATGCTAGGAAGTCTTTGTCGTAGTCCTATTTGTTGCTCTTCTCCTCTTCAATCAGATAAATGAGGGGCCCAGTGATGGTGGCAAGCCAAACCCAAATCTTACACATGCCTTCATGCTTTGTGAAGACATTTGGTGCTGTGTACCTAAAATTAGGTTCCACCAAGCTGACATCAAAGTGTCTGCAGGATGTGTGTAGACCCTCAAGGCAATTGGCTTTAAGCAATTTTGCCTTTAATGTTTTATCTTCATTCTGTCCAGTCTCCTTCGGGGACCTTATATTTTGGGGGAATTCTGAACTCATTGGTTTTGAGAGGTGGGCTTTCTCTTGTTAGGCTGCTGGAGTAAAGTCCAGTAAAAAGGAAACGAATTTTCTCAGCTCCTGGGTAACTTTGCCTGCTCATTTATCCAGCCATTTATTCATTTAATATTGTGCCTCAAATAGAATTTCCCAAAGCTAGTCTTCATCATCTCTTAACATCCCATCACATAGAATTTTTCTGGATATGTTTGTCATATCACTGTTACATCCCTGATAGAGCAATAGCTGACTTAATATTCTTTTTTAAAGCATTTGCTGGGTAATCCTTGTGGCCAAGTCACTGCTTGGCCAATGAGACACATCATCTAAACTGTCATAAATACGTATCCATTTACATAATATTTTAAGAGCTTTTACATATATTGTCTCAGATTATTTTCATAGCAGTCCTCTGAAATAATAAAGGTAGCTAAATATGAAAAAGAAGTAACACGGTTTTAATTGAAATTTTTGAAATAATTGTAGATTCACATGCATTTGTAAGAAACAATACAGAAAGATCCTGTGTAAATGATTACAACCAGGATATTGACATTGATATAATCCACTCATCTTATTAAAATTTCCTGTGTTTTACTTGTACTCATTTGTGTGTATGTGTGTATTAAGCTCTATACATTTTTATTACCTGTGTAGCTTCATGTATCAATGACCATAGTCAAGATATGGACAATTCCACCACCACAAGGCTCCCTCACGTTACCCTTTTATAACCACACCCAGCTCCCTCCTGCCCCTCCCATCTCACCCCAGAAAGAATGGATTTTAATTCTTAGTAGAGTAGAAAGTTGATGGATCAAATAATATTTTAAACATTTTCCTCCAAGGGCAACTTAAAAGTCACTGTCATTAAGCAGAAGAAATATTTTGTCATAGGACTCCTCTATAAGATTAAATCAGTCTTGTACAAATTTAGAAAATATTTTAGGATCATTAAACACCTAAAAGAACTTGGCCCATGAGTGTTACGTTTATTACAGTATTTGCTATAGTTAGCACAATGCATGACACTTAGTTGGCACTAAAATTATTTAATAAATAAATTATAATAAATGATCTGATATAAGCAATGCAAACATATAAGTTACTTCTGACAAAATGAATAAGACAACTATCTTATTAAAAATATGTTTAGCACAAATTTATAAAGGATTCTTTTCAGCAATAAATTTACAAAAAATTTTTAAATGTGATATTACTCAGTATGGCTGAGATGAAATTAAACTGGTCCTTTCATTCTGCTTGTGGGAACGCAAATTGTTATGCTCTCTCTTGAAAATAATTTGGTAAATATGTGATCACACTCTTAGAATTTGCATATATTTTGATTTAGTAATTTCATTTCCAGAAATTTACCCTTAGGACATAATTAAAGATGCACAAATGTTATATATAAAATGTTATTATTTATGTAGTAAAATTTTTTAATATTCTCTATATAAGTTCAAGAATAAGAGTAAGGTTAATTAACATATTATAATTATATGAGATCTTATGAAACCATTAAAAAGTGCCATTTTGATGAAAATTACCTAACCTGGAGAAACATACCAGGAATAATATATTTTTTTAAAGAAGGCAGACTGTCAAATTGTATAATGTGAACTAATGTTTTTAAAAAGAGAAAAGAATATGTGTTTCTACACAGTTACATCTCATTCTGTGATGACAGTGTTGGATAGGGGATGAGATCAGAGAAGAAGGTTCAAAGAAAAGTTGACTTAGTTGCATTCGTTCAGAAGGATGCATAAAAATGGCCAAACTACTCATAGAACCTTGTATGGACCCTACATGTCATCTGACTTAAAACAAGTTTGCTTCCCTATGCCTGAAACTACCACAGAGATAATATCCTTGTCTCCTTTAAATTCCTTAAAATAAAGATTGTTAAACTTTCTCAATTCATAACATCTTTAGTGTCTTAGTAATTATTTCATGGCACTCTTGGGCCAAAACAAATACCTAAACATTCATTTATTCAGTACTTAGGGCAAAGCAATATAACTATTTAGGTCTAATAAATTAGTTGCTGTTTGAAAAAATAATGCATATAAATGGAAAGAAAAATGCTTTTATTTCATATTTAAATAACCACATGTATTAAGGAGATGTAACTTGGACATTGCACAGCTCCTCAAATTTTGGAATTAGATTGTGCTGAACAGGGCCAGACTAATTCCATATTCCACCTTGATTTTTGGTTATACTTGCTTTTTATCATAGCAACCACCAAAAACCCTGTTTCTCAAAGATATGATGTCATTGAAAAGAATGTATCATAAACTAATATTGAAACTGTGAACTACCTTGACCAAGTAGTTGGTAGTGTGACAACAGATGTCACTGGGTTTACCTTGAAAATTTTAAATATCCTATGGGGACTCTGGCAATTCACTGAGGTACTATGAGGCACCTCAGTGCGTAGTTTGGGAACCCAAGTTTTAGATCATTCCTTACCCCCTCTGGTTCTTGCAGTATTCTGCCTTATGGAATAGATTGCTCTCTTTTATAGCTTTTACCTTCTTGCCGTCTAGTAGCATTCTTTGTAAATAATATTGCCTTGACATTGGATTGAAGAGATAAACCTATATGTTTTAGACATATTTGTAATCAGTTATTAGCTATATTCATAACTCTATGTTGAATGAAGTTCACAGGAAAATCAAGGTAAAGATTTAAGTGTTCTAAAGAGCATTTTTAAATTTCTAATATTAAATTATTAGTTTAAAAAATTATTTATTTTCTTTATTAGAAAATAAAGATGGTCACTGGATATAAAAATGTTATAATTATATATTACAGTCTATATTGTTGAATATTTTATTTGTATATTATACATAACATTGACTGACTCCACTAATCCTGGTCACTGTTTTATAGGAAAAGATGGAAACAACAGGAACATTCAAACTACAGAAGTTTTGGTTGGTGGAAGAAGGATTTAGTCCATTGAAAATTTCTGATCCACTTTACTTCATGGACAAGTTGAAAAAATCATACGTTCCATTGACCAAAGAAATTTATGATCAGATAATATTAGGGAAGATTAAACTTTAAGCTTTTATTATATATGGGATTTTCCTATGCTGCTTAGGAGAAGTGAAAGGAGAGTATGTGATTCTTTAATATGAAATGGGGAGAGGGAACTGACATTAAGCATGTGCTATATTTCCTTAACATGCAACGATTTTTCTTTAATTAAGTACTAACTTTAATTAGTTTTAATTGATAACAAACTTTGGGTGATTATTCTTTTTACCTATTTGGGATTCAGTGCATAAGTAAATATCTGCCTTAAAGTTTTTAAATAATAAGTGGTTAACAATTTAGACATCTGTTAAAAATTTACTTATTAATATTTAAAATTTCTAGTTTTGAGTAAAGGGTTAAATTTTAATCAAATATTTGATTTTTATGTGCCCTGTCCTATAACTGAATAAAACCATCTTTATTAATATGAGTTTTGAAGTTTTGTTTTGATGTTTTTAATTGTAAATATTCATTCAAAGGAAGGTAACTAACTAAATGTATGCGCTCCTGTCTCCCTTATCCTAAACTCACATTAAGATGCTAGAAGAAATGTAAAAATATGAAACAACAAAGCATGAAAACTGGTAAGCCCAAAGCATTTAGGAATTTTGGGAAGATATATAAATGGGATCAAATTGATGCTAAAATCCAACAGAGCTGTAGAAACCACTAATAATACAGGGAAAGAATAGACTAGACTAGGGCCCATGTGTTAACACTAAGATCAGAGGCATAAAGGCTTTGAGTGTGAACAGGTTTTTGAGTAGTTAACTGGGAAATGTATCATAAGGGTAGTGTAATAAGCACAATGGTACTTATCTCCATCTGGAAGCACCAGGCTCCAGTGTTTGCCTCAAGCCAAAAACATATGAGAGACTCTCTTACCAAAGTGAGCTAACTTCCATGGGAGGGGGTGGTGGAGCTAGACTAAGAAGCAGAGTAGGGGACAATGGCAACTGCGTCAGCCTAAGTGGGCCTCCATTTTCAAGTGGTTTCTGGACATTGCCGCGGGAGCCGCAGTTGTCTCAGACTTGATTGGCAGCGGCAGCTCGTGTGTGCGCTTCTGCCGTGTTCTGGATCGAGCGGCAGCAGCAAGACCTGACAGGGTGAACCAGCATCAGCTTGGCCTCTTCGCTCGCTTGGACCCTGCCCCTGGGCTAAGTCGGCAACATGAGCGGCAACAACTTGGATGCAAACGACGAGTTTGATGAGCAGTTGGGAATGTAAGAATTGTACAGAGACACCAAGGACTGTGACCCCCAGAAAGATCCCAGTGGAGAAACCGATTCTTTCGGGCAGCAGCCGACTGACACCCTGTGTGAATGGGACCTGGACAGGAAGGCGTGGTTCCCCAAGATCACTGAAGATTTTATTGCTACATATCAGGCCAATTATGGCTTTTCTAATGATGGTGCATCTAGTTCTACTGCGAGTGTCCAAGATGTCAGTGCTAGGACTGCAGAGGAACCTCTGCAAAGAAAAACTCCCAAACCCAGTTATCCCAAAAAGAGGGGAGAAAAGAGAAAGGCTGAATCAGGATGGTTTCATGTTGAAGAAGACAGAAATACAAATGTATATGTGTCTGATTTGCCTCCAGACACTACAGTGGATGAATTTATACAGCTCATGTCCAAGTTTTGCATTATTATGAGAGATCTTCAAACAAGAATTTAAGGTCAAGCTTTACAAAGATAATCAAGGAAATCTTAAAGGAGATGGAATTTGCTGTTATTTGAAGAGAGAATCTGTGGATCTCGCATTAAAACTTTTGGATGAAGATGAAATTAGAGGCTACAAATTACATGTGGAGGTGGCAAAGTTTCAACTGAAAGGGGAATATGACACCTCAAAGAAGAAGAAGAAGTGCAAGGACTACAAGAAAAAGTTGTCTATTCAACAAAAGCAGTTGGATTGGAGACCTGAGAGAAGAGTTGGCCCATCCCGAATACGCCACGAGCAAGTTGTCATCATTAAAAATATGTTTCATCATATGGATTTTGAGGATGATCCACATGGATTTTGAGGATGATCGTTCGTGCCGAACGAGATCAGAGAAAACCTTCAAGTAGAGTGTTCAGTTTGGACAAATTAGGAAGCTCCCTCTCCTTGATAGGCACCCTGATGGTGTGGCCTCTGTGTCCTTTAGGGATCCCGAGGAAGCTGGTTATTGTATTCAAACCCTCAATGGAATGTGGTTTGGTGGCCATCAAATCACTGCCCAAGTGTGGGATGGGACTACAGGTTATCAGGTGGAGGAGACCACGAGAGAAAGGGAGGAAAGGCTGAGAGGATGGGAGGCTTTCCTCAACACTCCTGAGGCCAACAGAGGCCTTCAGCGTTCAAATTCCATCTGTGCTCCAGAAGGGTGGGTCCTTCTAGAGTTAGGCATTTTTCAGAGCACCCTGGCACATCTCAAACAAATGTTCAAGAAGCCGCAACTGAAATGGCATTTGAAGAACTTATAGATGAAAAGAAGTTTGAAAAAACAGAAGATAGGGGAGAAGATGAAGAAGCTGCTTCTGAAAAAGATGCTAAAGGAAGTGGCCCTGAAAAAGAGGCTGAAGAAGGCTGTCCCCAAAAAGAATCTGAAGAGAGCTGCCTCGAAAGAGAGTTTGAGGAAGGCTGTCCCAAAAGAGAGCATGAAGAAGACTTCTCCGATGGAGAGTCCAGAGAAGGCAGCCCCGAGACGTAGCATGAAGAGGGTAGTCCTAAAAAAGGGTCGAAAGAGAATGGCCCTGAATGAGAGTCCAAAAAGAAGAGACCCAAAACGGATCCGGATGAGAATGGCCTTGAGCAGGAGTCTGAGGAGGAGGCCAGCCCCCAAAAGGCAGCTGAAGACAGCAGCTCAGAAGACAGTCTGAAGAGTGCTCAGAAAAGCAGTTTGAAGATGACTCTGAAAAAAGAGTTAAAAGAAGACGGCCTTGAGAAAGGTTTTGAGGAAGAGGGCTCTGAAAAGGAATTTAATGAAAACGTTTCTGAAGAAGAGTTAGAAGAAAATGACTCTAAAAAATCAGAATTCAAAGATGACAGCTCCAGGAAAGTGTTTGATGAAGAAGGCTCTGAGAAGGAATTTGATGAAGAGTCAGATGAGAAGGAAGAAACATATGAAAAAGTATTTGGCGATGAGTCGGATGAAAAAGAGGACAAAGAAGCAGAAGAAAAGGGGCTGGGAGATGCAAATGAAAAGGATGAAGAAGACGATGCAGATGAAAAGATATTTGAAGATTCAGACGGAAAAGAAGATGAGGAAGATGTAGATGTAAAAGAAGATGAAGTCATAGATGAAAAGATGTTCAAAGATGACGATTCCAATGAGAAGTTGTTTGATGACAATTCCAGTGACAAGTTGTTTGAAGATTCCAATGAGAGAGGGACTGCAGGTGGTTTAGGGAATGTTAAGGAGGAAGGGCCCCTGTCTACAGGCAGCAGCTTTGTCCTCAGTAGTGATGACGATGATGACGACACTGTTTAATCCCTCAAACTTGCTTTGTAGGGCAATTCCTCCATCTCCATTTTGCTTCTGCTCCAGGGTAATTACTAGTAGTGTTACATGAATGTGTGCATAGAGGTAGGATGCCATCAGATTAATGCAGTGAAGTGTTCATGGTTACCTGTACTTAACGATTTTAAATACATGTGAATTGGCTTTTCAGTTCAAACTTCATAGCATAATACAAGTCAACTGAATCCTTGCCCTTTGTCAAATTTGTTAAGCGCATGCAGAATAATATTTTTTAAAGTATTCTGACTGAAGTTTGTGATATTCAAAAATAAAAAATAAGTTGTTAATATGAAAAAAAAAAAAAAAGGAAGAAGTAGAGTAGGACCCAGGAGCAAACTCCTTTGTCCATAAACCTAATTCTCTGTACAACCAGAAGGAAAGTTGACTTTGCCTCGTGTTGCCTCCATATGCTAAAAAGTTTATTTTGGTTGGAAGAGAAGTTGCAGATAGTTCCTTTTTGTCATTGTTAGGAAAACATGTGTTATAAAGTTAAAACATTTTTTAAATGTAAAGGTTAACCATAAGTAGCATAGAAATAAAAGGTCACACTTTCAAATGAAAAAAAAATGAAAGAGAAAATAATATCAGTTTTGCAAAAATCCATAATTTTAAGAGAAAGAAATTGTTTAAATGAATAGAAATAGAAAAAGTTAAATAAATCTAAGGATAGCCATGTTCCCACTATATAAATGAGAATGGATTAACTGTCTTTATTTAAAAAGTATTAAGTAAATGAAGAAATTGGCATTTAATTTTTATATTGATGATCTGGCTGTTCTTTACCTTTCCCATTAAAAAACTGTTTTGCCTTTATATTTTTAATTTAGATTAAAATGCTATAAATCTGAATGAACTTTTTTTATTAATTCATAGCTCTTTAAAATCTTTGGAGACTAGATTGGGAGACAAGATGGTGGAGTAGAAAGACATGAGCTCACCTCTTCTTGCAGAAACACCAAAATCCAATTAACTGCTGAAAACCATCAACAATAAACACTGGAACCTACCAAAAAACGATACCCTACATCCAAAGACAAAGAAGAAGCCACAATGAGACTGTAAGAGGGGTGCAATCGCGATAGAATCAAATTCCATACATGCCAGGTGGGTGACCCACAAACTGGAAAATAATTATACCACAGAAGTTCTCCCACAGGAGTAAAAGTTCTGAGCCACATGTCAGGCTCCCCAGCCTGGGGGTCTGGCAATTGGAGGAGGTGCCCCCAGAGAATCTGGCTTTGAAGTCCAGCAGGGTTAGATCACAGGAATTCCACAGGACTGGGGGAAACAGAAACTCTACTCTTGGAGGGTGCACACAGGATCTCTTATGCACCAAAACCCAGGGAAAACAGTGAACTCATAAGAGACAGGGCCATACCTACCTGGTAGTACTGGAGGGTCTCCTGTGGAGGTGGGGGGGGTGGCTGTGGTTAGCTGCAGGGACAAGGACACTGGCAGCAGTAATTCTGGGGAATACTCATTGGTGTGAACACTCTCAGAGGCCACCATTTTCTCAACAAGACCTAGCCCCACACAATAGCCTGTAGGCTCCAGTGTTGGGGCACCTCAGGCCAAACAACCAACAGGGCAGGAACACAGCCCCACCCATCAGCAGACAGGCTGCTTAAAGTGTTCCTGAGCACACAGCTGCCTGATAAACACACTCCATGACTCGGCCCTGCCCACCAGAGGGATAAGACCCAACTCCACCTACCAGTGGGCAGGAACCAGTCCCTCCCAACTGGAAGCCTGCACAAGCCTCTTAGACAGCCTCATCCACCAGGGGCAGACAGCAGAAGTAAGACAAACTACAACCTTGCAGCCTGCTGAACGGAAACCACAATCACAGAAAGCCAGACAAAACGAGACAGCAGAGGAATATGTCCCAGATGAAGGAACAAGATAAAACTCCAGAAGAACAACTAAGTGCAATGGAGATAGGCAATCTACTGGAAAAAGAATACAAAGTAATGATACTGAAGATGATCCAAGATCTCAGAAAAAGATGGAGGCACAGATAGAGAAAATATAAGAAATGTTTAACAAAGACCTAAAACAACTAAAGAACAAACAAACAGATGAACAATACAATAACTGAAATGAAAAATGCACTAGAAGGAATCAAAAGCAGAGTAACTGAGGCAGAAGAACGGATAAGTAAGCTGGAAGACAGAATGGTGGAATTCACTGCCATGGAACAGAATAAAGCAAAAAGAATGAAAAGAAATGGAGACAGTCTAAGAGATATCTGGGACAAAATTAAACACACCAACAATTGCATGATAGGGGTCCCAGAAGGAGAAGAGTGGGAGAAAGGACTTGAGAAAATATTTGAAGAGATAATAGCTGAAAACTTCCCTAACATGGGAAAGGAAACAGTCACCCAAGTCCAGAGAGAGTCCCAGGCAGGATAAACCCAAGGAGGAACACACTGAGACACATAGTAATTGAACTGACAAAAAATAAAGACAAAGAAAAAATATTAAAAGCAACAAGGGAAAAGCAAAAATAACATACAAGGGAACTCGCATAAGGTTATTGGCTAATTTCTCAGCAGAAACTCTGCAGGCCAGAAGGGAATGGCACAATATAAAGTGATGAAAGGGTAGAATCTACAACCAAGAATACTCTACCCAGCAAGGCTGTCATTCAGATTTGATGGAGAAATCAAAAGCTTTACAGACAAGCAAAAGCTAACAGAATTCAGCACCACCAGACCAGTTTTGCAACAAATACTAAAGGAACTTCTCTAGGTGAAAAAGAAAAGGCCACAACTAGAAACAAGAAAATTATGACTGGACAAGCTCACTGGTAAAGCCAACCATACAGTAAAGGTAGGAAATCATTCACACACAAATATGATATCAAAACAAGCAATTGTGAGACGAGGAAAGCACAACGCAGGATATTGGAAATGCATTTGAAATTAAAAGACCAGCAACTGAAAACAATCTTGTTTATATATAGACGGCCATATCAAAACCTCATGGTAACTGCAAACCAAAAATCTATAATAGATGCACACACAAAAAATAAAAGGGAATCCAAACACAACACTAAAGTTAGTCATCAAATCACAAGAGAAGAGAACAAAAGAGGAAGGGAAGAAAAAAGGCCTACAAAAACACATCCAAAACAATTAACAAAATGGCAATAAGAACATACATATCGATAATTACCTTAAATATACACATATTAAATGCTTCAACCAAGAGACGTAGACTGGCTGAATGGATACAAAAATAAGACCTGTCTTATTTTGTACTCTGTCTACAAGAGACCCACTTTAGATCTAGGGACACATACAAACTGAAAGTGAAGGGATGGAGAAAGGTCTTCCATGCAAATGGAAACCAAAAGAGAGCTGGAATAGCAATACTCATATCAGACAAAATGGATTTTAAAATAAAGACTGTTACAAGAGACAAAGAAGGAAATTACATAATGATCAAGGGATCAATCCAAGAAGAAGATATAACAATTGTTAATATATAGGCACCCAACATGAGTGCCTCAATACATAAGGCAGATACTAACAGCCATAAAAGGACAAAGTGACAGTAACACAATAATAGTGGGGGAATTTTTAACACCTCAGTTAAATCAGTGGACATCTCATCCAGACAGAAAATCAATAAGGAAACACAGGCCTTAAATGACACTTTAGACCAAATGGAATTAATTGATATTTAAAGAGCATTCCATCCAAAAGCAGAATACGTATTCTGCTCAAGTGCATATGAAACATTCTCCAGGATTGATCAAATGCTGGGCCACAAAGCAAGCCTTGGTAAATTTAAGAAAATTGAAATCATATCAAGCATCTTTTCCTACCGTAACACTGAGATTAGAAATCAACTACAAGAAAAAAAAAAAACTGTAAAAAACACAAACACGTGGAGGCTAAACAATATGCTACTAAACAACCAATGGATCCCTGAAGAAATCAAAGAGGAAATCAAAAAATACCTAGAGACAGATGAAAATGAAAGCACAATGATCCAAAACCTATGGGATGCAGCAAATCAGTTCTAAGAGGGAAGTTTATAGCAATATAGTCTTACCTCAGGAGACCAGAAAAAATCTCAAATAAACAACCTAAACTTACACCTAAAGCAAATAGAGAAAGAAGAACAAACAAAACCCATAGTTAGTAGAAGGAAAGAAATCATAAAGCTCAGAGCAGAAATAAATGAAATCAAGATGAAGAAAACAATAGAAAAGATAAATGAAACTAAAAACTGGTTCTTTGAAAAGATAAACAAAATTGATAAACATTTAGCCAGACTCATCAAGAGGATTGTAAGAGACTACTACAAGCAACTATATGCCAATAAAATGGACAACCTAGAAGAAATGGACAAATTCTTAGAAAGGTACAATCTTCCAAGATTGAACCATGTAGAAATAGAAAATGTGAACAGACCAATCACAAGTACTGAAATTGAAACTGAGATTTAAAAACTTGCAACAAAAAAAAGTCCAGGACCAGATGGCTTCACAGGCAAATTCTATCAAACAATCAGAGAAGAGTTAACACATAGACTTCTGAAACTATTCCAAAAAATTGCAGAGGAGCACTCTCAAACTCGTTCTATGAGGCCACCATAACCCTGATACCAAAACCGGAAAAAGATATCACAAAAAAAGAAAATTATAGACCAATATCACTGATGAACATAGATACAAAAACTCTGAACAAAATACTAGCATACAGAATCCAACAACATATTGAAAGGATCATACACCATGATCAAGTGGGATGTATCCCAGGAATGCAAGGATTCTTTAATATATGCAAATCAATCAATGTGATTCACCATATTAACAAACTGAAGAATAAAAACCATATGATCACCTCAATAGATGCAGAAAAAACTTTTGACAAAATTCAACACCCATTTATGATAAAAACTCTCCTGAAAGTGGGCATAGAGGGAACCTACCTCAACATAATAAAGGCCGTATACGACAAACCCACAGGAAACATCATACTCAATGGTGAAAAACTGGATAGCATTTCCACTAAGATCAGGAAGAAGACAAGGATGTCCACTCTCGCCACTCTTATTCAACATAGTTTTGGAAGTCCTAGCCACGGCAATCAGAGAAGAAAAAGAAATAAAAGGAATCCAAATCAGAAAAGAAGAAGTAAAACTGTCACTGTTTGCAGATGACATGATACTATACATAGAAAATCCTAAAGATGCTACCAGAAAAGTAATAGAGCTCATCAATGAATTCAGTAAAGTTGCAGGATACAAAATAAATACACAGAAATCTGTTGCATTTCTCTACACTAACAACGAAAGATCAGAAAGAGAAATTAAAGAAACAATCCCATTTATTATCACATCAAAAAGAATAAAATACCTAGGAATAAACCTACCTAAGGAGGCAGAAGACCTGTACTCTGAAAACTGTAAGATGCTGATGAAAGAAATGGAAGATGACACAAACAGATGGAAAGAAATACTATGTTCTTTGGAACAATCAATTGGAAAGAATCAATATTGTCAAAATGACTATACTACCCAAAGCAATCTACAGATTCAATGCAATCCCTATCAAATTACCAATGGCATTTTTCACAGAACTAGAACAACAACAAAAAAATCTTAAAACCTGTATGGCAACACAAAAGACCCCAAATAGCCGAAGCAATCTTGAGAAAGAAAAACAGAGCTGGAGGAATCAGGCTCCCTGACTTCAGACTATACTACAAAGCTACCATCGTCAAAACAGTATGGTACTGGCACAAAAACAGAAATATAGATCAATGGAACAGGATAGAAAGCCCAGTAATAAACCCACGCACCTATGGTCAATTAATCTACAACAAAGGAGGCAAAACTATAAAATGGAGAAAAGACAGTCTCTTCAATAAATGGTGCTGGAAGAACTGGACAGCTACATATTAAAAAATTAGAACATTCTTTAACACCATACACAAAAAATAAACACAAAATGGATTAAAGACCTAAATGTAAGACTGAACACTATAAACCTCTTAGAGGAAAACATAGGAAGAACACTCTTTGACATAAATCACAGCAAGATCTTTTTTGACCCACCTCCTAGAGTAATGGAAATAAAAACAAAAATATACAAATGCTACCTAATTAAACTCAAAAGCTTTTGCACAGCAAAGGAAACCATAAAGAAAACGAAAAGACAACCCACAGAATGGGAGGAAATATTTGCAAACAATCCAACCGATAAGGGATTAATCTCCAGAATTTACAAATAACTCATGTGGCTCAATATCACAAAAAGACAACAACCCAATCAAAAAATTTGCAGAAGATCTAAATAGACTTTTCTCCAAAGATGACATACAGATGGCCAAAAGGCACATGAAAAGATGCTCAACATCAGTAATTGTTAGAGAAATGCAAGCCAAAATGACAATGAGATACTCCAATAAAGATGTTAAAAAAAAAATAAGACAATGAGATATCACCTCACACCAGTTAGAATGGCCATCATCAAAAAGTCTGCAAACAATAAATACTGGAGAGGGTGTGGAGAAAGGGACCCCTCCTACGCTGTTGGTGGGAATGTAAAGTGATACAGCCACTATGGAGAACAGTATGGGAGCTCCTTAAGAAACTAAAATAGAGCTACCATATGATCCAGCAATCCCACTCCTGGGTATATATCCAGAGAAAACCGTTGTTCAAAAGTATACATGCACCCCATTTTTCATTGCAGTGTTGTTTACAATAGCCAAGACATGGCAGCAACCTAAACATCTATCAAAAGATGAGTCAGTAAAGAAGATGCGGTACTTATATACAACAGAATATTAGCCATTAAGAAGAATGAAATAGTGCCATTTGCAGCAACATGGATGGACCTGGAGATTATCATACTAAGTTAAGTATATCAGACAGAGAAAGACAAATACCATATGATATCATTTATATGCAGAATCTAAAAAAAAATGATACAAATTGAACTTATTTACAAAACAGAAACAGACTCACAAATTTAGACAACAAATTTATGGTTATGGGAGGGGAGATTGGGCGTTTTGGGTTGACAACATGTACACACTGCTATGTTTAAAATAGATAACAAACAAGGACCTACTGTACAGCACAGGTTTGAGGGTTTGAGGGTTATTTTCGAAAGCAATATTGGCAATAGACATAAAATTTTTTCAGTATACCAGAAGCTCAGCAAACCTCAAACTGGAAAAATACAAAGAAAACTATACCAAGGCACATTATGATCACACTGCTGGAAACTACAGATAAAGAGAAATTCTTGACAGCAGTTAAGAGAATAAAACAGCATGTTACATTAAAAATAATAATAAAGGACTTCCCTGGTGGCACAGTGGTTAAGAATTTGCCTGCCAATGCAGGGGACATGGGTTTGATCCCTGGTCTGGGAAGATCCCACATGCCATGGAGCAACTAACCCCATGTGCCACAGCTACTGAGCCTGCACTCTTGAGCCTGTGAGCCACAACTACTGAGCCCACATGCCACAACTACTGAGCCCACATGCCAAAACTACTGAAGCCCATGCACCTAGAGCCCGTGCTCCACAACAAGAGAAGCCACTGCGGTGAGCAGTCACCACAATGAGAAGCTCGTGCACCACAACGAAGAGTAGCTCCCGCTCTCTGCAACTAGAGAAAGCCCGCGTGCAACAGCGAAGACTCAACACAGCCAAAAATAAAGAAATAAAAATTTTAAATAATAAAAATAATAATAGAATAAACCACCAGTTTGAATTATGGCTGACTTCTCAGTGAAACTATGAAAGACAGAAGAAAATGGAATAATATTTTTAAAATGATAAATAACTGAAGCCAGAATTCTATATGCCAGAAAAGTATTCTTTAAGGACGAAAATGAAATAAAAGAAGTTTCAGATAAAAAAAATTTATAGCCAGGAATCGTGTATTAGAAGAAATACTACGGTAGCTTCTATAGACCAAGGAAAAATAAGAGCAAGTAGAAACTCCTATCTTCAGGAAGGAATGAAGAATATTGAAAATGGTTAATATGTGGGTAAATATAAAAGATTATGTTATTTCTTTGTTTAAAAAATATTATTTCTTTGTTTAAAGCATAATTTGTAATACTGTTTTGGGCGCTTATACTCTGTGTAGATGTAATGCAAATAATAATTATAGCATAGAGAATGTGAAATTCAATGGAAAAATTATAGATGTCTATGAAGCACTGGGGAAAGAAATCTTAAGATTCATTACAAATTAGGAAACTGTAACTTAAAATAAGGATGAGATACTTTTTACCAATGAGATTTGAACAATTAAAAAGATTGGATCTGTCTAGAGCTGGCAACATACTAAAAATAGAACTCTTATAGGCATTGTTGGTGGGCCTATAAATGGGTGCAACTTTCTGGAGGATAGTACCTATCACAATATAAAATGCATGTAACTTTGACCCAACAATTCTACTTCTAGGAATAAAAAGTTATTGATAGTGAGCCAGTATTTATGTCAGATTATATTCAGTTCAGGGCAACATTATTAATTGAAGAATTGAAGACAACCTAAAATATAGAAAAGTAAAATAAATATTGGTAGAATCCATATTTTGTGTTGCTCTGCAATGATTACAAAGAGTGACTGAAAAGTCAGCATGTGCTGACATGGAATAATTTCCATGTTATATCAGTAAGAATGGAGGTTACAAAGGGTATTTATCATTCGTTAAAAATACATTGAGAAGTATAAATATTTACAAGGACAGTTTCAGATAGTCTAATTAATTAAGTATAGAATTGGATGAGGAATGGGTGGATTTTTACTTTTTACTCTTTACCCTCTGTGTCATTTGAATTGAAAAACTGCCATACACTGCTTATGTATGCTTTTAAGACAATTTTAAAGTTAAGTATCTTGGCATCTTTAAGGAAAGCATAAGACAGATAGCAGAGAATTGAATTAACTGTTATTACAGGGGGGAATTTAAGATACTCAACCTTTCTCAGTAGAAATAATTTTTAGGTTGTCATTTTCTCACTCAATAAAATTCACTTCCCTGTAGATTCTACCACTTCTTGACATACTTAAGATGAATTAAGACAGTTCAAGAGAAGAGAAAAAAGCATCTGATATTTTTTATAAACTTCATACATGAGTATTATCTTCTTGAGGAAGAACACTCTGGCTGTTAATTCTGCCTACATATCAGTAAATTTGTAAGTAAATTTTTAAATGTGTAACAAAAATCAAGTTTGAACCACATTCTTGATGATCTTTCATTGATTGTTACATCTGCTTTTTTACTAGTGAAAGGATTTATTATTGAGACTGTGGTTTTCGGACCAGAAAGCTCTGGGCAATGTCTTCACCAAATTAAAAGTCAAAGTTAAAATGCAGTACTAAAAATGTCTATGGAGTTTACTAACCTCTTGCAGTGCTTTCATTGTCTTTTCCTTAGTCAGAATTTTGGTCTCTTGATTTAATCTGACATTTAGTCTATGTAAACTATTTGACTCACCTCCTTCTGGAGACAGGGGCGTAGCTGTATGATTACCATCTGTGTACTCTGTCACATTTCAACAGTGAGGTGAGAGAGTGAAAGTATGATTGCGTTTCTCAGTCAACACAACCTGACCTTGTGAAGAGTGATGCTTCCTCCTCTTCATCAAACTACTGCAGGAAGCCGTTATTGCCACAGTCCCCAGCCTCCAACAAGAGACATGGTTCTCAAGGCCAGAGTGAGTAACAATCATTTTTGCATCTTTTAATATGCAGATTCTCAGGTGCTACCCAATTCTACTGAATCAGAAACTCTGTTGGATATAGGTCCTGGGAACTTGCATTTTAACAACTCCCCTAAGATTCTGAGCTCTGGCTATGTATTGTGTCCCATTTCTTTATTCTCATTCTCCAACTCTCCCTGCTGCCCAGAGTTTCCTCTAGGCCCTCTTGGAACCCAGATCTGCACATACCAAATCCCCTATAAACCCTCAATGTCTTATCAAACCCATCCTTCCAACTATTTGCCTTATTGGAAATGTGGCTCTCCCTGGAGGGTACCATTTTCCCTTTGGTCCACTAAAGTGGAGGTTGTAAATACTCATATACCCCAAATATTGTGGTCCAGAGGTTATGCTCTTTGTACCTCATGGTCCCTTCTGGACTATTATGATTCCTGGTCCTGTGAGGACCCTGCAATCTTGCTATAACATCCTCATGTCTTGGTACTGCCACCTCATCCTCTGAAAACTTCATCAAAGGGCTCACAGCCTTCTTCTCTCTCTAATTCATGTCATCAGTCAATCCCAATCTTCATTAAACCAATTGGTTTCTCATGTTTTCTTCACTATAAAATACTTCCTCATGCTTTCCCAATCTTCCATTCCTCATCCACCCCACTCCATTCAGCTGATAGCTCCCCTCACACTTAATTGAGAATATATGTCACCATATGGGAACACCATCATTTTCATAGCATGCAAAAAATGTAAGTCTATATGCCAATTACTTTCATTTTTCTTGCCATGAAATGAATGTTCCTTTTACTATCAAAAGCCATTCTTATTATATATGTTCTGGAACTCATCTTCTCTGCCCCACTTAAGAATTCTTCCTGATTATCTCCCTTTCTCCTCTGAATTTAACCTCTCCTCTCTATTTGATTATTTTCCTCAGTATATAAGTATGTTCTGTTATTTTCCATATTTAAAAAGACTTCCCTTTTCTAGAACTAGACAAGGTGATTTTAAAGTATGTGTGGAAAAATATCTAAGATAATTTTGAAAAAAGAAGAGCCATGAGGGCTAATGAGTCATACCTCATATTAAAACATATTATAAGGGCTTCCCTGGTGGCACAGTGGTTAAGAATCCGCCTGCCAATGCAGGGGACATGGGTTCAATCCCTTGTCTGGGAAGATCCCACATGCCGTGGAGCAACTAAGCCCATGTGCCACAATTACTGAGCCTGTGCTCTAGAGCCCATGAGCCACAACTACTGAAGCCCACACACCTAGAGCCCGTGCTCCACAATGAGAGAAGCCACCACAATGAGAAGCCCGTGTGCAGCAACAAAGACCCAATGCAGCCAAAAAGAAATAATTTTAAAAATAAATAAATAAAACATATTATAAACTCTCAGCAATTAAAGCAGTGTGTCCCTGGTTCATGAATAGACAGGTAGGCCAATGGAAAATGATCAAAAGTTTGAAGCAAAGACAAGAATTTAGTACACAGTATGACAGCAATAGGACAAAGATAAAATTTTAAATAAATCTTCTTGAAACAACAAGATTGCCATCTGGAAAAGATAAATTCATACCACACACTGTATATGAGGATAACCTCTAAGCACTTGAAATATTTAAATGTGAAACACTGAAAGAAAATATGGACCAATTCCTTTATAACACTGGAGAGGCAAAGGCCTTTCCAACTATATAACTCAAAATTTACAAATCAAAATGGAAAGATAAAAATATTTGACTATGTAAAAGGAAGGACAGGAAAGAGAGGAGACTGAAAGGGGTGGGAGAGAGTGGGGAGGAAACATGAAAGAGAGAGAAGAAGAGAAGGAGGAGAAAGAGGAGAAGGAGGAGAAGGAGGAGGAGGAGAAAGAAAGAAAAAAAAAAGAAAACGAGAAATTTCTGCTTGGGAAAAAAACACCACAAAATCAAATGACAAATGAAAAACTGGGGGAATATCTGCAACTTGTATCACAGATAAGAGATATTCTCTTAAATAAAGATCTCTTAGAAAAGATAAGTAACAGTAAAAAAACCCCAAAAAACAACAACAACAAAAAAGGTTATGAACATAAGCAGTTCAGAGAAAATAATTAAGTGTGTAAAAAATGTCCAACCTTATTCATAATAAGGGAAACATGTACTGGAAATACACTTTGCTTCTATTTTTCACTTATCACATTGGCAAAATTCAAAAGTTTCACAACAGTTGGCAAGGGAATAAGGAAACAGGCCCTCATATATTGCTAATGCAAGTGTAAAATTATATAACCCCATAGAAATCAGTTTAGCAATATCTATTAACATTTTAAAACATGTATCTTTGCTCTGGTGATCTCATTTCTGGGAATTTATTCAAACAGATGCACCTGGCTGTATGCAGAAAGAAATATTTACAAGGTCATTGACTTGGGCATTGTCTGTAGTAAAACGGTACTGGGAACAATCCAAGAGTGCATGTGCCCACCAGTCTAGAGCTCAGTGGGTGGTCTGAGTTACAGATAAAATTTTGGAATTGCCACATAAATGTATTTCGAGTTAAGGAACTCAAGGACACCTTCTAGTAGCAGAATGAAAGATGACCCAAGACCAAGCCCAGAGAGCCTAGGACCAACGTATAAGGAGAACCAACAGTTAGAGCTCAGGTGGAAGTGGAAACACCGGAGTGATCAGAGAAGTAAGAGGGGTGAGATGTGACAGGGTAAGAGAGTGTCATGGACATATATACACTACCAAATGTAAAATAGATAGCTAGTGGGAAGCAGCCGCATAGCACAGGGAGATCAGCTCGGTGCTTTGTGACCACCTAGAGGGGTGGGATGGGGAGGGTGGGAGGGAGGGAGATGCAAGAGGGAAGAGAAATGGGAACATATTGTATATGTATAACTGATTCACTTTGTTATAAAGCAGAAGCTAACACACTATTGTAAGGCAATTATACTTCAATAAAGATGTTTAAAAAAAAAAAAAAAAAAAAGAGAAAAAAAAAAAAAAAAAAAAAAAAAGAAGTAAGAGGTAAGTGAGCGCTACAGTGTCACAGACCTAACAAGGTAATAGTCAATAGTGTAGAATGATACAGATTGATCTAGAAAGACAGGGCTAGAAAGGAAACTGTTACATGGGTTTGGCAAAATACGTATCATTAATGACTTCAGCAAGAGTACTGGTGGGAAGGCAATAAGACAGGTTCAAATAGGTTGAAGAGTGAATGGTAGGTGAGAAAGTGGAGATAATTTTATGAAATTTTGCATTAAATGGGGACAGAGAAATAAAGAGCTTGAAGGGTATGTGGAGTCAAGAGAGAATTTAAATATTTTATTTGTATTTTCTTTTAAATAGACCATCTGGTTTTAAATAAAACAATACATAAAGCAAGATGAAAAGATACATTGATAAGTCTTGGTTCCATCCTGACTTGTCTCCTGCCCTTAGTAGAGAACCATTTTTATTCATTTCTTGTGAAAACTTGCAGTGTGTCTTTATGAAGATATAATAAGTATAAATACATATTCTTATTTCTGTGCCCATTTCAAGCATATAAAATACTATTCTGTACCTCAAGTTTTCCATTTAATAATGTATATGGGAGATCTTTCCAAATTAGTATACAAAGAGATTTCTCACTTTTTATAGTAGTTTTTGATGCCTATATCATACTTTATTTAAGCAGTCCCAATGCCCCCTCCTCCCCAAGTATCCTTAGCACACTCTCAAAAACTTAAGACCCAATGTCAAGAGAAATGATAGATGGAAGAGAAGCCAAAATTGCCTGAAATTAAGTGCTGCAATCTTGCCTTTTCAAATGGAAATTAGATTAATTCTGGCTTGAACTTAAAGTTAAATTCCCTAACTTTTAATTCTTGACATAGAATTACAAAGAAGCCTCTCTACCGATATATACTCAGAGGACTGTTCATTGACTGTGCTTCTTGGGGTCTTCTAGGATGATTCACAATTGACAGCTATTTTACTTCTTTCTAGTTGTTTGTGAATTATGTCTGGAATAGGAAGAGCAGCCAAGCGACTGCTATGGCTTCATTGTGCACGATGAATGAGAACAAGGAATGCGTTATCAGTAATGGGTGGGTCAAAGATAAACTTGTGCTGACCCCGAGCTGCCAAATGTGGAAATGGAAATAGGTAATGCATTTGCTATCTTTTTTTATTGTGGCTCTTTGTGCTATTTCTTGAATGTACTATTATCTCTAACTGGACATCTGAGACAAAAAAATACCATTTTCTATAGATATATGTTTTATAAATTGTCAATAACTTAATGGAAAATTAAAGCAATTCTCCGTATATTAAGAGCTGCAGTATTGAGACCAGATATTATATTCTCATGAAGACAAGCTAAAAATATTGAAGATGATACATGAAAGCTTATGCCAAAAAGGCAATAACATAATGAACAAATTTCTGTCGGACTGAGGTAAGTAAACAAAAAGGCAATTCTTTTTTGATGGTGCCAAGAAAACCAGTAAGGGAGAAATATGAACTAATTGATTTATATCAAAGCTAATGATCAAACCTATGCCTGTAAATCCTGTGTCAGTCAAATATTTCGGTGATTGGTAAGCAAGCCAAACTATTAAGCTTAAAGAGGAAGTCTCTGAATGGTCAGTTGTCTTTTATCTGCATCAAAATACCTGATTTTACTATTTAATTACCTTCATAAACTATTTAAATCCAAAAAGAGAACGTTATTTGAAGCTATTATGATCTAATTTTGTGCTGTATGAAAACATGAAAGACGTTTAGATTAAATGGGGTTTTGTAGTAAAATGAATCAATTTTTTACAGGACATGTGGGAAAGTTCTATATATGAGAAGAGCAAAGCAATAATACAGATTTCTCATATGCTTTCCTTAGATGTTAGTTACTGACACTGGACTAAAAAAAGACAATATGTAGGCAATAACCTATAGACAACCCCAGTCTTATCATGAAAAAGAAATCAGACAAATCCCAGTTAAGAACATTCTATAAAATATCTGTCTTGTATTCCTTAAAACTATCAAGGTCGGTAAAAACAAGGAATTTAATTAAATAGCAATTAAATGAATGAATAGTATATAGTATATTTATTTACTTTTATTTAGCAGACCCCCAAGGAGAGAGAATGTGCTTGATGGGGAAGGCTTGCAGGAGGGGCATGAGAAGGAAAGAGTTGGAGATAAGAAATTTAGAAAAAGCCTGCTTGAAGCTCCATGCTTAGGGAATAGGTCCCTGGAGTGTAACTGTCAAGATGCAGGAGTGGGGGGTCTCTAGTAGAAAAAATAAGTCCATAAATGACCAATATGTTTAATTTCCTAAACCTATCTGAAATGCTGATTATAGTGATGGTGATGATAATGATGATGATGATTTTCTCCTTCCATTTATAAGATTTGTGTAATGATTTCATGGGCTAGAAGTGGTTGGTCTTGCTATTGCCTTTACCAGTGACTTGCTAAGAATAGAAATGAGCCTCATATTCTAATTAATGAGACACCAGGGCAGGTTTTCTGAGAAAGTCCTTCCTTACTTTTAATGGACAGCAATGGAAAGCCAGACTTTCCAGCCAGATGTGAATGAGGACGCAGGTTGCCATAATTGTTGATGGCAGTTCTGTTACAGTGATAAGGGGAATCAAGCTAAAAAAAAAACCAAAAAAAACAAAAGAAAAAACCTGACACATACATACAGAAGCGCAGAGTTGACAAATGCAGAGAAATGGAGCGAAGGCCCTAATTGGACCACTCTACAATTTGTTCTTCATCTGGACTTTTATTTATGGGAGGCAATAAAGTCCCTTTAGTTAGCTGTCATTGAAAATATCCTGAGAGGGGCTTCCCTCGTGGTGCAGTGGTTAAGAATCCGCCTGCTAATGCCGGGGACATGGGTTCGAGCCCTGGTCTGGGAAGATCCTGCATGCCGCGGAGCAACTAAGCCCGTGCGCCACAACTACTGAGCCTGTGCTCTAGAGCCTACGTGCCACAACTACTGAGCCCATGTGCCTAGAGCCCGTGCTCCGCGCCAAGAGAAGCCACCGCAATGAGAAAGCCTGCACACAACAATGAAGACCCAATGCAACCAAAAATAAATAAATAAAATAAATTTATTAAAAAAAAAAAAGCATCCTGAGGACCCTTCTACACTGTTGGTGGGAATGTAAATTGGTGTAGCCACTATGGAGAACAGTATGGAGGTTCCTTAAGAAAGTAAAAATAGAGCTACCATATGATCCTGCAATCCCACTCCTGGGCATGTACCTGGAGAAGAACATGGTCCGAAAGGATACATGCACCCCAATGTTCATTGCAAGGCTGTTTACAATAGCTAAGACATGGAAGCAACCTAAATGTCCATCAACAGAAGAATGGATAAAGAAGATGTGGTATGATAAAGAAGATATACAATGCAATATTCCTCAGCCGTTAAAAAGAATGAAATAATGCCATTTGCAGCAACATGGATGGACCTAGAGATTGTCATACTGAGTGAAGTAAGTCAGACAGAGAAACAGAAATATTGTATGATATCGCTTGTATGCAGTATGATATCGCTTGTATGCAGAATCTAAAAACATGATACAAATATACTTATTTACAAAACAGAAACAGACTCACAGACTTAGAGAACAAACTTATGATTACCAGGGTGGGAGGGGTGCGGGGAGGGATGGTTAGGGAGTTTGGGATTGACTTGTTCACACTGCTATGTTTAAAATGGATAACCAACAAGGACCTACTGTATAGCACAGGGAACTCCGCTCAATAGTCTATAACAACCCAATGGGGAAAAGAATTTGAAAAAGAATAGATACATGTATATGTATAACTGAATCACTTTGTGGTACACCTGAAACTAACACCACATTGTTAATCAACTATACTCCAGTATAAAATAAAAAGTTAAAAAAAGAAAGTATCCTGAGGTGCTCACTATCTATCAATACTAGGAAACACATCAGGGACTTTCAGGAGAGCAGCTAAGTCAGGTTCACATGTAAGTCAAGCACAAAGCCTGACAGTATTAGCAGCAGTAATAAACCGTAACCAGAAGGAAAAAAGGAGAATGAAATTAGAAGTGGCCATTATTGTGCAAAAATCACTTATAAGAACATATTTTGCCACATACTACCTTGCATAAATGGTACTTTCAAAGATGGATTAAATAAACTTTCAAATGCCAAAATAGATTACCTGAGTAAAGATATACTGCTTTGCTGCTCCCTGGTATCAGTAGCTGGCACCCTAGTTCCTGAGTGCCCAGTAACGGCTGGGGTTGGCCTGTGTGGCCCAGGCAAGCATGCCTAGGTTGCCAGTTTCAGACTGTTCCCTTTATGGAATTGTAGCTTTACATTCTCCATAGAGCTAAGCAGATTGTGTACTTATACCAGGAGACTATAACGCTTTTATGGACTGGTGTCTGAATTCTTTTCCCGTTACTGTGTAAAATAAAATTTACATTGTCATTTGAAAAATACAATCGTCTAGCAAGAACACAAGTATTATTTTAGTAACAATACAAAAATATACATTTAAGAAAAAGAGAGAGAAAGAGAACTCCATCCCATAATATTTAGTAGCATCTGAGATTTAGGATTGAACGTCTTCAATAAGAAGGGGAAAGGATGTTGAGGATGAGATCTCTGTATTTTTGTTTTCAATTTTTCCTGAGTTAAATTTTGTTATCACCATGTGACCAGAAGAGAACAAGCTATAAAAATGAGTGAATTTTCTGCCCCAGCACATTCCATTTCTCATAGCATTTTAAAAACTTAAATTTTAACTTATTTCAGGAAAAATTACAATTAGTAAAATTATACACACATTTAAAAACTAGCTAATTAACTAGCACTTTTCTCTGTCTTCCCTGAATAGATAAAATTCTTTCCTAGCCTGGATTTAACTCTAATCCCATTCCCTTTCAAGTAGAGCCATTTACATTTCACAACTCTCCTAATATCAATAATTCCACGTAATTTAAGAGCTTCCTCTCCAAACATTCACTCTCATGTTTGTCCTTTTCCTAGGCTATATGAGTTTGAGACTAAGACTGCACTGTGTATCCACCTCCTCGTTATCCAAGAACCACCCTTTCACCCCTCTCCCTTCCCTCCTCACCACCCTCTTAAAGAGCTAGGGCAAGAGGCACCTGTTCCATCAAAGTGGGCCTATTAATTATAGCAGAACACAGAACAAAGAAGTCAGTACTTAGCTTCTGCGCTTCAGAATTGCAAGCTGCAAAGTCAGTCAGAGCCACTGTTTCTTGTCTCTGGAGATAATATTCGAGTTTGCTAGACTGGAAAGGGGATGGGCAGTTACAAAAGGGTTGGATATTGGTGTGATTCCCAGAGAATGGGCTCTGTGCCTTGGCTGATGTCTGAGGCCAAGTACCAGGGAAGTGAAGAACAATAGAAACCCTAATTAGAACGGTGTGGGATCTGAACCCCAGTTCCAGTAAAGCCACGGGAGGCAGCAAGACATCAAGATCCCCTTTATCCAACCTGGTGTGGTGTGGGTAGGAATTACCTGTTGCATGTTTAGGCAAAAATGGTCTGAGATAGCATGGGAGAATTTCTTCTTGTGCCAGCATGGCTTGGGAGCACAGCAAAGTATTTTCCCAAGCTTTTAAGAGAGGCATAATAGTAATGAAAGAATTGGAATAAAAAGCTATGAAGTTGGGGAGAAGGACGACTCAGCTGCCACTGATGTGCCACTGGTCTGATCTGCAGACCAGATGGGCAAATGGAATGATGGACAACTCAGCAGGTGAAGTGAAGTGAAGTGATCAAAAGTTAACCAGAACTAGTTTCACTTCCTGTGCACCTGAGTTTGTGACCTGATACATTCACCAGTCACTGCTCATGTTTTCCCATCTTCTTCCGTGTTTACTTTACTGAAGGAGAGGAATTAATTACTTCTTTGTCATAAAACTTTTAAAACAAATAGCATCTGCTCACTTACGTATCAATTTGGAATTTTAAGAATATGTGTATATCTGAAATATAATAATAAAACAGGGATTTGAGTCTGTGGAAAAGGTTGAGACAATTTAGAGTGTCACCTACATAGTCATTTGCTTAAAAATTATCTTTTATTTTAAAATATCTCCTTTACTACTCTTATTGCAGCTTAAAATTGCAATATATTAAAAGTTTAGTTTAAAATAATAGAATTAAAATTCTATAAATGATTACAGTTCATGGTGAGAGATATTTAGGAGGAATATAAGCAAAATTAAAACAAAAAAAAATTTTCAAACTGTTGATGATGTTTGAACATTTTGAAAAACAGATGGCTTAAAATCATAATATTGCATTATGTAGATGATAATAAACATTTTAAAGTGCATTTTTGCTAATAAATCTGCATGATCGGATGTAATAATTCAGAAAAAATTGTTGCACAAAGATTTTATTGAGTTTAAAGTTTAAGCGTTTTCCTATAACGGTAATGTCATTTTTTTATCCAGGTTATATGAACCTAACTTTTTCTTTTTTTTTAATGAGGACAGAGTAGCAGTACAAAGTGGAGAGTATCTCCATTGTCTAGCATAGTACTTGGCACATAGGTGCTTTCAAAACGATCTTTTATGAATGAATGAATGTTATCCCCTTTTCTAAATATAGTACTATTAATGCAGCTTAAAATTGCATTCTCTTAAAAAACTCGTATTGATCATGGAGTCAGCTAAAAAAACTATAACAGTTTATTTTTGACAATATTTCTGTGAAGTCATATCTTTCTCATTGCATGTTCATGGTGTTTTTTACACTTTAAGTGCAAGAGCTTTGATTGATTACATTGTACTTTTAAGATAAGCTGCCTACTACTTTATTCTTTTTCTTTTTTTTTAATAAATTAATTTATTTTATTTTATTTTGTTTTTGGGTGCATTCGGGTCTTCATTGCTGCACACGGGCTTTTCTCTGGTTGCGGTGAGCGGGGGCTACTCTTCGTTGTGGTGTGCAGACTTCTCATTGTGGTGGCTTCTCTTGTTGCAGAGCACAGGCTCTAGGTGTGTGGGCTTCCGTAGTTGTGGCACATGGGCTCAGTAGTTGTGTCTCACGGGCTCTAGAGCACAGGCTCAGTAGTTGTGGTGCACAGGGTTAGTTGCTCCACAGCACGTGGTATCTTCCCGGACCAGGGATAGAACCCATGTCTCCTGCATTGGCAGGCAGATTCTTAACCACTGCACCACCAGGGAAGCCCCTACTTTGTTCTTTTTCAATATTTTCTCAATTGATCTCAAAATATAGGATCATTAGACCATGTTTCCATAGTGTACAGGTTTTACATTAGAGAATTGGAAGCAAAATTATTAACTTGTGGCTACCAGCATCTAATTTTAGAAGTTTTTCACAATTCATTGGAGAGGCTGTTGTTAGAAGTAATAACTTCTACTAAGTACTGTTAGAACTTCTAACTTCTACCAAATGTTAGAAGTAAGTTTAAGATATTAACTGAAATCCACAGTTATTATTCATTTTATTTGACTGGTCTTGAAAGTAAAGAGCTAGTGCATGTTAGAAAGATATAAATGAAATGAATGCTGTGGCGGAGAGAATAATGTCTCCCCCACATACACCCTAAGATTTCTATGTCCTAATTTCCAGAACCTGTGAATATGCTACCTTAAATACAAAAGGGACTTTACAGATACAATTGAGTTAAAGATATTGAGATGGGAAGTGTAGCCTAGCTTATCCAGGTGGGCCCAGGGTAATCACAGGAGGCCTTATAAAGGAAGAGAGGAAAGCAGAGGAATGAGAATCAAAGCCAGAAGCAGGAAGATGAAAGCAAAGAGATTTGAAGATGCTAAACTCTTGTCTTTGAGGATGGAGGCCCATGCCATAGACCAAAGAATGCTAGTGGTCTTTAGCAAGAATCTGGAAAAGGCAAGAAAACAGGTTCGCTGAGAACCTCCAGAAGGAAGGAAGCCCTGCCAACACTCTGATTTTAGGACTTTGGACTTCTAGAGGTATAAGATAAATCTGTGTTGTTTTAGGCCACAAAGTTCATGGTATTTTGTCCCAACAGTTGAAACTAATATAGATGCTGAGTTCTAGGACAAAAGAGGATTGAGTTAAAAACAGAGACTGTCTCTGGTCAGTAGGCGCCTGGCTTCTGATTTTGAAATCTTCTCAGATGTAGCCCATAGGATTGTGAGACTGCTCGTTCATCAGGAAGGGATCAACCTGAAGCACTGAGAGCCAGAGGTTCTGAATTTGGAAAACATAGATCCCGCAGGAGATCTCTAAGTGTTTCGCCAACGAATTGGATGCACCGACCTGGGAAAAGGGGCCATAGCTTTCCTCAAAGTAAGTCTAGAACCCCCCCAAAATTTAAGAAGCACCAAATTAGAATGGCGGTTTACTGTTTAATTTTATTAAGTAGTCTTTAAAATCGCCAATTATCATTAAAATTGCAGTCGTACGAGGATGTGAAATAACTGTCGCTTCAGTGACTGCCCACGAGTTCTTTCTGGCCTGCTGAGATGTCCGAGCTGTGCACGCTTAACACAGGATGCTCTCATTTACGCTCTTTGTCTCCTACAGGCGTTGTGTTGGTAACAATGGACTTTTGGATTTGTGATCAGGCAGCTTGGTAGCCATTGAACTTAACATGTTCTAATTTAATTCTTACAAGAGCATCCTGAGGGTCACAAGGAGTCTCCTGAAGCACATGGCTAATCGGGAGTGATCTGGGATTTCAATGCACACCTGAATTTTCATTGACTCTAAGAAGCCATGTGGTAGGGGGAAAATGAATGGGGATTTCTCAAGTACCCCAGAAGGAAGAGGGTATTTTGTGCAGCTACCTAGAGCTAGGCAGTGGTTCTCAGGTGTGGTTCTGGGGCAGCAGCAACAGCAGCACCTGGGAACTCTAGAAATGCAATTATCTGGCTCTTCTCCAAACCTATTGAATCAAACTCTGAAGGCAGGCCCAGCAATGTGTTTTAACAACCCTCCAGGTGTTTACAGTGTGAAAGTTGGCAAATCATTGAGCTAAAGCATAAAATCCCTTACCTGCTTATTGAATATTTTGCATTGATTTTTGTATTCAAGAAACAATATTCAAATTATAAGTTAGTTTTCCAGGATGGGGAGGGAAATGGGGAAGGAAAAGAAGGAAGGCAATGCAAGTTAACAGGAGAAGAGGAGAAGTTAATTTGATCTTTCTTTTCTTTTTTCCCCCCTTTTCTCTCCTTAAAAAAAGAAACAAATAAACGTTAATACAATCCTTTCCTGATCACTTGTGGTGGCAAATAATTACTTCTTTCTAGGGCACTGGCTCTTAACCTAGGAGACCCTGAGAAAGCTTCCAGGGGTTTATGAGCCTCTTAGGCATTTTTCCTGAGATTAGATTTTTATCATCAGGTCAATAGTTCAGCCTTAGCTAATTTCCTGTAGTCTGAGCAGCTAAATTTATAATACCAAGCATAACAAGGTCAAATTAGATTAAAGCAAACTGCATTGGCTAGGAGTGGCTTAGGACAAACTCCAACAGCCATGGCCATCTGATTTAAATTTCTTGGCTCTCCTAACTTGGCATATTCACTCAACTCCAGCGTGACCTTTCTTAGTTTTAACATTCAACTAGGTGTGCCTAAATCTAGGCTCTCCATATGACAAATGCTGAATAGAAAAGGAGGCTGGGACACTTGTAGACCAGGCAAACAAAGATGTGTGATCTCTATCTAAATAGCAAAGGCTAATATAAATAAAAGATTACTAGGTGCAGTGAGTTGTAGTGAAAGCTTCAAAACCCCTTTTCTGAGCTCTTATGTTGTATCATATCTTTAGGCATGTCCTCTTCTTTGATTTCTGCCATCTCATATGTTCACTGTATCCTGACAACTGGCATTTTCTTTAGTTGACGGACTGGATATCCTTGAAGTCTCAGGGTAGCCTAACTGATGAGAATATAACCTTTGTGGAACATTAGCAACTCCCTTATATCCCATAATGGTCGTTCAACTTCAGGCTTGCATGCAAGATTTTTATGAAAATCTATTATTGGATTTGTTCACCGTATAATTTATCTTATTTAGAGACTTCATTATGTGGATGACTATTACAAATTGTCATTCCTCATAATTATAACATTTATATTAAAATCAGCTTCAACTGAGTTTTCAGAGTGCAGCTTAATCAATGTATCTTGCTTGGTTTAGCATCTGATCATGCATCATCTACACAACTAATCTTCTACAAACATGTTCACATCTTCATCTTCATTAAGCAGTTTCGCCTATCCTCAGTTGTTAAAAATGTCCTCTCCTTTTTATGGCCAACCACTTACTTACTTCCCGTCAAGACTCCTCTTTCTCACTTGGTATTTTCTCCATCAGTTATGAACTTTTTCTCTTATATTTATCCTATCACTCCCTTGGGTCTTTCTCAGTCTCTAAGTTTATTCCTTCTGGAAGAAAAAAAACAAACAAACCCTTCGTCAATCTTGCTCCTCTTTACAGCTACCGTCCCATCTCACTATAACTAAGATAAAGTCTTGAAAATCTACTCTGA
The DNA here is from genome assembly GCF_028023285.1 of Balaenoptera ricei. Lineage (NCBI taxonomy): Eukaryota > Metazoa > Chordata > Mammalia > Artiodactyla > Balaenopteridae > Balaenoptera > Balaenoptera ricei. The sequence continues at coordinate 107,720,912 of NC_082641.1, forward strand.
CCTTGTTATTTCCAGTTACTTACTTCCTTTGCATCTTAACTCAGTGATATCTTATTTTTGATGCCAAAATTGCTCTATAAAAGTACTTAATCATCAACTTATTGTTAAATCCAATATTTATTTATTATTTATTGGATAACAGTAAACAAAATTTATTGTTAAATTTTTTCTTTAGATATACAAGGTTTATTTGACATCTTTGAGTACTTATTTCTTCTTGAAACTCTCGAGTCTCTTGACTTCTAATACACTACTTTCTCTGGGTTTTCTATGTTATCTCAAAGCGCTTTGCTCCTCTTTCTCAACTCAGTTCTTAAATATGGATGCATCTCAGGATTTCAACCTACTGCATTTATGATAACAGTAAACGGCACCATTATCCACCCACCCAATTACTCAAGTCAGAAACTTTTGTCTTTTTAGAGTCAGAAATTGCTCCTTTGGTTCTCACATAATGAGATCTTAAAATATATCTCTTAAATGTCTCCCCGCATCGATTGCCCTTTCCCCATGCCCTTTTCAACCTTTCTAATTCATACTCATTATTCAACAGTCATCAGAGACTTTGTCTTAACCAGGAAATCTTCCCTACTCCATAAGCAGTTTCTGAACAAATCTGCATTAGCAAAACTTGAAGTATTAAAGTAACTGAGTCCATCTCTTGCCAACTGACTGCACATTGCTCATTCACACTGAGAAAAGCAACTGAAAGCCTTTGAGTTATTTAAGACTAACTTCTATTTATTTAAGTTCTGGTAGCTGTCTCATCCAGCCTGTTAACTGGTCATACAATCTGGCCTTGTTTTCATTATCCAGAATAACCAAGCATAAAGCTGTGAAACTGAGATGGGAGAAGGATTCATATGAGCCCCCAGTTCAACATTATTTGCATACTAGGAGAACTGCCAGCTCTTCCAGAACAGCTTCAAAGAGCCATAGTAGATCCTAGGAAAACTGAGAGAAAGTGGAATTTGTCTTCTGCACATATCTACCTTTATTTCTATCCTTTCTTTCAGCTTCATGGTATTCCTATCTCTTGTGTGTCTTCTAAGCTATAAATATTTGGAGTCTACTTTCCCCGTATCCCTAATATTATATCTATGTTCACTATGTTTTTCCTTAGAGTTAGCTAAGGTAAAGGAAATTGATGTTAAATGTGCTTGCATGAAACTTATGCCCATTTTAATATTGATAGAATTGAGTATGGGGCATTGCATACCATGAATCTGTTAAACCCTTGGCTTATAAATATTAAATATAATATTAATGATTGAATTCTGAGATTCTGACTTTCAATGGATCTTATGCTATTCTATTAAAACCCTTATTTTTAATAAGTTTAAGAAATGAAGAAACCATTTTAACTAGATTAGAAGGAGATGAAATGACATGTAAAAAAACAAAAGGGGAATTATCTTTACTGATAGTAGCAAACTAGGTAATTAAAACCACTCTTCTCACTGAGAACTAGAAAACTTGCATAAAATTTGTTGTAAAACATTTACTTGAAGTGATCACTATCCTAACAAGACAGTAAAAAATTAGTGGATGAGAAGACAGAAATGCAGAGAAATACAGCATCCCTTTGGGGCTGCTTTGGCCCAGAGGTCTTTGGTCAACCCTGAAGTGGTGGTAGAGAAGCTGAGCAACACTATTGAAGAAATTAGAGGATATGGGAACAAAAGTTATCCTCCAGAGCCCACCAATTGTGGGGACCCTTATAAATGCCCAATGCCATAGATTAAGGCTCAAAAAATTGCATTCTAGTAGTTAGCGTAAACTGGGAATGAATCAGCTCTTGCAGAGACTATAGAACAGCTTTAAGGCATCTGAGACGTTCTGAAAAATCCCAATCCTAGCACTTAGTAATTTACATTTAACGTAACTAGTACTTGAAATTATAACCAGTATCAATAGTATTTGAGTTAAAATTTACAATCTTGCTACTTGCTTTCTACATAGTCTATCTCTTTGCTTTTCCTTTCTCTACTTTTGTGACTTCTTTAACCATCTTCCTATTTATCTGTCACTAACTTAAATTTTATCTGGATTAGAATTTGAGTTTCTTGAATCTAACGATTGAAGTCTTCCATTAGTTTTAGGAAATTCTTAGTTGTTATCTCTTCAAATATTCCTTCTGTCCCATTCTTTCTTTCTCTCTTTTTTCTTTCTGGAACTTTAGTTAAAAGTATGGTAGACATTCAGAAAAATACAACTTACTTAAACTGATACAAAAGAAGATAGTAAATCTGAATATTCTATTAAGTAAATTCAATCTTTAATTAAAGATCTATCATACAGTTAAAATACTTAATATATTATCATAGCATCACAAACAGAAAAATAAAAGAAAAAAGAAAATACAGAAACCATTAACATACCTGTGTACATATAGACATTTGACTTACGAAAAATGTAGCACTAGAGAGTGGTGGGAAAATTACATTGATTTCAAAATATTACGCTGTGAAAATTGGATATCCATGTGGGAAAATAATGAAACTTGTTTCAGCATCATGCCACAAGCAAAAATCAATACAAATTGATTGCAAATCTCAATGTGAAAGCAAAAACAATAAAGATTTTAGATGATGAGAGAATATGAACTCGGGAGGTGAAAAATTTTAAACAGAACCAAAACACTAGCTACGAAGAAGGTTAATATCTCTAATTCAATTGAAATTAAGACTTTATGTTTTTCTAAATCTATCATTAAGAAGATGAAAATTCCAGCCACAGATTATGAGAGAACATGTACACACACAGAGAAAACTCACTTTTTATTGAAAAGAATATATAACATTAGGTAAATGGCTAGAATAGCAAAAATCTATAATCCTATATTAAAATAAACATATTTTTGCATTTTGCATTTTACCCTCTATGTGCACAAATATTCTTATATTGTAATCATGGAATACATAAAATTTTGGATTACTTTAGAATAAATATGTTTTAATTTTCTATATTCCCTATTTTTAAAGCCTTCATAGATGTAAATAATAAGGTATTATGCATAATAAAAGCTGGTGCTAATGTATATTTACGTTTTAAAGCAAAGGAACTTTACTCATGAAAAACAGTATGGCATAAGTGGATAACACATGGAAAATATTAAATAAATTAGTTTTATCACTTTATGTTTTATGGTTTTCATTATAAAAATTAAATAGATTAAAATAAATCAAGTATAAGAAAGCTTTCAGATTTAAAACTTTGTGATAACATTTAGTAAAATTAAAATTTCCCTGAGCTAAAGCCTTAACATTCAAATTAAATTTAACCCATCTTATTTAGAAAGCAGAAGAGTAGCCCATAGTCATAAAATAGCAAATATTAGAAATATATGATTATAAATAATGACAAATATTTTTAAACTGAAGATGAAATTTTTATTAGTTTAAAATTCCAGAAGAACATGACCATAAAACCAAACCATTCAAGCTGTAACTTGATTCTTGTTTGAAATTCATCATGGAATACTACTGTAATTAACGTTAATTAAAATATTTAAGCCTCAAAATTATTAGATATAATGTAAGATTATGATCAGGGGAACTAGATCCTATTCCATATTCTGCCACTTATATGTGATGTATACACTTATCCATCTCTGTGTCCAAGTATCCTTTATTGTTTTTTAATATTTATTTATTTATTTGGCCGCGTTGGGTGTTTGTTGCTGTGCACGGGTTTTCTCTAGTTGCAGTGAGCTGGGGCTACTCTTCGTTGCGGTGCGCGGGCTTCTCATTGCGGTGGCTTCTCTTGTTGCGGAGCGCGGGCTCTAGGCACGCAGGCTTCAGTAGTTGTGGCTCGCGGGATCTAGAGCACAAGCTCAGTAGTTGTGGTGCATGGGCTTAGTTGCTCCGCGGCATGTGAGATCTTCCCAGACCAGGGCTCGAACCCATGTCCCCTGCTTTGGCAGGCGGATTCTTAAGCACTGTGCCACCAGGGAAGTCCCAAGTATCCTTTATTATATAAAAATACTTAGTGACAAAGGTTATACTTTTATTTTATTATTATTTTTTTAATTTTTGAATTTTATTTTATTTTTTTATACAGCAGGTTCTTATTAGTCATCCATTTTATACACATCAGTGTATACACGTCAGTCCCAATCGCCCGATTCATTACACCACCACCCCCACCCCCCCGGATATACTTTTAAATTTATATAACAATTTTACATATTTGTATACATGATTTATGTATGTGTACATTACAGGAATATGTAAATATACAAATGGTAAGAAATTCCTCTACTTAAAATTGTTTTTCAGATTTTATGTTATTGCTTAGCCATCCACATATACTTTATCTCAGCAATTATATTCTACACAGGAAAAGAAATACTTCTAGTCCAAAAGGGATAGTTTGATCTTAATAGTAAATAGTCACTGATAACCAACTAGTTGTCAGGCATTGTGTTTGATGCTGCTTTCTGAAGGCAAGAACATATGAACAATTATATTTTTTCATTTTAATAACTTTTAATAATTGTAATCTAGATGAGTGCCAACATTGACACACACATGAATCACTAGATGATGAGGTTAAAATGAAAACTCTGATTCTGTAAGTTTCAGGACCCAAGATTCTTCATTTCTAACAAATTCCCAGATGATCCCCATGTTGCTAGTGCAGAGGTCATGCTTTGACAGCAAGGGCGAGCCTCCTTCACTGACTTCTGTTTAAAAGTTCCCCAGGTTTTTTTCTTTTCAATTGTTTATTCCCCTTGGTGTTTGGCATTCTGTACTTGTTACAAGGTTATTTCCTTACTTCCTGGTGTTACTCCTCTTGAAGTATAATCTACATATTAAAAGATACCCCATACTTTCTCATTTATCATTTATTTTTCAGCCAACTGTGCCATCAGTTAATGAAAACAGTTGCTCTGTGAAAGTTCCCTGTCCTTGTGAAAAATATTCCCTTTCTTTTTATAGATCTATCTTCTGTAGGGGAAAACTCAGTTGGGACCAAACAAACTAGATGCCAGAAGCACAGATACGAGACTTCAGTCCAAATGAGCTCAGGGGCTGTAGACAGCACAGGCAGGACAGACGGGAAGAAAATGAGGTGGAAATAGATGAGAAACGCATTTGCTAAAGGAGTCCTGGAGTTTAAATTTAGTTAGCCCACAAGGGAATTTAATTTTGCAGACCTAGAAACTGACAGACATCCCTGGGATAAAAGTAAATTGTGTCATATCCTGCTGCCTGTCTATCTTTATACAGGCTACATAGTGTTTTAACTTCATCATATTAATTTGGCAAAGCATTGGAAGCTCCTTGTGTCTGTCTTTTCCAGGTATCACCCTAGGCCTAGTTTAGCATGAATAAAATGCCAGACTGCTTCCTGATCCTGCTCATTGATAAAAGTCACAGAGAAATCACTAAACTAGTATTTTTCAGCAGTTCTTAACTTCCTGAACTGGCCTCCTATTGCTTCCAGCATTAGCCTATGTATACCCTAATGTATGTGTGTGTGTGTGTGTGTGTGTGTGTGTTGGAATTTAACTTGTTGTTTTAGTTGGCAGTCTCCATTTCTAGAGTAGCCACATCCAAATTTGAGGTAGAGACTGATGAATGTAATGCAGAGAGCCAAGGTATTGAGCTTAATGCCATGACAGAGTGGGATTTTTTTTTTTTTTTTTTGGCTGTGCCATGTGGCATGGGGAATCTTTAGTACCTGACCAGGGATCAAACCCATGCCCCCTGCAGTGAAAGCTCACAGTCTTAACCACTGGACTGCCAGGGAAGTCCCATGAGTGGGATTTTTGGACTGTCTTTCTTGGAGTAGGGGTAGATGTATTCTCTTTGTGGGACAGAGAGTGAACCAGTTGAACCACATTTGATAAACAGAATGATGGTTTTATATAGTCACTATGCTGTTTATCAAATATTTCCAATTTCTTTCCAGGCATATCATGGAAAATCTATCAGTTCCCGTTGAAGTTACAGGTGGCCATGAGATTTGCTAGGGACAACCAAGTGTGGTCAGAAACGATATATATCAATTTGGAGAGAAAGCTCTGATGATCACAGAAGCTTTTACCTCCCAGATAATTACATTGGTCAGAGCCTTCTCTAACCCATGCTGAATATGTAATGTACTTAAAGAAAAATTATTTATTGGGTTAAGTCATTATATTAGGGTTTGTCTGTTACTGTAGCATAAATTACTACCTCTTCTGACTAAAGTAGACTTCAATTTGCTCAATCTCTGTTCTAATCTTTTCTGACTCTTCTTTCTCTCATCTCTCCCCTACCTCTCTCAAACTCTAGAGTTTCTTTCAGTCTGTACCTCATAATCTGTGATGAACGAGTAGGCTTTTTCAGAGTCTCCCAATAGTCAATACATAAGAAGCCACCAATATCTACTTTTAAGGTCAAGCCTGGGAGATGCCACAGTACTCAAGCAGAATTCATAGGGACAATATAAATGATCTCTTTATCATCTGGAAATGACTCACATTAGCTAATGTCTGGCCTTCCAAGTACTGGCCATATGTTTTTGTTGTAAATACTATTAACTGATGGACTGTAGCCATTATCTCAATTAGCAGATATTTAAGCCTGGATGAGCAGTACAAAAATCCTCGACAGTTGGCAGCATGTTTAGATTCTGTTGTGTTTAGCTACAGGGAAGGTGAACTATAAGAAGTTCAGTGCTTGTCTTTCTTTGATCTGTGTGGAATCTATGTTTGTCCCAAGAAATCCCTTTAGTGAACTACATGTATTAATGACAATAAAAACAACTTGAAAATAATTATAATTTCCCACTAGAGTTAGCAAATATCAGTTTGACTTTTAGGTTAATTTGTCAAGCAATATATCAGACCACAAAATCAGCAATGACATTTGGGATGCTTATATTTTAAAATGAGTTGAGTTTTGAGAATATATATATATATATATACATATAGAATGCTGGAAATCAATTAGTAAAAAATAAACACAAATGGCAAAGAATTAAAATAGGCAGTTATTAGATGAAATCTAAATGTCTAACAAAAGTATAAGAATGTTTAACCTTATAATTAATCAATGAAAGGAAAATTAAAACCACAGAAATATCATTAAATGCTGTAAGACTGGCAAAAATAGAGAAAGAGTCAAAGAATTGGCCAAAAGGTATGGAAAATTGAACCTCATATTTTCTTAGTAGAATATGAACTCACTCAGTAAGAAACCAATTTGGCCATATTTAATAAACCTCCATATGATCCTAACCTGTGACTGACAAATTTCATTTCTGATAATATATTCTAGGGAATCTATCACGAGTTCACAAGGAGCATATAAAAGAATGTTCACTGCAATATTTCTTTGGAATAGCAAAAAACTGAAGACCCCTAAATATCCATATATAGTGAATGAATGAAGGGATTGTATTATATTCATTCAATGAAACACTATGGAAGTGTTACAATAAATGAACTAGAGCCGTAGAATAAATGCGGATATATATTGAATAGATAATGTTACATGGAAAATAAATTAAAAATGGATACCATTCAAGTAATTTTAAAAATTCCAGTAATCGTAGATTTTTATTCAAACATACTTTCATACCCAGAGTAAAATACTTGATCAGGAAGAATATGCACCAACTCCAGAAAAGGTTTTCTCTGGGGTGAGGAGAGGGTTCTCAGGAGACATTGTAAAGGGATTTCAACTACATCTGTCATATTTTATTACTTAAAGGAACTTTTATGATAAGCAAACAAAAAAAACAAGGGAAAAGCAGTAAAATAATCACTAAAAATTTAAAATATAAAAAGTCAAAACAAAGTGAAATATCATAGATAGTATCAGTTAAAATTTTGTTGCATTAAAATTTTTTCTATAGATAAGAGTATTTTAACCTAATTAAATTTATACTCTTTACAAATGTCTCTTGCTTTTAAATTTTTATATTTTAAATATGTTTTCATATTGTATTGTATAGACTATGCATCACTTTTACCAGTGGAAGGTGGGGGAAAGTGCTGTCTGTCACTTCTGGATTAAGGCTTTAAGTGAATATAGCTTCCCCGTGCTCTCTTGTCGCTTCTGTTTTCCAGGTGCAGATGATGAATAGGGGATGGCAATGCTTTAGCAAGAAGCCTCCTCATCTTTAAATCAGGATGTCTAGGAAAGCCACCCTACCAGGGCTGTCACATGAGTGAGAAATAAACCTCTTTTGTGTTTAAACCAGTTTACATGTTTGGAAGCAGTTACAGCACCTTAACCTACAGCAATTTACACAATAGAATTCTTAGATCAAAGATCATTAATATGTTCAAGGTTTTTGATACATGAAGTCAAGTTGTTTTTTTAAAGGATTATATTAATTTACATGCTGACCGGAAATATATGAAGGATTGTCTTATTCCACCTACCAACATATAATATTTTAAAAAATATTTTTATATGATGTGGTATTATTCTTTGAATACATCTTTCCAGTATTTTGTAGACTAGCAATACCTGTGGTGTCTCAGAACTGGTGGGACAGCTTAAGGCTATACACTGAAGTGCATGTGAGCTCTTGTGCTAGTTTGGTCAAAGGAGAATGAGATTCTGTGGAAGGAAGATGTGGCCTTTGGGCCAAGTGACCTGACCCTAAGAGTGTGGTGATGTGAAGAACTATGAAATTTGCTTTGGTGAAACTGGGTGTGTGGGGGAGAGAAATAGAAAATGATTTGGTTTGAATGGTGCTATAAAGAATGTAGACTTGGGAAAGGATATAAATACAGAGCTTCCTGGAAGAGAAAAGCTGATTGGTTAAAATAGCCTCACCTGAGCAAGAAAAGCAGAGATAGTCAAAGACTTCAAAGGGCAAAGCCTATAGGTCTCCATAGCCCAAAGGTTACAGGATTGTCTACTAGAAGAGTGACAGATTTGATGCCATGGGATGTTTAGCCTTAAACCTTTCCTGGGATCTGTGGGTTACTGAATAAGATTTAGGGCTGAAATATTGGGAGTACAGGGGTCTAGAAAGCTTTTCCAGAAGGGTCTGTCTTAAAAATTAAAAATGATAAGGAGTATCTAGCTTGTTTACTGCTTATTGCCAACAATGGTGTTCCTTTGATGGATTGGTTGAAAGTCCATTCATTCAGCAAATACTTCAACTGGATACAGTTAATATAGCATACTTTTCTCACATTATTCTAAAAACCCTGCACTTAAAGTGATTTTGTGTGTATAAGATGATAAATTACACAATAGAACAAAGAGTTCTGCCAAAGATGAGAAAGTGGGGAAATTCCATAACCTAGGAGTACTGCCTTTAAAGGAGAAACTTTTTTTCATTTGATTTCTATCTCGGCACATCAGTCTGGAGAATTCTTCTATAGGAATGATGGAACCTGGGTTCAAATCCAGATACTGCCATTTAATGAATATTTGATCTTGGATGAGTTGTATAATCTCTCTCTGTCTCAATTTCCTCACCAGTAAATGGAGATAATAACTATATTTCTCTCAATGGCTGTGTGATTAAGTGAATTATATGTGTAATGTGCTGTAGCGGTCTGAATCATGGCTGCCAAAGATATCTGGTCCTAATCCCTGGAACCTGTAAATGTCTCTTTATATAGTAAAAAGTGACTTTGTAGATGTGATTAAGTAAAGGATCTTGAGATGCCGAGATTATCCAGGTGGACACTAGAAGTGATCACAGGTATATATAAGAGGGAGGAAGATTTGACCACAGACAGACATAGAAGAAGGTGATGTGAAGATGGAGGTGGAGATTGGAATGATGTGACCACAAGCCAAGGGATGCCAGTACCCACCAGAATCTGGAAGAGAAAAGAAGTAGATCCTCCTCCAGAGTCTCCAGAGAGAGCATGGCCTTGGTGACATTTTAATTTCAGCCCAATGATACTGAGTTTGGACATCTGGCCTCTAGGACTGTGACACAATATATTTCTGTTGTTTTAAGTCACCTAGTTTATGGTAATTTGATAAAGGCCACAGGAAACTAACATGAATGCTTAGACCCATGCTTGTAACATACTAAGCATTATAAAAGTATATGCTATTAGTAGTCTAAGAAAATGGCCATAAGGTCACACTCTGAAGTACAGAACTGGACAGCTCAAAGATCATTAACTGAGTATTTTCAAGGAACTTATTTGTAATAAGTAATTTGTATTTGTGTCTGTTTGGGTACAGAAGTGAATTCAAGAAAGAAGCAAATTCTGATGTGGGAAGTGAATAGAACATTCTATGTGGCTCCTTCCACCAGAAGACCTTTCAATCAGGTGCAGCTGTGGAGCCTGAGAGGGAGACAGTGGCCATACTGCAATGCCCTCTCCTTCTGCTCAACCAAGAAGATATCCCATTTGTATTCCAGGCAGCAAACTCACCTGGGAGGTATGTGAAGTATTTTTCAAAGCCTTGAAAACAGTGGCCCTGAATAGTATCTTGAGCTAAAATTTGCTTCCCAAATAACAGTGAGAAACCCATTCAAGAGAAGGTGGTCTACTGCAGTGATTAAGAGCCTTTAGAGTGAAACTGACCTCTTACTGAACCGCTAATCTGTACTTACAAATTACATGACCCCATACAGCTGGCTCTCCTCTCTGGACCTCCATTTTCTCTGTAAACTTGGGGTTGGGATGGGGAACTAAGGGGGAGGAAGACAACATTGCCTCATTGGATTATTATAGGAATCAAATTAAATAATGCATGTAAAGTGCTTAGTCTTGGACTGGTAAGCAGTAAATATTCAATAAACAGTCTCCAGGAAAGGTGAGGCCAAAGCAGTAATTCATTCAGAAACATGGAGGATTAAGTAGACAACTAAGTTCAATAAGGCTAAGGGATCGTAAAAAATCTGTGCACAAATAGTCCCAATAGTTTTTTCTTTATTTGTTTTAGCCCCATATATTGTTTTATCCTTTTAACATGTTTATCAGAGTATAATTGCTTTACAATGGCGTGTCAGTTTCTGCTTTATAACAAAGTGAATCAGTTATACATATACATATGTCCCCATATCTCTTCCCTCTTGCATTTCCCTCCCTCCCACCCTCCCTATCCCACCCCTCTAGGTGGTCACAAAGCACCGAGCTGATCTCCCTGTGCTATGCAGCTGCTTCCCACTAGCTATCTATTTTATGTTTGGTAGTGTATATATGTCCATGTCACTCTCTCACTTTGTCCCAGCTTACCCTTCCCCTCCCCGTATCCTCAAGTCCATTCTCTAGTAGGTCTGCATCTTTATTCCTGTCTTTCCCTTAGGTTCTTCTGACCATTTTCTTTTTTTTTTTTAGATTCCATATATATGTATTAGCATACGGTATTTGTTTTTCTCTTTCTGACTTTTTTCACTCTGTATGACAGACTCTAGGTCCATCCACCTCACTACAAATAACTCAGTTTCGTTCCCTTTTATGGCTGAGTAATATTCCATTGTATATATGTGCCACATCTTCTTTATCCATTCATCTGTTGATGGACACTTAGGTTACTTCCATGTCTGGCTATTGTAAATAGAGCTGCAATGAACATTGTGGTACATGACTCTTTTTGAATTATGGTTTTCTCAGGGTATATGCCCAATAGTGGGATTGCTGGGTCATGTGGTAGTTCTATTTTTAGTTTTTTAAGGAACCTCCATTCTGTTCTCCATAGTGGTTGTATCAATTTACATTCCCACCAAGAGTGCAAGAGGGTTCCCTTTTCTCCACACCCTCTCCAGCATTTACTGTTTGTAGATTTTTTAATGATGGCCATTCTGACTGGTGTGAGGTGATACCTCATTGGAGTTTTGATTTGCATTTCTCTAATGATTAATGATGTTGAACATTCTTTCATGTGTTTGTTGGCAATCTGTATATCTTCTTTGGAGAAATGTCTATTTAGGTCTTCTGCCCATTTTTGGATTGGGTTGTTTGTTTTTTTGATATTCAGCTGCATGAGTTGCTTGTATGTTTTGGAGATTAATCCTTTGTAAGTTGCTTCATTTGTAAATATTTTCTCCCATTCTGAGGGTTGTCTTTTTGTCTTGTTTATGGTTTCCTTTGCTGTGCAAAAGCTTTTAAGTTTCATTAGGTCCCATTTGTTTATTTGTGTTTTTATTTCCATTTCTCTAGGAGCTGGGTCAAAAAGGATCTTTGTGATTTATGTCATAGAGTGTTCTGCCTATGTTTTCCTCCAAGAGTTTGATAGTGTCTGGCCTTACATTTAGGTCTTTAATCCATTTTGAGTTTATTTTTGTGTATGGTGTTAGGGAGTGTTCTAATTTCATTCTTTTACATGTAGCTGTCCAGTTTTCCCAGCACCACTTACTGAAGAGGCTGTCTTTTCTCCACTGTATATTCTTGCCTCCCTTATCAAAGATAAGGTGACCATATGTGTGTGGGTTTATCTCTGGGCTTTCTATCCTGTTCCATTGATCTATGTTTCTGTTTTTGTGCCAGTACCATACTGTCTTGATTACTGTAGCTTTGTAGTATAGTCTGAAGTCAGGGAGCCTGATTCCTCCAGCTCCATTTTTCTTTCTCAAGATTGCTTTGGCTATTCGGGGTCTTTTGTGTTTCCATACAAATTGTGAAATTTTTTGTTTTAGTTCTGTGAAAAATGCCAGTGGTAGTTTGATAGGGATTGCATTGAATCTGTAGATTGCTTTGGGTAGTAGAGTCATTTTCACAATGTTGATTCTTCCAATCCAACAACATGGTATATCTCTCCATCTATTGGTATCATCTTTAATTTCTTTCATCAGTGTCTTATAATTTTCTGCATACAGGTCTGTTGTCTCCTTAGGTAGGTTTATTCCTAGATAGTTTATTCTTTTTGTTGCAATGGTAAATGGGAGTGTTTTCTTAATTTCACTTTCAGATTTTTCATCATTAGTGTATAGGCATGCAAGAGATTTCTGTGCATTAATTTTGTATCCTGCTACTTTACCAAATTCATTGATTAGCTCTAGTAGTTTTCTGGTAGCATCTTTAGGATTCTGTATGTATAGTATCATGTCATCTGCAAACAGTGACAGCTTTACTTCTTTTCCAATTTGGATTCCTTTTATTTCTGTTCTTCTCTGATTGCCAGGGCTAGGACTTCTAAAACTGTGTTGAATAATAGTGGCAAGAGTGGACATCCTTGTCTTGTTCCTGATCTTAGTGGAACTGGTTTCAGTTTTTCACCATTGAGGACGATGTTGGCTGTGGGTTTGTCATATATGGCCTTTATTATGTTGAGGAAAGTTCCCTCAATGCTTACTTTCTGGAGGTTTTTTATCAAAAATGGGTGCTGAATTTTGTCAAAAGCTTTCTCTGCATCTATTGAGATGATCATATGGTTTTTCTCCTTCAGTTTGTTAATATGGTGTATCATGTTGATTGATTTGCGTATATTGATGAATCCTTGCCTTCCTGGGATAAACCCCACTTGATCATAATGTATGATCCTTTTAATGTGCTGTTGGATTCTGTTTGCTAGTATTTTGTTGAGAATTTTTGCATCTATATTCATCGGTGACATTGGCCTGTAGTTTTCTTTCTTTGTGACATCTTTGTCTGGTTTTGGTATCAGAGTGATGGTGGCCTCGTAGAATGAGTTTGGGAGTGTTCCTCCCTCTGCTATATTTTGGAAGAGTTTGAGAAGGATAGGTGTTAGCTCTTCTCTAAATGTTTGATAGAATTCTCCTGTGAAGCCATCTGGTCCTGGGCTTTTGTTTCTTGGAAGATTTTTAGTCACAGTTTCAATTTCAGTGCTTGTGATTGGTCTGTTCATATTTTCTATTTCCTCCTGGTTCAGTCTCGGCAGGTTGTGCATTTCTAAGAATTTGTCCATTTCTTCCAGGTTGTCCATTTTATTGGCATAGAGTTGCTTGTAGTAATCTCTCATGATCCTTTGTATTTCTGCAGTGTCAGTGGTTACTTCTCCTTTTTCATTTCTAATTCTATTGATTTGAGTCTTCTTCCTTTTTTTCTTGATAAGTCTGGCTAATGGTTTATCAATTTTGTTTATCTTCTCAAAGAACCAGCTTTTAGTTTTATTGATCTTTGCTATCGTTTCCTTCATTTCTTTTTCATTCATTCATGATCTGATCTTTATGATTTCTTTCCTTCTGCTAACTTTGGGGTTTTCTTGTTCTTCTTTCTCTAATTGCTTTAGGTGTAAGGTTAGGTTGTTTATTTGAGATGTTTCTTGTTTCTTAAGGTAGGCTTGTATAGCTATAAACTTCCCTCTTAGAACTGCTTTTGCTGCATCCCATAGGTTTTGGGTCATTGTGTTTTCATTGTCATTTGTTTCTAGCTATTTTTGATTTCCTCTTTGATTTCTTCAGTTACCTCTTGGTTATTAAGTAGTGTGTTGTTTAGCCTCCATGTGTTTATATTTCTTACAGATTTTTTCCTGTAATTGATATCTATTCTTATAGCATTGCGGTTGGAAAAGATACTTGATACTATTTCAATTTTCTTACATTTACCAAGGCTTGATTTGTGACCCAAGATATGATCTATCCTGGAGAATGTTCCATGGGCACTTGAGAAGAATGTGTATTTTGTTGTTTTTGGATGAAATGTCCTATAAATATCAATTAAGTGCATCTTGTTTAATGTATCATTTACAGCTTGTGTTTCCTTATTTATTTTCATTTTGGATGATCTGTCCATTGGTGAAAGTGGGGTGTTAAAGTCCCCTACTATGATTGTGTTGCTGTTGATTTCCCCTTTTATGGCTGTTAGTATTTGCCCTATGTATTGAGGTGCTCCTATGTTGGGTGCATAAATATTTACAATTGTTATATCTTCTTCTTGGATTGATCCCTTGATCATTATTTAGTGTCCTTCTTTGTCTCTTGTAATAGTCTTTGTTTTAAAGTCTATTTTGTCTGATATGAGAATTGCTACTCCAGCTTTCTTTTGATTTCCATTTGCATGGAATATCTTTTTCCATCCCCTCACTTTCAGTCTGTATGTGTCCCTAGGTCTGAAGTGGGTCTCTTGTAGACAGCATATATACTGGTCTTGTTTTTGTATCCATTCAGCCAGTCTATGTCTTTTGGTTGGAGCATTTAATCCATTTACATTTAAGGTAATTATCAATATGTATGTTCCTATTACCATTTTCTTAATTGTTTTGGGTTTCTTTTTGTAGGTCTTTTCCTTCTCTTGTGTTTCCTGCCTAGAGAAGTTCCTTTAGCATTTGTTGTAAAGCTGGTTTGGATGTGCTGAATTCTTTTAGCTTTTGCTTGTCTGTAAAGCTTTTAACTTCTCCATCAAATCTGAATGAGATCCTTGCTTGGTAGAGTAATCTTGGTTGTAGGTTTTTCTCTTTCATCACTTTAAATATGTCCTGCCACTCCCTTCTGGATTGCAGGTTTCAGCTGTTAACCTTATGGGGATTCCCTTATGTGTTACTTGTTGTTTTTCCCTTGCTGCTTTTAATATTTGTTCTTTGTATTTAATTTTTGATAATTTGATTAATATGTGTCTTGGCATGTTTCCCCTTGGATTTATCCTGTATGGGACTCTCTGTGCTTCCTGGACTTGATTAACTATTTCCTTTCCCATATTAGGGAAGTTTTCAACTATAATCTCTTCAAATATTTTCTCAGTCCCTTTCTTTTTCTCTTCTTCTTCTGGGACCCCTATAATTTGAATGTTGGTGCATTTAATGTTGTCCCAGAGGTCTCTGAGACTGTCCTCAATTCTTTTCATTCTTTTTTCTTTATTCTGCTCTGCAGTAGTTATTTCCACTATTTTATCTTCCAGGTCACTTATCCGTTCTTCTGCCTCAGTTATTCTGCTATTGATCCCTTCTAGAGAATTTTTAATTTCATTTATTGTGTTGTTCATTACTGTTTGTTTGCTCTTTAGTTCTTCTAGGTCCTTGTTAAATGTTTCTTGTATTTTCTCCATTCTATTTCCAAAATTTTGGATCATCTTTCCTATCATTATTCTGAAATCTTTTTCAGGTAGACTGCCTATTTCCTCTTCATTTGTTAGGTCTGGTGGGTTTTCGCCTTGCTCCTTCATCTGTGGGTGTTTCTCTGTCTTCTCATTTTGCTTAACTTACTGTGTTTGGGGTCTCCTTTTCACAGGCTGCAGGTTCATAGTTTCCGTTGTTTTTGGTGTCTATCCCCAGTGACTAAGGTTGGTTCAGTGAGTTGTTCAGGCTTCCTGGTGGAGGTGACTAGTGCCTGTGTTCTGGTTGATGAGGCTGGATCTTGTCTTTTTTGTGGGCAGGTCCATTTCTGGTGGTGTGTTTTGGGGTGTCTGTGGCCTTATTATGATTTTAGGCAGCCTCTGTGCTAATGGATGGGGTTGTGTTCCTGTCTTGCTAGTTGTTTGGCATAGGGTGTCCTGCACTGTAGCTTGCTGGTCGTTTAGTGGATCTGGGTCTTGGCGTTGAGATGGAGATCTCTGGGAGATTTTTGCTGTTTGATATTATGTGGAGCTGGGAGGTCTCTTGTGGACCAGTGTCCTGAACTTGGCTCTCCCACCTCAGTGGCACAGCCATGATGCCTGGCTGGAGCACCAAGATCCTGTCCTCCACACTAGCCCCATATATTGTTTTCTTCACTCCTAAAGGTTACAAATCCAGTAGCACAATATCTGGGGGTTTCAGAATAGGATTGGAGAGGTTGTTCCTGAAAAGGAAAGTAATAGGAGATAGTCCAATCTTGTAGTAAGCTTAAAATGGGGGAAAGGGACTTCCCTGGTGGCGCAGTGGTTAAGAATCCACCTGCCAATGCAGGGGACACAGGTTGGAGCCCTGGTCTGGGAAGAAGAGCCCACGTGCCATGGGGCAACTAAGCCCGTGCACCACAGCTACTGAGCCGGTGTGCCTAGAGCCCATGCTCTGCAACAAGAGAAGCCACAACAATGAGAAGCCCACGCACCACAACGAAGAGTAGCCCCTGCTCGCAGCAACTAGAGAAAACCCACGCGCAGCAACGAAGACACAATGCAGCTAAAATATAAATAAATAAATAAATAAATTTTTTAAAAAATTTGGGGAAAATCCTGCCTATGAAAGTAGATGCTGGCTTCAAAGCAATATTAATTATGGAAATTCTATTTTTGCCAAGTTTTAGCTCCAGAAAGGAAGTTATGAGAAATCACTTTAACTCTTCATAGCTTGATTTTAAAATTTAAGGAGATGACAGAATCGACAATTTAAAGTGGCCACAGAGCCCACATGTATTACCACAGTGGAGAAAGCACAAGGCCTCCCTGTCTGCTTCAATCACAGTGCTCATGCGTTGAAAACATTGCAGGTTTGCAATGCAAACTACTGCATTGCAGTAGAGTAATGGAGTGGAACCTGGGGCAGTTGCCATTTGCCGCCTTTGCTAAGCAAAGCCAAAAAGGGAAGACTGAAATCTGGCTAAAGTTGTGATAGTTTATAGCCCTTATTCTTTATTGTCTGCCAGAAGCCATTCCCTCCTTCCTCCTTAGTACCAAAATACCTACTTTTATTTCTACAGGTGGGTATGTGCCCCACTTCTGACCAATGGCATGCCAGCAGAAGTTTGCTCAGGGGTTTCTGGAAAAGATTTTTTCTTTCAGTAGTGGCAAGGGAATGACAGAAAACTGTCTCTCCCTTGAGTTGCGCTTGCTTCCAGGCACTGAATATAATTGTGTGATGCTTGGAACTGCAGCGCCTACCATGGGACCAGGAGGGGAAAGGTGAGAGAATTAGATGCCAACCTTAAACTAGACATCACTGCAGCCACAAGCCTCCTCTGGACTTCTAGTTACATGCAAAATGTAAACTCTTTGCCAGGAATTCTATTTCTTGCAAGTAAAAGTATTTCTAATGGATACAATACATATAAATAAATTTAGATTGTCAATAATTTAGGTTCAGAGACGTTGGAGCACACTATGATGTAACTATGTTACAACATCTTTGGGGAGAGAATGGGAAATGACTTTGAATTACTCAACCAGAGAATAGAAAAGAATGTTAAGGAGAATAGAAAAGAGTGTTAAGGAGAAAGACTAATCAGTTAAATTTAGTTATTCATTGGTTTGTTCGAGTATTTATTGAGTTGTATTTGACTGGTACTGTGCTACTGAGAATAATTTGTTGAAAGAGGTGAACAAAGTATCTGCCTTTGTGTAGTGTGTACACTTCATAAATAGACTTATGGAAAAGATGAATACTGGATGGCAAGTGCTTAAAAGAAAAACAAAGATAATAATATGATGAGCGAGGGGGTTCCACTGCCGGAATCTCCTCTAGATAGAATTGAAGGATGAGAAGGAGCCCAGCATGGGAAAATCTTGGGAAACAACCTTGCAAGCAGAGTAAGTGCAAAGCTTTGAAGCAGGAAAATTCCTAGAGAATTCAATGTGGCTGGGGCAGTGTGATATAAGCACAGACATGAGGTGAGCACAGAGAGGCAGCTCTGAAGTCAGACTTTGTGAGCCATAGCAGACCAAGGTGAGGAAGTGGATTTCATCTCACTTTAAATTGGAAGCTAATGAGGGTTTTTAAGGAGAGAAGTAAGATGTTCTCATTTATGTTTTCAACAGTTCACTTTGTCTGGAGCATGGGCTAGGGGGCAAGAGTCGAATCAGGGAAACCACTTGGCAGTAATCCAATAAGAGCTGATGTGCTTCAACTAGGAGTGTTGCAACCTGAGAGTCAATAGTTGGTAGAAGCAATGGACTTTGCTCGTGAAATGAATGTTGTCTTGCTGGAGGGGGATAAGTCAAGAAGGACTCACATGTTTCTAGCTTGATCAGTGTGAGGCAGTCTCACTTTCTGAGATAGTGCCACTTTCTAAGATGGGGAAGACTTTGAAAAAAACTATTTACAGAATGAAAATTAAAAGTTCTGCTTTGACCATGGTATTTTTGAGAAGTCCTGGAGACATGGGTGGAGAGGTCAAGCCAGCAGTTTGACACATGAGTCTGAAGGTCAAGGAGGAGTCAGCACTGGAGAAATAAATTTGGTTTTTGTAACATCTGGATGGCATGAAAATGATGGGAATAGATCATAATCATTTGAGGAAAGTGTGCAGAGAAGAAAAGAGGATCCAGGACTGAGGCCTGCTGTGTGCTGACATTTAAAAGTCAGATAATGAAAGAACAACATTAAAAAAAAAAAAAGCTGGTGAAAGCAGTCAGTAAGAAGGAAAAATAGGGGAATATAAAGTAATGGCAGCTACAACCTAAAAAGGTTTCAAAAAGCAGAGAGTGATCTGAGATGTGTTGAATATATTTGAAAAGTCTGGTAAGTTCAGGGCACAGATACGGTCCTTAGCCATAGGCATGGTCACAGGATTTGGCAAAAAGATCACTGGTGACCTTGACAAGAGCAGGGGACTGAGGAAGGCAGAAGCCATAGTGGGGTGAGTTAAGGAGTAAATGCAAAGAGAATCGGAATTACCTCTTCCAAGAAGTTTTTCTATGGAGAGCAGAGAAATGGGTTCATATTTATAGGAGAAGAGGAAAAGAGTTAATTCATTATCACCTCACTTCATGTCTAATGAGAGAGATCAGTAGAGAGGGAGAAATTTTTCATGTAGAACAGCAGTGGGGATAATTGCAGAACAGAAGTCTCTGAGAGATGGAAGATCCAGAGCCCAAGTGGAGCGCTTGGTAGGAGCAAGGGTGCTTCCTTCAGCTTGTGAGGAGGGAAGATGTGGATGGTAAACGCTGTGCTGACCTGAAAAGCTCTGCGTACTAAGCTGTCTTACATAAGGGACTTCAGCATCCACAGATTTTGGTATCTGAGGTGCGGGGTGTCTTGGAACTATTCCCCCATGGATACCAAGGGACAACTGTACTAACTTTTGTCAAAGAATGGCAAATCACAAAATTCCATTTGCCAAGCATGACACGGCCATCGGCAGCAGAGCAGTGAAGACAAGCAACAATGTGATTAAGGATTCCAAACCAGCCATAACCGAACTTGAGGAAATTAAAGCCATGCAAATTGTGATTAAAATTAATTGGGATTAGTGAGATATTGCTAAACTGTCTTAGGTTGATGATTTCAAGATCTTAAGATAAATTTTGGACACTATAGGAGTTCTGGATTTAGGAAAGAGTTTATAATTCTGCTTTTTCCTTTCTACTCTAGGAACCCCTTTATTGAAAAATGAGCCAGACTCAGCAATGCACAGAAACTTCCTGATGAGATATGTGGAAATTCTAAAATACAAAATAGAATAAATTATAAACACCTTTCTGTCTTCAAAATATGATCATGGTAAGGTGAATGTTTTAAAATAGAAATGTGACTCTGAAAGTATGTTCTTTGAAAAGAAAATAAGGAAAGACAGAGTTAGGAATACCTTATCAGGCCAAAATTATGACTGCCTTTAATATAGTAATATATATCTAAATTATACCAAGAAATAAGGATAATAGACATTTAAGACCTTGTTGTAAATAATACAAAAGAAAATATAATTAGGCAACTCCCTCATTTTCTTATTCTAAAATTATTAACCTGCTTGTATGTTTAACCAAATTTCATTCTCAATAGAACAACTGTCTCTGATCCTACAAGAAGCCCGAACTCCCTTCAATCTTATTCACTGATTGAATAAATTGATGAATTGATGAAAAATTCAAACAATTCAATTTTATATTAATGTGAGTTTGAATAAGATTATGAGTGACACTCACAGCTGGATGCACCAGCAATTAACTGTAAGATCTTTGGTGATGTTGTAATCAAATAATAATAATAAATCCTAGCAATAATGTTCTGCTAGATGTCTCTACTAAGTGATCTCTAAGGTCTCCTCTGGTCATAAAATTTATCCGGTAGCGCTTCAAATCATTTGACTGTACCATAATCTATTTATGTATAAAATGACATCTTGACACGCTTCCCATTCCTTTGCAAAAATTGTCAGAATTCTCCGGAGAGGAGAGTATAAAAGCTGTTTTGATACTTGACTTTCTTTGCTTTCCTTACCACAAACTTTCCAGAAAACACAAATGGAGTCAGATAAGCTTGTTTGGAGCCTGCTGAGAAATCCAGTAATCCAATAATAGTTGTCTCAGGATTCATTTACAATGCAGACAGAGCAGTCACCTAGAAACAAATCCCCTCTGACTAAATATACCTTGGATTTGAAGTATGGTAAGCTTGAAGACAAATTCAGTGTAACAACCCTTCACCAAATATTTGTAGAGAGCCTACTGTGTGCTGGGTTGTGATACAGCATGGAACAACACAAGCAAGTCTCTGCTCTCACAAATGCAAATGGTGATAAGTGTTAAGAAAGAGAAGAAAAAAATGAAGTAGGAAATGGGTATAGATTGTGATCACAGTAAGTGCTCTGTTTTATATAAGATAGCAAGGGTAGATGGCTTTGATTTGAGGTCCTTATTTGAACACAGATCTAAATTAAATGAGGGAGCAAAAACTCATATAGACTCATATAAAGCTCAGCGAGTGTGGCTGTCTGGGAGAATAGTTTTCAGGCAGAAAGAGCAGCAAGTACAAAGATTGAGACCGACAGGGGGTCAATGGGGCTGGAGAAGAGGGTGAGTGACAGAAATTAGGATCAGAGAAATAAGACATTGAATTGTACTTTTTATTTTTAATTATTTTAAGATAAAAATTCCTATACAGTAAAATGCACAGATCTTAAGTACACAGATAAAATACAGAATATTTCCATTATCCCAGAAAATACTGTCACCCCTTCCAATCATTCCACTTCTTCCCACAGGGAATCGTTGTTCTGACTTCTATCACCAGAGATTAATTTTATCTCTTTTTGAACTTCATTTGAATGGAATCACACAATACACACTTTTTGGTGTCTGGCTTCCTGGTTTTGTTTTTTGTTTTTGTTTTTAGATTCAACCACATTCTAAGGGTATCAGATATTCATTCTTTTTTATTTCTATGTAGTATTCCATTGTATAAATATATCACCATCTGTTTCTCAGATCTCACTGATATCTGGGTTATTTCCAGTTTGGGAAAATTGTGCATGGAGCTTCCATGAATGTTGATGTATAAGCCCTTTTGTGGATATATGTTGTCATGTCTCTTGCATAAATAGTGAGGATTGAGATTTTGTGGTTAAAGGCCAGGTACATATTTACCTGTGTAAAAAGCTTCCTTATCAATTTTTCCAAAATGGCTGTGCCATTTACATACCCACTACAGTGTATAAAAATTTTAGCTCTATATTGTTGTCATTGTCTTTTAAATTTTAGCTATTTTAGTGGGGTGAAGTAGTATTTTTTGTTGTTGTTGATTTAATGTTTACTTGCCTTACAACTTGTGACATTAAGCACTTTTTCATGTACTTTTTGGACATTTATCTTTCTTTTATGAAGCCTCTGTTCCAGTCTTTTTCTCCCATTTTAATTGGGCTGTCTTTTTATCATTGATTAATAGGAATCCTTTATATATTCTGGTTGTCTACCTGGTGGGATAGTATCTCTCTTCTAGCGGCTCCTCTTAGTGAGCATTACCATACAATATGAAAATTGTCATACTTGGTGCTTATTCCCATATGAACACATTCATGTGTCTATCCCAGATCTCTTTGTTCCTGATTTTCCAGTCTTTCTTCTTCCAGGTTCCTGACTAGCTTGCCGAGCCATTTGCACTGCCCATGATTCTCTGTTTCTTCTAAGCTCAGCTCAGGCAACTTCTCTGTCCATGCAAAGTAGATGACCAGCTTGCTGCTCAAAGTTTTGCCCACTGGGAGGACTTCCCCTCATTCCTGACTTCCAAGGCTTATACCAACATACTAAGCCAATCCATCTGTGAACCAACCTCAAACTTTTTATACCCCATCAGCTAGTGATAATGAATTCCCTATCTGACCTGAGGGACAGGCACTGGTGAAACAGTGGTGGATGACGTGGGTGTCTAGACTAGCTGCTCATGTAGTTCAGTTGTTCTGTCCATTCTTGCTTATTATTGATCCCATAAAAATCACTTCCAGCTTTCTATGGGTTTCCTCTTGGCTTCCTTAACCTTAGGTTTTGATGGATCTGACAGAAATCAGCTCAGGATGGGCGGTTCCATCTGCATGGTTACTTTATGTCCTATCAGAATATAAATTTCTGCTGCAGGTGGCATGGCTTTGTTCCAAAACTTATGGTGTCTGCATTGTGATTCTTGCACTGGGGTTTACCATAAATCTAACAGCATCCTTTTGTACCATTAGTATGTCCAGTAACATAGGATTTGTCAGGTTGTATGGTCTGAGAGGCAGGGCTGCTTGCACCACTGCTGGGACCTACTGCAAAGGCATTTCTACTACTCTCGGCCCCACTCAAAGCTGGCAGCATTTCATGTTGTGCAGCATGAGTCTTGGCTTCTGCTCAGTTGTGGAATATGCTGTCTCTATGATATACTAAAGAGGTCTCCTAGGCTGTGTGCTTCCTTCTTCACGGTGGGAATAGCAGGTGCAAGGAGCAGTAATTTGTCCTGTACTTTGATGGGGGTGTCTTAGAATGCCCTAGATACTGGACCCTAAAATTTTACGAATGTGATGGGTCCTTGAAACTTCTGAGAGTTTCTCTCTCCCCTCTGGAGCTCTTTGGTCTTACCAAACCCTTCCACGAATAATTACTTTTTCCTTATCTTCTCCAGTGAGCGTGATGTTATCAATATAGTGGATGAGTGTGATGTTCTGCAGGATGTCCAGCCACTTTATATCTCTTCAGAGGGAAAGACAGCTACCATGGTTTTGGACTGAGAAATGTAAATGTGTGGTCCACGTAGGAGCTGCCCTAGAAGCACTGTGTCTGGTCTATCTCCCAAAAGCTTTACGAGGGTGTTAAGTTCTGTATGCTGGAAGTTTCTGGATTGATAAACTTATGCTCCACCTCCTTGATCATGCACCCTCATACTCCAGGGCCATGCATGGTCTCAGCTTCTGCTGGTTAGATTCTGCAATTCCTTTGAGATACCATTCCTTTCCTTCCTTATCAGGCCCGGTGCATCTATGGCCTGGTTTTGCTGTTGCTTAAGCCTATATATGGGCCTAGGTACCAGGAGGGAAGGTGGAGGGAAAATCCTGGGAGAGTTCATGTCTTGCTGAGGAAAAGCTTCTGCACTGTCTTCAAAATATTGGGGAATGCTAGTCATTAAGGAATCTGAGAACTCATGATTTTTGGTGTTATCCATCCCATCCCGTGTGTCATGGTTCCATTTCCCAACCAGGGCCCTGACCTTGGCATAGAAAATATGTATTGTTTAAGAGTTTAATGTTCTTTGGAGCTCTGCTACTCTTGATATTAAGTCCTAGTCCTTGTCCTCAGCATTCTCTATCTTCTCACTGTAGGAACTGAGAGCCTCTTTCAATGCTACCAAAAAAGGCATTCTGGATTTCACACTTATCTTTTAATTGGCAATTATCTTTCTATCATCTTTTTCTAGAGCATCAATAAAGACTTGTAATTGTCACAAGTTTTCTTTATCTCTATAATTATTATTCCTTTATCTCTATAATTATTATTTCCCCCATATTTTTCAAATGGTTGATAAAGCTAAGGCATTTCTTTCCACTGGAATATGATCCAAGTTCACTCTTGGTGAAGTTTTAACAGTTGCCAAGAACTATCTGTGTTCCACTCTCTGGAAATGGTAAGGTATTCATTACTAGCTTGACAGCTTTCAAATCCCATTCACAGTGACTTCCTTGGATCATTCCTCGCACCAAATGTCACATGTGGGTTTCCTTGATACCAAACTCTGAGATAAATGTTAGCATGCTGAGGACTTAATAAGAAGTGCTATTCGGGGCCAATATTTCATCAGATATTCTTTCTGTCCCACTATGTCTTGATTCTCCTTCTTGGACTCCAATTACACATATATTAGACCACTTGATAGTGTCCTACAGATCTCTAAGGCTATCTTCATATTTTTAAAATCTCCTTGTGTTCTTCATCTTGGATAAATTCTATAAATCTTTTTTGCAATTTCACTAATCATTTCTTCTGTAACTTATAATCCGATGTTTAGACTATCCAGTGAATTTTTTTCCCAAATATTGTACTTTTCAGTGCTAAAACGTACATTTGTTTATTTTTTGTCATTTT
This sequence comes from Balaenoptera ricei, assembly GCF_028023285.1. NCBI lineage: Eukaryota > Metazoa > Chordata > Mammalia > Artiodactyla > Balaenopteridae > Balaenoptera > Balaenoptera ricei. Next base: position 107,745,912 of record NC_082641.1, read on the forward strand.
CATTTCTCTGCTGATATGCAGCAATATCTGCTGATATTCTCTGTTCATTCTTATAAACATCCTTTACATTCTTAAATATAGTTATATAATAACTACCTTAAAGCTTTTCTCTTAATTCCAACATCTGGATTTTCTTGAGGTCTGTTTCCAAGTACTGGAGAATTTTGAACAGAGGAGTGATGTACTGTGAAATCACGATTTTAAAGTACTATTCTGATTGCCATGTGGTAAGTGGCCTTTTGGGGTATAAAAATCAACAAATAGGCACAGTTCAAGAGGATAGTGTTTTAGTCAGATGAGGGATGATGGTGGTTTGGCCTTGGGTGGTAGCACTGGTATGGATGAGAAGTTTTGGATTTTGATGATCAGGTCTTGTTGATAGATTAGAGGGAGAGAGAAAGAGGAATAAAGAATAAGCTCATGGTTATTGTACTTAGTGACTAAAATGAGGTTGACATTTGCTTACATGCTAACACAGGCAGGAGAATGTTTGGAGAGGGTGCAAAACCAAATTAGATGTGAGAAATCTGTTAGAGATCCAAGTGGGCATATTGAATAGGCACTTATGTATATGAGTCTGGCATTCAGGAATGAGGTCTTGCATGACATAAATTTGGCAGTCAAAGGTCTATGAGTGGTATTTAAAGCCATGGGTCTTAAAGAAGGGGTGTGAGGACTAAGCCCTGGTGTACTCAGATGTTTAGAGGTCTGGGAAATGAGGAGAACCTGGGGAAAAAACTTAAAAATGAAGTAGAAGGAGAAATAAAAGAGAATGGTATCCAGGAGATGAAGTAAAGAATATGATTCAAAATGGAAGGAGTAATCAGCTTGTCAAATGTTACTGCTAATTAGGGGGAGTAAGAAATAAGCCTTTGTTGTATTAAACCACTGAGATTTTGAAGTTTGTTTCTGCAGTGCATTAACATATTAATCAATACTGTATAAACTAACTTCTTGAATTGCTTGGAATTTAAATTCTGAAAGTAAGTGCTTAAATTCAACTAATAAATGTCCTTAGAGTCCTATATGAGATCATTTTGGGCATTTTACCTATAATGATTTTGTCAATTAGGATAGTTATTTTCTTCTTGTCATTAGAATATCTGTTTATGGATTCTTATTCATTGACTCTTACCGACAACATTTATAAAACTTAATACTCTAATAATTATATTCCTGAGAATAGTAAATTATCAGTGAAAGGTGCACTCATGGTGCTTTTCTAGCATAGTGATGCACTGCTTGACACAGTTGGTACTCAATAAATGTGAATATGTCCATCAAATACCTGTTTTATTAGTGTTACTTGATGTGTTATTACCACAGAGACTGCACTATTAAATGGCCAAAGGCCAATCTCAGGTAGTACAATGGATATGGAAATTAGGTTTCTGACTTTCAGTAAAGAAACCATTTAAAAAATCTGAGAGTGGAATAAGTATGTTGACTCGGGGCCATCAGAAGAGACCACGCAGATGCAGAGGTGCTTGTTGAGGGGGACTGAGGTCCAGACCAATTTCCAATCTCCAATCTGCTCTGTCCCAGAAGGCATTAGTGAGTAGAAGGAACACTTTTATAATTAGTCCGCCTAGAATAGGCACCTTTTTGTAATTAGTCTAGAGAAAGTACCTTTCTCTTAGCACAAATTTGCACATCTGCATACAGAAGACTTTCAGTGGAATGATATCTGCAAAAATATCATTTTGGTTTGATGGGTTCAGACAACAGTTTTAAATGGAATCTCAAAGTTTGATGAGAAGACAGAAAACAGACTATTTTCAGTAGGTTGGGTACAAGGGAGCAGTAAAGGCCAAAGGATGGTATTGGCATTATTTTAAAGCAGTGGTTCTCAAATGGGGGCAAATTTGCCCCCTGGGGGATATTTGGCAATGTCTGGAAATATTTTTGATTGTCAAAATTAGGGAGGTGCATGGTGATACTGGCATCTAGTGGGTAGAGGCCAGGGATACTGCTAAACATCCTACAAGTACACAAGATAGCCACTTCATTTAGAATGAAATAGTATCCATTCTAAATGTCAGCAATGCCAATTGAGAAACCCTGGCATTTCTTTCTTTCTAAAAGAAGAAACCCCTAATATCTAAAATCTAACTGTATGTTTAGAGTCATCAGCCTATCTTCCCAGGACCTTCTGTTTAAGGAAACTTTGTTCATAATGTATACTTTTCTAATTCCAGCTAATTATAGTGCCTTACAGTGTTCATTAAGTCAAAAGTTATTTGAGGGTGATTGCTTTTACTCGCTCAAAAACAGAATCCTCAGTTTGAATATAAAGTCCTGATTTTTACTCTTAAACCCCTTTATATTTTTTGCAATTCCCAATCCAAGTTCTCCTGGAAATTGGGTTGAGATAAAGGGAGGGCAAGACCTCAAATCCACGACTAGAGAGATACTGTGTTTCACGGGGTGGAAAAACATGAAATTCTGAGTCTCGGATGGCCCTCTTAAGGAAGCATCGACTCCCACCGCTCTTTTTAGGGCATCGATCAGCCTGCCCGATTGGTTTTTAAGATTACTGCCGCCGTCCTCAAGGACTGCCTGCCTCTGGACAAGACCGACAGGTAACGCGTCCCAGCAGTTTTAGCCGGGCAGCCCCGTGTTCCCAAGCACAGGCCCAAACTTCCGGAGCACACGGCTCGACGGTGGGCGGAGCGGGGTGGAAGGCGGGCCACAGATCTCCTCCGAGGACTAGAGCACCGGGCAGCCTAGGCAGGTCGAGGGTCTGCGAGGCGACCGGCCCCTCGCGGCCCGCCAGAGGGGCCGCGCGCCGCCGGAAGTTGGAGGGGGCGCTCGCCGGAGCGCCGGCCCCACAGCCCGGCCCTCCGCAGGGTCGGCCCTCCGCAGAGTCCGCCCTCCGCCGGGCAGGGAGGAGGGCGCGGGAGCCGCGGCCGCCAGGACCCGCCCCCTCGCCTTCCAGAGCAGGCGACAGGCGGCGCGGGGAGGCGGGGCCGCGGTTGCCGGCGGTGTCTGCGCCTCGCGGTTTCGGAACCAGCAGACGCTCGGGGAACATGGCGGCGGCGGAGCCCGCGGTCCCGGCGCTCCCCAGCGGCGGTGGCGCGGGGGCGCCGTCGGGCACGGTCCCCGTGCTCTTCTGCTTCTCGGTCTTCGCGCGGCCCGCAGCCGTGCCGCACGGTGCGGGCTACGAGCTGCTCATCCAGAAGTTCCTCAGTCTGTACGGCGACCAGATCGACATGCACCGCAAATTCGTGGTGCAGCTCTTCGCGGAGGAGTGGGGCCAGTATGTGGACCTGCCCAAGGGCTTCGCGGTGAGCGAGCGCTGCAAGGTGCGCCTCGTGCCGCTGCAGATCCAGGTGGGTCCCGCGGGAGGGCCGCGCGCCGAGCCGCAGCTCCCGGTCCCCGTGCGTCCCCGTCCCCGCGGCGCTCCTCAGGTGCCCCGCGGCGGCGGGCCGTGCGCGCCTCGCCCGCTGGGAAGGGCCGTGCCGCTGTCGAAAGCCTCCGGGATGGCCCAGCGAAGGCGCCTGTCCGAAGGTGACGGTCACCGCCTGTCCTCGGCCGAGGACGGGGCGTGGGCCTCCCGGCTATCGGCGGCGCGCGCGAACGCCCCCACGTGTGTGGTCCTCAGCCGCCGGCATCCGCTTTGTGTGCCGGGAGCGAGTCCCAGCCTCCTGCGTAACCGAAGGGCTGTGCAGAGTAGCTGTGTTTTTATTTGGGGTGATGCAGAACCGGGGAAAAGAGATTGTGGGGAGTATTGCCCTTAGGGTTTGTTCCCGGAGTTGTGTTTACCACTTGCGGAAACACAAACTTCAGGAGTCATACCCTTTCACCCATCCTCTTCCCCAGTTTTCAGCTCCTTTGATCTTAAGTCTTTCCTAACCTTAAGTGAAATAACCTTGTTTAGCCTCTTCCTAGTAACTGTCAACTGAATCTGTTGATTACATATATACGTTGCCTACCTTGAAAAAGTCGTTTGATTCAGCACTGCAGCACCTTCTTAAATACCCAACTTTAACTAGACCATTCTTTCCTGGTCGTGCTGGCTGAAAAAGTTGTCATACCTGAGGATTATTTTATGCCTTTTTAATATTTTTAAAAAGCCGTGCTCTAATACTACGCAGATCTGCCTCCTGTGTTCTTTTTATGCTCAGCTCAGAGGATTCACCGGAAGATTTATCCTGTTGAAAAGCAAGAACAAAAGGTGTATTTTAGGTACTACACCACCACCATTTTTTTAGGTTGAGAAACCGGTAAGCCATTTGTTTGGAAGACCAAACTGAAATGTGGGATTCAGGATTAGAAGGCATTTTAATATTCAAGTGTCATTTTCTGAGGACTATTCTGTAGTTTTTGGTGCTTTTGTTTGTTTGTTTGTTTGTTTTTCACTTGTAGTTGTCTGTGGAATTGGTCTTGTTTGCTATTACTCCAGCAAGTGATAGCAAAGGAAGGCCAGAAGCTTCCAAAGCAGATACTTTAACCAGAGGGCAAAGGCTATGAGATTCTGTGGTGAACCCTTGGAGAGCCAAAAGGGAGGCAGCTGGTGTCTGATACCCTAGAATTTGCCCTGCTCTTGGGAGAGTTGTGGTTGGTAGGTGTTTACTACCACCCATTTTTATGCCTTCAAGAGTTTTCACGGCTGACACCTCTCTGCAGCCTTCCTTGTCAGTCTGTTTAGATTACTGCTGCCAAAATATGGAAGAAGCTGGATGCACCTTTGACAAATCCATTAATAAAGGGGAGAATCCAAATACTAGCTGAAGAGATCTGGAGCTTTACTGAAGATGCAGACTTCTTTGTGATACATTTCCTGTAGTGGTTGGGAGGGAGAGTGAGCTGTTACCTAATAAGATGTTATGCCAAACTAGCACCCTCCCCAAGTCTTTAAGACTTCCCCCTCCCCCAACAATGGGATTTCTTATGTTGAAAAATTTAAAGCCTGGATCTGAGAACTCTTTTTAACTTATCAGTTTAGAAGTTAATAAAATATATGTATATATCTGAAATGTCTTGTACATTCTCAAAAGGCATTATATAATTCAGGTCACATGTGGCTTTTGAAGTCTTTTGCTTGGTATTGGAGATAAAATATAGTTAATTTTTTGTGGTGATGTTTAAAATAATAATTATAATAGCATTACTCTGTCCCATGCTTTTAAAAATGTTATTTTTTTTCCCACTAAATAGTCCAGTAATTCTTAAGCATCTGTTATAGGATACTTTATATATTTTAAAGTATTTAAAAATATTTTTATATTCTTTCATTTTAGTAATCACAATAGCTTGACTTCTTCAGCCAGGTGCCTCCCCCAGCTTAAAAATAGATAATGTGGAGGGATATACACACATACCATATATATCCATATACTTATTCTGATACCTATTTATATGAAGAGAGATATATATGTGTTTGTGTGTATGTGTATGGATATTCTCAGAAGAAAAAGGGAAGATACTTCTTTTCATGACCATTTTACTATATTTTTTTGGAACCTGGCTGTGTAATCCTAGAGACATGGACATTTTATGGCTGGATGAGAACTTAGAGTTCACTCCACATTTGAGTGGCAGCTGTAAGTGCCTGGCCCAGTGAATGTAAACATGGGTAAGACCCAATTCTTGTTCCGTTCCTAGTAATCTAACTCCATTTTACCAAAGAGCAGAACATGTAGGAAATGGCCTGAGGTTCCATGGCAAAGCGTGTGAAGGTCCTACAGCTGGCCATAGCATTTATGTTCTCTTTTCATGCTTAATGAAAATATCAAGCAGAATGGAAAACAAGCCGCAAACTTGAGCTTGTAACATCATTTGTTTTGATGCTATTCATTGTTTCCGTGGAACAGATGCCTGTCACTCAGCAAGACTCAAGGTGGCCTGTCAGTGAGGCCATGCTCTGGGGATGATAGGCCCCTTCTCCCAGAGGCAGAGATGAAGAGCATGTTTGGCCACATGTAATCCACAGCTTAAATAATGCCATTTATTATTTCTCCAAGAATAGGCCTTGTAGCCTCTGTGGCCCTGGCTAACATACAATATATTCTAGAATGTATTCTTAATTTACACAGGGGTCCGAGTTTGCTTTCACGCTTGTTCTGACTGACGTTGCTAGTGACCTTGTAAAACACAGTGGTTGCTTGTGCCACACTGCACTGGTGGTTGGTTCTGTGGGGATTGATCTTTAAGACCCCCACTGCCAGTGTTAGGCTGTGGTAACTTTTTAGTGTCTTCTTTTCTGAAATATTCTGTCCAAGTGACCGAGTGTCTGCTGACAGCTCAGGTAGCTGAAGACAGCTCATGTTTCAAGCACGGTTTATATGTCTTCAGCCTTGTCAAAATGCTTGAAGTCTAAGGAATTTTGAGACGCAGGGGAAGAAATGTAAATGAGAGGATTATACAGTGGGAATTTAGGTCATTTTTATGACTTATAAGTGTTAATTTTTCACAAGGTATATCCCAAGTTTTAACTAATGGAGAATTCAACCCTGGAAACTCATGTAAATTTGATATCTTACCACTACCAGTGTATTTTTCCAGCTTGTCACCAGGGGAGGGCAGAGCCCAAGTAGAAGAGAGGAAGAAAAGGACATAGTAAGAATGACACCAGCGAGACGGTATGTAGGAGGGAAGGCTCTGGCAGCTTTGGGCAGAAGATAAGGGCTTCCCTGGGAAGGTTATTTCGACTTTTTCCTGAGGTAGTTAATTGGGAAGGGATTCTGTTCCAGGTTTTACTTCTTGGAGGTTTATTAGTACTATGATTATTTTAAATAGAGGTGTAGACATTTTATAGCTAGAAGAGACCCCAGAGTACATGGTGGGAAGGGAGAGAAGGCAGGGTTTGGAAAGAAAGGGGAAAGGACTTGGGTCTCCCTTGGGCTTGCTAGTTGGAAGGTGGTGATTTTTGATTTCAGAACCTTTACTATGGAGCATGTAGGAGGAGCAGGTAGATAAGCTAATGCTCGGAACTCTTTGAGTTAGAGAAGCAGGCAGGAACTATCTTGGGAGGCACACAGTGTCAGGGGCACTGGAGAAAACAGCTGGATCCTGAGGGTATGATATTGTCTGCCTGCCCAGTTTTTAAAAATTTAACATTGCAGATTACTGCCCAAAGCATTGTACACATTTTGCCTCTTGTGGATACATTAGAGGCTACCTATAAATAAACTGTGTTTGAGTGGGAGCTAAACACAATTTCCAAACTGTGTTTGGAAATTTTTTCTTTCATTTAGTTTGCCAAGGGGAATCCAAAGTAGATTCAGATATCACTGTGTTCCTGGGATCTGGCCAGCTTCACCTTCACTCCAACCTCAGGTACAATCTAAAGAAATCCATCGTCCTTAACACTGAAATTGATGTAGTTGTCTGGCTTCCCTTAGGCAGTTAGAAAGCTCGCTGGAGTTGTAACCTCAGTGTAAGTGACATTAGTGTTTACAGCAGGTGAGTAGGTTGTAAAATAAGAGTGAAATAAATATTCTCTTGCAGTCTAAATTAAAAAGCCCCAAACCGTTTTGCCAGGAGCAGATCATGTAATTGTCAGTCTTTTGGTGACGTTTAGAAATCCACTTTATGAATCATTTCTTAATTCTGTAGACTATGTTAACATAAGTTAGGCAATATCAGTATTTCTTTCTCTATATTTATTGTTTTCATAAGGGATTTTAGTAGTAAGTGGTATTTTAATCTCATTCCAGAAGAACTATTTTTAACATGTGCTGACCTTCAGAGCATATGTTTCCTATAGGAGGGATACACAATAACCTAATACGTTTATTGATTGATTTACATGAAGCTGATTTAATCCTTGAAATAGCCCTATGAGGTAGATACTATTTTTATTACTTTGTTACAGATTAAGAAGCAGCTGTTTGGAGATGTTAATGATTTGCTGCATTTCATGTAATTGAAAATAGTGAAATTGACATTTGGAGTCAGATTCTAATGCCCCTGGAGTGTCCTGTGTAGGCACTCTTGTAACCTGGGAGAGTCATGTCACAGACCTCTGTTTTGAGTCAGTATTGGAACAAAGCCTTACTATACCTGTGGTAATCAGGTTTCCTTGGAAACACTTCTCAGTGAAATAATACCTCACGTCCCCTTCTAGACCCCTCTCCCAAGCACATCATGCCTATATTGTGACTATAATAGACTACCAAAATTTTGAAAACATCACATTTACAATTCCAAACTTTAATCATTCCTAAAGATATACAGTTTACTCACTGTAGTCGTTCGCTAGGTTGCTGCTGTAACAAAGTATAATACTACAGACTGAGTGTCTTATACAACAGAAATTTATTTTCTCATAATTCTGGAGGCTTTAGATCAGGTTTGGTTCCTTCTGAGGGCTGTGAAGAAGAAGCCGTTACATGCCTCCCTCCTGGCTTTTGGTGGTTTGTTGGGAGTCTTTGGCATTGCGTGGCTTGTAGACACGTCACCTTGATCTCTCCCTTCATGTTCACATGGCCTTCTCTGTGCCCAGATTTCCCCTTTTAATAAGGATGCCACTCATGTTAGATTAGGCACCCGCTCTACTCCAGTATGACCTCATCTTAACTAATTATGTTTTCAGTGACTATTTCCAAATAAGGCCACTTTCTGAGGTACAGTACTGGTGGTTAGGAATTCAACATATGAATTTTGGAGCACACGCTTCAACATACAACACTCACCGTGCATTACGTTTATGGAGAGAACAGAAGTGGGGCACCATGTATCACTAAGCAAGGCCAGCCACTGTGTATGTGCCTGTCCTGAGTAACCGAGCAAGGGAGGAGCAGATTCCTTGCAGATGTAGCAGCCATTGTTGGAAAATGGTCAGAGCACATGTGGAAGTGAAGGAGGGTAAATACTGTTATGATCGTGGTAATAATGAGACTTGGGGATGGAGTCTTTTGAATATGAAATCTAAGGTTGAATGCCAGCGAAGACAGTTAAGAAAGTGGACAAAAAATTTATACTTGAAATTTATCTCTTAAACTGTTGCTTGAGGAGGCCATTGGTTGTGATCAACTTTTTGTATTGAAATATGTATATTGAAATATGTATGTATTATGTATATGTATATGTGTAGGGATTTATGTATATAAATATATGAAGGTGTATGTATATACACATATTTATATGTGATTTCTTCTTACTTCTTGAATATGTGTTGATCTGTAATTGCTTCGCTTTTACTCGTGATGGCACTTGGTCAAGGTCACTTTTAATTTGCTATCTTGCAGTTGCAACATGTTTGACAATGAGCAGCACTTTTAGTTATGTACAAGGTTTTGGTTTAAGAGGAATTTCTGAGTCAAGTTACGAAGTCCCTGAATTATAGAGTCAGTGTGTAATTTAACAACAGTTACTGAAATTCATGTGGATTTGGGGTGGATAGGGGGTTTGGTTAGAGTTTTTCAGTAGTTTTTTATTTGTTTATTTTTTGTTTTGGTAGCCTCAAATCCTCCTTTTTTTGTCTTGTAAGATACGGAGTTTATTCATAAAGTAGCATCTTTACCCTCTACTACTATGGCATAGGGAGACCTTTTTTTTTTTTTCATAAACTTTTAATTTTAGAATAGAGTTGATTTACAACAAAGTTGCAAAGGATAGTACAGAGAGCTCCTGTATACCTGACCTAGTTTCCCTTCTTGCTAATATCTTACATTACTGTGGCATATTTGTCACAGCTAAGGAACCAACATTGGTACGTTACTATAAGCTGAGCGCCACTTTAGTCAGATTTCACTAGCTTTTCCCTAATGTCCTTTTTCTGTCCCAGGATCCAATCCAGGATACCGATTACGTTTAATTGTCATGTCTTCTTGGACTCCTCTGGGTTATGGCAGTTTCTCAGAGTTCCATTGTTTTTAATGACCTTGACAGTTTTAAGGAGTACTGATTAGATATTTTTGTAGAATGACCTCATTTTGGGTTTATCTGATGTTTTCCTCATGCTTCAACCAGGGTTGTGAGATTTTGAGAGGAAGATCATGAAGGTCATTCTCATCACATATCAAAGCTGAATACTGTCACCATGGATTACCTCAATCTTGATCACCTGGCTGAGGCCGTGTTCACCATTACCCTCCCTCTATACTCTGAAGAAGCAAATTACTAAGTGCAGCTCATATTCAAGAGGATGTCAACTCCTGGAGAGGAGAATACCTAAGGCATTTTTGTTTCATGAAATTATAACCAGTCATCTCTGCATAAAAATATGCCTCGCCCACTTATCTCTATGGTTTCTTTCTTTAACTGAAGGTTTATAGATGATGAATTTCTCTACTAGAAAGGATTTGCAGGGTGCTAAGGATTGCAGGGCTGCATTTTCTGACCTCCTTAATCTGTGTCTAATATGACGTACGTCTGATGTGGTCCCCTGCCTGGAACAGGTACCTCACAGCTGAAATGAGGTATAGGGAAGCACCAGGTAACAGGAACCCTAGGAGACCACAAGTCTGAATATTCTAGGATATCTGAGTAGGTAAGGTTTTATTCCTTTAAATATCCCAATTTTCAATATGTTGACCATTTATATGGTAGTCCTGAAATACTATGTAACTTATTTTCTTAATGAGTGTGATAAAATGATTTTGTCCCAATTTATAACTTACATACAGCTTGTTACTCCTTCATTGGAGTCTAGACTGAGAACTAGTTGAGTTTTGATCTGCTTTTATTGTATTTTGAATCTTTTCTTCCTCAGCTGTCATTTCTTGCTGCTATCAGTTTGCCTGTCGTCAGCAGTTTCCTTTCAGATTTGCAGTTTCCAATCCTGTGTTAATTTATAATCCAGACAACCAAACTTGTTAGGAATGTATACAGAGGTAGTCAGTACAGTCTGAGGTAAGATCTGAAAGCTGGAGATCCAAGCAAGTGTAGGCTGTGTGTTAGTGCATGGCCATCCAGCATACTTAGGCAAGTGCCTGGGAGTTTTATTTTGCCTGCTTGCTGGTATTCCCAGTGGTAGAATCGCAAGATTGCTAAATTGCATTACAGTTACTTGAAACAAGGCAGTTACAGCTAAACTGCTTTTCATAGTGTCCCCTCAACACATTATGGATGACTAGGGACCCCTGGTTCAAATTTCTAAAAGAATATATATATATGGATTTTAAGCCTTTTGAGCCAAGATTTAATGTTTACTGAGAATTTAAGATACATGGTCATAGTGACTGGTTTTCAACAAAGTACCCTAAGTACTTACATATACATCAGACTCATTGCTTTTGATAATGACCAAAATGGAAGCATGGTACTTGCATTAAAAATTTAAGTAAGGAAGCAGCCAAAGACGACATATATAATTTAAGATGCTTGAATATTTATTGAAACATACTTTATTGGCAGAGTAGGAAAACCCTCCACGTAGTGTTAGAATTAAAGATGGCACTCCCATTCTGACATGAACTTGGTGTTGGACTGCACATGGTTAATCAGTGCACACCTATAGAGTTAATACCAGAGGGAGATTAAGGTGCCGGAGTCCTTCAGACCAGGACACAGATAAATAAAAGTGCAAACTGACTAGAACAGTCATACTGTTAAGGATAAAAGATTCCTTTTGGGGCTTCCCTGGTGGCGCAGTGGTTGAGAATCTGCCTGCCAATGCAGGGGACACGGGTTCGAGCCCTGGTCTGGGAAGATCCCACATGCCGCGGAGCAACTAAGCCCGTGTGCCACAGCTACTGAGCCTGTGCATCTGGAGCCTGTGCTCCGCAACAAGAGAGGCCGCGATAGTGAGAGACCCACGCACCGCGATGAAGAGTGGCCCCCGCTTGCCACAACTAGAGAAAGCCCACGCACAGAAACGAAGACCCAACACAGCCAAAAATAAATAAATAAATAAATTTTTTTTTTAAGTGAAATTCTTTAAAAAAAAAAAAAAAGATTCCTTTTGATGATTCATTTAATTCTTGTAGTAATTGTTTCTTGGGAGTATGCCATGTGCACAGATACTAAGGCAGAGTGTAGGGCCAGGCTGGTGGTGAAGCCACCACCATGTAATCAGGACTCAGGTTCCTCTATAGAATTATGAGTAATTATTGTCTGTGGGTGGTTTAGGTTAATTAGAGGGGAGACTTACGGGGTGCCTAGTAAGAGTAGTGGCATGGGTTCATTCATGATCAGACTGCATCCTTTCCAGAGCTTTCTCTAATTTGAGAAGGTAGAAAGAAAAGTACCATGGACTTTTAAGAATTAAATTCTTGTATTCAGCAGTGATTTTTCACTTTTTGGTAGATCCGTATTGGGCCCAAGTTGTTATAATAGACCAACTACAGCGATTAATGTAAAGCATGGTAATCTAATACCCAGTTTTCATCTTAATTCATTGACTTTCCCGATTGTGATAAATATGTGTAAGAATTCAGATGTCAAATTTATGTCTTTCCATTTGACAGTGGTGATGTGCTTGGCATCATTTCATTGCATTTTTTTTGAAGTCTAAGAAGTTATTCTTGAGAATACCAACTTAATATTTCTGTGTTGATGATAGCAGTATATCTAGATTTGTTTCTTTTTTTTTAGGTTTTTGTTCCATAATCTTTGCTACAGATTATTTTAAATTTTATTCTTTGTTCTTGTAAGCAATGCCATCATCAGATTTAAGTTTTTTACTGTTTTTTTATTATAAAAGTAATACATATTTTTAAATAACATTTAGCAAATGTTTTAAAATAGCATTTGAAAAATAAAAGAAAGGTATTAAGAAAAAATGTTATCAACATCCCTAACTATATAACCACGTGTTCATATTTTCATATATTTGCTTCTACTTTTTATTCATATTTTTACATTATTGAAATACTATTGAACTGTGCTCTGTTTTTAAAATTAACATTAGATTATGGCATTTCTTCTTAGATGGTGCACATTTTTTGAAAACATACACATATGTTATTTTAATAGGCTAAAAAATGTTTGTCATGTGAATGTGTTAAAATTTGTGAAATCATTTTTGTATTGTTGGTTCTTGGTTTATTTCTAATTTTCACTATAAAAGCAATTCAGTGGACATCTTTGGGGATAATTTTTTTTTCCTGTTATTCATAACATTTCTCTTAGACAATAGTTGTAGAAATGGATTTAATGGGTCAAACAGTAGGAATGTTTTTCTCTCTTTACTGACCTCCAGCTGAAAATAAATGTCATTGTAGAACAAATGCTAAATCATTCTTTTTTTCTTTTTTCCTCAGCTCACTACCCTGGGAAATCTTACACCTTCAAGCACTGTGTTTTTCTGCTGTGATATGCAGGAAAGGTTCAGACCAGCCATCAAGTATTTTGGAGATATTATTAGTGTGGGACAGAGATTGGTATGCTTGCTTGTTCATTTTTTCCAATTTGCTAAAGCATGATTCATACACAAACCTATGTATATTGCTACTTATCTTTGTGTTTTTTTTTTTTCCTCCAGTTACAAGGGGCCCGGATTTTAGGAATTCCAGTTATTGTAACAGAACAGTACCCTAAAGGTCTTGGAAGCACTGTTCAAGAAATTGATTTAACGGGTGTAAAACTGGTACTTCCAAAGACCAAGTTTTCAATGGTATTACCAGAAGTAGAAGCAGCATTAGCAGAGATTCCTGGAGTCAGGAGTGTTGTGTTATTTGGAGTAGAAGTGAGTACCTCTTGTTCTGTTTTGGACACAATATCATTTGTAGAAAACTTGTTATTTCCAGAATGTAATTTTGTATATAGAATACCATGTAGGTAACTGATAGAAAATAGCTACCGTTTTTTAAGTGTTGACTACTTGCATGGCACTGATCTAAACACTTTATATATATTAATTTGTTGAACTCTCACAGCAATCCTCTGAGCTAAGTACTTTTGGTCTCATATTGTAGGTGAGAAAACTCAAACACAGGTGCTATGTGTCTTGCCCAAGGTCATAGAGTTAGTTAAAGTTAGATGAAGCTGCATTTGAATCTAGGTTGATTGATTCTTGGGCCTTTACTTTGAATCCCAACTTTTGGAACACATTTTCACCAAAGACAGTATGTTTATTTATGTGTTATAGGAGCTCACCTTGGTCATGTTTTTGTTCTCGAAAAACCTTAGAAGTCATGTAGTTCATTGTCCTTCACATTTGAATCATGTGTACCTATTTTTTTAAAGGAAAAAAAATACTCATGGATTCCTAATGCTGATTAAAATGATTTTTTGTTTGGTTTGTTTTTTTGTCATGTAGAAACAGAATATAAGTATTTATTCATCGCTTTTAAACACCTCTTGAACTGAAATTTTAAAATTATGAAAAGCATAAAAACAGTGAAATCCAAATAATATTAACTTAAGACATCCATGATGTTTTGATAGTAGGTTTCAGAGTAGTAGGTTTTAATAGTAGAAGATGTAGCCTCAGGTTTAGATATATATTAAATATTTCTGTATTTTGACTTAAAGAATGATAAAATAAAGGAAGCCTATTTGTATAAATATGTCACACCAAATGCTGACTTTTGCACTTTTCTTGCTTGTTCATGATTAGACCTCATGTCTAATCAAAATCATCTTTGAGCAGTCTTCCAGTGCTAATTTTAATGAGTTGTCAGTTGATAATTCTTCACAGCCCTCTTGTCATATGAAGATAAGGTTGGTTGGCATTATTAAAATTTGCTTTCATTGGTTATATAATCCACTTATCGTTGGAGCATGTTTTTACTCTTTATTCTCTGCTGATGAATTGTTAAAAGTTCATACTTACAAAGATGGAATCTGTATAATTCATTTTCTGGTGATGTATACTGGGTATTTTTTGCCTGTGCTACAAGTTATTTTTAACTTGGCCTACCTTTACTACTGGGTGCCTTATAACAACTCAGTTTTCCCACCATTATCTCAATTGGCAGTACTGCAAACGCGTTCTTTGTGTTAGGCACTTGGTGTGAATACAGAAATAAACCCAACTGCGAGTGGCATCAAAACTGAGTGGTAGTAGTCAGCCGTATGAAGGTCGTCCAGATGACATAGATGAAAGTCTTTTAAAAAAAGTGCTCACAGAGCTCTAAGAATATGTTCAAGGTTCCCAGTACAAAGAACATTGATGTAATGCAGTCCCTGACTTAACAAAGAGGCAGCCAAAGCCAGAAATGCTGTTAATGCTCAAGATCACTACTGAGTTGGAGGCAAAACTAGATGTGGACAAGGCCATTAGACCTGTAGTGCTCTTTCTGCTCTACCGTGTTGCTGCACATCTGTAAAATACTTGTAGTTTGCCACGTTATTACATATGGTTTTTACTTTCCTACTAGACCCACGTGTGCATCCAACAGACAGCTCTGGAGCTCGTTGGCAGAGGTATCGAGGTTCATATTGTCGCTGATGCCACGTCGTCGAGAAGCATGATGGACAGGATGTTTGCTCTTGAGGTAATTGTCCTGCTTTAAAATAAATCATTAGCCAAGGCTTCCAAGTAAATTTGGAGAGTATTAAATATGTAACAGCAGTGAAAGATCTACCTCTTAAATTTGAGCTTGGTCTGACAACAATCAGACTGATTTCCGGGGTCTACGCACGACAAACCTCTGAGGTCTCATCATCATATCCTGTTTTACATCTTCTGTCTTTATTTCTAGATGTCTAGTGATGCCAAACGCTCCTTTACATCTTCTGTCATAACTTTGCTAGTTTTGCACATGAACTAAGAGGTATTCCAGTAAGCTTACTCTGAACTACTGAAAGATTTGCAAATTAAAAACAGTTCACCTAGGCTTAACTCGGCCAGGGTCTAGCCAACACCTAGGGTATGGTGGGCCGAAGCTTGGTTCAGCCATGTGTTAGATTTCCTCAGACTTGAATTTCTGGGAATAGGAGGTGTGTCACTGACTGTGGGCACCACTCACACACAGTGTTTAATGGCTCTCTGCGTGGAGTGTCAAGATGTACTTCAGAGTCGGGAGTTGATGACTTTCATCAGTGTTGCATAACAGTAGCCTTACGTAAGCATTGCCTATTCCGAGACTGTTGAAAAACAAACTCCCACAATTAATCCTTTGAAGCCTTCACTCCGCATTGTCATCTCTCTCTCTTTCATGTTTAATTCTAATTCTATAATAGCTTTAAAGTAATGTCAATCTGGATTGAATTGCTGAGTTTTTAACTGATTATTTTTATTGAGAATGGGAGATGTAGATTTTTTTTTTGAAACCCTCCAGTGTTCCATGCATAAGCTGACCTGTGAGCCACTTTCTCTGTAGGATTGCTCAATCATCTCTCTAGCCTAAAATGTTCCCTAGGGTGGTGAGTTGGGCAAATAAGAAAGAGAGGAAAGAAAGGAGACTCAAGTCAGTGGGGAGGGCTGATGCAGAAGCAGGCAGGTAGCTGGCAGCAGCAGTGGTTTTAAGGCCCTGGTTGGCCATCCCTTCTCTTATTCCTGAGCAGTGAGTCCTATTTTGCGATTATAGGTGGAAATGGTTTTATTTATTTTATTCAACTATTTTCAAGTCCACTTGGACTACTGGGTTCTCTGGTTAGTTAGATACTAAGTGTTGCTTCTTCCCCTCTCAGCAGAGATCTTTAAGCTGTTCTTACAGTCATAGTTAGTTTCCACTTTTCAAATTTCCTTAGTAATCTGAGTTTAGACACTTCCACTGTCAGATCCGTACTACCTCGGCAGGCAGCTCTTTTCTTCTTTGAATACCTTTATGGTAACGCTGAGGTTCAGAACTTGAAGTGTGTCCAAGGAAGCGAAAAACTAAGAACATAAAAAACCAAAAATTTTCCTTGCTTGTAAAGAGATTTCAAGAACTTTTGTCCTACATTCAAGTTTTTTAGACGTCTTTATTATACCATTTATTACAGAAAATTTTGATTGTTGGCAGTTCTGTGTTCTACCAAGACTCAGAATAAGAACAGCCGTTTACCATCTGAGCCTCATTCTTTTAGAGGTGGTCTGTAATCTCACTGATTAGGAGGAGTCTAAACAGTGGGGGGATAATATGGGTTTGAATTCAGGTTCTGGCATTTTGTAAATTTGTGTCCTTGGACAAATTACCTAATATATTTGCCTCAGATTTCTCATTGGTGATGTGAAATAAAATTCATATTTTTATGGCAAGACAAGAAAAATTTAAACACGAAAAAATTTTCTTTGCCCTTTGGCCTCCTCTCTCCTCCCTACTGTGCATTGTGTATCTAAAGTATGCATCGACCAAACCTCCCATCAGCAGAAATACCTGCTCAACCATAAAGAGCAGACAACCCCTTAAAAGATAACATTCCTTCTTGATCTTCTAAGGGGTCACATGACCCACCACAGTGGCACTTAGATCTGGATTATGTAAACTGGCAATAATAGGTCATTTAATGTACAGCCCTCTGTCTCAACTTATGTAACTGTGCTTTGACTTCTGATGGGTGGACCAGTTCTCAGAGCTTTCTGAGGGGCTGTTCCCAGGTTATAATCCTCACTTTGGCTTGAATAAAATTTTCCATTTCTTCCTTTTTTTTTTATTGGAGTATAATTGCTTTACAATGTTGTGTTAGTTTCTGCTGTACAATGAAGTGAGTCAGCTATATGTATACCTATGTCCCCTCCCTCTTGGACCTCCCTCCCACCCATCTAGGTCGTCACAAAGCACCGAGCTGAGCTTCCTGTGCTTTATAGCATGTTCCTGCTAGCTGTCTATTTTATGCATGGTAGTGTATATATATCAATCCTAATCTCCCAATTCATCCCACCCTCACCTTCCCCCCGTGTCCACATGTCCGTTCTCTAAGTCTGTGTCTCTGTTCCTGCCTTGCAAATAGGTTCATCTGTTTCTTTCTTAGATTGACGGATTAATTTTTTGTCGACTGTGAAATAGAAATAACAGTCATTACATGGGAGGATTTTTGTGAAGATTAAATGAAGTAATGTATTGATAGCACTTAGTACAGTGTCTGATATGGCAAACACTCAAATGTTAGCTGTTGCTTTTATTTTTACTGTAGCTATTATTTGTTTTTGTTGTCTTCATGAGGTTCATCCAATCAGAAATGTATAAGCATATATCAGCTTCCAAGACCCAGAAGGGCCTAGTCCTGAGAAGTTCTGAGGAGGGAAGGAAGGAGTATGGTCTGGGGTGGATTTGGAAGAGCCTGGAGCAGCCAGCATTGCCTTGGCTTACAGTGAGGTTGAAAGGGAGAGAAGAAGCAGGTCAGGTGGTGATGGGGGAAGATGTGTGCCACATTTCAGATTTCTCCTCCTAGTCTTAATTTGCTATGGAGGTGTTTTAGTCCCTCAGTCCTTGGGAGAAATGTTAAGTTTCCTTTTTTCTTCTGTGACTATGAAAGTGAAATAGGGATCTGGTCCGCTCCCCTTCTTCTTTTTCCCTTGAGAACACAACTACTTAAGGTCATTCCTGAGACTCCCCATATTGCCTGTTAAGACCATTGAACTAATAAGATTTATAGTTACCGTTATTAAAACTTCTCTGCCAGGATCTGTGGTGTGTGCTTTATTCCACAAAATTTTTTGAGCACCTACCGTCTGTCAGGCATTTTTCTTTCAACTTACAATTGTAGAGTAAATGTGAGACAAAATAGAATAAAGCCATCTCTTGAACTTGATGTCCTTGTACTTCTGGGGAGTTGTTAGTGTTGCTTGGGAATTTAGTGGGTTTAGTCTTTTTTTTTCCCCACCCTCTCTGAGGCTGTCTTGGCTTTGTGTTATTGCATTTTTAGGTTTGTGGGTCAGAGCAACCTTTCCTTTCCTTCGGCCTAGTTGGACTGGTTTTGCAAGTGTAAGGGAAGAACTCAGGAAGCCTATTAAGCCATGTACCCATTTGCATTAAACAGCTGGAGTTTTAATTGCCGCTTCTAAAGCCAGGAGATAAAGTGAGTGTGGGACCAGTATTGTAGGTGTCCTCATAGCTCAAGGTGGTGGGCAGGAACCTGCCGGTGTCTGGAAAAAGTGCCGCTGTTCTCCTTCTGCTCAGGTACCCTTCTAGGTTGGGGCTGGGAAGGCACCGTGGGAAGATCTGTTAGTCTGATCTAAAGACTTTGCATTCGTAGCAAAGGCGTGAGCCATGCCTTCCCCTAACACAGGTTCTTGGCTTGATTACTTTCGAATGCAATCAATATTGGGCATATCTCAGTCTTGAAGTTAAATAATTTTATGTAAGTTTCTGTTTACTAAAGTGTTTTTTTGTGTGCCTCTAGTGTCCCAGCTTGCCCCTGCCACGGTGTACGGACTCGTAGCATCCCTGAGGGTTGTTGGCTTAGGGTGGATCCGGTGCTGCTCTAGTCTGGTCAGGAGAGCACTGTGGAAAAAAGCTGCCTTCTTCCTGGGTCATCACATTTCTTCCTCAGACCTGGAAACAGTTTTCTGTCCTTCCTGCCTCATGAAGGAACTAGAAAGATTACTGAGAACTGACCTTTGTTTGCACTTTGGAATATAGAAGGCACTTTCACAGACATTGAAAGTACGATTCAGATTCAGACTGATTGAAAGTCCCTTGATTCAACAGGGAGCAGTAAGGAAGGCAGGGAAGCCAGGGGGAGAGCTGCGTTTGGATGGCTGGACATTCACGGCACCGAGCTGCAGCTAGTCTTATTCCCCACCCTGCTGTCTGAAGCCAGCACACAGTCCTTTGAGATTTCTGAGGGTTTGATATGATAGTCAGGAGTTGACTGAAAAGCAAGCAGGAGGAAATTAGTCTCCAGAAGTCTTTAAAGAACTCAGTGATGACTCAGCCTCTGGGATTTGTCCCAACGTAAAGGACACTAGCAGCCTCACTTATTTCTTCCTCTTTCCTGTGTAACCCTCTGCTGTTTTTTCATTTCTCCAGAGCTGTGGTCAGCCTGCTCTGCACACTCCTGTGCTGGTGTTTGAGGTCCAAGCTTGCTATCTGATAAGTAGGCTATGGCTTACACTCCCTTCCGCATCCTTGGGGATAAAAAGGAAGAGTCTGCCAGTGGGAAGGTTGGGTCTGTGGATCTGCAGCCATTTGAAGGGTTTCCATTGGGATGTCCTGTTTATTCAGGTGACTCCCTTTATGACGAGACACTGATCCACGTCTTTTCCTCTAACTTGCATAGGAATCGTGTCTAACCACCTCATCTTCTAAGGCTCTTACAGTGAATGTTGCTTGGGGTAACAAACAGTTGGTCTGTTTTTTTCCCTAAGGTTTCTGATAAATACATCCAGAAAATGGATCTCTGCTCTAGAATTCTCCTCCCATTCCCCTCTCCCACCCTTTTCTCCACTTTCTCTTCTTTGCCCTCCTCCTTCCCTTTCCCTCCTCCCCCTCCTTGAGATTTCTGTCCTTAGATCTTTATTATGATTCCACTGGAACAGTTTGGCAAGGATCTTCTTTCACCTGTCAGTGAAACTCTATACAACCTTAAATTTTATACTCCTGTTTATGATTCTAAAAAGCTTACAATGGTGGCAATGGTAGTGGTTCTCTTGTCATCCAGGGGCACATTCTTAAACCTCACATGAGGCTCTTCTACCACCACCAGCATTTCTTACTTATGGGAAGGGCATGCAGTTTGATGTCAGATATTTGGAGAGAGGAAAAAAAGAAATTAAGAATCATTGTTTTACAGTCCTTAGCCTTGATTTCCCTCTGTCCCTGGTGCATATAAGTGAGAATATTGGCTGCCTATTCTCTTTTACTTGTTTCTAGTCCTTATTACTAATATTGAGAACCATCATAAAGGGTTTGTGGTGTGGCTAGTTTGAAATCTTTCCTCATCTCTGAATTTGATGGTATGGCTAAGGGCCATGGTTTTGATAGAGGACACTAATCATTGTGTCCCGGCGTGCTTTTTGCTGTTTTAACATAGTGTTCATTCTCATGCTTAATTTCTTGATTTGTCTTTTTTTTTTTTTAAAGCGTCTTGCTCGAACTGGGATCATAGTGACTACAAGTGAAGCTGTTCTGCTACAGCTGGTGGCTGATAAAGACCATCCAAAATTCAAGGAAATTCAGAATCTAATTAAGGCGAGTGCTCCAGAGTCCGGTCTGCTTTCCAAAGTATAAGACATGTGAAGAACTGGTATGCTACCCACCATCAGGTGGACAGGACTGTAAGCCCAGACAAGCTCATGTCTCTAGTAGAATTAAAATGTTAAGTCAAAAATTGGCTCCTTTTTTGCGCCTCTTAGTAAAACTTAACCAATTAGACCGTTTGGGTACCAGCATTTAGTTAGAAATGTCAAAGGCTTCAGGTGCTGCTTACCTTCTTTTTATGTTAATGTGCTTTTATTTATTAAAAAATTATAATGGAGGTTCCTGTTTTCTCTATACCATATACACTGATCATACTTTCAAAAGTGCACACTCTTGTGAAGTTTTCTTAAATTGTGCACAGTTAAAGACAAAGATGTACCAATAATAGTTTGACTTTTGTATTATTGTAAGATGTATGTTATAATGTTAATGTGGATTCAGTGCTTTTACTTTAAGGGTTGATTGAAATAGGATTATTAAACGAGAATTTAAAAACAGGATTCTGGATCGTGTTACCCCTTTCGCTCACAATGCAGTCAAGTTATTTATTATGTTGCACTGGTTTAACCAGACAAAGTTATGTTGAATAATTACATATCTTTCTTAATTATGCTAATTTTCTTATTCTGCTCACCATCACTAATTCTCTGTTAATGTTCTCTTTTTTAACTGAATCTTTTACCCAGAAAGACTCATTCGCTCATTGCTTGTTTTAATTTTGTAAACAGATGAGAGGATTTGCAACACCGTATCATTAGTGGAGGGCTGTTTTAAGATCTTTGAAATATTACTTTAGCTGAATAGCTTTATAACCATCTTGAATACATCTTCTAATACGCACAAGATTTAGCAAAAAGATAAAGGCTGGAAAAAATGTAGTTTTAAAACATCCATATTCTTGTTTGAAATTTTTTCCACCTACCTTCCAATTACTGTTAATGCAAAAGGCCTCAGTAATGATTTGGTAGTATTACTTTTGCAGTCATTACTACCATTCAATAAATTTATTTTCATTGAATACTTACTATAGGGTATTAAAACTTTTTAAAAAATATTATGTGAAATATGAAACATTGGTGTCTTTTATATTAAAGTAATTAGAGAAAACGTATTATGTGAACGAAGTGCTTTTGTTCGCCACAGCATGGCTCTTTGAGTACTCTTCCAGGGATTCGAATATTTATTTAAAGGTATAAAATTTTTGACATTTGTAATCTTTCAACTCATGGAAATTTTTGAAGAAGGAAAATGTTTTGTCCATGGGGGTAAATGGATTTTATTGAAGGGCCTTCTTGTTTAAGAGCAGTAGAAATTTTTTTTTTTTCTGGTCAGTGTAACGAACAGCAATGTAGCATTCTTCTTAGGGTTATGTTTAAATTTTTTTTCCAGCAAACTTGTGTGTCCAAAAAGAAGAATCAAAGATTTCTACACATTTTAAGATAGTTTTTAATAAATTTAACCTAGTGCTTCTCAAAGTCTAATATGAATACAAGTCATCCGGGGATCTTGTTAAAATGCTGACTGGTTCAATAGGTCTGGCTTCTGTGCCTGACATTTTGCATTTCCAAAAAAAAAAAAAAAAAAGCCAGTTTCTACCAGCCCTGCTCAGAAGAGACCAGCCATACTTTATGAGTAGCAAGGATTTAACTAACATCACCTGTTTTCCTCCACTGAGTCCTGGCCCTTCCTCTCATGAAACACCACCCCAATGAAGCCTTTTCACAGCTGAAACAATTCTGTGAACTTGAGTCAGTTTCCTGTGGCTACCATATTAAATTACCACAAACTTTAAGGTTTAAAACAATGCAAATTTATTATCTTCCAGTTCAGTAGGTTAGAAACCTGAAATGGGTTTCACTGGGCCAAAATCTGTCTTTCCCACTAGATTCTAAGCTCCTTGAAAGCAGGACCTGTGCATTTATTCTATACTCATTCTGGAAACTCATTTTGAGAACCTACTGAGTTCTAAACATGTGCTGAGGATAGAAAGATGCCCCGAGGTAGCTTAGGGTCTGGTACAAAATCAGATATATCATAACCTTTCAGTAAAAGTGAATTGAATTATGTCAAAGGTTCAGGAATGTCAGTACAACAAAGTTTAGAGTAATATACCTGTGAATTCTGCGTTCTCCCTTCTTTTTTGCAGATCATGCAAGCAAGGTGACAAGGCCTTATTATAGGAAACCTGAATTGATTTTAATACATTATTCTTTGAATTGGAAGTGTCTACAATTTTGTAGGGTAACAAAATTCTTTTAACTGATGTAAATAAAGACCTTGAGAACATAAGCAAAAGAATAGTCCAGTGTCTTGAATTGCAAGGGGGTTAGAAACAGGATCAAGACATATCATTTATTGAAATGCTAAAACATATGCAGAAACTTTATCTAAAATTAAAAGTAATAAAAGTGATAACTTATTCTAACCAGGAAACCAAATACCCTATAACATCCATTTAGTTACCACATTTATCTAATTAGGAAGAATATTTTCTCTTTTTAAAAGTTGATATTTGGGTAAATATGACTTTAGATCTGGGTGGAACTTTAAAGATCATGATCTCAGAGGTCCATTTCAGCTGTAAAATTCTAGAACAGTTTTATTTCACAAGTGTGGCTAGTGAGACCCAGAGATAGATGTTTCTAGTTGCAGAGGTGAGGAAAGGCTCAGCAAGATGACAACCACATTACTTAACACATTGCCCTGGACGTCCTTACATTAGTTGATAATGCTAGAGATTATCAGAAGGAAAGGGAGGAGAACAATAAAAAGGATCCATTTTTGAATCTATAAAACAGCACACTGTTTACATTCGCAAAGCTAAAGGGCTGCTTCCAGCGCCGAGAACTTTCCCTTTGCCCCATCTTCAGTCTAGCCTTACTTCTTTCCAGATGGTTTTGAACTAATTCGGGAGAATGGCTGATAATATGAAAATTACCGTTATTTTCATCCTCAGATAACTACAAAACAATATTCTAACATCACTAATGCTTCCTTGATCCTCCATGGAGCATTATTTAACCCATGATTAAAAAATTTAAAAATCACTAGGCTACCATAATGAGATACATCGATTACTTTGATATGGTTATGAAATAATTGCAACTGGCTTTTAGAATTCTTACTACCATGTTGCTTTTCTTTATCTTTTAAGCCTGAATAGCAGACATCTTATTGAAAATTTATTTTTAGAAGAGATTAAAGTCCAAAATGGTGGTCAAGTAAAATAACCTATTAATTCCGGTTAAAGAGATTGTAATCTTGATTTCCCCGTTGTAGGAAACAGAATTTTGAACTGGGCCCCAAGGTTCCCACTCAGGTGTACACACACTTTCCCCCTGACAGGCAAATACTAATCTCTGTTCAGCTGTAAAAGGTTTGCTCAAGTAATTAAGGCTTCAAATCAGTTCACCCTAAGATAGGGAGACTGCCTTTGTGTTCTTGATTGAATCATGTGAGCTCTTAAAAGGAACTGGGCTGTTCCTGGCAAAAGAGATTCAGTCTGTGGGAGGGATTCCATGGGAGGGAGATTGCCTGTTGCTGACTTAGAAGAGTCTCTGTTGCTTACAAGGCTGAGGATTTGGGAGGCCAGCAAGGGAACAGGCACCTAAGTTGTACAAGCACAAGGAACTCAATTTAGCAAAGAACCTCAGTGAGTTTGGAAGCAAGTTTTCCCCCAGAGCCCCCAGGTAAGAATGCGGGCGGGACCCCCAATGCCTTGATTTCTGCCTTGTGAGACCCTGAGCCGAGATGGCCCCCATGCTGTGCCGGGACTTCTGACCTGCAGAACTATGAGGTAGTAAAATTCTCTTAAGCTGCTAAATTAGTGATAATTCATTACACAGCAATAGAAAATTAATGTACTTGCTTTTTTTGTTTGTTGTGGTTTTTTTGATTTGCAATCATGTTTATATGAAGAAAAAGAGGAAGGAAATAAGTGGGATGCCATCAAGACAATAAATCTAGCTTCTATTAATTTGTTTCCAGAAAAGTGGGATGGGAGGGAAAGTGTATGTCCGTTGTGTTAATTATATAGCATTTTTCATTGTAAGGTTAGCTTTTTGTCATTTTCATTGCAGAAAATAGTCAGCTTAGAGCATACCTGTCATAGATGAGGCTTCATTTCTTGATCTAATTGTTAGTTGCACAGTATATTTCACTACTCAGCTGTAAAAGTCCCTTGGCTTCAGATTTGTTCATTGTTCTCACAGCTGTTTCCTTGCTGAATTGTTCCTCCCACTTGAGACAGTAAACGCAAGAAATGAAAGGGGATGTGTCTCAGAACCTATGGTTAATACACAAATACTCACTGTTAACGTATCTTGAATACATGCAGCTTTGAATTGGACTTCTGGAAAATGCATATTGTGCTTTCACAAAATAGCCTGTTTGGCAGCCCCAACTAAAAACGTGGAATGCTTTGTAAATGTTGGAAATGTGGGGATTTTTCCAAGAAATTAAGACCCTAGAAATAATACATGAAACATACAAAGAAGACAGGTGTAAATTGTTAGCCGTTACCCAAATGTTAGCATCTTTTTGGTTGTATTGTTTGTATGCCAATAAGTAAGTGCTTTTTTCTTTTGGAGAATTTGGCAAAGCTTAAATACTGTGTCCTATGATGTCCATATTGGATTTCAGCAATTTATTCCTGCAGGTAGACAGCATGGTGTAGATGTAACATTGTGTGTGTTTATCTATCACATACCTTTCTTTTCATATTAAAAAAAAAAATGGTTGGAGTTGTTGGTGGAGGGAATTGGCAGGAAAGAGAAGAATGGGGGATTGCCTTTAAATACTGGAGAAAGAGCCACTGGTTATGTGATGCATTGTGTAATGGAAAGCTTTGAAATGGTAGACCCGGCTTCATTCTTATTAGCTTTAACACCGGGGGCAAATGTCTCATTTGTACAATGAAGAGATTGGACTGAACTGCACCATGTGTAAGGTTCATTGCAGTTCTAAATTGTATACTTCAGATTTTTAAAGTGAATCAAATTTAACATTTGAGCATCTTATCATATTAAGTAACTCAATCCTCATAACAACCATATGATGTAACTGAAGAACTAAGTGAATAAGTAACTTGCCCAAGGTCATCCATCTGGTTGGAAGTGAGAAGGCTGAGATTTTAACTGCAGATTTTAACCTAGAATTTAGAAACTGCTGTAACTGCCATAACTACTATGCTGTACTCCCTCTTGCCATCACGAGAGCCAGTCATTGTGCGAGGGAAGCCTCTGTGAGCAAGTAGTGATGCGTGATGCATGGATGGCAAGTGGGGATTCTCTACTTCCAAGTTTTTTTTAAATTTCTATATAGACAACTTTCTCTATGCTCTGTTTGCTATAAATAGCTTTTTTTGAAGCCTAAACATTTAAAAATACTTATTTCTTTAGAGAGCTCATTGGGAAAGATGAGTTCCATTATATGCCAACCATCTTGCTCTCTTTAGTCTTCCTTTAAATATTAACTAAATTGATTTAGCTATGCATCCAAAAAAGTAATTAGTCAGAAATTTTGTCAACTTGCCCAACCTCTGTATTCAAATCTTCTAGAGATAAATAGAAGCTTAATTTGCCTATGGCGAGTATTGACTTTGACAAATTACTTTCTGCATATTTTAATTACAAAATAACTATACATAGCTAAGACTAAATCTGTCTCTTTTAAATACCTGAATATTTTAGTTAGCTTTGAGTAAAAAGTCTTCAGTGACATGATTAGAACCAAGATTAGCATAGAAGCTTTTTAGAATTAAGAGGAATGGGAACACACCTATACGGTCGCTTGTTTTCTTTCCATATTGACCAGTCTCATATGTTCTGAATAAATCTAGTTAAATCATTTGCTGTAATAACCTGTAGACATGAATTTTCAAGCTAAAATCAGTGTCAGGCTTGGCATTTGATTGTACACTTCTTACAAGATAATGACCATGCTACTGTTTCATGGATACTAGCAGAAGACATGACATTCCTGGATCAGAGACAAAGGACTTAATTATGCAAGCAGTGTGAGCAGTAGCATATGTGCATTGGTCCCCTCTGCACCGAAGTCCCACAGGGGCGATGCAGTATGTGCCAGACGGATGCCATATGCACTCAGTGGGTTTACACTGAACTTTTACAGCAAACAGTAAGCAAGCCGGATCTTTGTCCATAAAAAGCTGTTACCTCATTACTCAAGGTTACTGGCTGCATAAACAAGACTGAGAAGTGGCCTGGGTAGAAGTGTTCAGGGCCTTGAAGACATGGCACACCCAACAAGACCTGGAGGGGTACAGGAGCTCTAAGGGGACTTAGCTCCCAGCAGACAGGTGTGGTGAACTTTAGTGGAAAGGGTAGTGGGACAGGGCTCTGGTTCTTGTCCTAGCTCTCTGCAGCTGCCTTCAACAAGCCTTTCTGAGACATCTCTAGGTTCTCTTGTATAGGAAATGGAGTTGGATGAGATGACAAAAAATATCTACTCTTTCATCTAGATATTAGGGTTATACTTTTCTGAAAACCTTCATTTAAAATAAGTCTGGGGCTTCCCTGGTGGCGCAGTGGTTGAGAGTCTGCGTGCCGATGCACGGGACACGGGTTCGAGCCCTGGTCTGGGAGGATCCCACATGCCACGGAGCGGCTGGGCCCGTGAGCCACAATTACTGAGCCTGCGCGTCTGGAGCCTGTGCTCCGCAACAAGAGAGGCCGCGATAGTGAGAGGCCCGCGCACCGCGATGAAGAGTGGCCCCCGCTCTCCGCAACTGGAGAAAGCCCTCGCACAGAAACGAAGACCCAACACAGCCAAAAATAAATAAATAAAACAAAATAAGACTGTACAGGTTGCCTAAGGCTAAAAATCGAGCCTCAGAATTTTTACAAAATCAAGCAACACAAGCACAGAATGGCTGATTCCCCTCAAGTGTTAAATGGATTCTTAGGAGAGGAGATGAATCATTGTATTGGTTCAAACAAGGATGCCCTTTATAATTTTAAGAGACATACCTTAACGCAAACACAATTATAAAGGCATAACCAAGAAATGTTACCTCATTTTCTTTTTCTTTGATAAACATAAAAAAAAAATCCAATGATTATGTAAGGCATAAGGGCATTCATTAAAAAAATTATCATCTTTATGGAATGTCTGGACCAGCTTAGAGATTTTAGATTGAATGCATTGTTTGAGATTTTTTTTTTCAAGAACAAATGAATGAGAGCTCATTACTTAATCTTGTGAAACACATTTTATAGATTTTTTATTTTAGATTTTGGAATAAATTCTGTGAATTCACAAATTTTGCTGTAGAGTACTACATTAAGATCAGCTTTGTTGGTCGAAACTTCTCAAAAATAGGTTAAGCATCTACTTTTTACCCCTTGAAAAATTCTACTCAATTGAAAGAACTACTAAATTTATAAATGAAAGATACTTGGGAAGATGTTAAATGATTTGAGTCCACATTAACTTGCAAAATAGCAAAAATAGTTCTGGAAAATCCAATCATGCTATCACTGTTAAAATTTAGGTTGTACACAAAACTCTGTTTTGGCTACTTAGAATGTGGAAAGATGTTCCAGTGCATGGGGTTTATTTATATTAACATCATCCAGCAAACATGGTTCTGTCACTGATAGACGAGCAGCACAGGTTTTGAAGTATTTTAACACATAAGAAATAGACTGCAAGCAAACCTTGGCTACCAAGAGTTTTCTGGAGTGAGTATATATGGGTTTGTCTGTTCTTTCAGTACTGCTTTATTGAATACCTACCCAGTGAAAGCCTCCCTGCCGGGGAATGTCTCCAGAAGAGAGAGCTGTTGTTCTGAAGAAGTTCAGTCTAGTGAGAGACAAAACAGGTCACACAGGCTGGTTAGTACAAAGATGAGGTCCTGGACACAACTGGGGAATGCTGGAAAACAAATTCTCCCCAGATGGGTTAGGGCTTTTTAAATCCAGGGCCTGGAGCCTTTTCATTTTAATTCCTTCTGGCAGGATTTGTTTCTTTGGCTTTTGGCTGGTTAGTTTGGTTTAATAGATACAATTATCTTGTAATATATCATAATACATATTATGGTTTGTTTTAATATTTGTAACATTTCCTGCCTTAACAGGTTAGGACATTTTACTCCTTGAAGGAGCTTACAATCTAGTTGTCTAAAAAGAGCTGCACAACCTGCACGGGGCATGCGCAACACAAGTGAAGGGCTTCATACAAAATGGGCAGTAATAGGAGCTTGATACCACTTACTATGAGCCAGGTACTTAGATGCTGTGACTTCCCTAATACTCATAACCTTGTCAGGTTGTTTCTATTATCCTTACACGGAGAGGTTAAGAACCTGCAGCTAGGAGTTGGTATGAATGAACCCTGTTTTATGGGCTCTCCCACTAACTGCGTAGCCTTGAATATTCCTAAACATCAGCTATGGGGAAGGACAGCTCACGATACATACACCAGGGCAATGTCTAAAAAAATTCTGTTGAGTAGGCCAGTTATTCGTGGTATGTATTGATTAAAGACAGCTCTGCTGGGCTGTTGCTAGTCGTGCCGGGCTAGTCGAGGTAAGCAATACAAATAAATGAAATGGAACAGGTAGGCCTGATAGATGTGCAGCCAAGTTTGAGAACCAGTGCTCTGAGACTTTGCTACTCAACGAGCCCCTCAAATCATCACCATCATACCTGTGGGAAATAGAGAAATCTCAAGCCCCATTGCTAGTACTACCAGGACATAATCTGTGGTTTACCAAAATTCCCAGGTGATTCTATGCAGGCTAAAGTTGAAGAAGCATTGCCTAATAATCAAGTGACAGGTTGAACCTCACTCTAAAGCCTTAGAACAGTGGTTTTTAAATCACAGCTACACATAAAAATCAGCAGGGAGTTTCAAAAAGGTACTAATATTCACGTCTGTCATTGGAAATTCTGATTTAATTGATCTCTGGTTAAAATCCTGGAATCAGTATTTTTAAAAATTGCCCCAAAGTGAATCTAATATGCCAGGGTTAGAAAAAAAAAAAACACCTGTAATTCAGTTTTTTGGTTTTTTTTTTTTTCCACTTTGAAATTCTATGAAACTGTCTTCACCCAATACATCTTTCTTGTATGGAGTCATCTGATAATTACTTCATATTGAAAAAGGCACTGGGAGAATTTTGCCTGCTTCCAAAACTGTTAGCTGAATGTTAGCTGTTAGCTGAACTAGGTCTGAATGTTTTCTGATCATTGATATTAAGTAACTCTTCATCTGCCACTCTTGAAGATGGACTTAAGAATTAGTCTGCCTTCGTTGGTAAACAGGCAGCCCTTCACTTTGGTTTTCAGTCTATCTATACAGCAAAATCATCTGGGGCCCTTGCATCCACATTTAATGTACTTTCACAGAGCTCAGAATTCTGATGGGGTGAAGGGCACACACTTTTAGTCACCCAAACACAGGCCCACAGTAAGCTACTGGAATGGCTCAACCAACCAGGTTGTCTTATCTGTTAGGACTTAGAGATCACCTGGAATAAATCGAATTTTATCATCACTCCTGTGAACTCCAGATTTTTCAGCTGTTAAAAAAGAAGATCTTGTTACTTATGAGAACTTCATATAATGTTTATAAAGCACTTAACAAGTCTCAACTCTGAATACTTCTGAAAGTCTAATCTGACAGGGCAGGTCTTCTCCTGATGGAAGATATTCACCTCAAGTGGTGTATATCAAAGACCTTGGCTCCAATTTCTTTAACTTCTACCCAAATTAAGGCATTTTTCCCCCCTTAATGAACTAGTTGCATGCCTTCCAATCACAAAATAGAAAAATAGCTACCTTTTCTTATGCAGATGGCATGGCTTATCATAAAGAGCTAGAAGTACCCCAATAAGCCAAATGATCGTCTGAGAAAAATTAGGTGCCCACCCCCACCCCCACCCCCGGCCCAAGTAAGCAGTTGAATTGAGCGATTCAGTTTATTCAGCCTTGTGGGGCAGTCTGGCAAGCAAATTCAGGTGGGTGGGCCTGCAATCCCAATCACACGTACTTTAAGATCCATACTAAGGTTCTTCTGTCAGTGGCAACAGGTCACACCTGTTAACTCAAGTTTAACTGGCTAATTTATCTATCGTGCTACAGTGGTTTTCAATCTTTCTATCACAGTGCAAGTAAAAAAAACTAACATTTCTAGAGTACTTTAGGGTAAACTGATAAAGCTTGATCAGGAGAGGCAACATACTGAAATGCTTTGGCTGCTCGGCGGGCTGGAAACATCCATATCTCAGTACAAGCACGCTTGAATCCTAGTCCGGGAACGCCTGCACTAGAAGCTCTATGGCGCCCCTTTGGGGCATGATATGGGAATAGGGCTTTCAACACTGCTTCATCCAGAGCAGCTCATTTCTCATGTTTTATTATTTATCTTCCATGTAAATCTTCATTTACAGAAAAGTGAAGTCCCTGCCTTTGTGGGGTGTAACTTATGATGGTATCTCGGCTTTCATTTTATAAAGATGGATCATGTAATCTAGATATCATTTGAAGAAAGTGGTAATAGCTCAGTGAAAGGAGATCCAGTGTTTTCAAACATTCCTTTGGGAGTCTGTTTTGATAACAAGTTTCTAAGTATTTCCTCCCTGGCTTTCTGTTCTTTTCTTGTTTGTGGAAAGGCATGTATCTTGTATGTGATTTCTTATAAACCTAGATGGTGAAATACACTGAGAAATAGTGAATGCTTAATTAGAAATTAAGAATTTTTCAGTAAATGCAGCCTTAGAAATGAACTCATCCAATTTCCTTTACGGATGAGATACTGAAATGCAGACTCATCTCCTCCACCAGTGATTTGTTCAGTGGGTTTTCACGTCTTCCTAACCAGGCCACATCAAGGCTGTTCACATTTCCTCAGAGCTTTGAGGGGATATTGTTTATTTGCTAACCAAAGCTCAAAGACCTGGTGACTTCACATAAAGAAAAGCTGATCCAAGGTATGAAAAATGAGGACTCACTACTTACTGTTTAGTAAAATACAAATTTATAAATCAGAAAATCATTTTTTAGTCGGTGTGCCTACTGTCTTTAGCTATAAGAAGTATACAGTATTTGATACAAATTCCTGAGAGGATTTTAAACTACTTAGTTATGTTCTGTATAAATGCATACATTTGAATATTTGGATTTAGTGCTTCCCTCTGCACTGTGAAAGCAGTGAGGCCTGAATAAGGCAGTTGTGTAGGGGAGAGGACATGAGTGACTTGAGTAAAACTCCACAGCTTTGCTGAGAGTTTTGCAGACCTAATTGTTGGTATTTGGTGGTGCTTTCCAATCTGTTTACTTCCCTTAATTATAAATAGTCAAAAATCTGACTAAAACAAGTCTGGCAGAGCTAATTTTTCTTTCTCCTGGTTGCGTTCTGTCTCCAACCATCCTTCTCTCTGCAGATTTAATTTTTCAACAATGATTTGTATGTGTGTGTATGTTCTACATGTCAGATGAATTCTGAGGATACAAAGACATAATATGAAACTGCCCCATCTTAAGGCACTTATCTACTCGTGAGGGAATTTCTAATTCATCAAAGAATTCAAAAGTGAGATTTACCCATAATTCCTGCTAGTAATCAATTTTTAGGTTTAGGTGTTCAGAAATGTTGCTTTTTAAAAAAAATTGAGTTAGACACTGTGTCAGTTTAGGGAATGCTAGGAAACATAATAAATTTAATCAGATAAAAACTTTTGGCAAAGTCATAATACAACAGTGCATTTTTCCCCTGTGATTTCTAGTGATTTCTGTGATCTCAGATTATTAAAAACAAACTTTATATGAAATTTAGGAGTAATATTGAGAGAATTATTTAAAGTTTATAACAAATCATTAGTTTGTATGCATTATTTCACCTAAATATTAAAACCAAAGTGAATTTTCACTATCCTGAATTGGACCTACTTTCTAGGTCATTTTCAAAGCAACACAGAGATAATTCTTTTTGTACTTTAAAAATAAAATTTAACTGAATTCATTTGCATTCTCATAGCCTATTTTACTGTCAGTCCTAAAATGAGGACAGACAAGGGTAAGCTGGTAAGTTCAGGGAAATATAAGGTTATACCTATAGCCTCTAAATATACTGTTTGTATTCTCTCAAGGAAGCACACTCAGAAGCTAATTGACAGAGTAGCCTGGGCTTACATGGAAAGGTCATCCATAATGTCAGAAAGACAGAAGTCAGAGACTGAGAATATCCATTAACAAGGGAGATTCGAAAAGATGCCCACTAAGGCCAGAGTATCAATGCTCACTTTCTAAGATTACCTCATTCAATCTTAAGGAAGAGAGAATGATAATAAGCTTATTTAAGTACCACATTGTAAAAAGTATTCCAAATATGCATGCTTATAACTTGTATTTCTTTCATCAATTATCAACTCACTACACGACCAAATCTTCACAAATTTCTCATAATTTTGAAGTTGCAGCATACTTTACTCATTTATTCATAGTTTGATACCATAAGTCAGGTCCCATTTCCCAAAATAAAGACAGCTTCACCAAATTGAACTCTAAACTAATGATCCCCCATACATAATGAGCAGATAGGCACATTTGATTACTTTAAGCTTATCTCAGCATTGAAAAAAGTAATTACATACTAAGAAATGTAACCACAAAATAAGCAAAATCTTATAACTCTGTAATATTAAAAAGCAAACATCAACTTCGGAAAATTCTGTAACATATAATTAAAAAGAACTTACACTTTTTAACGTAAAGAATTGTTAGCAATTTTTTAAACTGGCAGCTCTTTTTTTTTTTTTTTTTAGCTCTTTTTTTCATATTAGAAATATGGGCAAATAGGAAATTGCCAGGTGTTTACCAAAAAAGAATGCAGATGACCACAGCATGAAAAATTATCATCAGAAATGTAAGTGAAAATAGGAAATTATTACTGTCCACAGTACTTGGAAAAGCAAGCAAACAAACAGAAAGACAATCTGGTACAGTTTTGTGTGTAATTAATAAAAACTTTCCAGGGCTTCCCTGGTGGCGCAGTGGTTGAGAATCTGCCTGCCAATGCAGGGCACACGGGTTCGCGCCCTGGTCTGGGAAGATCCCACATGCCGCGGAGCAACTAGGCCCGTGAGCCACAACTACTGAGCCTGCGCGTCTGGAGCCTGTGCTCCGCAACAAGAGAGGCCACGAGAGTGAGAGGCCCGCGCACCGCGATGAAGAGTGGTCCCCGCTTGCCGCAACTAGAGAAAGCCCTAGCACAGAAACGAAGACCCAACATAGCAATCAAGCAATCAATCAATCAATAAATTAAAAAAACTTAAAAAAAAAAAAAAGAAAGAAAAAAAACTTTCCAGAGGGAAGGTGGTAAATTTAAAAATATATGTATAGACATGTTCTTTAAATTCTAGTAAGTTCTAGGGAGTGAAACATTATGGGATACATAAATAGATGAATGTTTGCTTATGAGAGAAGGGACATGGATGGATATTTGTCAAACTATCAATAGTTATTCTCTTTTCAACCATATTAAATACTGAATAGTCAATTTGAGTGCCAGGACCTAGTCAAAGTACTGTATATACAGCAATGCCTGAAACAAAAATTTCTGCTTATAGAACTTATATTAAATATCAGCCTCAACTAGAATGTATTTTGATTTGGTTTTTTATGCTTTTCAGTGTTCTCCAAATTTCTCCAGTGAATGTACTTAATCAGAAATACATGTTACTTAATTCATTCTAGTTAAAAGATGAACATCTGTTCTTTTTAAATATCAGGTTCAAATATTTTGGCTAAACAATTTTATGCTGTCTTAAGTGTTTTGAGATGTTATATATTGAATTGGGCCACAGAGGCCTTAGCTGTATACAAGAATGTATGACTGTATATTAACTTTATTTACAACCGTCATTGTCAAGCTAATATTAGACTTTCTAAATATCATTTTTCCAAACTTCTTCTGACAATAAAGCATTTTGAGAATTTCAAGAATGAGAAAACTAATGAAGAAGCTACGGAGACATTTCTCTCATCACTGATGCCCCTGGATCATGACATAATCCTGAGTTGTATCTGACATTGTTGCCATTTTCAATATATTCTCTGTCTTAGCCATAGTGGGAAGGAAGAAATGGGATTATGCAGGGGTACGTGGTATTTCCTAAGTACCTTTTAAAACTGAGTGGTAGTTCTTAATCTCTTTGTGCATCCGAATGACTTGGGGAGCTTAATATAAATCAGGTTTTCAGTCCCCTGCCCAAGAAATTGTGATTCAGTAGGTCTGGGACTGGGCCAAGCATCTGTTTTTTTTATCAAGTTGTCTCAAGTGGTTCTGATGGCAGTAGCCACATACTGGAAAACACTGAGAGTAAGTGCCATAGGGCTTGAAGCATGTATCCCAGTAAGTTTTAGGATGTTTAATTATTGTCTCCAAAAAAGCTTTTCCCCTTAGCTTAACTCTCTGATATCCCATTACTGTAGTGGCTTTCTAAGTCCTCTGCACAATTTTATGCTGAGCATTTCTTGAAGGTCTACTTGCAGAGGGTTGTTTTTTTTTTGTTTTGTTTTGTTTTCCCTGAATCTATTTCAGACTGAATAGAAATGGCAAGGTCACCTTCAGCATCAACTGTTGTTCTTTGTAGGTCTCCCTATTTAGTCTTTGTCAAGTCAGACTTGAGCTCTCCATGCTCAAGGGGAAAAATCTTTCAGACTTAATAGGCTTCCAAATACCTCTGTTTGACAAATAACTAACCTGAGGAACTGTTACATTATTCTCTGAAAATGTCTTCCAATTGGAAGTATTATTGCAAAAGAGAATTTTTGGCTTTTCAATAGCAAAACAAATTTTCCTTCTATTTAGCATCAAAATGAATACATGAAAATTAAAAAATTCTCAGTGTTGAGGGACTCCTAAATATATATGCAAATGATCCTTCGTTGCCAATTTAAGATACGTGTTTAAAATCTCTTTAAATGATGATACTTAAAGCATGGTCATGACCTAACATTGGATTACATTGTGAAGTAGACTGAGGTGGTCCATCATCTCTGCTTCCTGATTGTTCTGTTTAGGGAAGTGTCTATTTCTCCTGTCCTCTGGTACCAGGGCCACCAAAGCTCTGCCATGTGCTCTCAAATTTGCCTTTCTTAGCTGCTGACATTAAGTTCTCAAACAGAAGTAGATGTTCTACTTCTTCCTGGGACTTTAGCAAAGAAGTTTTCATCCACTAAATGCAATTCAGGAAGGATGTTGAATATTAGCAGGAGTTCAGAAAACATTTGTCAGGGCCTAAGGGTTTTGCCCTGAAATAAAAATCCATGATAGTCTTCTTTCCCCCTGTGAAAGCACCTTGACCTTTGATATTCCTTCCTTAGTATTTTGTTAATAAGTTAGTCATAAAAATACCATAATAACCATAGACACTAAAATGTGTCTCTGAGTACATGTTTGTGCTATTTTTCCCTTAAGAGTTTCTTAAAGCAAATTAAACACATGAATATGAATTTATATAAATTCATGAGTAGATAATATGTATATATAAGCTTTCCCATATTTCCTATAAATTGCTATAAAAATAGAGATTACTTTCAAGTAATGGTTTTTTGCATGGACTATTTAAATTATTGTGCCAGAATTGTGTTTGTTGTCTTGTGTCATGGAGACATAGGACAGTGGAGACATACATATCATGTTGAAAAAATGTGCTGGGGTAAAAAAGCAAGAAAACAGCTGCATTCGCTAATGAAACACTAGAGACTGGTTTTGTAAACTCATCACATATTGGTGTACTTAAATGTACTTTGTGTTTTTTTATCCCTCGAAGAGTTTTGTTTGTTTTATTAAGTTTTATTGATGAAAGAGCAATGGAAGAGAAGGCCACTTTTAACAAGTTTTTAAATATGTTTTTAATTCAGGGCTTAGCATATTGCTTGGCATGTAATAGGCCCACTGGATTAAGTCCTGACTTTGGCAGGCTATGTAAGACTAAGACACTCATTTCACCCCGCCTCACACACTTATCAAATGACAAAGTTACCCACCTTTCAATTCTTCTGTCATAAAATTTCATAGTTGATAGAGAAATCACATCGTCTAATGTAGCTCCCTCTTTTACAGGTGAGCAATCTGAGGCCCAGATGGGTCGATGATTTGCTTTAAATAGGATCAAAACTATGTCCCGATTCTCATCCCATCTCTTAACTGTGTGCTTTAACTACAGCCCTTGCATTTATATAGAGTGTAACATGCGTCTAATAGTTCTAAGTTCACATTTTATCCTCTCAGTAACTATGCGTGGATGGAATTTAATAATACCTCCACTTGACAGATGTGAGAACTGAGGGTTAGAGAAGTTATGTGAGTCATTTTAGGATATAGGTTTTGGAGGAGTAGAAGCACTCTCCCTTTTGCTCTTGATGGTATTGCCTCTTGTTGAGTGGCAATGTTCCTGGGTCTCTAACCTGAGCTACTGTAAATGTTGCCTTTCTTGGAAATGTTAGGATTTCCCTTCTAATCCTTTAAAAATAAAGTGAACCTCCATCTCATTCTGAAACTTGAGAGTTGTTTAATTAAAGCCAGTCAACTAGACAAAAAAGTTTAGGTACGAACACATATATTTCCACTATTTAACAAGTAGTTAATAGGATTTCCTATTCTGGAATTTTTTTACCTGACATCTTAAATTTTGGAGTATAATCTCAAATTGTCAATCAGTATGATGTGTGGGTTTTTTTTGACAAAGAGCTGATCAGTTGATGTAATTTTTTAAAGTTAAAATAGATTGCTTGAAAGAATGAAAAGGAAAGTCTTCAAATTACAGGCCAAATTTGATAGCCCAAAGTGTTCAAAGGAAGTCGTTTCTTAAGTGAGGCTAATTCTCACCTTAATGTAATATTCTCTCCCTCCAAAAGATATACTGTTGGACTACAGACCTTAGTGGAAAAAACTCTAGAAGTAGCTAGATGTCTCGGGAAGGGGGCGATCCAGCCACCATGAGGTAGAACAGATACTATGGTAACAAAAGAATTTGTATTACATCAATAGTAGGGCTTAAGCTGATTATATGTACCAAAGAAGACACGTTCCACCCTTCATAATGAAAAAATTCCATGACATTTAAACTAAGAAAGGGAGAGTATTTAGGCAATACAAGTATTTTACTGTTGAGGAACAAATTTAGGGAGGTGAGGTGCCTTGTTTAAGCTTTCAAATACAGGTGCCAAGCCGGAGCCAAAACCCTGCTTTCCTTGCTCCCTTCCTGGACCTCTGTTACTAAAATAAACTATATTCATTGAAAAGGTAGTAAGTAGACAGTAAACACATCTGGAATAATTTCATGTGGGATATGTGCACGATGGACAAAGCTGCATTTCTGCCGAAGACCACGGATATACAATCAATCAGGTCACAGAAGCTATTTGTAGTTGTCAGAACAAGATGCGCTCTGATAGAAACCTGGAAAATAAAGATTGCTAACAAGCCAGCTTTATGAACAGCAAGTGTTTTGGAGGAGGTCACTGAGAGGATGTGATCACCAGTTGAGTTGACCGGAGAGCTGAACCTATGAAATCTTGAACCCACTGTTCCCATAGGCAAAGCTGTCACTAGGAGGTAACCATGAGAGAGTAAGGTGTGGAGACCATCCAGGCTAAACCCAGGTAAGGTCCATATAGAAACTTTTAAGGTCCTGGTGGGTGAGCGCTTGTACAAGCAAGCCTCCTAAGTAAGTTGCTTATTAGAACTGCCACCTACCAATCTGGAGTGGTCTCTCCTTGCCCTCCATGTAGGGGGGCCAATTCGTGAACCAACGATATGATTATTTTAGGGTGATTTTAACAGAATGCCTGCAAAAACACTCTTCCAGTTTTTAAACCAAATGGCAGAAATTTGAGGGACACACTTACATACAGGATAGTCTCTGTGGTCTATTTATCCAAGAAAGGAGAACCACTTCTAAACCACTGAAGGACAAAAGGAATTGCTATTCTTCTAAAGAGAAGAGGTATTTTGGCAACTTGCTCCACTGTTAGATCACACGAATATTGTGTGTTTTTTGAGAAACTTGGTTATCGATGGGAAGGCAGTATCATATAGATGAAATCATGTTATTATGGAAGTTATAAACTTCTCATCAACCATAATAAAAATTGAATGAGGGCTTCCCTGGTGGCGCAGTGGATTGGAATCTGCCTGACAATGCAGGGGACACATGTTCGATCCCTGGTCCGGGAAGATCCCACATGCCGCGGAGCAACTGAGCCCATGCACCACAACTGCTGAGCCTGCAATCTAGAGCCCACGAGCCACAACTACTGAAGCCTGCTTGCCTAAAGCCCATGCTCTGCAACAAGAGAAGCCACTGCAATGAGAAGCCTGTGCACTGCAATGAAGAGTAGCCCCTCCTCGCCGCAACTAGAGAAAGCCCCCGCGCAGCAAAGACCCAATGCAGCCAAAAATAAATTAAAAAAAAAAAATATATATATATATATAAACACATATAAAAATATATGTGTTTACTGGAATTTTTTAGATGGAAAATACCACATGAAATTTAGGCCTATTTGACGCATAGGTTCAGGGTACATCAGACTCATTCATCCTGCTAATCCTATGCTTTAGTGCCATTCCTAAGTCTCCCTTCATACCTTTTTTTCTATTTTGTGGGAAAATTTTGACTTAGGCTTGGAGTACTCTTTTGGTTTTACCCCAAAATTATGTTTCTGTATTGCTTTTAAGAAGACTGATGCTTATCTTCTGCAGAATCGACGAAAGCCAATTGTTTTCATGTAAAAATATAATTTCAGCACCTTGCCTAGGTATAAGATATCAAATAATATACAGCATTTAAATGTTTTAAAATTACAGGTCATTCTAAAAATGTATTGCTCACTAGTAGTACTCTAAAGGTACCCATCTCAAATATGTGCTCATAACTCATAACTTACATATAGACAGACTTTTTGTCTAATCAGTTGTTTAACTGAAGGCAAATTTAAAATAAAGCTTTTAGAAATTAAATTATGTATTCTTTCACTCTATATAAACAAAATTCCAGTCACTGGAATGAATTGCTTAGGTATGTAAGTGCATGTACTCTCTTAATAAGTTGGAATAGGTCTTCCTACTTTATTCAATGTCAGGATAATGTTTAAATGCCAATCCAAGGCTCCTAATTTTTCAGGGTTAATGAGAAATTAAGTTTTTTAAGGAAAACCCTTCTTAAAATAACTTTTAGAACCAGATTGATTTTTCTACTTCTGTCCTCGTATTGCCAGTTTCTGGTCCTGTCTTTTCATTAATCAGTGAAGAATTTAAATGGTTTTGGTAAAAGTAAACTACCAGGGAAACAAGTGATTTTATAAACTAGTTCAATAGAAAGGAAGTAGGGGCAACGTGAGGAAGCAGTGGTGGTAATCTGTCTTCAGAAATCAGTAAGATTCTACCCATAATGGCTCTTAAAAACTCAAAGTGGAGAATGGGAAAGCATTTGTTATAAATAACTGCCACAAAGATAACTTGAAAAAACCAGGCAGGCACATCTCCAGGTGAAGTAGCATAAAAAGGAGGGCCTCTTCAGAATTCATGTCAGATATGGTCTCATTTATTATTTAAGCTTGCAGATGACCAGAGTAAGCCTCTCTGGACATTGAAGTAAACCAAACTCTAAAGGCTTACAGGGACAAACATTGCAGGTAAGGTCATGTTAGTGCGTATAGTAACACATGGAGAGGGCAGGGACTCCAAATACAGAGCCATCAAGGGGTTCACGTCCATGGTTCTTAACACCTGAATCCAACGCAGGACATTTGTCATGGAAGTTAGAGACACACATGAAAGGAAAAGGGACAAGAATTGTCAGAGCACCTGGTCTGTGCCTTTTACAATGCTTAAGAATTATAAGGAATAATAGGATTCTAGACTTTTTACCTAAAAGTATTAACTACTGAAAAAATACAAAGTTTTAGATCTAGTGTGTGTGTGTGTGTGTGGGGGGGGGTGTGTGTGTGTGTGTATATATGTATATGTTGGTATCCTCATGGGAATTAAGGAAATCAGTATATTTTGGCTCTTTGACTAATTTTCTGAGACTAATAGCAAAGACAATAACCAAGCCCTCCTGCAATAGTCCTTTGGTGTCTCTGCCAGAGACAGAGGCCAGACCCAGATGGAAGTGATTCATTTAGTTAATCCAAATCCTGGAAACACATAAGGGGATGTTTAAAGGCTGGACTTCTTTGGTTAGTTGTCTGTAAAAGTTTAGAAAGTTAATATAAGTGTTGATGTTTGTGAAACAAGTCCTTTATTTCTCCCTATATATTTATTGTGTGTTTAAAAAAAAAATGTATTAAGAAGAAAAAATTTCCCCTTTGAGTCACCTTTCCTCTATGAACCAAATGAAGTGAAAACACATCCTGCCTGTTGAGAGCGCCCAGAGTATACATCCTGCTGTTTCATGGTTATTTAATTATGCAATGATTCATCAAGTTCTCATTTAGTCAGAGAGGTAGAAAAAGAGAAATCATAATGAAATCAACACTGAGGATAAGTTCTACCAAGGGGCAGGATTTAGAAAGTTATATTGCTGTTTTTCTTCCTTACTGGCCCTTAAGTCTAGCGTTCTGGATGTTGTTC
Organism: Balaenoptera ricei; assembly: GCF_028023285.1. Lineage (NCBI taxonomy): Eukaryota > Metazoa > Chordata > Mammalia > Artiodactyla > Balaenopteridae > Balaenoptera > Balaenoptera ricei. The sequence goes on from NC_082641.1 coordinate 107,787,419, forward strand.
AGGAATCACTCACCAGTGAGGATGAAGAATTTTCAAGATGTGTTGATGGAACATTGGAATGTATTCAGTTTACCTTTGCCTGCTGGCATTTTCCTGTGTCTGCTTATGGTTTTTATGACAGAGAAGGTTATTTTAAATTCAGAAGACTGTTTTAGAAATGCTATGGCAGTGAAAATGCATGAAATCATTCTCAGGTTTCTCTGAGAGGTAGACAACAGTAATAATCTTGATTGTGCCCTGGCTCAGGCACACACTGGAAGCAACTCTCCTGAAGCGATGCATCAGATAGTTACAGAGCCAAGTGTGAAACCAAGAATCTGACCCCGCAACTGCTACCATTAAGAAACCCCTGCGTATGAAAACACTGGCCATACGTGGGTCAACAGAAAAAGAACTATGGAAACATGAGGCTAACAAGCTAGCCTGAGATCAGCAGTGGGAAGTTATGATTTCAGAGGGAGCTCCTTGGTGCTCATTCAAAAATGTGCACATATGCCTGCCTCTCTCCTTCCTGAGACAATAAAGGAACACGAAAATGAATGAAATCTTAAAAGTGAAGAGAATTGTAGCCGATCATGGGGAAATTAGAGAGTAATGATTTTCTGAAAATCTGAAAGTACATACATGGAAGTCTGCTAATGACTAAGACCACGAGGAAACTGAAATGGAGGTGAAAGCCAAACTCCCCAACAGAACCGCAGAATGGCCCAAGCTCAGTATGTGCAAGCATAGAGCACAGAAGTGAAAAGAGCAAAACACAGAGCACTTACATGGATGCACACACACATTGTACTTTCCTCCCTCTTCCCATTATAAGACACATTTAAGCTCTCCTAAAAATCTGTGAAGAGCTGCCTAGAGAAAGCAATAGTACTGCGTGGGTGTGGATATCCCAGAAGTAGTCTTCATTCTGGCACCAGAGGATTTTTAGAGCTGTGAAAATACTCTGTATGGTATAATAATGATAGATATATGTAATTTAAGATACATGTAATTTACTTAGCAAACCCATACAGGAGGCAACACCAAGAGGGAAACTTAAGGTAAATTACAACTTTGTGCAATTATGATGTGTTAGTGTACATTTGTCCTTGGTTAAAAAAAAGTACCATTCTGATAAGTGATGATGATAATGGGGGAGGCTCTGCATGTGTGTGGGCAGGGGGTATATGGTAAGTCTCTGTACCTCCCTCTCAATTTTGACTCCTTGAGCTCAAGCTGAGTACACTTTAGTAGAAGAAACAGGAAGAACTAACCATGAAGTACAACAGAAGGACTCTACAGAGGTACAAATTTCCATGGAAATAGTGAGAGAGGTGCAGTTAAATCCATTTGCAGTGGTACCCAAAGCTACCAGGAGCCTGTATCTGAGCTAAATTTGTGCCCCTCTCTTAGCAGATATCTCTAGCTTAGGGAAGTAGGAAAGGAGAGTACCATATTTCTTACTGTCTTCACCCAACCAATTACTAGTCTTGTTTCTGTCCTAAGTTTCTTGTCCAATACAAGTCTAAAGAACTAATTTTGTACATCTGGAATTCCTTGCTAAACTGGACACAGGATGTAGAGGATACAGTGGTCTTAAACCTTCTGTACTTCATGCACAAGACAATGAATGCCTTTGCTGTTCAGCCAAGAGTACATCATATTTTTTTAAAGAAATTCTTGAAATAAACATAAGGATAGTTAAAACTCATGATTTTGGCAAAAAACACTCATATTTTTAACTTGAATTAACTTGAATTCCTTAAAAAATTAAAAATAGAACTACCATATGACCCAGCAATCCCACTACTGGGCATATTCCCAGAGAAAACCATAATTCAAAAAGACACATGCACCCCAATGTTCATTGCTGCACTATTTACAATAGCCAGGTCATGGAAGCAACCTAAATGCTCATTGACAGATGAATGGATAAAGAAGATGTGGTACATATATACAATGGAATATTACTCAGCCATAAAAAGGAACGAAGTTGTGTCATTTGTAGAGACGTGGATGGACCTAGAGACTGTCATACAGAGTGAAGTAAGTCAGAAAGAGAAAAACAAATATCACATATGAATGCATATATGTGGAATCTAGAAAAATGGTACAGATGAACCAGTTTGCAGGGCGGAAATAGAGACACAGATGTAGAGAACAAATGTATGGACACCAAGGGGGGAAAGCGGGGTGGGGGGGCTGTGGTGGTGGTGGGATGAATTGGGAGATTGGAATTGACATATATACACTAATATGTATAAAATAGATAACTAATAACCTGCTGTATAAAAAATAAAATAAAAATTAACATGAATTGACAAGTTAACCTCATATCCATTTACTGTGAAGTTAAAAGTGACATAAGTGTGGTGAACATGAGTGTGTTCCTGTGACTAAGTTCTCAAGAATGATAACATTTTGATCCTCACTCCAAAAGGTAGACCTTAAGTTTGGTAGGTACACAGAACTTTCTGCCCTGTTATAATTCATTGTCCTCTACTTTGATCACCTATTCACCCTAGTTACTCTCCTGTTTGATTATAATCTAGAGGTATAAAAGAAAGCAAAATTAAAACCAAAAAAGCATAAAGACCTGGAGTGGGGTAGAGTTAGAAGTTTGGGTGCAGCAAAGGGGGAGGGGGCCACATTTTCAGCTGGTTATTTTTGGCGATGCCAAGCCTCTAGCTTTAAGTTCTATGTGTCTTATCTAATATAATCATGACTTTTTTTGTTCTCCCAAATGTTTCTATTATTAAATATTAGAAACATTTTAATTTTATTAAGCTTACTTAGTCTTTATAACTTAGGCTTTAAAACTGAATGCAAGGGACTTCCCTGGTGGCACAGTTGTTAAGAATCTGCCTGCCAATACAGGGGACATGGGTTTGATCGCTGGTCCGGGAAGATCCCACATGCTGTGGAGCAACTACACCCACGAGCCACAACTGCTGAGCCCCCATGTCACAGCTACTGAAGCCCGTGCGCCTAAGAGCCTGTGCTCTGCAACAAGAGAAGCCACCGCAATGAGAAGCCTGAACACCACAACAAAGAGTAGCTCCGGCTCACTGCAACTAGAGAAAGCCCGTGTGTAGCAATGAAAACCCAACGCAGCCAAAACTAAATGAATAAATAAAAAAAAATATTTTTAAAATAAATAAAAAATTATAAAAATAAAACTGAATGCAAGAAGATACTTGCAAACGATATATCTGGTAAGGGGTTAATATCCAAAATATACAAAGAACTTGTACAGTTCAACATCAAAAAAAAATTCGATTAAAAAATGGGCATTGGACCTGAATAGACATTTTTCCAAAGAAGACATACAAAAAGCCAACAGGAACTTGAAAAGATGTTCAACATCATTAATTATCAGGGAGAATGCAAATCAAAGCCACAATGAAATACCACCTCACACCTGTTAGAATGGCTATTATCAAAAAGACAACAAGGATTTACAAGGATGTAGAGGAAAGGGAACCCTAGTATACTGTTGGTTTGAATGTAAATTGGTGCAACCACTATGGAGAACAGTTTGGAATTTCCTCAAAAAATTAAAAATAGAACTACCATATGATCCAGCAGTTTCACTCCTGTGTATTTATCCAAAGAAAACATTTATTCAAAAAGATAGAGGCACCTCAGTTTTCATAGCAGCATTATTTACAGTTGCTAAGATATGGAGGCAACCTAAGCATCTATCAATGGATGAATTGATAAAGAAAATATGGTTGCATATATATATATATATATATATATATATATATATATATATATATATATATATATGCAATGTTATATTACTCAGCCGTACAAAAGAATGGAATCTTGCCATTTGCAACAACGTGGATGGACCTAGAGGGTATATGCTAAATGAAATAAGTCAGAGAAAGACAAATACTGTATTATTTCACTAATATGTAGAACGTGAAAAACAAAACAAATGAACAAACATAACTAAACAGAAATTCTTAGATACAGAGTACAAACAAGTTGTTGTCAGAGGCGAGGAGTTGGGGGAGGAGAGAAATGGGTGAGGGAAATTAAAATGTATAAACTTTCACTTACAAAATATGTGAGTCATGGGTATGAAATGTATATTATGTGGAATATAGTCAATAATTATGTAATATCTTTGTATGATGACAGTTGGTAACTAGATTTACTGTGGTGATCATTTTGAAGTGTTTAGAAATATCAAATCGCTCTGTTGTGTACTAGGGACTAACATAGTGTTGTAGCTCAATTATAGTTCAAAAATAAACTCATAGAAACAGAGGTCAACTTGTGGTTACCAGAGGCAAGGGGTTGGGGAGGGATAATTGGATGAAGGTAGTCAAAAGGTACAAACCTCCAGTTATAAGATAAACAAGTAATAAAGATGTAATGTACAACATGATATATATGATGCTGCTGTATATCATATATGAAAGTTAAGAAAAGAAATACTAAGAATTCTCATCATAAGGAAAAATGTTCTACTAAATTTTGTATCTATATAAGAAAGTGGATGTTCACTAAACTTACTGTAGTCATTTTACGATGTATTTAAGTCAAATCATTATGCTGTACACCTTAAACTTATATAGTGCTATATGTCAATTACATCTCACCAAAGCAGGAAGAAAAGTTCTAAGTACTGTTAAAATTAAAGTAATAAACTTTTATATCTCTTGACATTCTGAATTTGCAAGAATTAAATAATGTGTCGTGAGATAAATCATAATTATAAATCAGAAAAATTATAAGTCATTATAAATCATAATCATAAGGTGTTATCTAGTGCAAGGTTAATAATCTTTTTCTTTTAACCTTGCACCAGATAATATCTTATGATTTTCTCATTTCTTTTTTTTTTTTTTTTGGATGTGGACCATTTTTAAAGTCTTTATTGAATTTGTTACAATATTGCTTCTGTTTTATGATTCTTATTTTTGGCTGTGAGGCATGTGGGAACTTAGCCCCCCGACCAAGGATTGAACCCACACCCCCTGCATTGGAAGGCGAAGTCTTAACCACTGGACCACCAGGGAAGTCCTGATGATTTTCTCATTTCTTGAGCAAAGAAATAAATGATGGTAAAATTTTAACTCAACTGTTTCACATGATAAAAGCTCACAGAAAACTAAAAATTATAGATGTTCAGTAATTTTTGAATTGAACTGTTTTTGTAACTACTTTACATGGTATACAAGATATGAAGAACTCAATGAAATTTAATTCAATTGGAATTCCAAGGGAATTTGCAATTTAAAGGAATGTTTATTCTGTAACAAATCTTGGGTTAGAGGCCACCTATGGATATTGCATTCTTAACATAGAATCTGTTTTGTACTAAAAATACTTTATTAAAATATTGGCATGATGGAAGAATACATATAGTTGATGGGTATGAGGATTTCATACATATAACCCTGTCACTCTTGATATCTCTTACTCTGTTTTTTTTCTTTTTCTCCAAGGCACTTATTAATTTCTATTATATCAGATAGTTTACTAATTTATCATGTTATTCACATCTTTCTCTCCATGCTAGCATATAAACTCCATGCAGGTAGTCATCTTTATCTGTATTTTTCACTGCTGAATCCTAAGCATCTACAACAGTGCCTAGAGCATTGTAGGTGTTCAATCAGCAGATATTTGTTGAATGAATACATTAATAATGATAATGCTTTTTGAGAAAAAAAAAATCCCATCATCATTCTTGACTGTTACATTTCTTTAAAATTTCTTAGGCATAGACTTAAAACACTATGGTAACTTGAGTTATTAAAATACTTATGTAAATTTATACTTTACTATTCTAGTATAAATATTTAAGTATTCTGTAATTTTTTGTGACAGAATATTGGCTCCTTTATATTTCATGCTAATAAGAAAAATGGATTTATAATACAGAATTGATAATTTATAGACTTCATTTTTCACTCAACAGTGATATTTTTATTGACCTCTGTCAAATACTTTGTTTCCTACTTTAAAGCCCCCAGAGTATTTCTATTAAAGGTACCAATTGTATTTTTCTGGAAATAAATGCTTACACTTGACAGGATCAAGAGAAATTTCACTAACTATAAGGTACACTGCTCTAGAGAAAAATAAGAAATTTAATAATATTCACAGAAAAATACAACGGAAACTTCCTAGCCAATATTGATATTTTTAATCTAAAATTCTTGACACAATCTGCTTTGAGGAAGGCTGCTTCAAGTGGTGCTCTTGAAATTACAATGATGGTTAAGAATGTACTGTTTTAAACTATAATATGTTTAATCTATAAAGAGATACTATGAATTGTTATGCTCTGGTTACATAAAAAAGGTGAATTTATTTTAGAACTATTGCCTTTTGCTACTATAAATCACAATATGTTTTAACGTGTCAGTTCCGATGACAACTGGCAATATGAAGAAGCTAAGGTTCACCTAACTGGAAACCAAGTGACATTAGGTCTGCGACTGTGTTCATTTTGGCTCCTAAAACAAAAATACTATAAACAGAGTGATTTATAACAAACATTTTCTCACAGTTCTGGAGGCTGGGAAGTCCAAGTTTATGGCAGCAGCAGGTTTGGTATCTAGTGAGGGCCTGCTTTGCTGTAACCTCATGTGGTGGAAGGGTCGAGGAAGCTTTCTCTGGCCTCTTTTATAAGGACACTAATTCCATTCATAAGGGGTCTCCCCTTGTGACCTAATCACCTCCCAAAGGCCTCATCTTCTAATACCGATCACATTGGGAATTAAGGTTGCATTATAGAAATTTTGGAGGGACAAAAACACTCAGACCGTAGCAGTAACATTGCTGATTATGAGATAAGATCATTGGGTATCAATTGCAGGCAGTATAACAAGCATGGCTAATATTTCTTATGTGCTAATTTTTCTTCTTTCACTTGATTATGTTTATTTATTAGGGAACATAGTGATCTACATCAGAGGAATCTAAATGAAATAAAAGATTGGAAAGAAAGATGTGGTTAGTCAATAAAGTAACTGCTCTTTCGGACTAATTGTTTAACTTTTCCTTTTTGGAAATGGATACCTACCCAAGGTGGCCTGGTACCATATGTGTATGTTTTTACTAATTTTCAGTAAAATTAGAAAAACTAAGAGTTCCTTATAAATAAACTTCATTGAGGAATTCTATTACACGTGTGTAGTTTGTTGAGTCTTGAAAAATATATGTATCCAATGTAACCATCATTCCAATCAAGGCAACATTTTCATTACCTCCAGAAAGTTTCCTCAATCTCCTTTGCAGTTAGTCTTTCTCCCTGCTGCCGCAAGCATCAAGCAACCACTAATATAATACTGTTAGTTTTAGAAATTCATATAACTGGAATCATATAGTACATGCTGTTTTATATCTGGCTTTGTTTGCCTAATATGCTTTTTAAATTTGTCTGTATTTTTGCATGGGTTATAGTTTAATGTTTTGGTTTTGTTACTGAGTAATACTCATACAAACTTTTCAATTCATCCATTCACATGCTCATGGACATATAGATTGTTTTCAGTTTGGAGACAGGAAATATCTATGACTTTTTGTGTATATAACTCCTGGTGTGGTCATGTGTTTTTATTTCCTTTAAGTAAATAGTTATTTGAATGGAATTTCTGGGTCATATGGTAAGTGTATGTTTAAAAGAAACTCTTGAATGAATTTCCAAAGTGGTTTTATCATTTTGTACTCTGACAAAGTATAAGATTCAGGTTGATTCAAAGAGATTTAAGGTTGTTCTACATTCCCTCCAAAACTTGGTATAATCAGTCTTAAGGTTTTTAGCCTTTCTGGTAATATCTTCTGGTGTCTCAATGTGGTTTTAATTTGTATTTCCTTGATGACTGTCAATGTTGAACATCTTTTATATGCATATATATTCATGAAGAGTCTATCTAAGAGTCCATTACCCATTTTTAAATAGTAGAGTGGTTGTCTTATTTTTGAGTTGTGGAGTATATCTTGTAAACATTTTCTTCTAGTCTACGGTTTTTCTAATGGTGTTTTTTTGAAGAGCTGAAGGTTTGGATCTTGATGAAGTCAAATTTTTAATTTTTATTTTATTGCTAATGTCTTTTTGTATCTTGTCTAAGAAATCTTTACCACTGTTCACTAATACTTTCTCTAATACATGATTCTAGAGATTAAGATTATTAATAATTATATCAATTAATTAATTAATCTTATTATTATATAATAATATAATATATATAATTATTATTATTATATATAATAATTATATAATATATAATAATTATTATACTTATTAATCTTAATTAATTAATAATTAAGATTATTTAGTGTAGACTTAGGTCAATGAAGCCCCATTGGATATCCAATGCCTCATTGGCTATTTAAACTCTGGCTATTGAGATCATAAATTATCCTTAGCCCTGTGTGTATTGTAGAAATTGTTTGACCTATTGCTTTTCATACTTTTCTGATCTTGGATAGTTTGTCTCATACATGAGAAAATCAGTATTCAGCCAAATATTTGAGGGGACCCCTCTCTCTATGCGTCTCTGGAGTGTGTGCTCTCTTTCTCTGTAATTTCCCTTTCTCCACTACTCTATCTCACACAGTCTAGTTGTTTTGCCTCCCTGAACTCTCATTTTTGTCTCTATACTCAGTGAAAATAAGACTTTGACAGGGTTGCCCCTCTCTGAGGTGTGACACAGAAATGCCTCCAAGCAGCAAACTCTGGCAATTATATGCCTAACTTTGTTTCCTTTCTCTAAGGGAATAAGAATCATTTTCTGTCTTTTGTATAATGTTTAAATCATTTGTTCCATGTATTTTGTGGGGTTTTCTACTATGTAGGAAGTGAAATTCCTGTCATATTTAATCATTCATGGATAGAAACAGAATTTCCTGGTTAGTATTTATAATTTTCATTTTTCAGCTCATATGTCCTATCTCTTCATATATTGACTGTATTTTCCTTTTGTGTTTTGAACATATTTATAATACCTGTATTCAATTTTTGTCTGCTGAATTCACCAGCTTAGCCATTTTAAGGTTGGTGTCTATTGACTGCTTTTTTCCTTAACTATGTATAACAATATTTCTGGCTTTGTATGTGTAATTTTCATGTGTACTGTACATTATTGATAAAGCATTGTAGAAATTTTGAATTTTTTTTCTTTTAACATGCAGGTAAATTACTAACTGATCACATTGGACTTGTATAGGTTTGACTTTATGCATTGTTAGAATCTCTGGAAAGCCCAGGGTGTTTCTTAAGCTCCTCTTACTTGTGGCATCGATCTTCAAAATATTTCTTTCTTGCTGATCTTTCAAGACTTGGATTTAATTTGTTTTAGGGTAGATTTAAAGTAGGCCTTAACTTAGGGCTTGTTCCTTATTTCCAAAGTTGGATTTTGGTCTGTACTGAATGCACATGGTATTAATGAGGTGTTAAGAAGGTGTTAATAAGATCTCTCTATTGCTCTCTACTGCTGTCTTCTTGGCAGTATTAAAAACAATAAAGCAAAGTGATGTAACCTAAGTATTTTCAACTCATTCTCTTAGATAGTGAGTAGTTTCAGATAACAAGAACTTGATGGTACCTTCTGGAATAAGAGCCTATATAGGATGGCTTTGCTTTAGCTTGTTGAGAGTTTAGTCATCCTCTGAAAAGGAGCTTCTCTTATTTCTAGAATGTCTTGTAAATTAGACTATGAAATTTACATTATTTTAAAATATTTTGTAATAATATTTTAGTCATATTTGTTTACAACTGAGAACTGAGACTCTGGGTATCTAAAATTAATATCCTTGCCTGTGTTGCCCTTATAGACAACAGAAAAAGTTTCAACCTTGTGTTCCACATTATTCTGCTGTGTTTAATCCAAATAAATCTTTGAGTTGGTTGGCATCCAGTTTCACCTGGATTCTCTTGCCTACACTTTCACTTGGAAAGACTAAGTCCTCTAGGATCACATTTGCACAGTTGTCAGAGTATGGTTTCTAGGATGCTTTTGCTTATTTTTTTGTACAGCCTTTTTGCATTGGCTTAGGCAGAATTCTCCTCTGGGCTTTAAAGATGATGTATTTCTCACTGAACATTTTCTCCAATTCAAGTACTTACCAGACTTGGTTTTTCTCAAAAGATTTCAGTTGAGGAACAGGAACAATGATCATAATAGCTTTCTGACCACTATCAACTTACTTTCCCTGGCTGCTGTTATATTCAGCTCTCTTATCTGGGACTTAAGGTCTGATTCATTTTCAGCTCAAGGAGACCCTGAGAGATGCTGGACTAAAACTCATCCCACTTTTCACCATTGGGCTTCACTATCTTCACACTCTAACTAAACATGTTCTCCTTATTGAGCACTGACCTAGGAAGAGAATACTTTATTTTTACAATTTCCTCAGCAATGTGTGAGATATAATCAGATACTAAGTTATTAAAAAGGCAGCTAATGAGGTTACATTTCAGTTTATAATCCATTTAATCAACCCTGTCTCTTTAATATCACTCAAGTGTACCCATCCTCTCTACCTTCACTACCACAATCTCTGTGCAGCCTCCTGTAATTACGTGTCTGGTTTACTGGTCTCCTAGCATCTACTCTGGAAACCCAATAATTCGTTTTCCACATAGAAGTTATAGAGAGTATAACAGGATTTTAAAAAGGTAAATGTCACCACTTGGAGTGTGAAATCTTCCTCTGCATTTAGTAGTGGAATTTTCTTATAGATGAGAGGATTGAGAGGGGGATGAGGAAGAAATATCCTTGAAAGAGAACAAAACATAACATTATGAACAGTTGGGTTTTTTACTCTTTGAACCATGCATTTATTGCTAAGGTTGCAGACTTCTCCTCACAAGCTACAGTTGATCCTTGAACGGTGAGGAATTTAGGGTTACTGACCCTCTGCCTACTTTACAGTTAGCCCTCTCTATCCATGATTCTGCACCTGCAAATTCAAACTCAACCAACTATGGATTGTATAGTACTGTAGTACATATTTAGTGGGGAAAAAAATCTGATATGAGTGGACTCACACAGTTTAAACCTGTGTTGTATATTCTATGACTCAGTGAATTTTTCAATATCTCTGCCCCACTTCAAACCATCTTGCTCCCATCTGATTTACTCAGCGTCTTCCCCATTCATGGATACCTGAATCTCCTGTATTCACTGCCACTTTCAGCTTAACAACTTCCCTGACAGGTTACCTGGCTTTGAATTTATCGTCTGAGATACTGCCTCCCAGATTGCCTCCTCTTCCCTAACTGCATGCAAGTGACTACCTGAAGACATCCTTCTACTACATTCAGCCTAGGTTTCTAGAATTAGTTTTCCTGAGAGTTAAAAAAAAAAAAAAAAAATCATAGTTTTTCTGCATAGTTCTGCATAGGGAAAAAAAAAACAACTAAGCTATCAGGTATATTTTTTGTCAACATTTATTTACTAAATATTGTACACTTAGTATGTGCTAACTTTTGGTGTTGGATATACAACAACTAACATATTAAGCTAGTTTTCTATTTCTAGAGTGCTTACAGTGTTCTGGAGGATATAGTCTATTACAATAGTGAGAGAAGTTCTACGGTAAGGAAGTATAGAGTGTCATTACAATACCTAGTTGAAATACATATCTCAGTTTATAAGGAAAAGTTTATTGGGAGAAAAAATGAGTAGGAGTTAGCAAGGAAGAAGTTGGGGTGGTGTGGAAAAGAGTATTCAGGAAGAGTAAACCGACATTTGAAAATCTAGATGCAAGAGACCACATAGCATCTTTATAGGTTGGATGGATGGGGATTGTCAAGAGAAGTGTCAGGAAAGCTAATTTGTGGGTAGTTCATCAAAAGCTTTGTGAGCCATGAGTTTGGATTTTATCCTAAAGTAGTGGTTCTTAAACTTTAACGTGCATTTAAACCATACAGAAATTTTACAGTACAGAAATTTTACAGTGTAGAGAGCCTTATTCACTAGGTTTGTAATGGAGCTTGCTACTCTGCATTTCTCCTAAGCTCTTAGGTATTGCTGATGCTGCAGGCTCATGGACCACACTTTAAATAGCAAGCTCCTAAGGGAAATAGTAAAGGTTTGAGGGAGTTCAAGCAGAACATAAAATACGATCGATATCTGTTCGTCTTCTAGAAAGATCACTTTGACTACAGAATAGAGGATTAACTACAGAAGGGCAAGTTTAGATGCAGGAAGATTTTGTAGGCTATTTTATTCATCATAGTCTACCATAACAGCACCTTAGGCTAGTTGATATCATGGATATGGAGAAAACTGAGCAGATTCAAAAATATTTGGGAGCAAAAAATGAGAATCTTGGAAATAGATTGCACTTTGGAATTGAAAGAGAAAATAGAATAAAGAAAGATTCCTAGGTTTCTGATCCAGTCAAATTTATTGCTATTCAATGTGATATAGGGCACCTGTGGAAGGTGTATAGAATAAAAGATCAAGAGATTTTTTTTTCCTGTGGTTCCACTAGAAACTATTTTTCTTGAATTTTAATGCATTTGGTGTGATGCACCCAAGGAACAAATCCCATCCAGACAGGGCAGATAGTTTGATGTTCTAGCTGTAACATAGCTAGTTTTCAATGTAGACTACACTCTGTTGCCACTTCGGATAGAGCAAATCAGTGGAGTTTCAGTAAGCAGGAAAAATTATTGGATTATTTGCTATGTGAGACTACCAGTTCTGGTTTGTTACTCACAGCTCACATTCTTTCATAGGTAAAACGTGATTAGACTGAAGGGCAGCTTTGCAGTCTTATAACAGCAGCTAGAAATATCCAACATAAGGGAGGATTGAAGAAGAGGATTTTTTTAAATGACCAGATGAAGACATACCTATGAATCAAAAAACCTCAAACATGAGCTGGCAAAAGCCCTAACTACCTACCTCAGTCCTAAGCAGCCCATTCCTGGACAATCTGCCTGTTTACCACTTGGAAGATTTAGCTCTCCCTGTAACGCTAAGTGCTGGTGAGTCTGAGGATAAAGGTGTGGGGAGCAAAATTCTCAGAGCTTCTGTATTGTCCTTCCATTTAATGAGTCACAGATGTTTTCACTTGCAAGGATTTTGTGTTTTGCCAATGCAGTCCATCCTTCTGTCTTGATCTGTATCTCACAATTTTCAATCCATGGTTGTTTGAATCCAAGGATGCAGAACCCATGGATATGGAGGGCTGACTGAATTGGTTTTACAAGTTAATGATGAGATAAAGAATATGTAAGTCACCTAATGGCTTCACAAACTTTTCCCAAGTCAGTCTGTCCTACACCGGCCTCTACTTCCTTCCAACATTGTTCATTTAAACGTCCAACATTTTCCTGGTAAGGCTAATTTTTCACTGATTTTTCTCCTAATAGTTGTGAGGCATCTGATTTTCAGCATCTGGAGGCTGTTAACTAATGCAATTACAGCCAAGAATCTCTTGAGTTTCTCCTGGTTATTATCTTTCTGCTCTGACATTGTTCAGTTACACTCTGTGAGCAGATAAAGGATTATGACAAAACATCTAGCAGTTGGAAAACACTTTTTTTAAAAAAAATTAATTAATTTATTTATTTTTGGCTGTGCTGGGTCTTCATTTCTGTGCGAGGGCTTTCTCCAGTTGCGGCAAGCGGGGGCCACTCTTCATCGCAGTGCACGGGCCTCTCACTATCGCGGCCTCTCTTTTTTGCGGAGCACAGGCTCCAGACGCGCAGGCTCAGTAGTTGTGGCTCACGGGCCCAGTTGCTCCGCGGCATGTGGGATCTTCCCAGACCAGGGCTCGAACCCGTGTCCCCTGCATTGGCAGGCAGATTCTCAACCACTGCGCCACCAGGGAAGCCCCTGGAAAAAGCTTTTAATTCTTACTTTCCCAAACCTACTGATGTTGACAGTCTTTTTTTCTTTTCTCCAATTATTTTCTAAGGCTAACATATTTATTTTGCAACTCTTCATGGTCTAGTGGGATAATTAATTGTAAGTTCAATATTGCTGACTAAATAAAACAAATTATCCAATATGTGAAAATTCAGTTATCACATGGGTGTGCCTTCCGTAGATCAATTTTATGGCTATCCAGAATATTTTATTTTGCAAAGATTTTGTCTACAAAGGAAGGTTCTTAGAGAATATCTAGTGGTTGGAACTTACTACAGTCCGCATATTTCCCTTATGAAGACCTGAGTTTTAGAAGGGTTATTTGACCTTATTAGACTCTCTGAGCCAATTATGGTAGAGCCCAGGATGAATTGTTTGCTTAAGTCAGAGCTTTGCAACTTTCCTCATCATGACAATCACTTGGGGTGCTCATTAAATACAGTTTTTCCTGATTCTAATCCAGAAATGAATTAGAATGTTCAGGAGATAAACCTAGTGTTAGGGTTCTCCAGAGAAACAGAACCAATAGGATAGGTATATATGTGGGTGTGTATTTGTATATACATGGTGATTTATTATGAGAAATTGGCTCACATGATTATGGAGGCTGAGAAGTACCACGATATGCCATCTGCAAGATGGAGGACCAGGGAAGCTGGTAGTGTGATTGAGTCCAAGTCTGAAAGCCTAAGAACAAGAGGAGATGATGTGAATTCAGACTGATGCTGGAGAAGATGAGATGAGCCGTCCCAGCTCCACTTGTGAGGCAGGAAACAAAGAGGCAAATTTCTCCTTCCTCCACATTTTGTTTCAGTCAGCCCTCAGCAGATTGGATGATGCCCTACCATATCTTACAGGGCCTTCTACTTCATTGGGTTCACTGATTCAGGTGCTAATCTCAACCAGAAATCTACTCAAAACACTCCCCCCAGTAAGATATAATCTAGGCACCCATGCCTCACTCATGTTGACACATAAAATTACCCAACCCAACTACACCTTTTGTTAACTTGGCACCCATACTCATCTCCTTAAACCATACTTAAGTTGCAATTCATGAAAATAAGATCATAATTTTGCCTATTGTGCTACAACTCTCCTGTGTACAATTGAAAATGCACTGACTGCTTTTCCAGTAAAGGAGGTAGAGTTCTTGAGTGATGGTTAGTCTTCTCTTTGATAGTCTATAACTCATACTATGATGTTAAATTAACAGTACTTAAATATATGTTGTAAAGTCAATATATTTTACCTTACATGATAAGGAAATAAGAGAGGAAAGAGAACAAGCATGCCTATGTGTGTGTATGTCTGAATGATATAGAAACAGGCCTAATTTCTGCAACTGGTCACATGGTTTTAGCTAGTAATTATAACTACCATTTTCCACTATCCATTCTCTATCCCCTTTTCTTCACCAAGCACCTCAGTTGGTCATGGTTCTTTAACCGGTGGGGTGACCCAAACCTTCATTCCTGAAGGGTCTGGACCACTAGTAGTCCTGCCTGGATTTGGTTAGTGTAGTTTTCTATTGACTTTAATCACACGATATGGTAATATTAAGTAACACCCTAAGAAATTGCCTATATTCAAGACTTACTCTTCCTTGCTGCCATTGTAAAGTAGTAGTCCAATTTCCTCTTGGTATGAGATCAGTTACCCGAGCTTACACTGAAACTCCCTTCTTTGGTGATTTGGAAGCATGAGGAGCCCAAAGTGGCCAGTGGGGTGTTGGCATTATTAACTTCAAGGTCAGTGGAATCATCTCCTGGTGCAAGCATTCCTTCCTCTGGAACTAAAATCTCCAGTCCAGCAGAGTATATAGCCTCAAGAACACAAAGCAAAAATTTTGCTAGAGGTACCAGGGGTAATATTGAGTGGATCCATTGCCATTCCTACTCCTTGACTCCTGGACCTGTGAATCCTGGCTCCGGGAGAAAGAGCACCATATACAGGATGTTGATTTAGAGCATGTACAGCCTTTTGCAGAACCTTGCTACAGCCCTGTGAGGTATCACCACCTTAGTGGCACTATAACTAAGTCTTCAAAAGACCATTACACCATTCAATCAAGCCAGCTGCTTCAGTGTGGTGAGAAATATGGTAAGACCAATAAATTCCATGAGCACTGGCCCATTGTTGCCCTTCTTTTGCTGTGAAGTGATTTTCTTGATCTGAAACAATGCTGTGTGGAATACCATGATGATGGATAAACCATTCTTTAAGTCTATGGATGGTAGTTTTGGAAGAAACATTGAGTGCAGGGAAGGCAAATTTGTACCCAGAGTAAGTGTCTATTCCCATAAGCATAAAACACTGCCCCTTGCATAATGGAAGTGGTCCAGTGTAATCAACCTACTACTAGGGAGTTGGTGCCATATTAGGGACTCAGAATTGGTCTCTGTTGCTAGCAGATGAGGCACTCAGTGGTGGTCATAGCCAGATTGCCTCAGTGTGTGGAAGGCCATATTGCTGAGCCCATGCATAAACTCTATCCCTGTCATCATGGCCACTTTGTTCATGAGCCCATTTGGCAATGGCAAGGGTGGCTGGGGAAAGAGGCTGCCTGGTATCCACAAAACAATTCATCTTATCCACTTGAATATTAAAATTCTCCTCTGCTGAGGTCACCCTTTGCTGAACAATTACATGGGATACAAATATCTTCATGTTTTGGCCCAATCAGAAGGGTCAACCCCTGTACTTCTTCCCCAGATTTCCTCCTCATAAATTTTCCAAACATGTTTCTTCCAAATCCCTGACTATCTAGCCAAACCGTTGACCACAACCCATGAGCCAGTTTATAATCATACATCTGGCCATTTCTCCTTCCAAGCAAAGTGAAAAACCATGTGCCTGCTTGAGGCCAATCAAGTATATAGCACTTTCATTTGATTATGGAGTGTTTCTATGCATGCCCAGCTTTATAGCGTGGTGGATCAGATAATGCCTAGGCTAAACTAGTTATTTCTTGCTCACTAGTTCCAATCAGCTTAATGTCATTGATGTAATGGACCAGTATGATATCTTATAGAAGGAAAAGTGATCAACATCTCTGAGCTAAGTTATTATATAGGCCTAGAGAGTTGTGATATACTCTTGAGATATGACAGTCAAGGTATAATGCCAGCCTTGCCAGCTGAAAAAAAAAATCTGCTCCTGGTGGACCTTATGGAGAAAAGGGTATTTGCCAGGTCAATAGCTGAATACTTGATACCAAGGAATGTGTTAATTTGCTCAAGCAATGAAACCACATCTGGTACAGCAGCTGCAATTGGATTCACTATCACAGTCAAGCTTACGATAATCCACTGTCATTCTCCAAAATCCATCTTTCTTTTGCACAGGCCAAAATAGGACTGTTGAGTGGGAATGTGGTGGGAATCACCACTCCTGCATCTTTCAAGTCCTCAATAATGGCACTGATCTCTGCAATCCCTCCAGGAATGTGGTATTATTTTTTGGCTTACTATTTTTTTATGTAGGGAGACAGGCTTTTGCTACCATAATAGCCCTCACTCCTCACCAGATGATGATTTTATGCACACAAATTTGGGTATTACTGACTTACATTATTGGTAGGCACCAAGTTTGTTATCATATTGTATAAAAGTTTATTAAAATGTTCTCCCAAATATGCATATTCTAAGAAGTAGACAAAATTAATGTAATTACAAGATCTTGAGAAAAGAAATGTTTGGACATTTAAGGTTGGAAGATTCATTGGCTACCTGTAAAGGAGCGCCTAAGTAGATATGATAGCACAGTTAGGAAGTACAGTTAGAATGTGGCAGGTAAATGGAGTTGTAATTGTAAACTATTGCTATATTGGTTATCCTTTTATTTATTTCCTGTTTTAGGTTTGCTATACTGTGAATTATTGGAAAACTTACCAGCAGGTGGTAGCACTGTTTAACAAATATACCCCTGATCACAAAGCAAGCAATTGTGACTGAATTATAGGCTGCGAATGCAGCAAAATTCAAATATGTCAGAATAGTGGATTGTGATCCAGAAAATCTGAGTCCTGGTCCCAGTGGTATTACTTATTGGCCTCATCACTTTGCAAAAATAAATCTCATAGTGTTTAAATAACACTATAAATAAAATTAGTATAATAACAACTGCCTTGGCTTCTGCTGTTTTAAGGGTAGGAATAGAAAATGATCGTAAAAATCATTAAGGAAAGGGTAGGATGCTGTGTAAATGCAAATATCATTTCTCATTTTTTTGTTTTTTTCTTTATTTGTTTTCCAGGCATTAATTTTAAGATGTGTTCTTACTAGTAACAAAGGTAGTCCGAAAAATGTCCAACATGAATGTAAAATGATTTCCCATTGGTCATATGTTCAACTATTTTTTGACCATTTTTCCATTCATTTCCATGTGGTATAAGATGTCAAAACCCATTTTGTTGGGTCTGAGGAAGAGTAGCTCTAGCCTCTGAATCCTTCTTTGCACACCCACTGCTTTCCTAACCTTTGTACACGCATGAACTAAAGAGGAAAAGTCCAAGAGAACACAAATAACTTCAAGGAAATATGTGTTAACATATTTAAAGTATAAGGAGCAAAGTGAGCCAGCATTTACCTTTACTGTGTGCAGAGAAGTGTACTAACCACTGAAAGGATTCAAGGATACAGAATCCAGAGACTTCCAAAAATGAAGAACTTTTTTTTTTTTTGACAGATGCTTACTGATCTCCATCAGTAGACAAGGAAATTTACTAGATCCAGGCTGTATAAGACATACATAATTCTCAAAGTTGAAATTTCTATAGTTGAGTTGAAGATCACCTATCAGCAAGAGTAAACAGATATAGTACAAGGCAGGAGACGAGCCATGAAAGGAAATGCACGACTGGGTGGTGGTTTAGATTAAAGCCAACCTGGGCAAGATTGAAGGAGAGAGGAGAGTCTAGGTGGACATAAATGATACTTACAGAGACAGGTATTTGATGTGAAGGTGATAGAGTATAATAGTTAAGACTATAGTCTTTGGGTCAGAATGATCTGACATAAAGTAATAATTCTACCACTTACAAACTGAGTGACCTTTGGCAAGGTACTCTGATTTTTTGATTCTTCATCTGTAAAATGTAGGTGATAATAGTGCATCTGTTTTATAGAGTTATTGTGAGAATCTATGTGGAATTTAGTGTACAGTAAACTCTAAATGGGGAAGCAAACAGATTTCTTTGTGATGTGTAAAATATATAGAAGAGCAGTTGATATAAGGCACTGAATGCTAGACACTTAAGTTTGTATTTATTATAGTGGACAAAGGGAAGTGTAGATTCTTGTATAGAAAGAGATGTCCATGAAAAGATACTTAAAAGATGTTATAGGAGTTTGTATAGGTGTTTTAGAACAGAGAAGGGGTGGAGGCAACAGAAGGAAGGTCATCTGAAGAGTGTGGATATGAGGTCATATGAGGTTACATTTGAGTAAAGCATTTGGAAAGACTTGGTGAGATCAAGGGAGAGAGAGTATTAAAAAGTTATTCCAATAACTTGAGCCTAGGGAACTAGGGGGATGGTTGTATCTTTGGCAAAAATAAGAGACAGTTTCTTTATGTGTGAGGAAAGCAAATATATTTATTCTCATGGGAAAGAGACTGTAAGAAGACACACAACAACAAGCAGAACGGTCCAAGATCAAGACTGGACATTTCAGTTGGGAATCATCTGCTGACTTTGAAAGTGTTCATTGAAACCAGCTGCTATAGGGTGATTGAAGGTAGTAGAAAAAAAAGGAAAATGAAAAATCACATAAGTATATGCTAAGAAAGACTATCCTTGGATCTGATACAACATTTGAGAAAGTGATAAACTTACAAGCATCACAGCAAGCCAAATTCTGTTTACATGAACCTGGAAGAGCAATTTCCCCTTCCTGTGCAGGACTTTTGCCCAGACCCATAAAGTCCCATCCTCCTTTAACAATGACATGAGTTGACTAATAATTCGGATACTAACACATTATAACTAATTTAGTATCTGGCTGAGGCATGTACAGTAATGTCAAATAGCAGGTACCTCATTTTCTGTTAAATTATTGTGTTCTTTAGAAAAACTTAGTTTCCCCAGGTTTTCCTTGTAAAGAGAATGGAATGTCTCTCTGGAACAAGTTGACCACCCATAAAACATGCAAAAAGATGAAACAGTAAAATTCCTTTCAGAGGCTCTGGGAAGACTTCTCTAAGATCCTATCCCCATAGCTGTTTTGGGCAATTATCCTCGATATCAGAGTTATATGCCACACTTACTTTTACCAGCATGCTTACAACACTGTGTTGGTATTATCATTTTAGAGGTGGCTGTGACCCTGAGTAAAACTAAAGACCTTAAAGACAATAAAAAGGCTATTGAAAATAGCACTATTAAGATCTAATTTATTAAAAGTCACCAATTTTGCAAAATGTATGCATTCTAGTAACCGCTATGGTAGTGGTTCCTGTGTAGAACATTTCCATGACTCTAAAAATTCCTTAGTGTCCTTTTGCAGTCAATCCTCTCCTCACTTCTGGCCACTGGCAACCAATAGTGTGCTTTCTGTCTCTGTAGCTATAACTTTTCTAGGATTTCATATAAACAGAATGATGCAGGATATATTCTTCTGTATCTGATTTCTTTCTCTTAGCATCTTACTTTTACACTTCAGTTTATTGTTGCTTCTATCAGTAATTTGTTCCTTGTTTTTCGTTATTGACTGAACTTCATACTTTATTTGAAATTCATTAGTTTTTCCGTAATATATGTTTCTAGGATCCAATCCAGAATATCACATTACATTTAGTTGTTATGTCTCTTTAGACTCTTTTGGGCTATAACTGTTCCTCAAACTTTTCTTGTTTATGATAACCTTGACTTTTTTGAGGAGTAATAGTTGGATATTTTAAACAGTATCTTGTTTTGGTTTGTCTGGTGGTTTTCTCATGGTTAGACTAGGGTTAAGGGTTTTTCAGAGTATAACCAAGAAGTGAAGTAGTTTTAAATTTATAACATCAAAATGATTTATCACTGATGGTAACAATTCTGATCATCTGGCTAGTTTTTCTGCCCTGAAAAGTCACTTTTCCCCTCTTTCCACTCTGTACTCTAGAAGCAAGTCACCAAGTATAGCCTGTACTTATGTGTGGGGTTATGCTTCACCTTCTTTAAGGGGAGAGTGTCTATATAAATTACTTGGAAATCTCCTGTAAAGGAGATTTGTCTCTTGTCCCCTATTTATTTATTTATTTATATAAGCCTTTATTACATCAGGATAGACTCATGTTTTTATTTTATAATTTGGGTTATCATTGTAATACTACATTATGTATTTGATTGCTCACATTTTCCCAGCTTTGGCAGCTGGGAACTCTTTCACTTATGAGAATACATTCACTCTTTCATCATTAATTACAATGCTGGATATAGATGTTTTATAGATGTGCTTTATCACTTTGTAAAAGTTTGCCACTATTTCTAATTTTCTGAGACTTAAAAAATTTAGAATAGATGTTGGAGTTGGGAAAATAGTTTTTGTGCATCGATTGAGGTGATCATATGATTTTTTCTTTTTAATTAACAAATACTATGAGTTGCATTCATTGATTTTTTTCTCTTTTTTGGAATGTTAAATCAACCTGATGTTCCTGAGAAAAGCTTCACTTGATCATGATTCTTAACCTTTTTCATATAGCTTGATTTGTTGAAAATTTTAGAACCTTTGCATATATGTTCATGAGGGATATTAGTCTTCTTTTTCTTGCAGTGTCTTTTTCTGATGTTAGTATCAGGGCCTCACAGAATAAGTTGGAAAGCATTCTCTCCTCTTCAATTTTTTGAAATATTCTTGTGTAGAATTGGAATTAATTATTTCCTAAGTGTTTTGTAGAATTCACCTTTGAAGCAAACTGGATGTGGAATTATCAGTGTAGGAAGGTTTTTGATTACAAGTTACATTTCTTCAATATATATAAGGCTATTCAAGTTATCTATTTCATCTTTAGTGAGCTTTGTTTGCCTATATATTTCAAGGAAATTGTCCATTTCATCTAAGTTTTTGAGTTTATTTCCATGAAGTTTTTCATAAAATTTTCCTTTGCTTTTAATATCTGTAAATCTATATTGATGCCATATCTCATTTCTGATATTGGTAAATGCCTTTCTTGCTCAGTCTGGTCAAATGTTTATAAATTTTATTGAACTTTTCAAAAAACCAACTTTTGGTTTAGTTGATTTTTCTCTATTTTTTCTTTGTTTTCTATTTCATTGATTTTTTTTCCCTCTGATAATCTTTTATCTTCCTAATTTGGGTTTAATTGACTTTTTCTAGTCTTTAGTTGGAAGCTTAAGTCATTGATATTTAAGACCTTTTTCTTTTCTAACATAAGCATTTACTGCTATAAAGTCTTCATGAAAAACAGCTTTAGCAGTATGTCACCAATTTTGGTATGTTGTCTTTTCATTTTCATTCAGAGAAAAATACTTTGTAATTGCCCTTTTGATTTCTTCTCTGACCTATCAACTATTTAGAAGTGTTATTTACTATATGGGCTTACATACCATAAAATGGTCCCATTTAAACCTTAGAATTCAATGGTTTGTTTTGTACTTTTATATAGGTATGCAAGCATAGCCACAATCTAGTTTGACACTTCCATCACCTAAAAAGGTTCCTGATGTCTACTTGCAGTAAATACTGGTTTTCATTCCCAGCTCCTGACAATCACTAATCTACATTCTATCTTTATAAAGTTGCCTTTTCTGTGTATTTTGTATCAACAGAAACATAATGGGTCATTTAGAGGTATGTTGTTTAATTCCTAATATTTGTGAATTTCCTGTATTTCTTTCTGTTATTGATTTGTAATCATGTACTTTGCATGATTTTAATTCTTTTAAATTTACTGAAGCATGTTTTATGGCCTGGTGTATAGTTTATTCTGGAGAATGTTGTATCTACACCTGAGAAGAGTGTGTGTTTTTTGTGGTAGGTGGAGTATTCTAGAGATGTCAGTTATGTCAGGTTGGTTGATAGTGTTATTCAAATCTTTTATATCCTTGCTGATTTTCTGTCTAGTTCCTCTTTTCATTATTGAGAATGTAGTATTGAAATGTCCGATTTTTATTATTGAGATCTGTATTTCTCCCTTCAATTTTGTCATTTTTTTTACTAGATGTATTTTGGGGATATGATGTCCGGTACTCATGTTTTGATATTCCTTATTTTTCTGTTGAATTGACCATTTTATCATTCTTTGGTCTGAATGTATATTTTCTTCTGATACTGATATGGTCATTTGAACTCTCTTATGATTACTGTTTGCCTGGTACAGCTTTCCCCATTCTTTCACTTTAAGTCACTTTGTGCCATTCAATCTAAAGTTTACCTCTTGTGGATAGAGTACAGTTGTATTACATATCTATTTGGTCTCAATTTACCAATCTCTGCCTTTTGATTGGAGTGTTTAATAGATTTACATTTAGTGTAATTATTGATATAGTTGGATTAATGTCAGTCACTTTGCTATTTACTTTTCCTCCTTTACTACCTTATTTGGCTTTAAGTAGATCTTTGCTGGAGTATCAAATTTTTTTTTTTTTTTTGAGTTAGTTTCTCAATGGCTTTTTCCCTAGGGATTATAGCATCTTAATTAAAAATAATCTGCTTCAGATTATTCCTAACTTAATTGCAATAAAATGAATTTTGCTCTAGTATAGTTCCCTTCCCTCATTTATCCTTTGTGATGTTATTGTCATATATATTTACCCTTAAATATTATATGATAGAAGTTATAAAATATAGTTTTATAATAATCTTTTATACTTACATTAGTCAAAAGAAGAAAAAAATATTCTTACTTTCTCTTATATTTATCTAAGTAATTACCTTTCCTAGTATTCTTTATTTCTCCATGGATTTAACTTACTGTCTGATGACACTTCCTTTATGCCTCAAAGATTACCTTTAGTATTTTGTGTAAAGCAGGTTTGCTAGCAATGAATTATTTGGAAATGTCTTCATTTACCTTTTTTGGAAGAATGGTTTGAATAAAGAATTCTTGATTGCCTTCTTTTTTATATCATCTAGGCCTTAGTGTTGTTAGGAGGATCTGGTCTGGTTCTCACAAGTAGTCCATGATATTCTCCTATTGAATGTAACAATTTCACAGAGCACCAGCATCACGAAGTCACTCTGTCACTGTATGGATCAAGATCAAAACAAAATTATTCAATAGTCATGTCTGGACAGAGATGAAAAAGAAAACATTGCCAAAACCACAAAAATGCTCAGACATATCCCTCCCATTGTTAATATGAGTAACTATTGCTGCTTCACCAATTATAAGTTACTCTTGTTTCATTCTTCCTATTTTGCAGATAAGAAAAATTTTAAGATATAATCATAAAATTTCCTCCACTTCATGACATCATCTAATCCTTAACCAAGCCACACTTCCTTGATCCCTCTTCCAAATCACCTAACACAAACCCAAATCCTGTAACACCCTTTTACTGAGACACTCCATGGTTCCCCATGATGTGTGGCCTCCTCCATTACAACACATTATAAAACTAACTTTGTTCAACTATACATGAATTCCTAGTCTCTTTGGCCAAAGGGCATTGACACCTGAATTAGAAAGGATGAAAGTTAGGATGGGCAAAAACATATCAGTTAAATGCAACCAAAACTAAAGTATGGATCATAATATTAATATCAGAAAAGTTTTAATTCAAAGTTAATATAGGTGAACAATAAAGGATAAGATTTATAGTAAAGACTTAAGTCAAAAATTTGTCATTCCTCAAAAATCTGTCATTCCTCAAAAATGGCATAAAAATAAAAAAAGATATTCCTGGATTATTCTAGTTCTAGATTAGCAGTCAGCAAGATTTTTTTGTAAAGGACAAAATCAGTAAACATTTTTAATTTTGCAGATCAGATATCTACAAGTATCAACTTTGCCATTTTAGTATGAAAGCTGCCATAGTCAATACACACACAAATGGGCATGATTGTGTTTCAAGAAATGTTAGCTTATGGACACTAAAATTGGAATTTTATATAATTTCATGTGGCACAAAAAATTCTTTTGATTTTTTTTCTTCAATAATTAAAAGACATGAAAATCATTCTTGGCTTATGGGATATACAAAAGTAGGTGATGGGCCAGGTTTGGCCTGTGTGCCTTGCTTGCTACCCCTTCTCTAGATCATTGTATGGCTCACTGCCTCACATCTTTACTGTAATGTTACCTTCTCAGTAGGGGTCTTCCCTACTTACCTTCTAATAACAGCACTCTCTTCTACCCCCTTCTCTACTTTTTGTTCCCCTATTGGACTTAAAATAATTAAATAAACTGTATATTTTATTCATTTGTTTGACTGACCGCTCCCCCCACTAGACTGTGCATTCCCTGAAAATTAGAATTTTCAGTTTTGTTTACCATTTCAGCCCCAGGGTCTACAAAAGTGTCTGGTGTGTTGTATTCACTTAATGAATATCTGTACAATGAATACATCAGAACCTGTAGGAAGAATCACACAGCAGCAGATGACAGTAGTCACCTGGGCCTAGGGTTGGTCAAATTTCAATGTCTCCAGTTTGAGAATATACATGAGAGATACCTTTAGCTCCCAGTTTTGAGGACACTCAGAAAATATCTTGGGGAAGCCAAGGGCATGGGCATGAGGGCTAAAAGAATGAGCTTTTAATTCAGTGGTCTGAGATACCAGAAGAGATTTTTCAAATCAGGGAATTTAGTGTAAAAATCTAGTTTGGATTAAATTTTTATTTCTTGATACCTAGCTGGTAAAGTTTTACAGATAATATTATATCAAATATAGATAGAAACTATAATTTTATTGTCTGAGTTCTTATATCAGTAATTTATTCATTCTTATTTTAATTAAAAAAAACTTCGAGAAGGGTAGAAAGAGTATGTTAGCAGTGGTTGCCTTACAGGAGGAGGACTGGGGATTTAACTCAGGAGAACTTACTTTTCATTTGGATTGTTTAAATAGCATTTAAAGGGAGGCTCTAGAATTTTCATATGCTGGAGTCTTAGAATGCTAATCTGATTTGAAGATGGGTAGGTAGAAAGCTGTTTTGGATAGGTTTGTACAGCAAACACAATTTCATTGCTTAGAGGAATGGTTTGGGAAGTGTGATGGACATCATGGGGGTCTAAAGCCCCTTGAAACCCCTTTTGGGGGTTTGATATATCGTTTGTATATTTTCTTTATTTTTTTAAAGTAGAGATGAAAATAGAAAGTAGGTCACAGTATACAAATCAGAATGTCAAATATCCAGGAAAAATATTTTTCAATGATCTGTGCCCTTATTTCTAGAACAACCAAGAGTAAAGTGTGTTAGTTTCTAATGTGTGTTCCTCATTTGCTTAGAAGCCTAAGCAAAGCTGTTAGGATGTTTTCCTGCAGATCTATTGTAAAGGAGTGTAAGACGTTCCAAATAGATAACTACTGGTTTATGAAGTGACCTACGACGATGGGACTTCTGAACAAGATGATTGTTCGAGCTACAGTTTGAGCTACAGTTATGTTCTTTCACGTGATTGTAGAGCTATGGTGCAGTACAAAGTTTATAGTATTTGGGAATATGTTTCCCATTCCATTACTAGAGTGTCATTGCTAAGGAAGAACAGAAAAAAAATGGGGTGGGATGTGGACTTGAGTACATTTGTGTTTCTGGAGTCTTGAGTTAAGATTCTGAATATCTAGATAAAGAGATAGGCACAGGCATAGATATAGATTATAGGTAAATTCACTTCTTATTCCTGTGATCATCTTCCTTGGCAATGGCAATCTATTAGGATGGGGAAGATATTTCAGACACTGTAAACTTCATATCCCAGTATACCTCTGTAACTAGGTGAAATTAAAAAAAAATAGGTTGATAGATATTTCTTCAGAGTTTAAAGTGGTAGGTAGCTGTTAACTAAAATAGTACAATTGAAACCATGGTTTCAGAACAATATAGGTTAAATAGACTTTTGAAAATTTGAAAGGGGAATGAATCTCATTTACAGCATGGTTTTTGTGAGAATAAATTCCAAATACTAAACTATTTATATTCCAAGGAACATTTAAAATATACCCCTTTCATAAGCTTGAGGCTGCCTGCCTGTGGTCTCTTCTCCCAGAGAACAAGATTTGGCTACAAGGAACATTTTCACCATTCTTGGAGCTTAGTGTAGCTGTTGAGCTAAGTTACTTAGAAAGGAAAGAAAAAAAAAAGTGATGTGGGGTGGCATATCGAATGCTACCTGGGCACCTTAGAAACACAGGACTGCACTGAATTTGAAAAGACTGACATTGTTATTTCCTTTTTTCCTGACCCCCTGATAAGAAGAAACTTCCCTGGTCCTTTTAGGGGATGCTTGATCAGGCTCAGCAAAGAATGACCCCACACAGACCTAACAGGGACCCTTGGGCAGTAGATGGAATTTCACAGGCAATTCATCGTCCCCTTCCCTGTACTTCTGATGCATGATCTTCCTCCCTAACTGCCAGTTTCTGGAGGCTGAGAAAAGTTTTCAGTATATGTCTATAGTCCCTAGAAATGCGTCCATCTTGGATAACACATTTCCCTAATTCTAACTTGTACATAGTTGCTCTGTTTAATAATAAAGATGTGGCTGTAAAGATACATTTCCATTTACTTTATGGGTGTTTCTCACCTCAATAAGTCAAGACCATAAATTTTTTATATCATTTTAAAATCTTCTTAATATGTTTCTTCCTAATACTAAAGTGTTAAATAGACAGTCATCTTTTAGAAAAAAGCATGAGGAAAGCACTGTATCAAAATAGTAAAATAATCAAAATGCATACTATTCTTCTTTATTGCAGCCTGCAGGCTCAGATAACACACAAATGAGCAAGTCGTTTAAGAAGATAGAAGTATCGCTCACCTTCAGGCTTGGAACTATCTTTATGGTTTCTAACTTTAAAATGTTACTCTAGTTTGTTGCAGTATTTCAGATTCTGTCCTTCCACAGTCCCGGCCTAAAGTGGACGTAGATCCTATTATTACCAGCCAGCTTAATCACACTCCCCTGTGCAAGCTCTTTCAGCCAGCAAAACAAAGTTCAGTTTCAGACTTTCAAGCTTCTCCCAGTTTCCCACGTTTACATTAGAGATCATGCTCTTAAAAGAAACTTTTAAACTAATGCAGTTCCTTTTCACCTTATATCCACTCCAAAGCTGCCTCTCCTTTGAGACCATGTTTTCCAGTCCCTCAGTGGGGAATTTTCAAAATTTTAATCTCAAAAGGCTTTGCTCAGTATGTTTAGAAGCTGGGTTCATCAGCTCCATACATATCTATTGCCTGTCTAAACTAACCTTGACCTGTCTGCCTAGCTCATGTCTCCATCTTAAAATGTCTCCCTCCTCCCAAGAAGGCTCATTTCAAAATCATGCTTTATCAGACTTCCCTGGTGGTGCGGTGGTTAAGAATCCGCCTGCCAATGCAGGGGACATGAGTTCGAGCCCTGGTCCAGGAAGATCCCACATGCTGCAGAGCATCTAAGCCCATGTGCCACAACTACTGAGCCTGCGCTCTAGAGCCCACGAGCCACAACTACTGAAGCCCTTGTGCTTAGACCCTATGCTCTGCAGCAAGAGAAGCCACTGCAATGAGAAGCCTGTGCACCACAATGAAGAGTAGCCCCGTTCGCCGCAACTAGAGAAAGCCCGTGCAGAGCAAAGAAGACCCAACGTAGCCAAAAGTAAATAAATAAATAATAATTAAAAAAAGAACCTGGCAATAATAGCCTAGTTTAAAAAAAAAAAAAAAAGCTTTATCTCAAGTGCACACAAAACAACTTCCCCTTGAATATTCGAATTGGAAGCCTCACTCATATAGGGCTATAGAAAGAATTATTCTAGGTAACACTCTGCACTTCAGTTCAAAGGACAGTTCTTAGGGTATACTGAAACATCCCTTTGTCTCTCCTCCTCTTTCTTTAAAAACAATTGCACAAGCAAAATCCTTACTTTGAAATTTACCTGACAACACAAGCAGAAAAATGAACATGAATGAAAGGTGTGGTAGGCAGAATCATGGCCCCTCCAAAGATGTCCATGTCCTAATTTGTGGCACCTGTAAATATGTTACCTTACATGGCAAAATGGATTTTGCACATATGATTAAATTAAGGACCTCGAGATGGGGAGATGATCCTGAATTATCCAGGTGGACCCAGTATAATCGCAGTGGTCCTCCTGAGTGGAATAGGGAGGCAGGAGGTTGGGTGTCAGAGTCAGAGCTTTGAAGATGTTGCTGCCTTTGAAGATGCTGTGAGGAAGGGGCCACAAGCTAAGGAATGTATGTGTCCTCTAGAAATTAAAGAAAACAAGGCAAGGTTCTCCCCTAGAGCCTCCAGAAAGGAACGTGGCCTTGTTGACACCTTGATTTTAGCTCAATGAGACTTGTGTCAGACTTCTCACCTCCAGAAATGTAAAATAATAGATTTGTGTTGCTTTAAGCCACTAAGTTTATTGAAATTAAATTTGAAATCGAGTAAAACTAAAATCTAATACAATGGGGTAAGAGGACTTTAGATTTCTTTAGTAAGGTGTATGAATATTCGAATTCTTCAAGTAGACAGCCGAGAAGCTGTCTGCCATGTAACATTATGTGTATATGTGCATATCTGTATGTACATATTTTATATATTGGCATACACATATATGTATACATATGAGTTGAGATATATAAATATATATGCCATAAATTAAAGTATTCTGAAAATAATTTAAGTCAAAAAGCAATACTTCATGATGTGCTGCAATGATAATTACCTTCTTAGTTTCATAATCCTTTCTGCCCAGCAAAATTAAACATAAAGCATATTTATATACACTGTAACTTAGAGCCCTGTCACCTGTGTCTAAAGGAGAGGCCTCCTGTTCAGTTCTGCAGAAAGCCCGCTGTTACGGTTTACCAACCATTATATAAACACTGGGAGTTTGGATAAGATTCGAAAGTAATAGTTCATGGGTTTTCATAGTCTGAAAATTACCTGAAAACTTACTCTCTGTAGATAAACTAATAACATAAAAATTCAGAAGCTCTGTAATGGTAAAAGTTTGTTTTTCAATTTTTTTTTTTAAATCAAAGAATTAATTCTAATCATTGAATTAATATTTAATTAGGATTTATGTACTTGGTTATAAAAGTGGCTGTTTTTAGTGAACCCAAGATAATCATTTATGTTCCTAATTTCTTTTGTTTTTCTTAGCTTTCTTTCCAAGTCATTTATTAATAAAATATTATAAATGTTCATTTTAAGTAATACTGAGTAATAATAACTTTGTAAGTCCTGGTAGCTGTCAAGTGCTCAAGGAAATGTATTAATTCTGGTGGAATAACTTTGTTTATAATACTGTTATGTTATTGGTAGCATAATAATGAGAAGGCTAAATGGTTTAATTGTGATGCAGACATAATTTAGGAGTTAAAGTTTTTATAAAAATGGCACATGCCCATTATAAACTTCAAATAAAATGAAAGAGTACAAAAAAAGAGCAAAACAAGTTATTTCAAATATTGATGTATTACATATATTTGGGTAGAAAAATAAATAGATAAAAACATAACAATGTAATTATATTGCACGTGATATTTCCAGTAAAAATTTTAGATTTTATTTCACTAAAATGTAATAGTTAACTACACATTTGAAATTGAAGGAAATGCTGATGTCTGATAACTGTTTCTTTACCACAGAAGCTATTAATTTTTTAAGACGTGTTTTAAGGTCATGAAAAATGATTAGAAGAATGTTCAGGTTGGAGTTATTAGTTAGACAGTATGAACATTCATTATGGTAAAAGATGAGAAAATGGTGTTCTTATACTTCGGTTTTCGCTCCCTTGACTGTGGCAGACAGATTGTAGGGTGGCTCCCACTTCTCCCCACCTCCCCCTGCT
This sequence comes from Balaenoptera ricei, assembly GCF_028023285.1. Taxonomy (NCBI): domain Eukaryota; kingdom Metazoa; phylum Chordata; class Mammalia; order Artiodactyla; family Balaenopteridae; genus Balaenoptera; species Balaenoptera ricei. Next base: position 107,818,205 of record NC_082641.1, read on the forward strand.
CTTGCCCTTGTGTGATCCCCTCCACCTCTGATTTACATCTAACCAGCAGAACACAGCAAAGGTTAAAGGATGTTACCACCTTGATTATGCTGCATAAGCTTTTAATGTCCGTCTTGCTAGGTGTCAGATCCTTGAAGACTGTTGCAGCAAGAGCCTCAGTTTCTTGCTGGCTATTGCCCCGTGCTGCCCTCGCTTTCCTCCTTATGAGTCTTTTTAGAAGACAGCTCACAAAATAGTTTCTTGATTCATCAAAGCCAGCAAGGAAGAGAGTTTTAGTAAAACAAATTATTTCACTTGCAGGTGATTTTATTTCTGACAAGTGAATGAAACTGACTTCTAAGTCTCATTCTATCCTTCAAATTCTCCCTATTGCTCACCCTAGGGATTGGAGGTAGTAAAAGAGTCTGGGTAGTGAGGGCTCAGAGGTTGTAAGACTTCACATACAGCTTGGCAGGCAAGCTTCTTACAACCAGGAATCTTGTTATTTTGATATTTGCTCATCTCTTAAAAAGCCATCAGTCATTTGAACCAATCTCATGGCTGTCTGATAATTTACTTGTGTTTAGAAGAAACTGCAGTAAAATTCTCTGAGTTTGTTCTTAATTCCAGTGGTCATAGTTACTTAATTTCAAAAACATTTATCTGCTTAATCATGGAACTTAATTTGTATAGTTAACATTTGAAATTTTTTTTTTTTTTTAAATTTGTGGCTGCGTTGGGTCTTCGTCGCTGTGTGCGGGCTTCCTCTGGTTGCAGCTAGCTGGGGCTACTCTTCGTTGCCGTGAACAGGCTTCTCATTGCGGTGGCTTCTCTTGTTGCAGAGCACGGGCTCTAGGCGTGCGGGCTTCAGTAGTTGTGGCGCACGGGCTTAGTCGCTCTGCAGCATATGGGATCTTCCTGGACCAGGGCTCAAACCCATGTGCCCTGCATTTGCAGGCAGATTCTTAACCACTGCGCCACAAGGGAAGTCCCAGCCTCTGAAATTTTTGCCTGACCTACATCCTTTTTCCCTTTGTGGTTTAGTTTCTGTAATTCTACTAGATTGCTGTTGGGCTGTCAATCATGTGGTCCCACTTCCGCTGCCACAGGGGTGTGAACATGAGTCAGCACGATTATGCCACGACAGTGGACTGGGGAGTATTGGTGTGCTCAGAAAAAACCACAGTCATTTTGGGAATTGCCGTAAATATTGGCGAAGTTATTGGAGTTTTTATTTAAACAAATTTGAGTCAAGTTTCTGTCACTTGCAACTGAAATAATTGTGACAAATATAATTTGTTTTGCATTTGGAAATCTTAATAAACACCTTTGTTTTTGGCTTCTTCATTAAAGTAGATATATTTGATGTGATTCCCTGAGAATTCTACCCTAATTTAATTAATTAAATCGGTTACTGAAGTAAGGAAGTATGAGTAGATCTCTTATTCTGTGTTCTAGACTGCCTGAGAAATACCCAGTGAAAGTGTTATTAGTTCTCCTTCTCCTCAAAGATATATAGAAATTATGTTTAATGTAGCCAAACATCTTTGTAATTTTTAGGGCATGAATGATGCTCACATTCAAAGGCTAATTTGTTTTTAATAGTCTAAAACACATTGTTGTAATCACACATACATTTTTGACTTGCACAAAAGAGTGAGATTAAGTAGAAAGTGAACATTTTTAGTATTGAAGGTGGACTTTATGAGATGAAATGGTCAGAAATATTTGTCAAATATAATACCGTGAAAATAGTGATTTTACATTTTCCAGGATATTTTGATCTAATTGTGTCAGCATAACCATGTAGTTTCCTTGCTTTGTAAATATTCTGCTTTTAAACATTGTGAAATGTTACTTCACTTCGTAAGTGCTGAGAAGATAGTTCTTTGTGATCAGAAGAGGGATGTTAAAGGCTTGTTTAAGTAAAATTGTAAATCTGTCCTTTTCGTGTTGCTGTTTTACCTTCAGATGCTACCCACCCTTTATTCTAACTGCTTCATTCACTGATTTTCATTCCTCTATTCACTTATTAAACTCATATTTATTAAGGACTTATTTTATGCTACATATTAGAAATAAAGTAGTTTAATAGATATGAACCTTTACCTCATGCGGTAACGGTCTCATAGGGGAACACAACACAAGCACACATAAAATTCCAGCTCAACAAGCGTCGTGGAGACTCTACGAGCTCTGTAAGTATCAGAAATGTGGGAGAACAGGCAGGGAAGGTGTCTATGAGGATGTAACCCTTGGGCTGCAAACTGAAGAAAGCATGGGAGGAATTGGGGGGAAGAGAGACTGGAGGAGTGTTTGAGGTAGAGAGAAGAGCTTGTTCAAAGACCCTGGGAAGTGTACACTCACACATTAGGGACTCAAAGAATACAAGGGTGGCTGGATGGATGGCCGGTGGCGGGTGCTTCACGGTGCCAGGTGAACCTGGGAAAGACTGTGAAGTGTTTTACTCCATGTTGAGCAGTGTTTTGGTTTATTTTGAAAAAAAGGAGATCGCTGAAGTTTTTAGGGTGACATGTTGCTTTGCATATTGAAAAGATGACTCTGTGGTGAGGGGAAACAAAAACAAAAACAAACCAACGCAACGGGCATTGTCTCCAGAACTAGAGACAGTGAACGCTTGCACAAGTTCAGGAAAAAAGTGGATGGTGCCTTGGATTGGGGGTAGGGAGGGGGATGATGGTAGCCATGGTAGAGATGGACTAGATGGGGAAGAAGATAGATTTGCAAAAGATTTATAAGATAAAATCCACCATATTTGGTGGTGGGCTGAATGGCAATGAAGGATGGGAGAAAGAGCTTTCAAAAATAATTGTTAGTGGTATTCCTTTCAATGGATGATGCTTTATTTAATCTATTAGATATTTAAGCTTCTGATTTTTTGTTATTACAATAAAACTGGACATTAAATTAAAAAAAAATAATTGTTAGGATTCTACCTTTGTGCAAATAAATGGACACTGATGTCTTTAACTGAAGTAAAGAGACATTCTCCTCTCAAGTCTCACAACATTTAGAATCACTTTTCCTGTGAACGGTCTTCCCTTCCCTCACTTGATCAAAACTTCCATGTTCTCCTAGATACTGTAACCTGAGGGTGAATTACCCAGACCAAATTAATATAAGTTACCATGTGGATGACTGATTCACCAGATGGTGCAACAAAGGGAAATGAAACATTTTGGGTACTATAGGGCAGAGATTTCAGGGCATGAGAAATTTCAGTGCTTCTCTTTTCCTATTATTCAGGTTCATCTAGAAAACATGACAGAAGCCCCTAGATATCACGTGAATAAGTATATTGAGGTAGGATGTTATTCCAATATATTCCTCTTTCAGTATCTTACATTATTAATATGTAGTAGTTGAAAAATACCAGCTGTTTATCATTCCAAACAAATGATGTATGTCTGAGTGTAAACAGAGTGTAAGTAGAAAGCCATATTAAGTCTCATAGCACTCTAACTTGTTTGATTGATAAGAATTTGAGAATCCATTTTTCATTTTCTCCCAGACTTACAAAAACCAACTTTAACTCTTTGTAACTTATTTTTACTTTTTGCACTGTTTAAATTCAAGATGAGTTTAAATCATTAAAACTCTCAGCGTCATGAGACACTTATTTTAAAGCTGATGTTTCTTATTATCAAATAATACCTGCTCATGTTAGAAAACAGAAAAAAGGATTTGTGGTTGTGGAATACAGGAACTTACTACTTTGTTAGAGGAGGTGTAGACAGAACAGGCAGCCATTCTGACCGAAATCTGGGACCACTTTGTCAGCAAATCTCTTCTAGGCATATGTCCCAAAGACACTGTCTCCTGGGCTCCTAAGAGAACATGAGTGAGGATGTTTAATGTGGTGCCACCTGTTGGGGTGGGGGACTGGAGACCCACTGGGGGCATGGGTAGCTGAAATGGGTGGATGTAAATAATGGAGAGTTGTGCAACAGTTAGAAGCAATAGAATATATATACGCACACACGGCTGTATGGGTGCACCGTAAAGCATGATGCTCAAGGGAAAAAGGAAGAAGAGTATGAAATACATAACCTGATAACATTGATTAAATTAAACAATACAGTTTTTAGAGCACACCAAAACTAAGACACACCATAAACACATTAGAATAGCTGTCTATGAAGAAGGACAGGGGAATGGGAGCAGGGAATGAGGATAAAATGGAGTCAGTAGTTAAATAAACAAGAGGAAGAACTGAGCAGATCAGCGGTGATAATATCCAGTGCACTGAGGTTTCTGATTGATTCTTTTCTCCTCACCTGAAGTTCCCGCATCATGAAAGATAAAAATGCTTGTGTTAGAAATTACATAAAGGTGCAAAGAAGGAAATAAGATATTCCTACCATCCTACTGTTTAGGAATTCCTGTTTATATGTTGCTTTCTTTCTTTCAAATCGAATTTAATGCATTTTTACAGTTAAGAACATAATAACTACACAATTTTATATCTCCCCCCCCCCCCCCCCCCCACTTAACAGTACAGAGTAACAGGTAGTGAAGTCTGGTATAGAGTTTTGTAGTTCTGATATTTAGTAGCTTTGTTATCTTGGGCAAGTTGAGTAACCCTTCTAGTGACGGTTGCTTTATCTATAATAGCAGGTAATGATTTCTACCTCCCAAGGTGGAAGTCTGAAGATTAAATGAGATCATGCCTGAATGGTGCCTAATTCGCTGCTGGCACAGAGTTGGGGCAATTTCTGTTTCCAGGAACATTTCCTCAAGCTGGTTTTAAAAATAAATACATTGTAGTATTTCTCTTACACTAAACACACAAATCTCTTATTCCTGGATATTTAGATTGCTTTAAATATTCTATTATTTAAAAAAATTTTAAGACCACCTATACACTTAAAATTTTATCATATCTTACTTCCTTAGGAGATTTGTAATTGTTGACCAAAAACTGTTGACATGTTTAAGGCTTTTGATAATATAATGCTCCATTTTCTCCAATAAGCTAATACCACTATAATCCTCAAATTCACTTTTCTAAACCACAAATTTAAAATTTTCTTTCTCAGATTTTCTGTCATCATATCTTTGTCCTTTCTTTCTAAAAGATTTGGCTCCAGTAAGATACCATTTTTATATACCTCCCTCTCTTTTTCCTCCCACTGTTTCCTTAAGTTCCAGATATTCTTATTAGTTTGGGGCTATGATTCCATGTTTGATAGGGGCTATATTCTGTCTTTTTATTGAAAAAAAAAGCATGTAATTGGGAATATTTTTCCTAAGTCATTTTTGATCCTAAAAACTGGATTTTCAGGACTTATTTTCTTTAGGCTTTTGGAGAAAGTCTTGAATACTACCATCACCTTTTCTATACCTAAATTTTACACAAGGCAGAGACAGACTGTAATTTTCTTTGTTCTAATAGCCATTATTTTAGCATTTTGAGTAAGTATGCTTTAAACATTTTGTATACAATTGGACATTCATTCATAGTTTTCATATATAATATTTAGGGTAACAAAGCAGTGTTTAAGATCACTTCTTAGTCTATTGGGAGACATTGTCTATAATACTTGTAATTCAACCCCAGTGTCAAAACATCCAGGAAAAGTTGCTTAGATATCTTTCCTTCATCTGCAAACAGACAAAATCAGGGAGTGTTTATCCCATGATAAGTGCATGGGATAAATTTATACACAGGAATTAATCAGCCTTCACTTACTGAGCGTAGAGTATGGGCAGCAAATTATATGAGATACAGTAGAAGAATGGAAGGGAATAAAAGGCCTGTGCCTTTCCTTCCAAGAACTTTTAATCTGGTTGGGGTAGATAGGACAACATAGAGAAAAAGAGAACTAATGTTATAATGTACCATGTGTAGTGTCTGGGAGTGGAAGAGATCGTGCTATAGGGCTTTCGTGGAGAAAATGTACAGACTGGAGGAGTCCGAGAAAGTGTTAGGCCAGCTGAGGTCTGAGGAACAGCTAGAATTTAGATGGATGAAAAGAAGGATGATGTGTGCAGTGGATGAGAGTGGTGGGGGCTTGGAGGAGGGAGGAAGGTCATAGTAGGTCACAGTGTTCCAGGAATCCTAGCAGTGTGACCAAACTGGACAGCAGTAGACAAAGCTCTTACTGACCCTGTAAGGTGGAATGGGGTTGGGCTCTAGGGGCCAAAATTCCCCCTTGAAACACGGAGCTCTCTGCCACACATGTGAGGGAGCATTCTCTAAACAATTTAAGCTTGCAAGTTTATCAGTGAATCAATTTAGTCACTGGCCAGTGTACAAATGAAAACCAGAACATTTTCTATACTTGGTATTTGATGAGGGTTTTCACTTGTTCAGTAATAATTTCTTCTATTCACAGTTGCTATCTGTTCCAAGTAATATTTCAATGAGCAAGTGAGGGAGGGTAGGCAGGAAGGAGAGGGAATGAAGAACTAAGAGTGGTAGGAAAAGACCTAATAAACCATGCCAAGAGCAGCTGTGCTTTGGACTCAGTAGGGGCGCGTGTTCCAAGAAAAGTACTTTAAGAAAATGAGATTAAAACCAGGGAGATTATGCAGATAGAAATCAAAGTGGAACTTGGAATTTCCAAAAGATTGACAACCAAATGACAGTGGCAAGAAGAAAAACCCACTCCCTACAAAAAAAAAAAAAAAAAAAAAAAAAAATCACTAGAAGCCAAGTTCAGCCAGGAAAATCGAAGCGACAGAGTGCTGCTTCAGCATTTTTATTCATTCTTAACAAAATGGGAATCTTACCAGTAAGTTTCAAGGCATGATTGATGAGAATGGGGATAAGCATTTGCCATAAATTACTCAAGTTCTATTGTAGAGAAACAGTATGTGTGGTCAGCTTCTGTGCTTTATTGTTGCAGTGTCGAAACTGTAATACTGCTTGCCTCATGTCTTAGGTTACATTACAGAACTTTTGCTGGGAATGTAGAAGGTTGAAACCTTGAAACCTACTTAATAGACTTTTTAATCTAAGGTTACATAGTTTGCTTGTGGCAATCCTAAAAAAGAAAGTTGTGTTCTGGAGCTTTCGTTGAGTATGCTTTAGAAATTTTACATAAAATTGGCCATTTATTTATAGTTTTCACATACAGTATTTAGGATAGCAAAGCAGTGTTTCGGATAACTTCTTAGTCTGTTGGAAGACATCATCTACAACATTCGTAATTACAGATTTTAGAGAAGAATTCACTTAATATTTGTGTCACTTAATATTTGGGTCACCTTTAGAAAGATGACTGTTCATTTACACAGATTCAAAATGTTACAAGTAAAAGAAAATAAGAATTATGAACATTTTAAATCTAGGCTTTCTCTGAGTGAATTCAGGTTTATTCAGCAGTGCCTAATTTCTGCTTCTGTTGGTTTGACTATTTGTGATGTAAACTTGAACAAGGTTATCTAAGGCATCCCTCACAGTGTTTGTTAGAGATCAGCAATGTTTTTCCATAAAAAAAGAGCTAGTAAATATTTTAGGCTGTCTGGATGGAGTAGGTGGTCTCTGTCAGAACTACACATCTCTGCTGTTGTAGCCCAAGAGCAGCCATAGACAAGGGAATAAATGAATGTGATAATAAACTTGACAAAAACAGATGGTGGGCCAGATTTTCCCAGCAGACTGTAGTTTGCCCACCCTGATCTATGTTTTAAAACCTTAAATAGAGACTTAAGTGAAAGAAACAGAGAATTGGGTAGTTAGTTCAGTGTTTTAGGCATATTTCGCGTTACATGCTTTTCTATTCTTGATGCTAAATTAGTGTGACTTCTAAAAATCTATATGAATTATTTATATTACTTAGGAACAAAAATCTCCATTGGAAGGAATACTTGCAAGAAGATAGAACTCTTAATTTTAATATTGCCTATTTCTTAGAAAAAAATGTGATTTTCTAGAATATGTATTTTATATATATATATATATATATATATATATATATATATATATATATATATATATATATAAAAGCTTTTGCAATTTGTGCAAATTCTAACAGTATCTTAATTTCCTTACTTTAGTTTGTTAAAATTGTAGGCCAAGCTTTCACTTCAAGTTTGGTATACTGTGTGCCTGCATTCTCAGTGGAAATTGGGGTGAGGAAACCTAGAAAAAGCATCAGGAAAAGAAGGGAAGGAATCACTGACATAGCTTAATGCCTTTGTTGTTTTTGAAAACGGTGGTTAAAACTTGTGAACACAGTGAGTGAATTGTGTGTAAGTGGTAAAAGGTGGGTATGTAAAGTGAGGCTATTTTATGGTTTCCCTTATGACAAGGGAGAAGGGAAGAAACTAAGAAACCTTGAGTGCATATATGTCATAGGCATTGTGCTAGAGTTTTTTTGAACTGTAAAAGCAACTGTGCAAGGTGGATATTTTTATCTTCATATTTGCAGTTGAGAAAACTTAAGCTCGGGAAAGTTAATATCACAGTTGGTTAATACCTGAGCCAGTATTGAAACATGACCCCATAAAATGAAAAAGCCCAAGCTCCTTCCATTGTAGTTCATTGTGCAGATTTGATTCATCTAGGCGGTGGAATGTCTGTTTGAGAAATCAGCATCTATGAAAACTTTGGTGATGGCTTTTCTCTGCAGCCTGGGTTGACATGAAGAGAATGATGTTGTTCAGGAGTAGCTGAGGCTAGGTGGTGGCATAAAACTGTCTGAGGCAAAGTGGACCTAATTGAATGGTGAGAGAGAAACGACTAATTTGGATGTGACTTGGCTTGTATGACACTTTCTTCCCCTAGATGAAATCTTAGCAAGCAGAAGGCTGATGTCAACTACTGCAACAGAAAAATCACAGTTCTTCACTCAGTTTCCAAAGCAAAGCCATTCACTGACCCAGACCCCGCTGATTGAATATTCTCCTGGAAGGACCTTGCAAAGCCACAACAAGTACATATGATAAACATTCTTCTGATCCATTCCCAAAGGAATGTACAACCATTTACCAGGTTAACTGTGCACTGGAATAAGGGGAATATTCAGCTTGTTAAAGGTTTCTCAACTATGACTTCTGAGCTAACACTGCTACCAGAAGATCTGAAACACCAAACACCACCATGGTTCTCCAATTAGAAAGGAAGCTCTGGAGGTGTTGGAGTTTTGGGACAAGTTCATCTTAAAGTGGTTCTAGTGAGCACCTGTGTGTAGGAAAAATAGGGATACACATACTGACTTAGTAGCTGGCAGAAGCCTTACATTTTTTCACTGACTTAAGAAGTAATAGCCAATAAAAGCCAAGTAAGAATGGCCAAATGGAGAACTTTCCATACTTTCAAAGAATTGTCTGAAGCAATATCACATTTCACCCAGGATTTCAAGAGATTATCCTAATCTCCAAAGACTTAAAGGATATAAGAGTAGTGGTTGCCAATATGTGCCCTTTTAATTCACCTAACTGCCCCCATACTAGATGAATCCTAGTAGATGATGGTGGCTGCCTATAAATTGATCCAAGTAGGGCTAGTCCCAATCCCAGAGGCTACACTGGACCTGATATTTTTACTGAAACAGACTTGCAAATGCTCTGGCATTTGGAATGTGCTATTCATCTGTGAAATATATTCTTCTCAATTCCCATAAGATGGATCAAGAATAATTTACATTTACATGAGAAGAGAAGCGAGAGACACAAGTTCTCTTGCTTTTGGCTGTTAATTCTCCCTGATTTATGTCTTAACAAAGCTTGCAGGGACCTTTATCATCTTGATACTCTATAGAACATCGTGCTGGTAAACTATGTTGATGGCATTGTGCTAATTAGACCAGGTAGCAGGAGGTGGCAAGTAATCTAGAAGTATTCTAGAAGTATTAGGAAGTTGCATGCCTTTGAAAGGCTGGGTAATAAACCCATGAGGATTCAAGGACCAGTCATAACAATGAAGTCTGCAGCTTGGAAGATCATCCCTACTACTTTCCACTAATAAAGTGACAGGATATACTGCACTTGGCAATAATGCTCATTCCTGCTTATTCAGTGACTTTAGAAGATTGCCAAGTTAGAGTGGGGCCCGGAGTAAGGAGAAGAACAGGTTTTGTACCCTAGAATATCTATGGTATTAGGAATTTCCATGATAGGAAGGAAAGCTTGTGGTATCTATAGCTATCCCCCAAAGAGAGATGCATCATGGTCTTTTAGAAATCTAGACCAAGGTCTTTTCTCCTGCAGGAGAGAACTACTCACCATTTTGAAAATAGCTTCTGGCATACCACTGGGCCTTGGTAAAGACTGAGTGCCTGACCATGGAAGACCAAATGACCATACAACTGCAGTTTCTTATCATGACTTGAGTTTTATTATATCCACTATTATTAATAGTTACTTTGGGATACCTGGCCTATACTAGAAATATTGCAGGCAAACTGGGGTTTAAGGATATCCTATTTCTGGATGACAACCTATGATGAATTGAAAGAATGGGAAACAATTGAGTTTAGTTCTCAGATCCTAAACTGAACACTGTGTTGGTATTAGCCATAAGTGAACTCTGGCACAACTCAGCCCACTGGAGAAGGGAAATTCTCCTAGGAGGCAAAGCTGAGACCTGTATACTTAGAGGTCCACTTTGTATAGATTGAGAAGTGGCATGAGGTATGGGTATATGTGGGCAACTAAGACGTGACCAGTGGCTCAGATGGTTAGTCAGGAGCCTTGAAGGAGTAAAATTGGAAGGTTAGAATCAAGGGTATACAGGAAATTAGATTTTGAATGGTCTTATGGGAGTGATTGCAAGATGGGTTTTTGTGCCTCATGTTAATATCCAACAAAAAGCCCCAACTGTTAAGTCACCAATAAGTGGAAAGGTAGAATGACTTGTTCTGTGAGATCAGATTTGGCCACTCCATTGCTGGAGCAATGTTCTGCTCATGACTTGAGAGCCTGTGCTGGCCAACAGCAGGGACTTCCCCTTAACAAAGTTAAATTAGCAACTGCCACTTGAGTGTCCAATGTGCCAGTATCAGAGACCAGTACTGATCCCTCAATAAAGCACTATCCTTCGAGGACATAGCCCAGCCACTTAGTGGTAGACTGAGTTTTTTGATCTTCCATCCTTGAGAGGGCAGCAGTTTATCCTGGGAAAGATAGCTCTTTTTCTTGCCTGCCCACAATGCCTCTGCAAGCTCAATTTTCCAGGACTTAGAGTGCCTAATCCATTGTCATGGGTACTCTGTACAATGTAGTCTCAGATAAACACATTTTATTTAAGAAGTGGGATAATTGGCCCATGACCAGGGACTCCACTTGTCTTTCTGTATACATTATGACCCCAGATGTAGATTTATGGAATGGCCTGTTATAGGTAAGAAACTATCTTGAGGTCAGAACTCTGAGAGTTTGAATTGCTGTCCTACAGGCTGTGGTACATGCCCTGAACCAATTAACTAGAATGTATTGCTTTGGGAACTAAAGGGGTAGAAGCAAGATTGGCTCCTCCCCATCACCTGGAGGTGACCCACTTGTAGAATTGTCATTTCTCAATTTCTCAGAAGAATGCTTCTATCAGAGGACACAGTGAGGGTTCTCCTGAACTTGAAAGTGTCCAGGTGGTAGTCATACCTGCAAGTCCTCATGCCAATAGACCATCAGGCCAAGAAAGGAGTTAGCATATTGGCAACTCTGGTTGCCATGGGAAGCCATGTTTGATGCTATACAATGAGTACAGAGAAGCATGTGTCTAAAAGCCAGGAGAGTCACTGGAGCATCTCTTGATGCATCTGTGCCCCGTGATAATGGTGATCAGACAATTGCAGCATCCATGGCCTGACAAGGACACAGTCTTATAATTTTCTAGTATTAGTATATTATTTACTTACATTCAATGTTTATTTTCTTGTCTACTCCTTTTCGAATGTAAACACAATGCCAGGGATATTTATTTTGTTCATTTTGTGTATAAGTGGCTAGAGCATATTAGAGGTTCAATAAATATTTTTTAAATATATGAATAAATAATAATGTAATGTTGAGAGGAGAAGGAACAGAAGAATTGGAAGGTAGCATAAGTGTACAAAATTCATCATCTTTCACCTATGGGAATCAATATATTTCCTGCTCTCTTTGCTGTTCTTCCAGATATAATATACACACCAAATCAATTTCCAATAACTTAAATTTATAACTTTGGAAACCAAGGAGTGAGAATTGGATTAGATGTTTTGTAGGTCTATGCATTTCTTTTTTCTTGGTTTACTCCCTCACATGATTTAAATATATTTCCTGGTAATACTTAAGAGAGCATAGGAGATAATATTTTTGAATCCTTGCTTGACTGAGAAATATTTTCATTCTGTCTTCGCTCATGAATGATAATGTGACTGTATATAGAATTATGGGCTTTGGACTGTGTATTGATTTCTAGCACTCATTGTTTGGTTGAGTAGCCAAAAGCCTTTCTGATTCCCATTCTCTTTATAGATTTTCCTCTTCTCTCTCTCTCCCTGCCCTGGAGATTTAGGGATCTTTATCATTCAGTAAGTAACATTACATAATTTTCTCTTCCATTCATTATGCTTGGTGATCAGTTACAGTTTTGAGGTCCTTGTCCTTCAGTTCTGATAAAGTGGCCTTCAGACTTCCCTTATAACTTGAGAAGTCTTTTACTTTCCTTTTTATGTGTTGTTGTTTTGCTATCTTCATGCATTACTTCTGTAATTCAGGCATAAACTCAGAGATTCTGGTGGCATATCTCTGATGATATGGAAGAAACTAACAGATGGTAGGAGAGCATAAAGCCTATGTGCGAAAGAAACAAAGATTAGAAACGGGAAAATCCTGTACCTCCTGAGTTCCCAATTATTCCATTGGTTCCTGGATCTGCTTTTTCTTCCATTTTACGGAGATTCCACATATTGATTAGCTAGTTTGACTTGCGTTCCTGTCACAACTCTGAAGTGAGCCCTGAATATTACAGAGTGTTTTACTGAAATGTGATTTATGCTACTTGTTTTCCAGAGGTATGCAATTTGATTAAAATTCCCTTGACTCTCCAATTTCCAGCCATGACTGGGAAGCTGTTCTTCACCCAAGTGATCAACATCTAAGAAGAGATGCTTGGCTTAAAGAATCTTGCTTGGTATTAATTTTATGACTCTGAGGATTTTAAATTTTAGAAAAGTATATCAAGGAAACAAATTGGCATTCTCAGTGTCTTTAAAGTTAAGATAATGTAAGATAATTTAGAGATAATTTAGTCATATTCCTGCCCAAAGGCTGAAAGCTACATTTAATCAATTTTTAAAATGTTGTCCAGGGAAAGAAGTGGAAGATCTCAATGATATAAGGTCCATGTACATACTTGAAAGAAAATATTGTCATGATAAACATACTAAGTTGTGCTTTCACCATATCAAGACTAATGAAATATGCAAAAAACTGTTTAAATCACTAAATGTAACTAAACAGAAACGTGTTAAATTCTATTTTTATAATTCCATAAACCTTTGATAGTTTACAGCAAACAATAGGTCTTTAGTATGTATATGATGTCAAAATATGAACATCAAAATTATATACGTTATGGGATGGTTGCTTATATTCAAACAATTATTTGGTTCATCAAATATATGCCACAAAAATTTAAATGGTTTAGTTAAAATATTGCAATTTTTTCATCAATGTTTGCTGTGTAAAGGGCATAAAACTCCATAGACTGCTATTGATGGAATTAAACTTATATGCTCATGCTGAATGCATTTTTAATAACTTCTTTTTTAAAATTATAACCATAGAAAACAAAAAAAAATAAACAAAACTTTAAAATATTTACAGGTTTATGTCACCACTAGCAGAGATGTCATTTAAAGATTATCTGCCACCCAAACATCAATCAGCAAGTTTCTTTGTTTTATAATTGACACATGATATGGACTCTGGCAGATCATGTGTTTTTATAGGAGAGGATCAGCCTGTTTAAAAAAAAAAAATGGGAGTTGAGAGGAGAAAAATTATTTTTATCAACATTCTAAATCTTTTTCAGTATATTCACTATTGGATCCAAAATAAACATTTCAACTTTCATTTTTCATCTTCAGACTTCAGCAGCACAACATTGATCATTTTATGTCACAGTATTTCTGCAACATCAGTTAAAGAGGGATATAGTTCAGGAATGTGCTGTGCTAACAGAGCTGGTAGGAGTAATGAATGGAGCGAAACATACCCACACTGTATACTTTCCATCTGTAGAACTTTTATGAAAAGGAGGGTGAGTGGTTATTGGGACCAAGCAGCCACAAGATGCTTTAGTCATTGTGTGAATAGGGAAAATCTTTAAATCAGAGAATGGATTCTGCTAGAATGTCGCTGGCATTTTTCAGGAGAAAAAGATAATCTATTTTGCAACATTGAACCATGGCCAATTTGGTAAGAACATAAATCCTACTTCCCTTTCACTAGGTTTTCATACATTGTGATATGTTTTTAGGTTCATCCAGATTTAAAATTTAGAATTGATATCTTCCTGGGGAATAGAATCTCTTTTACCGTGAAGTGATCATCTTTATCTGCTTTTTTCCTTGAGGTTTACTTTGTCTGATATTAATATGATGACTATCTTTTGGTGACCATGTGGTAAAACGTACTCTATCATGTTACTTTCACACTTATGTTTAGATGTGTCTTCTTACAAGTACACTAAAATTAATTTTTGAAAAATTGAGTCTGACAATCTTAGATTTATTTCATACTGTTTGTCCTGCATGTTGTAGGTTTATCTTTGCTTTGGGGATGATTAAATGTTTTTATCAATTTTTTTAATACTGCTAATTTGGAAATTAGAAACTCTGCTTCTAAAATATGAGGTTACTCTTCTATCTTAAACTATATCAAAACCTAAAGTCAGTTTTTATTTAAAAAAATTTTTTTAATTAATTATTTTTGGCTGCATTGGGTCTTCGTTGCTGCACGTGGGTTTTCTCTAGTTACAGAGAGCGGGGCCTTCTCATTGCAGTGGCTTCTCTTGTTGCGGAGCACAGGCTCTAGGCGTGCGGGCTTCAGTAGTTGTGGCACACAGGCTTAGTTGCTCCACAGCATGTGGAATCTTCCCAGACCAGGGATCGAACCCGTGTCCCCCGCATTGGTAGGCGGACTCTTAACCACTGTGCCACCAGCAAAGTCCTAAAGTCAGGTTTTAAAATTTCCTTGTAGACGATACAAGAATCTTAGAAAAGGTTGACTTCATTCATTTCTTTACCTATTTAAGAACTCAGGTTGCTGTACATTTTTTGCTTGTGCATTTCTTGCTGTGTTTTAATAACTCAGCAAGATTTATATAATTGTTGCTTTAAATTGTCAATGTTTATTTACATTTAAAAATTTTTTTCTGAGGTATAATTTGTATACAACTATTTGCATTGAAATATTTTCTTCTAGTCTGTGTTTTATCATTTCATTTTCTTTTCTTTCTTTTTTTTTTTTTTTTTTTTAAGGTCATATAGCCTAGGGACTGGGCATGTACACATGTGGCGGTTTTTGTTTTTGTTTTAATTAATTAATTTATTTATTTTTGGCTGTGTTAGGTCTTCGTTTCTGTGCGAGGGCTTTCTCTAGCTGTGGCAAGCGGGGGCCACTCTTCATCACGGTGCGCAGGCCTCTCACTATCGCGGCCTCTCTTGTTGGGAGCACAGGCTCCAGACGCGCAGGCTCAGTAATTGTGGCTCACGGGCCTAGTTGCTCCGTGGCATGTGGGATCCTCCCAGACCAGGGCTCGAACCCGTGTCCCCTGCATTGGCAGGCAGATTCTCAACCACTGCGCCACCAGGGAAGCCTATCATTTCATTTTCTTACAGTAACTTTAGAAGAGCAAAATTGTCTTTCATGACTCATGCTTTTGGTTTCCCATCTAAACAAACTTTACCTATTCCAAGTTTGTGAAGACTTTTTCCTATATGTTCCTTGAGGAGTTTTATAGTTTTAGCTTTTATGATAAATCTATAATACATTAAAAGTTAATTTTCATGTATGTTTTGGGGTAAGAGAAAGTTTTACTATTTTTTCTACATAAAAGTATGTGGTTGTTCCAGTATCGTTTGCTGGGAATATTTTCCTTAATACATTGATGTATCTTGAAAACATAATGGAAAATCAATTGACCATATGTATGTGGGTACATGTCCGAACTTCCTATTTTGTTCAATTGATCTGTGTAACTATCCTCATGCAGTCTTGATTACTATAGCATTATTTTAAGTTTTGAAATTAGATATTATAATTCCCAAAACTTTATTCTTCCTTTAAAAATCTGTGTAGACTATTTTAAATCTTTTGCATTTCCTTATAAATTTAAGAATCAGCTTTTTATGTGAATAAGTATGCTGGCAGTTGCAAATTTTGTCAAATTTATAGACCAAATTGAATAGAAATGATGTCTTAATAGTAGTAAGTGTTCCAAACTGTGAATATGATATAGCTCTCCAATTACTTAGATCATCTTTAATATCTGTACAATATTTGTAGCTTAATTTGTACAGTTCTTGCATATTATTTTAAGTCTACTCTCTTACACATATGTTTTGATGTTATGATAAATGGCATTTTACAATTTCAATCAATTTAACTTAGGTTTTATGTTTAGGTCCTTTTCCTATATAGTGTGAGGTAAGATTCAGGTCCTCTTTTTTCGTGGATTTGTTTCTGGGCACTCCATTCTGTTCGTTTGCTCTATGTGTTTATCCTCTATCAATAGCATGCTGTCATGATTACTAAAGTTTTATATTAAGTGTTAAAATGAAGTAATGTGAGTCCTCCAATTTTTCAGCATTGTTTTAGATATTCTAGTTCTTTTGACTTTTCAGATAGATTTTAGAATAAGTATGTCAATGTTTTTAAAAAATTCTTGCTGGGATTTTGATTGGGATGTATTGAATCTGCAGATTAATTTAAGGAGAGTTGACATCTTAAATGGTGAGTTTTCTAATTCATAAACATGGTATAGCTCTCCATTTATTTAATTCCTTTTTCTTATATGTTTTCAATTTGTACCTAAAGATTTTATGTGTCTTGGTGTAACTGGGGACGGTACTATTTTCTCTTTTTTTAAATTTCAGTTTTAAGTATTCTATGACTAGTATATAGTAATACATTTATTCATTTGTTTATTCATTCATTTATTTAGATACATTGGTGTTATATTTCAAAACCTTGATAAACTCAATTATAATATTATTTCTATACATCCTTTGAGGTTTTCTACATAAAGAATCATAATCAGTGAATAAAAATGGTTTCATCCCATATTGCACAAACTGAATGCTTTTAATTTCTTTTTCTTGCCTCATTGCACTGGCTAGGATATTGAACAGAAGTAATGAAAGAGGATATCTTTAACTTATTTATGATACTACGGAGAAAGTATTCAGTCTTTCATCATGAAATAGCATGTTAAATATAGGGGTTTGGCAGATGTTCTTTAGCAGATTAAGCAAGTTTCCTTCTGTTCTTAATTTGCTGAGTTTTTATAATGAATGGATGTTGAATTTTAGCAATGCTTTTTTTTTTTTTTATCTGTTGAGCTGAACATGTAGTTTTTCTTTAGAATGATGATGTAATGAATTCTTTTGGCTGAACGCTGAATGTTAAACCAGTCTAATAGTCCCAGGATAAAATCCACTAGATTAGGAGACATCATCCTTTTTATATTTTGATGGATTAAATTTGCTAATATTATGTTAAGGATTTTCTTTTGCATTTATGTTCATAAAGTATCTTAAATTTCATTCTTCTTTTACTGGTTTTGTTTCATAAAATGCATTTTAAAGTGTTTCTAATTTCTTAAAGAGTTGGTATAAAATTGGTATTATTCTTTAATGGTTTGGTAGAATTCATCAGTGGAACAATCTAAGTTTTGAGATTGCTGGAAATTTAATTCCTTTGGTTGATATAAGACTATATAGATGACTTATTTCGTCTTGAATAAGCTTTGGTATAGGTTGTCTCTGTCAAGGGATTTATATATTTCATTAAGTTGTTGAATTTATGAACAAAAATTGATGATAATACTGTCTTAATATCCTTTTAATATCTTTCATAGTCAAAAAACTCTTCCTTTTATTCCTCATATTGGTATTTTGTGTCTTCTTTCTCTCATGTGACTTTTTCTTGATCAGTGTGTCAAGTTTATCAATTTTATTAATCTCTACAAAGATTCAACTTCTGGTTTCCTTGATTTTTTTTCTCTTTTTTGGATTTACAATTTCATTGATTATTCTTCTTTATTTTCTTTTCTGCTTGCTTAGAGTTTAATTTGCTCTTCTTTTTTTAGATCCTTAAGGTCCAAACTTAATTTATTTGAGACATTTTTCTTTTTCAAATATAAGCACTTAACACTATAAATTTTATTTTATTTTTTAATTAATTATTTTTATTTTTGGCTGTGTTGAGTCTTCGTTTCTGTGCGAGGGCTTTAGTTGCGGCAAGCGGGGGCCACTCTTCATCGCTGCGCGCGGGCCTCTCACTATCGCGGCCTCTCCTGTTGCAGAGCACAGGCTCCAGACGCGCAGGCTCAGTAATTGTGGCTCACGGGCCCAGTTGCTCCGCGGCATGTGGGATCTTCCCAGACCAGGGCTCGAACCCGTGTCCCCTGCATTAGCAGGCAGATTCTCAACCACTGCGCCACCAGGGAAGCCCAACACTATAAATTTTAAGCACTGTTTTAGCTGCATCTTATCACGTTCAATGCTCCGTGTTTTAATTTTCTTTCAATTGAAAATGTTTTCCAATTTCACTTGACTTCCTCTTTAACCTGTGGCTTAATGGTTTGTTAATGGTCTCTAGTTTAATTGCATTATAATCATAGAACACAAATTCTATAAGTTCAATTCTTTGAAAAACCTCATAGCTTCTTGTAATGGGGAAACAATTTTCCCTATATTTCTTTTCTTTTTTTTAAATTTTATTTTTGGCTGCATTGGGTCTTTGTTGCTGTGTGCAGGCCTTCTCTAGTTGCAGCAAGCGGGGGCTACTCTTCATTGCAGTGCACAGGCTTCTCATTGCAGTGGATTCTCTTGTTGCCAAGCACAGGCTCTAGGTGTGCTGGCTTCAGTAGTTGCAGCATGGGGCCTCAGTAGTTGCAGTATGCGGGCCCTAGAGCACACGGGCTTCAGTATTTGGGGCACATGGGCTCAGTAGTTATGGCTTGTGGGCTCTAGAGTGCAGTCTCAGTAGTTGTGGTGCATGGGCTTAGTTGCTCCATGGCATGTGGGATCTTCCTGGACCAGGGATCAAACCCGTGTCCCCTGCATTGGCAGGTGGACTCTTAACCACTGTGCCACCAGGGAAGGTCCTTTATTTCTTACATTCCTACAAAGTTCAAGCCTCTGAGTAAAGGGCATTTTTTAATAAGAAACATGCCATGGAAACTAAAGATAGTGTCTCCCTAAAGAAGAGAACTCTGGAGATATCTCAGGATTAATATAGCTTTGTTCTTACCCTCCCTAGAGACATGTGTACATAAAAATAATGTGTGTTCTATTATTTGGTGAATTGTTTTACAAATGTCACTTACATGAAATTGGCTGGGATTATTCTGCATGCCTTATATATCCTTAGTCACTTGCTCTCATTTTGTCAGTTACTGAGAGGAGTATTGAAATCTCTAGCTACAATCGTGAATTTCTCTATATGCCTTTTCAATTCTTTAAGTTTTTGTTTCATGTATTTTTAAAAATTTTTTATTGGAGTATAGTTGTTTCATCTATTTTGAAACTCTTTTGTTAGAACTCTTTTTTTAGGATTGCTATGAATTTTTGGTGAATGAATCCTTTTGTCACTATGTAATGTACCTCTTTATCCTTGGTAATATTCCTTGTTCTAAAATCTACGTTCTTTGATATAAATATAACCAATCCAGTTGCCTTTTGATTAGTGTTTGCACAATATTTATTTTCCACTGTCTTCTACTGTATTTTTGTATACTTCATGGGCATTTCTTACAGAAAGCATGTATATATTTGAGTCATTTAAAAATCTAATCCAGGGATCTCTGTCTTCTAATTGATGTAGTTGAACCATTTACATTTAATGTAATTTTTATATGGTTAAAAGCTACCATGTTTATAAATAATTTATACTTGTTTCATCATTTCTTCTATCTTCTTTTTCTCTGCCTGTGTTTTATTAGTTGAACTCTTTTGCTTCCACTTTACCTCCTCTCTTGGCTTATAATTTATACCTCTTTCTCATTAAAAAAAAAGTGGGTTCCCAAGGGTTTGCCATATACATCTTTAAATAACTATTCTACCTTCAAATAATATTATTATACTTCCATGTAGTGTGATAACTTTGCAACAATATATTTCAAATTTCTCCCTCCACTTTTTGTGTTATCTTGCTACTACACATTACTCTTTTCCACACACATCAAACCACAGTACATTGCTACCATTTTTTGCTTAAGATAATACATTACCTTATAGAGCAATTAAACATCAGAAGAAAAGTATTTTACATTTATCTTCATTTTAACCATTTTCAGAGATCAAGCTTCTTTCTGGTATCATGTTCATTTTGCTTGAACTTGTTTTGACATTTCCTATGATGCAGTTTTACTGGTAATGGATTTTTTTTTCTATTTCTCCCTTAGTTTTTTTTTTTTAAAGATTTTTTTGATGTGGACCATTTTTAAAGTCTTTATTAAATTTGTTACAATACTGCTTCTGTTTTATGTTTTAGTTTTTTGGCTGCGAGGTATGTGGGATCTTAGCTCCCTCACCCCCTGCATTGGAAGGTGAAGTCTTAACCACTAGACCACCAGGGAAGTCCCACTCCCTCAGTTTTTGAAAAGACATTTTTGCTGTGTCTAGATCACTGAGTTAAGTTTTTAGGCATGCCTAGTTTCCGATGAGAAGCCTGCTATAGTTCTTACCTTTATTCCTTTATGAGAACTTTTCTTTTTTTCTCCCTTTGACTACTTGCAAGGTTTTGTTTTTATGTCTGGATTTTAGCAGATTGAATATGATTTTTAAAATATTTTATGCTCAAAGATTTATGGACCTGTGGTTGACAACTTTTTAAATAAAATCCTCAGTCTTTTCCTGTCAAATGTTTCTTCTGTTCTCCCTCTGGGCCTTCAACTACATGTGTATTAAATGATTTGATACTTTACCACAAATCTTAGATGCTATGGCTCTGTATTTTTCCCCTACGTACTCTTTTCTTACAGTTTCAGTTTGGATAATTTGTATTAATTTATCAAATTCACTAATATTTCCTCAGGTGTACCCAGTCTACTGATGTCCCTGGTAAAGTCATTCTTGATCTCTGTTAACATGTGTTTTATTTCCATCCGTATGCCTTTTTTATTTTTTTTTTTACTATTTTCTATTTCTCTGCTAAAATTCTCCGCCTGTTCATGTATGTTGTCCACCTTTGCTTCTGAAGTTTTTAGTATATTAATTATAGTTATTTTACATTTTGAATATCTGGGCCATGTTTATTCTTGTTCTGTTGATTACTGTATCTTTTTCATGGTGCTCTTGAGAGTTTAGTCATTTTTAGTGTGATGCTTATTTTCCTTAGAATTTTATTTTTGAACAATCTTTGTGAACTTGGAAGGAAAAGTCTTCTCCAGAGAGAATTTTCATTTGCTCTTCCCAATGCCCAGTGACAGCAATGGTTCAGAATCACTCTGAATGAAATTCTTACTGAAGTTCTCCCAATGAGAATTATTTCAATTTAGGCTTTAAAACAGATTTTTCTTGCAAATTATTAATGGTGATATTTCCCTATTTGAACTTTTTACCCAGGTTTGAAGAATCAAATTTCTTTGCAATTCCTGAGGCAGTAATAAAATTTCCAGATGACCCCTATAGTATGATATAATCCTTGGTGCTCAAATTCATTGGGGGAAGAGCATACTATTATATTCTTTTTCAAAATCAGATACCCTAAGGATGACATTCCCTACTTACATCCCTAGAGTCTTCCCTCTATCCATCTCTTCCTTCCTTCCTTCCTTCCTTCCATCCTTTCTTCTTTTTCCTGGAGAATTTGTTACTCTCATGATAACTCCTTGATGCAGCAAGGAATATACTTTAAAAATTATATTAAGGAATATTTACTGTTTTTGATTCAGGCAACTAGCCCATTATATAATCAGAAATAAAATTCATCCTAGGTCTTAAGTTTTATGGTGATAATTTTTTTATTTGACTTTAAAATTCATGTTAGAGTTTTGAAGGTTAAGCTAGGAGGCTGATTTTGTATTCTAGCTGGGTGATCTGTCCGTTGATGTAAGTGGGGTGTTAAAACTCCCCTACTATTATTGTGTTATTGTCATTTTCTCCCTTTATGTCTTTTAGTATTTGCTTTATACAGTTAGATGCTCCGGTATTGGGTGCATATATGTTTAGGAGTGTAACATCCTCTTCTTGTATTGATCCCTTTATCATTATATAATGTTTTCTTTGATTTTTGTTATAGCCTTTGTTTTAAAGTCTGTTTTGTCTGATATGAGTATTGCTACCCTTGCTTTCTTGTCATTTGTTTGCATGAAATATCTTTTTCCATTCCTTCACTTTTGGCCTGTGTGTGTGTTTAGCTGTGAAGTGAGTCTCTTGTAGGCAGCATATACAAGGGTCTTGCTTTTTTTTTTTTTTTTTTTTTTTACCAGTCAGCCACCCTATATCTTTTGATTGAAGCATTTATTCCATTGACATTTAAAGTAATTATTAATAGGTATGTATTTATTGCCATTTAATTACTTGTTTTCTGGTTGTTTTTGTAGTTCTTCTCTGTTCATTTCTTCTTTTTGTTTCTTCCCTGTGGTTTGATGGTTTTCTTTAGTAGTATGCTTATGTCCCTTTCTTTTTAGTTTTTGTGTATCTATTGTAGGTTTTTGATTTGTGGTTACCATGGGATTCATATATGTTGACTTATAACTATGTTTACTTGCTTTAAACTTGTAGTCATTTAAGTTCAAACACCTTCTAAAAGATCAACATTTTTTACTCCCCTCTCCCACATTTTGTGTGTTTGATGTCATATTTTACATCTTCATGCTTATCCCTTTCCTGTTTATTGTAGTTACAGTGCTTTAAAATTTTGGTCTTTTAATTTTCATACTGGCTTATTTAAGTGGTTGATCCTCAGTCCCTATTAAATATTGGCATTTCCTAGTGGGATTTTCTCTTTCCTTAGATTCTTAATTTCTTTTGCACTCAGAGAAGACCCTTTAATATGTCTTTCAAAATTTGCTTTTTTTTTTTTTTGCTTGAATAATTTCCATTATTCTATCTTCTAGATAACTTAGGCATTCTTCTGTATCACTTAATCTGCTATTCATTCCTTCTAGTCTCTTTTTTTTTTCCAGTTATTAAATTCTTCATTTCTAATTGGGTCTTTTAAAAATATTTTCTAGTTGCTTGTTAAAATTATCACTATGTACCTCTACTCTTTTCCCTAATTTAGTTAACATCTTTTTATATATCAGATGACTTTATTTCACTCTTATTTTTTTAATTTATCTTTTATTGAAGTATAGTTGAATTGCAACATTGTGTTAATTACTGCTATACAGTAAAGTGATTTGTTTATACATATATATACATTCTTTTTCATATTCCTTTCCATTATGGTTTGTCACAGGATTCTGAATATAGTTCCCTGTGCTATATAGTAGGACCTTGTTGTTTATCCATTCTATATATACCAGATTGCACCTGCTAATTCCAAACTCCCAATCCTTCCCTCCCCTACTCCCCCGCCCCACCAACAACCATCAGTCTGTTCTCTGTGTTCCTGATTGTTTCTGTTTCATAGATAGGTTCATTTGTGTCATACTTTAGATTCCACAGGTAAGTGATATCATATGGTATTTGTTTTTCTCTTTTTTAGTTAACATTTTTATTATCAATGCTTTGAACCCTTTATCTGGTAACTTGATTATTTCATTATTTATTTTTTCAGGGTTTTTCTCTTGCTATTTCAATTAAGAGCAGCTCCTTTTCCTCTTCATTGTGCTTAAACTTCTCTGCCTCTATGAATTTAGGTGAAACATTTACATATCAGTCTTGAAGGGGTGTTCTTAGGCGGGGGCATTCCTATACAGACTGCATGTGCCCAACACCTTTGATAGGAGAGCTGGATTGACATGGACACAAGTCATGTCTTTCCTGAGAGTGTACTGTCAACTCTCACCTTGGTACTTGGTGGGGCTGAAGATGGAGGGGCTACAGCTGGAGCTTGTTGTGAGGCGGGAGTTCCCCTCTGCTCAGTGGCTGTCCCTCCCCTGTCGGCATGGGGTCTGATCCCAAGTTGCCAGAGCAGAAGCCCTGAGCCCAAACTGGCTCTGTTCCTTTTAAAAGTGTATTTTCCTCTTTCTCTGCACTGGGACCCTTCCCCCAGAGCAGAGGATTGACGAAGCAAGTGGGGCTCATGCAGGCTCTTGGCTCCTGACAGCCACAGACAGAGGTCTGAGCTGTCTCTGAAGAGCTGCCTCTGCAAGAGCTCCTATTTGTTTCCCTCACTCTACTCAGATGCAACTTTGGGTGCAATTCCCTTTGTCCCTACTAGCCAATCACTGTGCCCAGCCTCCAACACTATGTTATGGAGCCACCCTGCAGAGCTAGTAGGACATGTGTGGACTCTTGTTATGTATCGGGAGGTGAGCTGTGGCGGAGTGGCCACCATTAGCAATCTGGGCTGCTTCTAATGTGGTACTTGTGTAAGTACCAGCAATGCCTGCTACTTCCACACCACAGGCTCTACCCCGGGACTGGTTTGCCTCTGCACCCCAGAGTCAAGTCTTCTCTTTGCTTGTGGCCATTCCAGATCCAGTGCTGTGCTATGATGTGGAGTAAGCAGGGCCAGAGTGTTCACTCAGCTTGGGCTGGGTGAGGGCAACCTGGCAACTGCTAGAGCCAGACCTCTCTCTGCCCTGCATGGAGGGCTAGTCAGAGTGCGCACTCCTCGTGAGTGGACTCCAGCCTTATCACAGCCCTTCTGTTAGGCCCAGCAGTCCTTCGACCACCCAAGGGGGCTCATCTTCCCTGTGTAGGACCCCAGGACTAGAGCACCCAATCTGTGGCTCTCACCGCTCACTCCCCAGGGCAGGTCTCTGCCCGTGTATTCTCCCTTTTCCTCTGAGTCTCCTCCCAGAGCATGTCCAAACATCATCACTTTTCTTCCTTTCCTACCAGATTACCTGTGTATCTTTCTTACAGCCTTGGCTGCACAGGAGTCCTTCTGTCAGTTTCCAGTTAGTTTTCGTGAGAATTGTTCCACATGTAGATGTATTTTTGATGTGTTCATGGGAAGTGATGTGTTCCACATCGTCTTACTCCACCATCTTGATGGATCTCCTACCAATGTTGAATTAACATTTAGTTTGGGGGGGTTGTCATCATAAACTCAAGGGTTTTTAATATATTCAGTGTGCATTCAGTTGCATTCATTATTCATTAGATACTCAAATTTTTCCTTGCTTAACAGAAGCCCTCATGAGTTCATTTCTATGTCATTTTAAAATCACTGATTAGTCTTTGATATCTTTCTTGCTTTCCAATATTTCCTATTTCTTGTTTTACCCATTTGACTTATCTATATTTATTTACTCTTCACTACGAGAAATTAAGATATTAGTAAGATTATACTCTCCATATGTGAACAGGAAGTAATGCCTTTCATTGGGGATATTCTACTCCCCCACAATACTGGTGACTTCAATCCAAACCCCAAGAATTGCTCGGCTTGTGTTTTACCTATATTTGGTTTTGGGTGACGGTTAATTACAGTCGTGCCAGTTTTGGAAACTTTTATGAAGCCCACAGGGGAGGTTTCCAGCCCCAGACACTGATGGTTCTTTTTAGAGTAAATGATGCTTAGGGCCTGTGTTTTCACCTGTGACCAAGTTGTCAACTCTGGGGCAATAGAAATCCCATCTAACTTCCTGTCACAATGTTTGCAAAACTTCTAGGCTTGTGGGCTGAGTTTTCAGTCCCTGTACTACAGATAACATGACACCTG
The DNA here is from genome assembly GCF_028023285.1 of Balaenoptera ricei. NCBI lineage: Eukaryota > Metazoa > Chordata > Mammalia > Artiodactyla > Balaenopteridae > Balaenoptera > Balaenoptera ricei. Next base: position 107,844,152 of record NC_082641.1, read on the forward strand.
GTGATAAACACTTTTATGAAGGTGGATCAGTTCCAGCCACATTTCCCACACTGGCATGAGGCCCAATTTCCTTTAAGTTCACAGTTGATATCCCAGTATTCCTATGAACAATGTTGTGTTAGTTCCAATTACCTTTTTGACTTTGAATTACCTCTTTATTTCTGGCACCTAGATATTTTCTTGGTTTCAAGCTTGGTGTGGCATTAAATTTCATTTTTAACGATAAACTGTAATCTATGTGTCTTTGTACAGCATTCCATTCAGTCAGCCATAATGACAGGAAGTTATGACACCTTAACAAGAGATGAAAATTAAACATTTAAAAGCCTTCTAAGTTTTTTTTCTGGTAGAGGAAGGTGAAAAAGTTGATAAAAGCTTTTTTTTCCCCCACTGAATATTTCAAAAATTTGTGAATTCCATCAAGAAAAAGGAATCAGACTTATAAATTATTTTAGTAGACACATAATGAAATACTTCCAGTTGAACATGGTAAAGTTAAGGTGTTTCTAGTTTACTCCATTTCTAACACTAATTAAAATGATGCAAAAAACAAAAGTCTGCATCTTCAATGACACTAGTAGACAGCCAACACCCAATCTACTAATTGTAAACGGTAGTAGCCTAGCAGTGTAAAATTTTGACCAAATGAAGTAACATGCTGAGAACCCTGTATATTTTGATGTATCTTGGACATAATGATGTTGAGAATTTGAAAGACCTAGTCAAGAGACCCTTACGTGGAACATGGAAATCTGGGGACATGAATAGGCCATGAAATTGTTCCATAGTGGATATTGTCATACATTGTATGTAATTTTATACCTTGATTAGAGATGGATACTTCCATAATTTGGTAGAAATTGCATCTCTGATCAAATTCCAATATCATGCTCAAGGCTGAACTATTTGAAACTTTTCCATCAAAGTGCCTTTTACTTTTAGTATTTTGTAATATTATTGTGGACATATCAGTAAATGTTATTCAAAAATTTTACAAAGAGTTTTTAAGACTGTAAAGTTGAGGGGAAAATATTTTCATAGAAAATGTGATTGTACTCTTGGAAAACTCAGTAATAAACTGAAAATAGTATTGGAACTAAGAAGAAAATTTGTAGTAATCAGCCTGGTTACAAAATCAATCGCTTCCTTATTATTTATAGCTAGTTAGAAACTATATTAGATAAAGCCTCCTGTTCACAACAGCAATAAAAAAGTAAAATACTGAGAGAGAAATTTAGCAATATAAGTTAACAGGGCTTACTTAATTGAAAAATTTAAAACATGGAATGAGATTTGAATAAATAGAATGAGTTCATTACTCTTAGTAAATTGGTGTTCTAGAGACTGCAATGCTCTAATTCATGTAAACTTTGATACTGTGACAATAAAAATAAGACTGTTTGTTTGTAACTTAAACTGATTAGAAAACTCAGAGAAATAAGCACTTAAGTAAAAATGAAGAAAACTTTAGGAGTATTGAAAATCTAGTAGCCTTGCAAGATTTATAATATTTCATAGTTTCACTATATGACAATTTTGTTGCACTTTATGAGAATATAGGTAGATCAATGTATAAAACAGACTATAAAGTAAACCAACACAGATATGGAAACAATGTATAAAACAGACAAACTATAAAGTAAACCAACACAGATATGGAAATTTAGTATATGGTGATGGTGGGAAACCTGGGTAGTTATTTGGGAAAAGAAAGCTAGAATTCTATTCAGTACAACAATTCTATTGTGCTGAACTCACAATACACACACACACCATCTCCTATTAGATCACAAACTGAACAGTTAAAAAAACAAAACAAAACTGTGTCTTGGAAGATATGGGCAACTTTTTCTATAATATTAGTGTAGGGAAGGTCCAAACACAAAGTTCATACTCCATAAAGAAAAAAAAAAGATACATTTGACCACATGAAAATATAAATGTTCTCACTGATCAAAATAGTAGTCAAAGTGCCCAGCTGAGAAAATGTATTTACAACTCCTACTGCAAAGTCTTGTATTATTACTGAGGACTTTGTTAACTGTAATCCACATCTTCCTGATGTTTCAGTATCTCTAGAGTGGTGATGTTGGGAAGCTTCCTAAAATGGCATCACTGTAAAAAACAGATGGCTGTGAGAGGGAGGGGAGGGGGGGTATCAGACTAGTTAGCAGCATTCCTGCAGTTGGAGTCTAGAGCAGGCTAGCTTTACTTAATTGCAGTGTCAGTTTCAGAGCCCAAGCCTGGTGGCTTTTAGATTTTGTAGGGACTGCTTTTAAGAAATGCTTCAATACCAGTTCTCTTGACTGCACAGAAGACACTCTTGTGAAGAAAACCATGGACATGGAGGACTCAGGGTTGCAAATTGATTCTGAAGAGTCAGACATTGAATTGGAGAAATATATTTTGCTTTATTTCCTGTCTATATTTGCTAGAGTGAAACATGACCAAAACATCTGTCTACTTAAGTGTAAAAGGATTATTTTAATATGTTTAAATTAAAAATTATAAGTGATAAGAAAGCACTTTTTCTTAGTGTAATGAGCAGAGATTTTTTTCCCTTGTTACAAGTAATGATGTCTTAGATTTGATGAAATATGGAATATAATGGTGTCGACTTAAAAAAAAAACAAAACACAACCTGAGAGTTGCGAGTTGAGTTTTATTTGGGGCAAAATGAGGACTGCAGCCCGTGAGACAGCATTTCAGATAGCTCTGAGAAACTGCTCCAAAGAGGTAGGAGGGAAGGTCAGTATATATGTGATTTTGGTGAAGGGGGAGTACATACAATCAAGCACATATTTTTTGCAGAAAGTTTCTGCTAGTCACGAGGAGTAGTCTTCACCGTGAAAGATTTTAGTGCTTTTCTAGATATGAGGAGATTGGCTCCTGAAAATATCTAACTATCTGAAGACCTGTTCTGCTAGTTTTCCCAGGGCACAGAGTGCCTCATTTCTGCTCTCCACCCTGAAGTCCTTTCAGGGGGTGTTGAAAATCAGCAGCTGCAGCAGCACATGATTTGATCCTTGCAGAGGTAGCTGACAAGTGCCAATGGCAAGTGCCAATTTGTTGTTGACAATGGGTTTCAACGAATCAATGAAAGATAAAACTTCAAATTCACATTTAAAGAAATACAAATGGCTGTTAAAAAATATAAATGGATGTTAATATTATTCATAGTTTTGAAAATAAAAATTAAAAAATGAAATGCCATGTTACTATCAGATTCACCAAAGATCAAATATAGTGTGGATGACAGAATAAACAAAACATCCTTATACAGTTTTGGTAGCGGATTAAACTCTTTTCAAAGGGCAAAATGATGTATTTGTAAAGAATGAAATATTTCAGTGTTAATGGCAAGTTGAATAAATGAAGGGACATCCAATCAACATATTATCTTGTCCCTTAAAAGTGAAGCAGATGTTTATGCGTTACCAAAGAAATATCTCAAATATAGTTTAACCAAAAAGAGACCAGGTTCAGAATAGAACCTATGTATATATAAAGTATGCTTTCATTTGTGGAGAAAACAAAAAATGAGACAAAACAAATATAGACATACACATGCAAATACAAAATTTTATAAGTATAAATTTTATATATACCAGTAAGTATATATTACTTAGAAGTATAACATGCTATACATATATCTATATATCTATACCTGTCTATGTATCTATATCTATCTATATAAAAAACATGTTATATTTCAGTCAGAACACTTGTTTAAAAAAAGAGTAGACAAAGGTCATTCCTGAGACTTTTTGCACTTTTGGGTAAGTAGCCTCAGGCAGCTTTTGGTATGTGTACACACTGAGTCATACCTGTAAGATTAAGCTGACATCCATCTATTTACCTTGAACCTGTTTAACATCTTTTGTTTCCTTGGTGCTTCCATCAGGGGAAGAGCAGACCTGTCTCACCCCCCTGCCCTTGCAATTCCTTTCTCTAGTTCAGCCAAAGGTGACTGCCATGCTCAGTGCTCATGTATTTTATAGGTATCTCAGGGATCTCTCTGTTGAAAGACACAGTTCTGGTGTTGTGGTTTTGGTTTGTTTTTCTCTATGCATGAGCTGTTCTTTTTGATTATTCTTTGGGAATATGTCAGAGTTCCTCCCCTTAAGATGGATATTTCTATTCTTTGTCCTGCCTATGCTCCCAAACATGCTGCTGTTAGAGATTAGAGGGAAAAACAATGTTGTCACTGTGGCTGGAATGTGTTCTTTCTTTCTGGTGATTGTTAGGACAAGCACTATTAGTTTTGCTGTTGCCTGAGTTGAATGATTTATGAGTGAACTATTTAATTTTTGGAGCACTTGACATTTTTGACCTCTAATCCATCAACCCTTTGGAATTACTTTGCCTGGTAGATTGAAATACTGCTTCATTCCTCTGTGGATATTTTCAATTTTCCTTGTCATAGGGATTACTGCCCTGGGTTTACCCAAGGGAGTGATCTGAGAGGTAAGCAGATGGCTTTCAGAGGCAGCAGTGTCAGGACACTGCAGAGAAGATCTGTGAAGAACAGTGTCCCTGTTTAAGTGCTTTACTGGCGTTAAGTTCTTACAGAGTAACTTCTTTTTCTTATACATTTCACTTTTGTTATGATAATAAAACTAGCCAAAAATATTAGCATTATCTTCCTTACAAAATAATCAAGTTGTATTAAAAATAAATTTCCCTGTTGTCATAAATGTCCATTAATACAGGTAGCTTTGTGAGACACTAATAGAAATTCTTGCTTTTATTTCAGCTATTTAGCTAAAAGCATTTCAAAATTTCTCAGTGGAAAAAAATTTGTTTTTTATTCTAACTCTCTAGAATAGATTACTCCTTCCTTCACAGCATTGATGGTGAAGGCAAGATGGTTAAACCTTGGCAACTTCTGTAACTTTCTAAGAGCAAAAGTGGTAAAAGAATCAGATATTGTCAATACTTAAGGATAATAAAAAATCTTGGTTATCCAGCATGTAATGAATGAGACAATGCCTTTCGTGTCTATGTTTGTTCTATTTAACTCTAAAGTTAGGGGCTAATTAGACTGTCTGTGATTTGGCACCTGGACACGTTTATTGTTTTTCTCATAATATTGTCAGGATTGTATCTCTGGCCTTGACGCTTAACTCGGAAAGAGGATATGACACACTGCAAGAGGTCATCATTACGAGTAGATGCTGGAGTGAAAACAGCTGTCCTCTTTATACTGACAGAGCAAGAGGTCTGGCTTTGTGATTGGGCCTGTTCTGAGATTTGCTCCCTGGTGTCCAGAAATAGGTGCTGAATTAATCATCTTGTCCTAAGGAAAAACTCTTGGGATAACATTCAAAGAACAAAATTGAAAGCTTATTATTGTTCAAGAGTTTTCTAAAATGAGGAGATGGAACTGATACCCTGCCACCAGGAAAAGATGATTATTTTCCTGTTATGTAATTTATAATTGTCCCTAATATAAGACATACTCAGGAATTAACATAGTGTTCTCTTCACCTCTTTGTATCCTTCTTAATGGCAAAAATCCCTTCCATATTAGGATACTTAAGAAAACTCACATCTCTAAAGTTTGAGGCAGTAGCGCCCTAGAAGTTATTCCTGTCCCCAGTCCTACTCTTTGAAGGATACACATGAATTGCCCTAAGAATCTTGAGGACATACGTTTATTCATTCACCAAATATCTGTTGTGTCCCTACTTTGTGCTAGGCACTAAATGAGACAAAGTCTCTGTTTTCAGGAAGCTCATACTATAGAATTAATTATAGTCTTTTATATGCTCAGTAACTGAGACCCTTTACCTACTTGAGGTTTCTGAAATAAATGATAGTATATCATTTAAAAATAAGTTCTCAAAGGGACTTCCCTGGTGGCGCAGTGGTTAAGAATCAGCCCGCCAATGCAGGGGACACGGGTTTGAGCCCTGGTCCGGGAAGATCCCACATGCCGTGGAGCAACTAAACCCGTGCACCACAACTACTGAGCCTGCACTCTAGAGTCTGCGAGCCACAACTACTGAGCCCACGTGCCACAGCTACTGAAGCCCACGCACCCTGAGACCGTGCTCCGCAACAAGAGAAGCCACCGCAATAAGTCCGCGCACCGCAATGAAGAGTAGCCCCCGCCCCCGCTCACCACGACCAAACTAGAGAAAGCCCGCGTGCAGCAACGAAGACCCAAAGCAACAAAAAATAAATAAATAAATAAATTTATTAAAAAAAAAAAAATTCTCAAAAACACACTCTTACACATTCATATATTACTTTATGATCTCTTGATACTTATTTTTGGGAAAAAAAAATCTCCCTAAGTCCAAACAACTTTCATTTATTCTTAAGAAGTGGAGAATTTGTTGTTTCATGACCTCTATAAAAATGATTATTTAGCTGGAAAACTTATTAAAATATAGATTAGATTCAGTGTATCTGGGGTGAGGCCCAAGAGGATTCTCCATTCTCCAGGCTTCCAGGTAATGCTAATGCTCCTGGTGCATAGACCACTCTGAGTAGCAAGGCTCTACACTACAGCATTATGGACTAAATGTATGTATTTCATCCTACTCCTCAATTATACAATTCTTTATACTTTATTTTATTCTTCATAATAAAAATTGGCAAACATGACTCTCCAAGTCGAGTAGTGGTTATTTATAATGTTCCCATCACAAAGCAGAGACTATAAAAATATTTATGGTAAAGATTATGATCATTCAATCTATCATTCAATATGTACATTTATGGTATAGCAAATAGGGGATTATATAACACAGTGGTTAAGAGTTTGGGATTTAGGATCAGAAAATCCCTACTAACTATGTAACATCAAGCAAGTTACTTAATCTCCTAAACCTGTTTCTTCACCTGTAAAGTGGGGATGACTAATACTACTTGCCACATAGGGATAGTATAAGATTAAATGAGAAAATGCATATAAAAACCTCACATAATTTCTGGCACATATTGTGTGGTCAATAAATGCTAGTTGTCCCATTATTATATGCAAGGGCTGTAGAGGGTAAAAAGTAAGGAAGGTTATTACCCTGTCCTCAGAGAAGACACACTTTGGCATGGAGGTATAATGTATATGTTAATAACTAATTGGACTTGGAAAGATTGGTAAAGAAGAGCAAAAAGTGCAACTGGAGTCTGAAGAAGCAGTGATGAATTCCACTTGGGGAACATGCCAGCTGACCCTTATTGAGGACTCAACTCTGCATCACTCAGTCAGCATTCAAGTGCTCTTTATTAATTTGCTTGATCCTCACAATAACCCTGTGGTAGGTTAAAGCTTTAATCTGCATTTAGTAGAGAAGGGAATTGCAGTGGAGGAAGGCTGACTTGCCCACAACTAGGAGGTATTTGATCTAGGTGCCAAACTGAGTGTGACATTTGGGTCTACCGATTAACCACTGTACTATTCTCATCTAAGAAGAAACAAAGCTGAGGGTAATCTCTGAGCTCACTTTTAGCAATCAGGCAATCTCAATTCCCAGGGTGGGAAAAGATGATTGAGGACAGGGATTACAGGAACTGAGAATGGCATGGACAAAGGCAGACTGGAAAATGGAAGCAAGTAGGGAAAAATGGGAGTATTTGGAATTACTGGGGCATATATTAACAGGAGAACTGAATGAATGGGCCAAATAACTTGTATTCTCTGAGATTTTACTGACACGACATTAATCTCCAGGGAATAGAGATTGTCTTGGGACTTGGATTCCCGTGCATGGTGTGCTTTTGAAAAGACAACCTCAACGGAAAAGACCACCTCAACGGAAAAGACCACAATAGCCTAGCTGCTGACATCTATTTAGGAGAAACGTTTTCCCTATGGATATGAAAAACCAGCATCTTTCTTTGTTAGATTTGGGTGAAATGTGTGCTGTTTTCCTTTCCAGGTCTTAAGAATGGTTTATTCATCCATATATACTTTCATACCATCTATGGCTGTTTTAAGAGGAATAAATATTATTTGCCAAACTTTAGCAGCTATTTTCTTTCTTTTACCATAGGGATTACTTTGTTCCCTCATCCAGTAGCTAAAAATGTGCTTGAATAGGCTCTGTCCAACTGATCTAGTTTATTATCTTGTAACTTCAGCTATGATTCATATATACAGTCTCTGGCCTATTGCTTCCCTGCTTTCCCACTCCTAAAACTAACTCTCTCTCCCTCATTTTCCTCTGTAATTCCCTCCCTCTCACACAATGGCCACACAGACATGATTCAAGAGATTTAGATGTGTTTCTACCGCCACCATTCAATATCTAAACAATATTGGATGAATATATTCTCTGGGGTCTATTGCAATGCAGGGATGCTGACTTTAAACCAAACCAAGATATTTGAGGGTAACATTTGAGAAGTACTTTCCATTTCTCAGGAGAACATTTTTTTCTGGTCTCGGGTGTTATTTCTAATACTCATGATCTTTTTTATTCCTTTATAGATGTTATGTCCGAGGAAAAACAGCAGATAAATACCCTAAGTTAACACTAGTTTTATAGAGGAAATTCAAGCCTCTAAGCATTTATCATTGAAACATTTTGTCTTAGAAGACTTGAATCTGGAGAAGGTTTATGTCCCACCTGTGCTGTTTTTGCAATTGTATCTAGTGATATATATAGCAATCTTAGTTAGAAGTAAATATGAGGTCTATCTTGGAACTCAAAAGCGGAAGAGTGAATTAAGTTTTATCTACCCCTCCTTTTCCCATCTTCCATTTTAGCTATTTTCTACTTTGGAAAAAAATCACAAATGTTGAGAGATCAGCTAAAATACCAGCTGCTTTTTCATATGTCATTGTGGTAGGCTGAATAATGGCCCCCAAATATGTCTATGTCATAATCCTCATTCAAAGTTCTTGATACTAAGCTGCTTTCTAATAAGATATAACCCATAAATAGCATGACTGTGGATCTTGGTTTTCCTAAGTCAGGCCTGTTAACACCTGTTGTCCCACCATAATTATTAGTAGTTACCTCTTTCAGTCTCTCAAATTTGGATGAAAAATTATCTAGTCCCCTTACCCATAAGCAATCCGGACAACTTGAATAAAACTGGAATTTGGTTCTAGAATTCAATACTTCAAAAAAATGTAATTACTTTGTGTAGAAAATATATCTTCACTTGTGTAGAACTTTAATAAGAGAATAACTTGTCAGAGATCATCTCTTTTCCCTTGGCTAGGTTCATGAATTATTTTTCCAAATGAACTTCTTTTTTAATTTCTTAAGACTCCATACACACCACACCAACTGTCCCCTCAACCCAAGATTGGCACTCATATTTGTATTACATTGTATTTTTATCTTAATTTGGAAAGAATTGGCTTCCTTATGGTCTTCTCATTTTGGAATCTTCATTTGCTTACATAGGCTTTGTTTTACGTCCTATAGTAAAGCTTTATACATTTTTTAAATGGATCTAGTTTATTTCATGTTGACTTTATTCCTAGGAAGTTTACAATTTTTGCTGTACTGTGAATGGAATTCCTCCCCCCGCCACCCTGTACATTTTCTAAGGGGTTATTGCTAGTACAAAGAAAAGCGATTGATTTTTTTGTCATTGAGTACATAGTTTGTCACTGACCATCTTTTGGAACTCAAATAATTTCCCAGTGGGAGTCTTCAGATTTTCAAGCTTTATAGTCAAATGATCGGCAAATAATGATAATTTTGTTTCTTTTCTTCTAATTGTTGTTGTTGCTTTTTCTTTCTTCACTGTAGTGATTAGGACCTCCAAATAATCTTTAATGACGGTGATGAATTTTGGATATTTCTATCATTTGCTTAATCCTTTAAATATGTCAAGAGACTCTTCAACCCAGGAAAATTCCTTTTTTTTCTTTGACTTATTTCTCCTCTAGTCTTTCCTTTCTCTCTTTATGGAACTCTTATTCATACACTACATCTCCTAGCCTTCCATCTTCCTCTATTTTCTTTATATTTCTTTACTTCCTTCTTATGTTTTAGGTTTGATTCCCTGGAAGTAGAGCTTGAGACAGGGACTCTTGTACAGGCACTTCCTGAGGTAGTGTTCTCAAGGGAAATCTGTTGAAAGAGTGAGCAAAGCTGAATAAGACAGGGGAAGAAGCTGGGCAAAGATAGGGGTTCAGCTGAAGCCTGGCCTTGGCCTAAGACCGTGGGGAGCTCTGACGTATAAATGGTACCACTGGGTTAACCTCTCTGAAAACCAGGCCCAGCTTATGTACTTCCTTGTCAGGTGGTTCCTCACTGGGAACCCTAACTGAGGCTGAGGGTGTGATCGCTCAAGTCATAGGGGAAGAGTGCAGCTGTGAAATGTTAGCAGCCAACAGTTAATAGCAGTTGGAGAACGGGTGCATCAGCCCAACACATCTGCATGAGTCACCAAAAGCATCTACTAAATATTCTACATTTATATGCAATATATATTTATAAAATATGTAAATATTCTACATTAAGAAATCCTCAACAACAAAAAATAAGCATAATAACAGCAACCACCACAACAAAATTTTCAGCTTCCAAGCAATGTTACAAACAAATAGTATTTGAAAAAAGTTTCTATATTTTTTTGAAAAACATAAGCCTTCAAGCTCTTCTGTGCAGAATTTCCTTTGGTTTCTTCGAGTGTGTAAAGAACACGAGAAGAGACCTTAAGAAAGAGATTCATTTCTTTCACATTTATGTTCTCTAGTTGTGCTCCACTTTCATCATAAGAGTATTTTTCTATTCTTAAAGATTTTTTCTTAATAAATTTGTTGTAGTTCTGAACCACAAAAGTAGGAGCTTTATTTTGTCATCCTGAGCTTCAGTCATAGCGGAAGGCTGCTGATCGTAAAATGGTCTGAACCTCGTAAGCCTCTGAGCAATGTCCACAAGGCTAGTCACTTTTAATCATAGAATTTCTAGGGACCAAACTGCTTAATGAGGTCCATTTAGTCTCCTTATATTAGGGGGACAGTTGTTTTAGAACTCCCCTGTGCCTATTATAAAACTACTGCTTATTAGAAAACTATTGCTCAATAAAGCTTCTTTGCTAATAGTAAAAATATGAAATGAATGTGAAAACAACAAAAATATTGTATCCTAGGTATGAACATATACATATACATGTAAAATGTAATGTTTTGCTTAGGATGGTAAAACCAGCTAAAGGGTTATTTCATCCAAATACTCAAAGTTAAGCCTACCATCTCCCAATTTTCACTGGGGTCCAGCAGTAACCTTCCAAAAAGAGAAAGGGTCTCATCTTTTCAGTGTTCAAGGAGATGGAGACATTTTAGTACTGAGCAACCTGGGTGAGAAAGGCTCTGTGTAGTAGAAGATGAAATGAGTTTCAAAGCTTTCCTCTCCTTCAGAAGAAGCTGCTTTCCTCCACTGATGCGGTTAATAGGTGATTGTGTTGTTCAGTGGAGTGGTTAAAATAACTTTTTAAAAGTCCATCAATATATCTAGATTACAAAATGCCATTGGAATTAGATAAATATCTTCCTGTATCACATTTCTTTTGGGGGAAGATATATTTCTATGATCCATACATACTTGTCTTTAGAAAGAATTTGGTTACACTGGTGAGATCTTCAGATAACATTTGACTAGGTCATTTTCTTTATGTGAGAGTTATTTATATCTTGTGGAATGTTAAACATATGTTATTGAACATGATATATGAATGTATACATATAATTATGTGACTAATATACATAAATGTGAATTAAAGGATTAGATTACCTTTAACAGTGAAGTTTTGAAGTTTCAAAGCCTTGTAGATAAAATAAGTGAGCTCAACTTTAAATGTAAGGACATTGGAAACCTGAATAAGCCACAAACTTGTTTTACATACTGAGGTAACTCTATTCTAGTATTAGATGTTTGAAGAGAAGAAAGGAAAATAGTCTCATAAAAATTGGAAAATTTATAGGTCTCACAATATTGATTTGTTAAGATTTAATAAGAGCAATATTTGTTTCCTATTGCTGCTATAACAAACTACCACAAAGTTTGTGACTTAAAATAACACAAATTTATTATCTTAAACTTTTTTAGGTCAGAAGTCTGTGAGTCTCACTGGGCTAAAATCAAAGTGTAGGCAGAGCTGTGCTCCTTTTGGAGGCTCTAGGAAAGGTTCCGTTTTCTTGTCTTTCCAACTTCTAGAGGCGCCTACATTGCTTGGCTTATGGTCTCCTCCTCCTCTTCAAAGACAGCAATATTACATTTCTCTTACCCTTATTCCATCTTCCTCTTCCTCTCTCTGACCATAGCCAAGAAAGGGTCTCAGATTTTAAGAACTCATGTAATTAAACTGAGCCCACAGAGATAATTCAGGATAATCTCCCTATTTCAAATTCTTGATTTTAATCACATCTGCAAAATCCTTTTTGCCATGTAAGGTAACATATTCAGAGATCCCAAGAATTAGAATGTTGACATCCTGGGTGGGGGAAGCATTGTTCTGCCTACCATACAGCAGATCATTTCTAGGTGGAGTTAAGAGAGATGAGCCTTTACCACAAAAGTGTCTATTTCTCCTAATACAGTCAACCTTCATAGCATATTTCTAACAATCACATCACTGTAGTATCTCACATAAAGTTTATAATCAACTGAAATTGCAAGATAGTTTTCTATCATTATTCAGGGCTAACTCCTGCGTAGACAATATTTATTTCAATAAGTTTTTTTTAAAGAAACTATTTTTCAATCAATGGAATGAAAATGAAAATTATGATTGATTATTCAGTGTAGCTGATATTCAATGAGGCTTCAAGGTTAGTACTCACAATCAAAGGAGGAATAACTTCTCAGTCTTGAAACAAACACTTACGTCGGGTTCTTAGAAGTGAATTTTAGTGGAACACAATTTACTTTTATTTAAGGAAGTTTGCCAGGCTCTTAAAAACCAAGGCATTCTCATGGCTTACAATAAAGGTAAATAAAATCATGCTGCTTTCAGTGTTTACCAAATCCAGCTGGTTAGAGACATTTGCAAATCCAATGTCTATTTTTTCAGTTCTGCAAACGGTTCTTTGATTTCCTCATTTGCACCTCCACCCTCTGTTTTTTCTTTAGTCTGGAGCCATCAGTTCTTGCAGACTTCGAGCCATGCTTTGCTGTCAGGCTGAAGCTGTGGGGAGACAGCTCACCACTCCCGCAGCACCACACATCTTTTGCTGGGCTTCCCTCCAGGCAGAAGGAAGCGGATGTAGGTCCAAGACCCAGGCAGGCAAACTGATGTTCTTCGAAGCAGGGTTTGGTAGATTTCAGCAATGACAACAACCTCTGTTAATGGAAACGGTAAAATTTAGGCTTCACTGACCTTTTAAAGTTTAATGAAGAACAGTGACCTAGAGAAAAATCTGCAGTGAAGCCAGACTGGAGAATAGGACTAGACATTAATATGCACCACTATATGAGTAAAACCTGCAGTTAACAATGGCAGACAGGAAAACTGACTCACTCCATGACATTTTTAGGCAGCTTTCTTAAATAACAAGTAAACCAGAAGAGACAGGAAAATATACAGCAAATGTGTATATATCAGTTATGGATCGTACTCCCGTAGAGAAAAGAAGGATAAATCTGCTGAAAATCCTCTCTTTTGTTCAAAGATTTTTGTGCATTTTTTTAGCTACAGTGTTTCTTGCATGCAGCCAGATTGGGTTGAGTGAAGACCACAATCAGGTAACCCAAATCCCCTCTAGGCATTTAAATTTCATCTGCCCAGACTATTTTTCTTTAATAAACTCTCCATCCCCATTTAGGCAGGGCTATAATCACATGACCCCATCTTGTAGTGTGACCAACAGTCCCACTTTTACACTGGGCTTTCAGTTTTAAAACTGAGACTGTCTTGGACATACCATTTTGATTTGAATGGGTTCCCGAGATGCAGGACTTTTCATGCTAAAACCAGGAAATTCCTGAGCCAGTTGGGACAAGTTGTTTACCCTATCAAGTCTCTTGCCTTTGAGTACACTTTAGGACTACTGTTGAAGCTTTGGGAAAGAGCTGCCCTTTGCTTACTACAAGGGTCAGTAAAAGTCTTGCCACCTGGGAAAGACCATGTCTGCAGAATGAGGCAACATGGTGAAAGACTCCACTGAGAGGGCATATTCAAGGGAGAAGGTGAATTTAATACTGGTTGCATCCCTAATTCTGGATATAGGCCCTGGATTTTCAATTTCTGTTAGACAGTACATTCCTTTTTTTTTTGTTTTTTTCACTTAAATGGTTTGATTGGGCATGATTATAGGCCACGTACATTTTATATTTTCTCACATAGTGCCAAATTACATTTCAAAGAGGCTACTAGATCAATTATTTTTTTACCATCAGGTAGATGACTATTTTAATCGATATTTGATGTTGTCAGGCTTTATCTTTTGCCATTGGTGTTAAATGGCGATTGGTTGTTGATATAGTTTGAATTTCCTTGAATAATAGTGATGTTAAACATTATTTCAACTTCTTTTTTTTTTTTTTCAGAGATCCTAAATTGAGACTAGTGTTCTAAATCCTTTGACCAATTTGGTGTTGGTTGTTTGCCTTTTCCTAAGTGATTAGTTGGGTTTGATTTTATATATTTATAGTTTGTTACCTGTCTTTTAACATTGATTATGATATCTTTAGACATATATAAGTGTTGTATATTGATATAGTGAAATTTACTGATCTCTTTTTATAGATTTTGTGTGTGTGTGTTGTTTGAAAAACCTACCCTATTCCTAGTCAGAGATATTTTTTATATTTTTTCCTAAAATTTTTGTTGTTTCTCATATGTAGGTCTTAATTACATCGGAATTTTGTTTGTGAGCTTGATATCTAAATTTATCCATATGGAAAGTCAACATCATTTATTCCATCCCCAAATGGTATAAAATAACATCTCTTTATTTAACTGAATACACAGTGTATGCTTAGGTCTATTTTTGAGACCTTTAGTCTGTTCCACAGGAAGAAGTTTAAGTTCATTGTATAAAATCTTTTTGATATTTTGGTCAGAACTGCAACTGTTTGTGGATTTATTTAGAGAAAATTGGCACCTTTAGGATAGTGCTTCAGGTCTTCTTTTATGTCTTTATATAGTTTTATAATTTTCTGCATTAAGACCTTTTCTAACTTTTGTTATATTATTTCTAGGTGAATCCCCAAATGTCCTAACACTTCAGCTCTATTTTCTTATTTCTGGTAGATTGGAAGAATATTTCTTTATGTATTAGTTTTAGGTTCTGTGTCTAACATCGACTCCAAGTTTTTTTCATGCAGCCTATTGAAGTTTTTTGTGATCATATCATTTGTAAGTAAAGTCAGTGATCTTTATTTTGTGTGTGTATATGCGTATAGATACATAACATTTTATTTATCGGCAAAGATCATCAAAATAGTATTGAATAATAGTGATTATAGTGAGCATTCTAACCTTATTCTATTCACTACTGTGTTTGATGTTAATGAAGATTTTTGATCCATGAAGATAAAATATATTTCCATTTACTTAGATCTTTTATTTCTTCCAAAAATGTTTCATAGGTTTCAGTGTAAAAGTCTTACTCTTCTTTTAATAAATTTATTATTAAATATTTTATTTTTATGGTAATGTGATTGGCATGCATCCTTAGTCAAATTTCTTGGACTTAATCCATAAATAGTACTCCCATCCCATTTACCTGTCTACATACTGCATAAGAAATTCACAAATAACATAAATCAAACGTGTGTCTCTCTGAAGACAGTAAGAAGATAGGACTCCAAATTTTAGTCTTTTATCTTTTCATATTTAGTCTTCCTTTCTGGATTCTCTTCCAGTTAATCTTCCGGCTTAAATTTTGGTGGTTTTCAGAGTTTTCTCCTTGGTCCTAGTCTAATCCAGATCTGTAAACCTTCTCTTGGTGATTGGCCCAATGTCTGGGACTTCTCTCATGACAGGAATTCTCAAATGTAACTCTGGCTCTGAATGCTCTTGTAATCCTGACCCATATTCCCCATATCCTATCTGAAATTTTCATTTCACTATACATCAGACCCTCAACCACACACATTCAAAGCTGAACTCCTTATCCTCTACTCAAAATGCTTGTTTTGTTGTCTTGGTTAATACCGTCACTCACTTTGCAGATTGTTTTTAATGGGCTAAACTTAGTGGTTTGCAAAAATCCTATTTGCAAAAATTTTAATTCTCATCTTCATGGTCCAGGAGAATTAAATACTCTAGTGACAAAGAACAAGAAAAAGAAAGAAGAGTTTAAAAATCAAGGCCTATTTATTGGGAATTTTGGAAATATAATTATTTTGGGATCCATACGCCCAAATGACAGTAGGATTCTGGTACCCAAAGAACAAAAAGCATCAGCCATCTCTTTTTCCATAACCTCTTCAGACTTCTCCTTCTTATTCCTGGAAAATATCTTGGCTGTAGGATTAACTAGTACTTCAGCAACCCCAGGCTGTGATCAGGGCTTAGATTTTTAAAATGTTCTCTCACCAAGTTCTTGTCATCACACATGAACTGGCTGCTCGTTTATTGCTTCCCTTAAAGTATTTTATTAGTCTTTGGGAAGGAGTCAGGTTTTTATCTCTCATTAACGAATTTCCTCCCAAGAATCAGCTAGTGAAGCGAACTACTATCAATCGCTATGTCTTCTTTAGAGAGGAAATATTAATAAATTAGAACATAATCCTGTCTGGGTCATGTTGACTAGGAAAATATTATTGTTTATTCATCTGCATTTGGGGACAGATATTTCTATTACCTAAACTTTAAATATTATTATGGTCCTTGCTTTCATTTTCTGAAGGAGAAAAAATTAAAACTCCCTAACTCTCCTTCTCTTCTTTTTGGATCTAATCCCAAACTTAGATAATTGCTAAATGAACTTTAAAAAATGACCACTAGATTAACCTTCATTCCTCAAAGTGGAATCTTTGTTGTCATTCTCAGCTTCCACTTTTCCTTCCTCTCTATATCCAGTTGTTTTTTAAAACCTGTTGAATCAAAAACAAAAATACTCTTGCATCTGGTTGGTGTGATACACTCCATAACTTGGCATATTAGGTCTTTCAGAAGATCCGTCTCCTAATTCTTCTCCCTATGTTCTACATTGGTACCTCACTGTTCTCCAGACAGGACTTTCTCATTGACTACTGATTGTATCTACTGATTACTCATCCTGAAAAGCCATCTTCACCATCTCTGCCTTACCTTCAAAAACTCACTCTACAGGACTGAGCTTAAATGGGGCAGGTAAAGAGGAAAAATATACCATTGGTCACTATATGATAATTTTTCATAAAACTTCCAAAGGAGTAGGAATCATGTCTGTATCATCTTTGATTCTCTTTCATCTTTCATATTTAAAAGAATAAATGGCCAGCAGTAAACAAGTATAATTTGAAATTCAAAACACTATACCATTTACATTAGGACCCCCCAAATTAAATAGCTAGGTATAAATCTAACACAATATGTACATGATCTATATGAGGAAAATTATAAAACTCTGATGAACAAAATCAAAGAAATTAAAAAAATAAATGGAGAGAGAGTCCATTTTTATGGATAAGGCTCAGTATTGTTAAGATGTCAGTTCTTCCCAGCTTGATATATGGATTCAATATAATCCCAATCAAAATCCCAGCAAGTTATATTGTGGTTATCAACAAAGTGGCTCTAAAGTTTATATGCAGAGGCAAAAGACCCATAAAAACCAACATAATGTTGATGAAGAAGAACAAACTTGAAGGACTGACACTACCCAACTCCAAAAACATACTGTAAAGCTACAGTGATCAAGACAGTGAGGTATTGGTGAAAGAGTAGTCCATTGGGAACAGACTGAAGAGCCCAGAAATAGACCCATGTAAATATAGTCAATGGATCTTGGACAAAGTAATGGCAATACAATGGAGCACAGATAGTCTTTTCAACAAATAATGCTGCAACAACTAGACAGCCACATGCAAAGAAAAGAACCCAGATACAGACCTTATACCTTTCGCAAAACTTAAAATGGATCATGGACCTAAATGTAAAAGAAACTATAAAATTCCTTGGAGATAACACAGGAGAAAACATAGATGACCTTGGGTATGGCGAAAACTTTTTAGATAAAATACCAAAGGCATGATCCATGAAAGGAAATAATTGGTAAAATGGACTTGACTGAAACTAAGACCTTCTGTTCTGCCAAAGATAATGTCAAGAGAATGATAAGACAAGTCACAGACTGGAAGAAAATATTTGCAAAAGACACTTATAAAGGGCTGTTATCTAAAGTATACAAAGAATCCTCAAAACTCAACAATGAGAGGATGAGTAACCTGATTTACAAATGAGGCAAAGACCTTAACAGATACCTCTGTTAAGATACACAGATAGCAAATATACATAGGAAAAGAAGTTTGACATATATCATTAAGGAATTATAAATTTAAAAAGCAAGAAGATATCCCTACATACCTATTAGAATGCCCCAAATCCAGAACACTGACAATATCAAATATTGGTGAGAATGTGGAGCAACAGGGACTCTCATTGCTAGCGGGAATGCAAAATGGTGCAGTCCCTTTGGAAGGTAGTTTGGAAGTTTGTAACAAAAATAAAAATACTCTTATCATATGATGTAATGATCACACTCCTTGGTATTTGTCAAAAGAGGTTGAAAGATTATTTCTACCCTAAAACCTGCACACAGATGTTTATAGCAGCTTTATTCATAATTGCTGAAGCTTGGAAGCATCCAAGGTGTCTTTCAGTAGGTGAATGTATAAACAAACTATGGTACATCCTGACAGTGGAACATTATTTAGCGCTAAAAAGAAATGAGCTATCAAGCTGTGAGAAAACATAGAGAAAACTTACATGCATATTACTAAATGAGAGAAGCCAACCTGAAAAGACTACAGACTGTACAATTTCAGTTTCGTGACATTCTCAAAAAGGCAAAACTATAGAGACAGTGAAAAACATCAGTGTTTGCCAGGGGTTTGGGGGAGGGAGGGATGAATAGGCAAAGCACAGAGGATTTGCAGGGCAGTGAAGCTATGGATACATACCATTATAAATTGTCAAAACACATAGAATGTACAATACTTAGAGTGACGCCTAATGTAAACTACAGTTTAGGGGTAATGATGGTGTGTCAAAGTAGGTTCATTGGTTGTAAAAAATTGTACCACTGTCCATGTGAGGAGACAGGGATTATATGAGAATTTTCCATACTTCCCACTCAGTTTTGCTGTGAATCTAAATCTGCCCTAAAAAATAAAGTTTATTAATTTAAAAAATTAAGCTTTAGCCCAGGGATTAGGAAAGGAAACCATAACTTAAAGTATCACTGAATTTGTGATAAATTTCTAAATTTTAATTTTAAACTTTTTATTACTTCTAATCTTTCTTGGCTTGGACTCAAACGCAGGCGGAAATCAGGAACTGCGTACTGGGTGTGGACAGAAAAAGCTCCAGGAGAACTCCTCCGTTTCTGATCTGAGTAGGCTTCTATGGGTGAGAGAGAGTGAGTTAAATCTTCTGTTTCTGCTTTATTTCATTCTCTCCTATGGCAGTGATCATAGAAGTGGTCATACAGACAACTAAACTCAGAGGAACGGAAAACCTTCTCTCTGACCAGAGGAATATGTTCTCAAGAGCATGTGAGAAAAATCTCCATTGCTTTTTTATTTCTCTATATCTTCATGTTGGTAGGTCCCAGAGGCAGATGCAGTCAGGGAAATCTGTGACAGAGAGGAAAATTAAAGCCTTGGCTCTCTAGTCAAAGATGAGGAAAGGAGTCCCTGGGATATGGAAAGTGTCAAGGAAAAAGCAGAAAGGAAGGATTTTAAGAAAGTGATTCCATAAAGTTGTGTGTGTATTTCTGAGCTACAGATGTATGGATCTGACCTAACCAGCATACCACAGGCTTTGACAATTGAACTACTTGGGTAGATCACTGTGCATGTCCTAGAATGGCAACTGTGTGGCACACATGCAGGACAGATCTGAGTAGCACTGCAAAAGCTTTGATAAATGGACTGAAGGTGGAGCCACAGCCCAGGAGGACAAATAGGAACTTATGGTCCTAACCAAATCAGGCCAGTTGCCTGTTAAAATAACAGGAACAACAGCAAATGAACATTCTGCACAAAATTTAAATTAGACCAATAGTCTCCTAATTTTCAAAATGCCCAGTATATAATCAAAATTACTAAACATATGAAGGACCAGAAAAATAGCAACAATTCACAAGGGAGAAGAAAATCAACAGACTCCAAACCTTTGATGTTGTAATTATCATATAAAGACTTTAAAACAACTATTATAACTGAGCTCTATGAAGTATGGGTGGCCATTCGAGAAATGAACTGATGCATAGAAAATCACAGCAGAGAAATAGAAGCTACAATAAAAACCCAATGGATATTTCATTATTAAAAATACGATAACTAAAATAAAAACATTCACTGGATGAGCTCAACAGTAGAATGGAGATGACAGAAGAGTCAGTACACTTGAACACAGGTCAATAGGAATAACATACTCTTATGTTACGCCTTAACAAAATTTAAAACAAAAAAGAGTACAGGACACATTTCTTTGCAAACAACAATGTAAAAAATAAGAACTCAGTAGCGAAGTAGAAACCCAATGCCAATGTGCCCTATATATAAAATTTCTTTTTATAAATCATCTTTGTTTGAAAAAGAAATCAGTGCTGAAATTGAAGAATATCAAGAAAATAATGAACCATAGATAGGCTACAGATAAAACTTACATATATGGCTGAATATATTTATGGTAAAATTTATTTCTTTGATTCCTTATATCTCTAAAAGTGAAGGAAGTAATTTAAATGCAATTAGCACTCACCTCACAATTGCATAAGGAATCACAAATTGCAGTGTAAAATTAGCAGTAAGTAAATATTTAAAGACAGAAATTAATGAAACATAACTGAAAATGCAGTTGGTAAAGGGAGAATACTTACTTGGAAAACTATAAATTAGATAACACGTTATGTATCCTAATGTTAGAAAAAGAGTTATAATTTCATAACATTTGAAATGAAGACGAAAAGTAAAACACAGGTATACAATCAAAAGAAGCATTAGAGAATAATATGTTAAACAAAATGCAAATAAATATAAATTTTCAAATTTGATTTGAGAAAGATGTTAAATCTATACTGGTTAGTACAGATGGAATAAAATTTAAAGATTATCCAAAATTCCACTTCAAAATCAAATCTATGTGGGAATTTGTGATTTTGCTATTATGTTACCTTAATATCTTAATATTATGTTATCTTAATTTCTTAATTTTGCTATTATGTTATCTTAATATGTAGAATTAGGAGATAAATCTTTAAAGAACAGAAAAATCATAAAAACATTAGCTCTTCTCTGCTCCATAGCCCCAACCAAATAGATAAGTAAATACACAAAGAGTACCAGGTTAAGCACATCCAACAACTTCAAAGATGCTGTATTTCAGGAACAAAAATTCCAGTGTTAGACAAGGTATTTGAGTTTATAAATGTAAAGCTCCTTTGTTTTTTATATTCATTCCAACATAAATAGCAAAATTTAACCAAAAGATCACCAAAAGAAAACTATAAACAGATTGCATTTATGAATTTTAATAAGAAACAATCTTAAATAACATGTAATAATAAGCATAATTTTGAAATCAATTTAAAATAATATGACATGACCAAATGGGGCTTATTTGTAGAAATACCAGATGTTAAAATATAAGGAAATTAATTAATATACTTCATGTTTTTTAAAGTGAAGGGTAAAAAAATTATGCAGTCACTTCATTGACAGCTGAAGATGAATTTTATTAAATCATTTACCAATTTAACATAAAACTTATTAAAATAGAAATAGATACTTATTTCCTTGATTTTTATAACTATTTATCAAAGCCAAAAGTACACAGAGTAAGTATTGAAAAACAAGAATGATTCTTATTATAATTAGGAATAAGACAAAAATACCCACTAATACTATCGTTATTTAAATTTACTCTGGAGATATATATTGTGGTTAGGAAAAAGGCAAAAGGGCATAAAATTGAAAAGGAACAGACATTTTCATTATTAACAGGTGATTGCATAGTTGGTAAATTTAAGAGAATAACCTGAGCACTGTTAGGAATACAGAAACAGTAAGAAAGTTCATTAAGATGTCTTATTCAAAATTAGTATTCAAAACTTAACATTTCTTTCATACAAGAAGTTTTAAAGTAAAACACATGAGAAGATATTAATTACAAGTTAACATAAACATATAAAATGCAAATAGCCTGACATGAAGTGTGTCGAATCTATATAAAGAAAATTATAAAATTCTAGTAAGAGCTATAAATATAGTCTCCAGTTACTGAAAAGACATCCCTTGTTTCCGAATAGAAAGACCTGATATTTTACAGCTGTCAATTACACCAAACCTAATCTGTAAATTTAATGTGATACTAATACATATACCTGCAGAAATTTTTGAAAGTAGTCAAGCTGATTCTAAAGTAAACACATAAGAATAGGCAGCAAAATTATGTAAATTTATGTGATGAGTGAGTACTTTTATCATGTATAAGAGAGATTATAAAGCTACACTGGTTCAAAACATTTAGCCCTGGCTCATTAAGAAACAAGCAAATCAATGGAACTCAATGGAGAATAAAGAAGATAAAGTAAATACATACAGAAACTTAGTATAAGATTGTAGAATTTTTAAGCATTAGTGAAAAAATAATTATGTAATAAATGCTGTTGTGACAACTGACTATTTAGAAAAGAATAAAACTGGATTCCTACTTCTTGAAACAAAATACATTACAGATTAACTAAAATATTATAATATTTTGAGATATTAACTCTAGCAAATATTTATTTCATTCTGGCTCCCCAACTTTTCCCATCATGGAAGGGACAGCTATTATTCCACACTAAAATAAACACATTCTAAATTTGAATTTATATATCTTCCTCATCATGCTTCGACAGAACCATTATCCATGAACATATAAAACTGTTTCTGAGCAATTAACTCAATTTACATGTATCGTGCAGCAATGCGCTGACGTTCATAGAATTTACTGATTTTTCTATGTACTCTAACACCAAAGTACAGCTACCACAATAATCATTTGGACATTTGAAATGACAAATTGAAGACGGTTTTGTAAACTTGGTATCAGACCTCATCTTGACAGATCGAGACCTCTCAAGGGGATATATTAAATATATACTCTAAGCCGTTGACCAGCACATGACCACAATACATAAAGAACTGCAACTGAAAGTGAGAAAATGCAGTGGCACCACTCACAATTGTGTCTACTGACCCACTTGCAAAATTTGTCCTGTGACTTGGGCTCTACTCGTTTAGAGGTCTTATTGCCTAAAGAAAAGAATGCTTCCACCAGGGGAGCCCAAGCTATGTCCCCTGGATTAGAAGCTGATATTGCCATTTGCCCATTTCAGGCTCTATGACACCAGAGGAATAGATAAAAGGGGATATCTATTGTTGACTGAGGTGAGTAACCCTGACAATTCAAGAGCAATTGTGTTCTGGTTGCAAGGGAAAGTGTAGATGAAACAAAGGGCTAATCTGAGGTCTCTAGGTCCAGTGGTAAATGTTAATGGAGACCATGGCGACCACAGGCAGAACCGACAAGTGCTCAGATCTCTCAGGCTGCACGGTACCAGACATAGAACACCAGTCAACCGAGGGAGCCACTGAAGTAAAAGATCATACAATAAGTGGTAGAGGAGGGAAATCAAACACACAAACAGGTCTCTATAACAGTTGAAGATACTTGCATTTTCTTCCTTGCTATATAATTATATATATATGTATTTTTTTCTTTTAGATTATGATGGCGGTGGTGAACTTATATCACTTGCTCTCTATATTAAAGAATACTCATACGGAAATGTGATGCCACCATAGGAGGAATGTGTGTCTCCCAAGAGATCCTGGATTTAGATCTGGAGGCAATAGCTGATGATATTTGAATTTATGCCTTTTAGAGAGTGGTTACTTGCATTTGTTGTTGTCGTTGTACGAGGACTACTTGAGCTTGACAGGATTGAGTTTGTTTTGCTTAGAAGCACAAATAAGCATACTTACTTTGGACAGCCAAAGGTGAGGGAATGTAGTGTACATCTATCATTTTGTGGGGTACCAATCATATAAATCTCCATCCTGCATTTGGCAATCCCTCACTTTATATGTCATAGATGACTGTACCCTGTAAAAGCTGAAAATGCCAAACACTTTCCTTGGCAGTTTCCTTTCCATTGATGGCCTGTGACTTCGATCACCAAAAAAATAGGTTTTTATTCAATTACTTGTGACATAAAGAGGCAAGTCAACCAATAGATTTTCATTATGGTCAACTACATGGTAGTAGTTGTGGTAGTGATTTCTATTTTTCAACAATAGTGATGACACAGAAGGTGTAGTGGTGATGTTCAGTGGCCAGTGATATGGCAGGTAAGCTGTGGAATCAGGACTTGGTGGAGGCAGTGGTGATATTTATGGTGCTCTAGTACCTTGGCTTGATTTTAGACACTGTTTTTGTTTGTTTTTGGTTTTTTAATAAATTTCTTCCTTCCTTCCTTGCTTCCTTGCTGCCTTTCTTGACTGTGTTGGGTTTTCGTTGCTGTGCGCAGGCTTTCTCTAGTTGGGGCACCTGGGAGCTACTCTTCATTGCGGTGCGCAGGCTTCTCCTTGTGGTCGTTTCTCTTGTTGTGGAGCACGGGCTCTAGGTGCACGGGCTTCAGTAGCTGTGGCGTGCAGACTCAGTAGTTGTGGCGCATGAGCTTAGTTGCTCTGCAGCATGTGGGATCTTCCCGGACCAAGGCTCAAACCCGTGTTCCCTGCATTGGCAAGCAGATTCTTAACCACTGCGCCACCAGGGAAGCCCCAATTTTAGACACTGCTGAATTTCCCTTCTAGGTCCTCTAGCTTTCCTGAAGATTGGGAGTTACCTAATATCCTTTTAATGAATTATCTTTCTGCTTAATGTAGCTAGAGTTAATTTCTATTGCTTTACATCTAAATATTCATCTCTGTTTTCCTTTTTTCTACTTGTGTTTCCTCCTTTCCTACTGCCCCATTTAAGTATTTAGTCAGTCTTCCTGCTCATTGCATAAGGGATGGAACTGGGTCAAGCAGAAATTCTGGCTTTGTTTGTGAAAAACTTAAGCTTTGGAATGGGATTGATAAAATGTCTGGGACAGAATCAGGGGTTAGTGGAGGTCATCACAAACTAGAAAGAAATTCTAGAGGACTGAGAGAAGGAGAGCCATGGAAAGAGACATGGGACAGATGGCTGTGCAGGCTTTCCTAACATGCCCTGAGCCAGGCAGCAGGACCCCAGGGAGGAAATGCCTGGGAAGTGCATCTAGGTACATGAGGTCATGGGTAGTTTTCGAACAAAAGATTTCTGTGTCTTAAGCAGGGCATTTTTTAAGCTGTGAGTTCTGAATTGCTGTGTTGATGGGAGGAACCTTGTTTGGCCAAATGAATCGATGATATGGGGTGTTTTCCCAAATTTGGCATTGTGAGAGTCCCTAGAACCTTTGACAATCTCAAGGAGACTAAAGAGAAACAAAAAGACTGACATGAGGCTTCCTACCAACCAAGCGGGATAGGGATTCAAATTAAAAACTGAGTCAAGAAAAAGTAAAATTATATTTTTGACGTTCCTGAATTTGCAAACTGAAATTTCCATCTATTATGAAATTTTTAAAAATGCAAGAGTATTAACATTCCAGAATAAAATAAGGGCTTTTTAAAAATAGTGATCTTGGGCATTCCCTGGCAGTCCAGTGGTTAGGACTTGGCACTTTCACTGCTGTGGTCTGGGTTCAATCCCTGGTCAGGGAACTAAGATCTCACAAGCTGCACAGCAGCAGCCAAAAATAAATAAATAAATAAATAAATAAAAAGAAATAAACAAAAATAGTAATCTTAAATTAATGAAGCCATTCTAAGAATGACATCAAATCCAGAAATGTAGCAATCAAAATACTAGTACATTTAAAGATTTTAAATATTTAAATTTCTACATGGTAAATGATGTCATATAAAGGATAACTTTTTAAATGTATAGAGTGCTTTTACAGAGTATTCAGAGAAGACCACTAGGCAGTAGAAAGATGAACTAAGGTATAAAGCAGTTGCTTGCAGCAAAAGAAATTCAAATGTTTTTAAACTTATAAACTTATATTCAGTATTGGTAAAATTATTAAAGTAGAAATTAAAACATTGAGAAATTATTTTTTCGTTTGTTCAAGTAATAGCAATGATAGCAATATAGTAGAAGTAGTAGTAATAATAGTAAATAACAATAATAAAGTTTACTGAGCATTTACTCTGTGTCAGACGCTGTTCTAAGTTCTTTACATGAATAAGTTTATTTAACCTTCCACAAACCCTAAGGAGTAGTTATTTATTATTCCCCTCTAGAGTTTAACCTTCAGGGACACAGGTATATTTGTCTATTTTGTTCACTGTTGGATCCTTAGTACATAGAACAGTGCCCAGCTCACAATATGTCCTCTATAAATGTTTATTGATTGAATAAACTTTTGTTTCACAAAAGAAGAAACTGAGGCACAGAGAAGTTAAGTATCTTGCCCAAAGATACATAGCTGATAAGTGGCTGAATTCATTTTGTACCCAATCAGTCACCAGATTTTGTACTCTAAATAACTATACTAAACTACTTCATACAGAAAAACATTTGGGAATATACGACATCTGGAAGATATATGGAAAGACATTATCAAAACTGCTCTGACTTCTTTGCAGAGCAATATATACCAAAGTGAAAAATATACCCTTTAACTCAACAATTCTGCTACAGACACACTCACTCATGTACACAAAGATGTACTTAGAATTCATTTTAGTGATGCATTATCCATGATGACAAGAGTTTGAAGAACCTAAGTGTTCATCAATAGGGTTGGATAAATTGATACCACTCTGCTATGCGGTAGTTAAAAATAATGTCATTTTCTCTATGCTGATTTGGAAAGATTGTCATTAAGGAAAAAATGCAAGGTCCAAAACAATTAATATAATATATTCTGCTCCTCATTGCCTAAATTAACCCAGTATACTCTCTCTTCCTATCACTATGTTGGTATCTGCACACATCTCTTATACATAACACATATATCCATGTAGAGTTTCACATGTATAAGCTTACAGTTTTTCTTGGAGAGGGACTTGGAGTCTGTTTATGGAAAGAGGCCTATGTTTGTATATGCTTTTGTAGTCTTTGAATTTTGCCATGTGTAAGCATTACTTTTCAATAAAAAAGCTAAAGCATAAACTAAATATTTGTATATATCCAAATGTATTTATGTAAATCTATGAAAATTTTCTCCCTGGAAAAATGAGAACAGTAGGAGGGCAGTAGATTGGAGGCAAGGATGCAGGGAGAGGAAGCTTTCTCTTTATTATGTTGTTTCATTTTTTATTATGGAAATATGTAGTTTAAATTCCATTTTAGAATAAACTTACGGCTTTTCCTTTTAATCTGGAAATGCACACTAACATGTATGATAAGTTAAATTCTAAAAATTAAAATTTTAAAGTACTAGGTTGAGACTGGAAAAGTTGACTTGTTTTTAAGGATATAGATAAGATTTTTCAAATGTGGAAAATATTTACTCTACTAGCCATTCATTTAAATCTGGATGATATTAAGAAATTTATGGAAACTATGATTATTGTATACTCAAATTCTAGGTAAGGTTGGTGGTGTTTACTTAAGATATAACGGTTTATTAGGTTGGGATCTAGTATTACTGTATGGTGATTAACAGTGTGAGACCTAGGATAATATCATGGAAAAGTTTAAACTTAACACAGATTTTGTTGATGCTTTTTTTTTTTCCTGTAGGACTTTTTAAATTGTGATTTTTCCATAAAGTCAAAGAAAAAAAGGTAAATAAGTGTTCAAATTTTACCTATTTCTTCCACTCTGTGGAACTTTATTTCTTATGCAGTAGTAAAGAAAAGAAACAAATACAAAAATTTTTTTTAAAAATCTAAATGGCGTCAACTCCTTCCTGTACTTTAGAGGAAAGGATCCAAGTGAATTACTTAATTCTTTATGACAGACTGAAAGGTAAAATGCAGATATACAAGCAAATGCCTCCAATTAATATTGATCACTTATTTAATCATGCATTCATCCATTCACGCATAGAGCCATCAGGCCACCAGTATACTCAAGAAGGATTTTCAGAGGCTGACAACCTGATACAACTCATTTAAGCAGGAATAAAGAGGATAGCAGAGTATGTACCCCCACTCCCATAAGCTTAAATTCAAATTTAGGAGATAATATAAAGATAACAGATGTGAAAGTGTAAAATTGGAGTAATAAGGTAGTCTTATAATTTTTAAATTATAAGAGTAAAGAGAAAATATGAAATAGAGGGTAATTATGATTAGAATTGTCAGGGAAGACTCACCTGTTTGTAGAAAATTTAAGTAGTCAGAGGCAGAATTTATAATTCAACTCAATCAAGATCTAAGGTGTTTGTTGTTGTTTTGTTTGTTTTGTTTATTTATTTATTTATTTTTGGCTGTGTTGGGTTTCGTTTCTGTGCGAGGGCTTTCTCCAGTTGCGGCAAGCGGGGGCCACTCTTCATCGCGGTGCGCGGGCCTCTCACTATCGCGGCCTCTCTTGTTGCGGAGCACAGGCTCCAGACGCGCAGGCTCAGTAGTTGTGGCTCACGGGCCCAGTTGCTCCGCGGCATGTGGGATCCTCCCAGACCAGGGCTCGAACCCGTGTCCCCTGCATTGGCAAGCAGATTCTTAACCACTGCGCCACCCTAAGGGAAGCCACCTAAGGTGTTTTATAGCAAAATATATATTCCTAAGTACTGGGGATATAAATGTGAGAATATCTTTCATTTCTCAAAATAACTTTAATCTTAGGATTAAAAATGCTGTAATTGGAAGGTGCTTTAGAGATTGAAATAGTTGACTTTATAGATACAGTAAAAGAGTGTGGCCATTCATGGGGATGAAAACATTCCAAGCGAACAGAGAAGCTGGAGAAATCAAGTGGTGAGATGATGAGGGGCTGACTTCACAGATGACGAGCTGTACTGAGTCAGTTTAGAAATGAGATTGGGTGGTTACAGGGCAACCTGGAGTGCTGGACTAGTTCTTTAAAATTTGATCCAAAAGACAATAGTGACTCATTATTGCTCTGGAGCAGAATAGAATTATGAAAGGGGCATTTGAGGAAGATAAATTAATGTGGCTAGAAAGACTAAGTTATAGTCAATTAGGATTGTTTTACAATACACAAAAAAGCGAATGTTAAAAGCTAGAACATTATGCTGGCTCTAAACTTAGAAAATTCAAAGTTCAGGTGCATTTTGGAGAAGGAATTGGGCAAATCTCCAATCACAGACACACTGTCTATTATATAATTTGCTTACTTTTATGGTAAATCTCTTCAAACTGCCTATCTTCTTTGGTACTTATCAAAAAATGGATGAGGGAAGAGGAGATAATACAAGAGATGTGAAGAAAAGTATAAGAGAGAGATGGGGAGGCAAAAGAGAGAGGGAGAGATACACAGAGAAAAATAAGAAGACAGAAGTAAAGAAATAGGTGTAGAGAGACAGAGGCAAAAAGGCAAAGAAGCGGGTGGAGAGGAGAAGAGATTTTCTGACCTTTCCTTCTCCCCTCCACCCCACCCCACCTTTTCAAATCCCAAGGTTCTCCGTACAACTCCTGGTTCCTTTTGTAACTCCATTTGTATCTGGTACATACAGATCATATATACCATTCTAGCAAATACTGGTACAACATGAGATGGAAGGAAAATTTCTGAGATGGCCATCACACTCCGGATCTTCCTCATTTCCAGAGATGGTCTTTGAGATATTATTTACTCTTGGAGGATGTTCTTGTCTTACTAACATCTGGCACCAGGGAGAAAACTTCAAGGTTTTCCCTATAAACTCAGAAAATTGTGTCTTCTGATGATAGATGTAGAAATTTGAGCCACTGTATCCCTCAAGGGCTGAGGCAGCGATAAGACCAGTTTAATCTGGATATACCAGCCCCTGGTGTTGTTTACCAGGCTTTAAAGATTCCAGAGGGCTTTCAAATATATCTGTGGGTTCAGTTGACATAATCTTCCGCATGGTAGCCAGTTAGGGGCTTTATAAATCTACCTCATCCCACTGAGGAAACTGTAGCATAAACATATTAAATACTTTGCTCCAAAGACGGAAAAAACTATATAGACAGTGAGGTGTGGAGTTAGAACTAGAATTCTGCCAATCTGATTTGAGTCAAGAGTGCCTTAAGTAGGATGTGCATGAGTATGATTATACATTGGGTAAAGAAGTAACAATGAAATGAAGCAAAACGATCATCTTGCCATAATCATATGAACTATTTAGAGGTCTTGTAAGAATTTGTTTTCAAATTAGAAGTAAAAAAAATTGTCTAAGTGAAAAGGTAGCATTTTCCTTGTTAAGTGTCTTATCTTCATTGTTTATTGGGAGTCAATATAAATCACTTAAAAATGTTACTTTTTTACATTGTTACTCAGTGTTCATTATGAACCAATCTGTAAACTAAATTTCTTTTAGAAATTTGTTCTCTTTTGAGAAACATTTCCTTAAGATTTTATTTCATTTTTGTATGAAGCTATCATGAGATATACACTAAATACCATGTTCTCTTTGGTAAAAATAACTAATATCTATTAAGCACTTACAATATGCCATGAAGGCATAGCACTGTGCTAAATGTTAAATAGGTAGGTGTGTGAATGTATTTGTGTGTGGTGTATACATATGCATATATTAGCCTCATTTAGTTATCATTATGATTTAACAAAGTAAGCGCTATATGCTACTTATTTTACATATGAGTAAAATGAGGCACAGAGGTGTTATGAACCCAGGTCACAAAGATAGTAAGTCATAGAGCTACGATTAAAACCTAACCAGTCTGACTCCAGAGGCAATGATATTAGTTAATACTGATTTTCTAGATAAAATTTTGTCTTTTCTCTTTTTTTTAAATGTTGGTAGAATAGCTGGCATTGTGATTTCTGGAACAAAAGAAAAGTCAGTCCGGCTAAGATTCTATTTCTAAGTAACTGGATAATATCTGAAATTCCACATATGAGAGCTTGATTTGCTTTATCTAGGATTTCTTTAAAGTACCAGTGACATTGTGGAGCACTTCAAATTTTTTCACTCATTTCTTAACTAATACAGATGAATTTTGGGAACTTTTATGACAGCTCCTTTTTATGGGAAAGAAAGAGGGAAAGCATTGTGAGCATGCTGAGTGTTTACAGTATCTCATGGGTAGGAGGAAAGGGAGAATGGGAACAGTTTTTCTTATATCGGGCCCTAACCTTCTGTCTTGGGCTCTCTTAAAAACTCATTGTAATACTTTGTATTTAGGCCACCAATATGCTTAGGTTGACTCATTAGTTTAGATTCTCAGTGGCCTAACATATTTGCCTTCTCAAAGCTTTCCAAGTGTTCCATAAGATCATTATATTGCGGAATTCCAGGAGTCATCAAAAAATGTTTAAAAATTACTATGTGTTAAGAATAATTTGGTTTTTAACTGGGTTTTAGTGGTTAACTTAAAAAATACTTTGCTAAAGCTGAAAGGTAAAATTTAGATACATAGAAATTGAATGCAGCAAAGAAAGAGTAAAACAAAACATCTTATTACAACCTGAACTCAATCTTCAAATATCAGAAAAAGTAAGAAACAAAGAAGAAATTAAAAAATATAAACACAGAAGTAAAAATAAATCAAACATATCAGTTATCAGAAAATAATTTAATGAATGAAATATCTTCATTAGTGAAAGAGACCTTTGGGTTTCATCTTTAAAAGGCCATCTATATGCTGCTTCTAAGAGAAACGTTCAAAACAAAAATGAGCACTAGTAGTTATACACATATAAAGCAAGGAATGGCAAACATAAAATAGCAAAAGTGGAAATTTTACTGCAAAAACATTCATTGAGACAAGGCAAAACTACCAAAAAGGTATGTGTCATGAATACTTTTACACCTAAAATAGCTTTGAAATTTATAAACCAACCAGAAGTAGAGAAATCAACAATCATTGTTGGAATGTTAACATCTTTCTTTTAGAAAAAAACATGTAGACAATAAATAACTGAGGATTCAGAGGTTTTGAAAAACATAGTTAAGAAGTTTAATACAAAGACAAAACCAAAAATTGGAAAAAGTGCTGATCAGCAAAAGATACCATCTGTCAGATTTAGAAAATGCACTTGAAGAAACTACTTGCAGTATGAATAATAAAGGGTTAATAGCTGTGATATTTAAGATCTAGAAATCAACAACGTATCAGTGAAATATAGAACAAAATTAAACAGCACTAAGATAAAATTATTATCTGATTAAAATGATTAAAACTGTTTATAAAATCTGGTATTATTAAGATTGTGGAGAACCAGATACTTATAGACATGCTAGTACAAACGTAAAATTGTAAAGTACTTACATATCTCATTTTATTGCACTTTGCTTTATTATGCTTTGCAGATATTGCATTTTTTTTTACAAACTGAAGGGTTGTGACAAACCTGAGTTGTCAGATGATTATCATTTTTTTAGCAATAAAGCATTCCTAGGATACGTACATTGTTTTTTACATGCTATTTATTCAGCAATGCTATCACACACTTAATAAACTGCAGTATAGTGTAAACATAATGTGTATATACACCGAGAAACCCAAAAATTTGTGACTCATTTTTTTTCTCAAGCAGACAGCATTTTGGGGGGTCAAAGAATTGCATTTCAGGGCACACAGACTCAGGTAGCAACCCAAATATTGTCCCACTAGGGAGTATAAGTCAGGGACATTCATTCATTCATTTATTCATTCATTCATTTATAATGATGATTAACATTTTTATTAGTGTCATTTTATTATTTTTACTTATTTATTGAGGTATAGTTGATTTACAATATTATATTAGCTTCACGTATAAAACAATGATCCAAAATTTTTATAGATTATACTTAATTTATAGTTTTTATAAAGTATTGGCTATATTCCCTATGCTGTACAATATATCCTTGTAGCTTATTTATTTTATACATACTAGTTTGTACCTCTTAATTCCATACACTGTCTTGCCCCTCTCCCTTCTATCTCCCCAGTGGCAACCACTAGTTTGTTCTCTATATCTGAGTAGGTTTCTGTTTTGTTGTATTCATTTATTCATTTTATTATTTAGATTCCACATGTAAGTGATAACATAGAGTATTTGTCTTTCTCTGTCTGACTTATTTCACAAAATACAATACTGTCTAGATCCATCCACATTGTAGGAAATGGCAAAATTTTATTCTTTTTTATGGCTGAGTAGTATTCCTTTGTATATATACGCCATATCTTCTTTATTCATTCACCTGTTGATGGACACTTAGGTTGCTTCCATATCTTGGCTGTTGTAAATAATGCACTATGAATATTGGGGTGCATGTATTTTTTTAAATTAGTGTTTTCAGTTTTTTCAGATATATACCAGGAGTGGAAATGCTGGATCATATGATAGTTCTATCTTAAGCTTTTTAAGGAAACTCAGTACTGTTTTCCTTAGTGGATGCACCAATTTACATTCCTACCAATCATTTATAAGGATTCCCTTTTCTCCACATCCTTGCCAATATTTGTTATTTGTTATGTTTTTGATGATAGCCATTCCTACAAGCATGGGGTGATATCTCATTGTGGTTTTGATTTGCATTTTTCTGATGATTAATGATGTTGAGCATCTTTTCATGTGCCTGTTAGCCATCTGTATGTCTTCTTTGGAAAAATGTCTGTTCAGGTCTTCTGCCCATTTTTTAATTGGGTTGTTTGTTTGTTTTGATAATGAGCTGTATGAGCTGTTTATATATTTTGGCTATTAACCCCTTATCAGTCATATCATCTGCAAATAATTTATCCCATTCAGTAGATTGTCTTTTCATTTTGGTGATGGTTTCCTTTGCTGTACAAAAGCTTTTAAGTTTAATTAGGTCCCATTTGTTTATTTTCACTTTTGTTTTCTTTACCTTAGGAGACAGATCTCTCGAAATAGTGCTATGATTTATGTCAAAGAATGTTCTGCCTATGTTTTTCTTCTAGGAGTTTTATGGTTTCTGGTCTTACATTTAGGTCTTTAATCCATTTTGAGTTTATTTTTGTATATTGTATTAGAGAATATTCTAATTTCATTCTTTTACATGTAGCTGTCCAGGTTTCTGAGCACCACTTATTGAAGAGACTGTCTTTTCCCCATTGTATATTCTTGCCTCCTTTACCATAGAGTATTGACCATAGGTGTATGGGTTTGTTTCTGAGCTCTCTATTCTGCTCCCTTGATCAGTGTCTATTTTTGTGCCAGTACCATACTGTTTTGATTACTGTAGCTTTATAGTATATTCTGAAGTCTGGGTGTGTGATACCTCCAGCCCTGTCCTTCTTAAGAGTGTTTTGACTATTTGGGGTCCTTTGTGTTTCCATACAAAATTTTAAATGATTTGTTTAAGTTTTGTGAAACCTGCTCTGTATTTTGACAGGGATTGCATTGAATCTATAGATTGCTTGGGTAATGTGGTCATTTTAATAATATTAATTCTTCCAATCCATGAACACAGTATATCTTTCTATTGGTTTGTATCATCTTCAATTCCTTTCACCACTGCCTTATAGTTTTTGAACTACATGTCTTTTACCTCCTTAACTAGGGTTATTCCTAGGTATTTTATTCTTTTTGATGTGATTGTAAATGGGATTATTGCCTTACTTTCTTTTTCTGTTAGTTCATTGTTAATGTGTAGAAATGAAACAGATTTCTGTATGTTAATTTTGTATCCTGCAACTTTACAGGATTCATTGATGAGCTCTAGTAGTTTTTTGGTGGCAGCATTAGGATTTTCTGTGTATGATATCATGTCATCTGCAAACAATGACAGTTTTACTTCTTCCTTTCCAATTTGAATTCCTTTTATTTCTTTTTCTTATCTGATTGCAGTGTCTAGGACTTCTAATACTATGCTGAATAAAAGTGGCAAGAGTAGGCATCCTTTTCTTTTTCTAATATTAGAAGGAAATGTTTCAGCTTTTCACCACTGAGTATGATGTTATCTGTGGGCTTATCATATATGGCCTTTATTATGTTAAGGTATATTCCCTCTATACCCACTTTGTGGAGAGTTTTTATTATAAATGGATGTTGAATTTTGTCAGAAGCTTGCTCTGCATCTGTTGAGATAATCATATGATTTTTATTCTTCAATCTGTTAGTGTTGTGTATCACACCGATTGATTTGCAGCTATTGAACTATCCTTGCATCTCTGGGATAAATCCAACTTGATCATGGTGTACAATTCTTTTAATGTGTTGTTGGATTTGGTTCACTAATATTTTGTTAATGATTTTTGCATCTGTGTTTGT
The DNA here is from genome assembly GCF_028023285.1 of Balaenoptera ricei. Classification (NCBI taxonomy): domain Eukaryota; kingdom Metazoa; phylum Chordata; class Mammalia; order Artiodactyla; family Balaenopteridae; genus Balaenoptera; species Balaenoptera ricei. The sequence goes on from NC_082641.1 coordinate 107,879,639, forward strand.
CAGTGCTATTGGCCTGTAGTGTGTGAGTGTGTGTGTGTGTGTGTGTGTGTGTGTGTGTGTGTGTTTGAGATAGCTTTGTCTGGTTTTGGTATCAGGGTGATGCTGTCTTATAGAATGAATTCCTTTCTCTGCAATTTTTTGTAATAGTTTGAGAGGATAGATGTTAACTCTTCTTTAAATATTTGGGAGAATTCACCTGTGAATCCATCTGGTCCTGCACTTTGTTTGTTGGGATTTTTTAAAATTACTGATACAATTTCACTATTGGTAATTGGTCTGTTCAAATTTTCTATTTCTACCTGATTCAGTCTTGGGAGATTGCACACTTCTAGGAATTTGTCCACTTTTCCAGGGTGTCCATTTTATTAACAGATAGTTGTTTGTAGTAATCTCTTATGATCCTTTGTATTTCTGTGGTGTCGCTTGTAACTTCTTTTTCATTTCTGATTTTATCAGTTTGGGCCCTCTCTTTTTTTCTTGATGAATCTGGCTAAAGGTTTATCAAGTTGTTTATCTTTTCTAAGAACCAGCTCTTAATTTCATTGATCTTTTCTATTTTATTTTATTTTTTTGTCTCTGTTCTATTTGTTTCTGCTCTGCTCTTTGAATTCTTTCCTTCTACTAACTTTGGGTTTTGTTTGTTCTGTTTCTAGTTCCTTTAGGTGTAAGGTGAGGTTATTTATTTGAGATTTTTCTTGTTTCCTGTGGTGCATTTGTATTGTTGTAATCTTTCCTCTTAGAACTGCTTTTCCTGCTTCCTATAGATTTTGGATCATTGTGTTTTCATTTTCCTTTGTTTCCAGGTATTTTTAAAATTTCTTCTTTGATTTCTTCAGTGAAGCATTGGTTGCTTAGTAGCATGTGTTTGTGTTTTTTGCAGTTTTTTTCTTGTAGTTGATTTCTAGTATCATAGTGTTGTAGTCAGAAAAGATGCTTGATTTGATTTCAATTTTCTTAAATATACCAAGCTTGTTTTGTGGCCTAGTATGTGATCTATCCTGGAGAATGTTCCATGTGCACTTGAAAAGAATGTGCATTCTGCTGCTTTCAGATGGAAAGTTCTACATATATTTATTAAGTTCATCTGTTCTAATGTGTCATTTAGGGCCAGTGTTCCTTATTGTTTTTCTCTCTGGATGATCTGTCCATTAATGTAAGTAGGGTCTTAAAGTCCCCTAGTGTTATTGTGTTACAGTAAATTTCTTCCTTTATGTCTGTTAATACTTTCTTTACATTTAGGTTCTCCTATATTGGGTGCACATATGTTTGCAATTATTATATCTTCTTCTTGGGTTGATCCCTTTATCATTACATAGTGTTGCTGTCTCTTGTAACACTCTTTGTTTTAAAGTTTATTTTGTCTGATAGAAGTATTGTTACCCCGGCTTTCTTTTGATTTCCATTTACATGGAATCCCTTTTCCATACTCTCACTTTCATTCTGTGTGTCTCTTTATATCTGAAGTGAATCTCTTGTAGGGAGCATATATATAGGGTTTGTTTTTGTATCCATTTAACCACTCCATGTCTTCTGATTATTGTATTTAATCCATTTACATTTAAGGTAATTACTGATAGGTATCTACTTATTGCCAATTTGTTAATTGTTTTAGGGTTTTTGTACTTTTTTTATTCCTTTCCTTTCCTTTTGTTCTCTTCCCTTGTGATATTATGACTGTATCTTCAGTGTTATGTTTGGATTCCTTTCTCTTTTTTGTGTGTGTATCTATTATAGATTTTTGGTTTGTGGTTACTATGAGGTTTATATATAGCAATTTCTCTCTGTATATATAATTATTTTAGGGTTGCTGAGCTCTTAATTTCCTGCATTTTCCTCTCCTTCCTTCACAATTTCTGTTTTTGACATAATATTTTGCATATATTTGTTTCATTTATCCTTTAACTGCTTACTGTGGATATGGATAATTTTACTAGTTTTGTCTTTTAACCTTCCTACAAGCTTTGTATGTGGTTGATTTACTACACTTACTGTATATTTGCCTTTACCAATAGGATTTTTCCTTTCATAATGTTCATGTTTCTAGTTGTGGCCTTTTCTTCTTTGCTTAGAGAATTTCCTTGAACATTTCTTGTAAAGCTGGTTTGGTGGTGCTGAACTCTTTAGCTTTTGTTTGTCTGCAAACCTTTTGATCTCTCTATCAAACCTGAATGGAAGCCATACTGGGTGGAGTATTCTTGGTTGTAGGATTTTCCCTTTTATCACTTAAAATATATCATGCCAATCCCTTTTGGCCTGCAGAGTTTCTGCTGAAAAGTCAGCTTATAGACATATGGGAGTTCGCTTGTGTGTAATTTTTGCTTTCCCTTGCTGCTTTTAATATTCTCTCTTTATCTTTAATTTTTGCAATTTTAATTACCACATGTCTTGATGTGGTTCTCTTTGGGTTTAGTGACTCACTTTATTGTAATATTTGCTTTATTGCAATGGTTTGGAACCCATTCTGCAATATTTCTGAGGTATGCTTGTATCTTAGCAAATATTTTGACAGGATTCATATTTTTAAAATTCTGTCCCATAGGTACGGTCAAACATTTGTCAAATGTTTATTGTCCAAAGACATATATTCCAACTTTACACAAAATGTAAACATATGGAAATAAAATATATAAATTGATAGGGGAATTACTAAAAAATATAGTACCACCATACTGAATGTGGTAAAGAATTTGATCTGAACTGATATGGAAAATGCTCTATATTAATAATTAAGTGAAAAGAGTAAGATTCAGAAAAAAAGATATAGAATTAATGCTTACCTAAAGTGTGTGTACGTCAATGTGTACACACATAGAAAAAGACATAAACATATAGATGCACACAAGGAAAAAGACCCACAGAGATATATTCACATTTAAGACTGTTTTCATGTTGACAGGGAAGTAGGAATATAAAGAGGACTTTTACTGATACTTACTTTGGAACTTCTATTTTATGTTAACTTTAGAATTATATGTGAATTCTGTAAATAATAATCAAAAAAAGAACTCAACTGTGTTTTGTGAAGACTGAAATTTCAAAAAGCCATCCAGAAGTCCCTCTTTTCATTTTGACCTTTTAAATTTTTCTCTTATTAAAGGAAATTTTATAAATAGAGATAGTCCGTAAGTACATAGAAGAAAAAAAAAGGAATATCTGGTTCATCTTCTTTTTGGACTAACAGCTACATCATATATCTTAACCATTTTGTTATCTACTTCCCAGAAAATTTGGACTAGTTCTTAACACACTATATAAACAGGAGCTGTAATTTTCTAGAAGACTTCTTGGACTTTTCATATACCAAGTAGCTTCTTATAACTGATAAACAAAAGCAACAAAAACTCTTGAAGTTCCTTCTCACATTGAGTGTCTTTTGAATTGTGTCTCTCCATACTTGCCTGTGAGGTCTTGTTGTCTTGGAGTCTCTCCTTAAATTTACATATGTAAGATCACACCTATAGATATTCATTTGTAATCTACAAGTAAAATTTGTAATTTAATCTATTTGCATGATTGACATTATTTTTTCATGTACGTTTTATGTACATTGTTTTTCCTGTTCAATTGGAGAATGTATTTTGTATATAATACATACATATATGTAAGATAAATGTTTTAATTCGGATAGTGAACAGCACAGTGCAACTGTGGAACATACAATTAAAGACTTTTTAAAAGGATTTTCAGCCATCCATCCATTCATCCAAACAATGAGAACTTGCACTTCTTGAGATGATGGAGTAGTTTACTGGAGACCAATACACATACATCCATATGTGTATATGTAGTCTGTTTGCATTTTAAACAGTCAGAACTGCCTGATGACTAGAACTTGAGTGGCCTATCTCCCCCAAAGTCGCTAACCACAGAGAGCCTCTTTACCGCCAGATACTTTTGTGCATAATATTTACTCAAAGCAAGAGGCTGAGAATAAAACCCTGGCTGAGAGGCAGAGGAGACAGAAAAGCTTCAGGCAGTTCCTGGTGTTGGAAAGCTGACACACAAACTTTGGATCTGTCAAACAAATTCCCCAAGGCCAGAGGGCCAAATATCGTGGAAAGAAGTGTAGAACAGAAAATTGTACACTTCAATCTTGACTGTCCCCTTAGGGAATTGGCCAAATTCTTAAACCATACAGGACAAGAGGCTTAGATATTAAACAGAAAACCTCTGAAAAGCAGAGTGGGGGTGTTCAATATTCTTATATAGTACTGAGGAGAGAAAATTGGAGTTTAGGATTAGCCAAGGGAGAGAGGTCCTACTAAATACTGTGTGCTCTTAGTCTGGAGCCCTGAAGAACAACATTCCTAGAAGCAAGTAGACAGAAATTTACAATAGTAAAATCTAGCCCAAATCAGCCTGGTCTCTGATTGGATTAAGGTGATCTGCCCTCACAGGATAAAATTGCCCATAATACTTCAAATGAAAGAAGACCAAGAGGGGAGGGAAAAGGTAGGAGAAAACAGTCAGATGAGCCAGTTTAAGATTACATCTGTCATAGGATGAGGAGGTTCCTATCACACCAACCACCCACGCATCAGGTCTGTCCATTGGAAACACAACACTATCCATGTGCACATACACATTCTCTTTGAGTGCCACCAGTGAGTGGGGCTGTAATGTAGCTCCAACGCGTATTTGAGCAGCACCAACATACAGAGTTGACCCACCTCTCATTCAACTCTGCATTTTCTCCTCCTGTGTTTAACTAGTCATTAGGGACCTCCTAATGCCAACCCTCATGAGATCATTGGTAGAAGACAATAGAGAGTCATTCGTAAAACAGAGGTAGATGACATGGTAAAAGGAGGTCTGTGATAACACTTCCTGTAATTTACTTGTGTCTTCAGGACAATCTAAGGCCTAATCCCAAATGTACTATTCCTATCATGCAGTGGATAGCTGCTGTGCCTGCCTAAGATTATAAACTTTGTAGATTTGACAGCTCACAGCTCACAGTTGGTGCTATGTGCATAGGCATTTGGTGTCTCAGGAACAAATGCTCAGTCTCTATGGGGGCCAGGTAGCATGCCAGGAACTGTTTTCTGAAGGTATAACCTTGCTTATAAGTCCTAGAGGTCTGTGTAAAAGTCCCATGGTAGCATGCCAGAGACTCCATATTGCATTTTTTTCATCTGTCCCCCATATGTCCAGCATCATGGGAACTGCTAGGTTATATGGCCCTAAGAAGACTCATACTTGTATGGCATAGCCTTCCATTGCTCTGTGCCCTTCTCAAAACTTATAGTAAAAAGAGATAGGAGTAGTATTTTCAGAAAGTACATACTACCTTCAAACCTGAACCAGACTGCCAAACTCTGTGCCTCTTTCTTAGCAATAGTCAGTATGAGGTGCTCTTGACCTTGAAGGGGACATCACAGTATAACCAAGACCTTGAAGTCATGGAGTGTGCAACTATCTCTGTTTTACCCAGACTACTGTGTTGTTATGATTAACTATCTCTATCAGTGGTGATTTTTTGGAGGCTTCCACTTGGAACATCCTACCATGACAGCTCTTACTCTACAGGACAAGGAACCAATGTAGGGGTTTTGCCAGCTCCTAAGTACATCCATTCTGATTATGCATTCAGATGATGACCAACAGGTGGATTTTGGGATCCAATGGCCTCATTATGAGATGTATATGAGCCAGAACTTTATTACCTGACCTCCATATGTCCTTAAATAACAGAAGGCTATAACAGTGTTTGGGGCCCTTTAGTATCAGTGATAGCTCAGATCCTGCATACACAAGTGTTGGAAAGATCTAGACATTTTTCCAGTATTCAGTTACTTGGTAAATGACCATAGATACCCTTTTACAACTGTGTACACTTTCTTTAGTATTACAGAGTCTGTCCTTAAGCTTTAATCCTCTCCTTCAATCAGTGGGCTCTGGCTCTGAGAACTCGCTCAAGAATGGAAACTGAGCAAATAAGGAATTGTAATTATTTCTATTGGGAGAATATCAGTGTATATAAAGCAAGGACCTGCTTAGTTTCCCATCGTGCTTGCCTCTGTGTTTATTAGCCATTAAGGTCCCTTGGTTAGCAATCTAGCCTTGTTGACAGCTATACCAATTTCATCAAACTTGAATCCTGTGATTAAGCACTACTACATCACCTCTCCAATTCCAGAATCCTATTGTGTCAGTTGTCAGTAGAGATCCCAGTTCTGTAACATCATCCCTACCATCAATCCTATCCAGCAAAGGGCAGCCATCATGGAGCTTCTCAATGTTGCTGTGACCTCTTCAGTAGCACATTCTTTATGTATTAATGAAGGGCATGTTCTACTTGTCCTCCTGGTGAACACAGGCATCTGATATGTTCTTGTGTCTTATGTAATAGATCCATTCCAGCACATTGCATCTGTGAGCCTTTCATTCCCTTTGCCAACAACACCAAGGTAGTTCTAGCACATTCATCTCATTAGGACTCCCCCCTTTAGGAGTTATTGCAAGTGCGTTGTTTGTAAGTCAGGGGAGAATATCCCCAATCAGACAACCCTCCATTTTTCAGCTATATATTCTACTCTGGTTTAGTCCCCTCAGGTCCCATTACCAGGCACATTCTCTCAGTTCCCACTGGAACTGATTTGCCAGGTCCTACAGATCCTTATGTAAATAATACTTTTGTTTTTTGGTAGAGTCAGTGTTTTTCCAGTTGGGCTATGCTGAGTTTTTGATCCTGGTTACTGGTATATTAGCCAGGAGGAGAGGTGGGGTGGATTTTGGAGAGGGTAAGTGTTTTCTTGAAAGGCATGTGCTTGAACTGAGGCTTATGTATGCACTCTAGGTTGTGTGTGCGTGTGTGTGTGTGTGTATGTGTAGGAGGAGAGCTGCTCTCCTCCAGCTTGTTAATTTCATTTGTCAGTCCACATTTTCTCCTTAGTTAAAATTCTTGAAAAATAATATCTGCTTGGAGCAGCCTCACTCATAGAACACTCTAAGTGAGGTGTGATCAGGAAGGCACTAACCTGACACATGGGCTCATCAGGTCACCAGAGAATGTATGAAAGCTCAGTTCTACAGAATTGGGCTTGGGCTTGGCTAACGCCCTGAAACACGTCTATGGCAACAATAAAGACTGAGACCATTTCCCAGTGCAGAGACATGTAGAAGCTCCTTTATTTTAACTGTCATACTAAGGTAAAAGGTACGAAATAGGTGATGTTTGACATTTGTTCTTTTCCCAAGATATAAGCACTTGGGAACTGTGTAGGTTCTGAGGTTTGTTTCGAATTCTAAATCTTGCCTGCTATTTCTATTCTGTATTAACACTAACAAAATGAAAAGCCAGTGAAAAAGGCTTTGAAGTAACTTCCAACTAGGTTTTATAATTCTTGAATGATCATAAAACAAAGCTGATTTTTAAAAAAATATTTAAAATAGCAATTAGAGGTCAAATTTTTTTCTTAATTCCTAAGTCTTTTTCTATTGACCCATTATTTTTAGTTGTGACCCACTTTTAGCAGCTTCTCAGTACATCTGGTACCAGGAAGTAACTTTTAAAGTGGTAAAGAGTCTGAATAAGAAGCTGGGTTTCATAAGTTCTTGATGTGGGCTTAGCCTCTGAGGATCTAGGATAAAATAATGGGTAGGTCTAATAGTCAAGGAGAGAAGTGCTTTCTAAGTAAATAACAGGAAACCTTTCACTACACATAGAAGCCTATGGAATAGAAATACCAGAAATCAGCTTTACAGATGACTTTTAGCTTATTGATACAGTGCTATAGCATTTTTTCCTTCCTGCTATTTTTAAGGTGGCTAGAATATAGGGAATCCAAAAGAAATTTAAAGCTAAAAAGCTAATTTTTTTCACTGACTATTAAACTATAATTGGACAGTCAGTATTGAGTGGTTGTTTGCTCTCAAACTTCATAGCAAGTGACAGCCTCATAGTTTCTTGGTAGTTGCCTATTTTAGCTCATTCCGGATAGAAAACAAATATCTTCAAAAATTAGATTTCTTTGGTTTATATTTTCATTTTCTTCTCTCATAAATTGGTCCTTAGGCCAACTCTCATTTGTAACGTATGTTTATTATAGAGCTCATGTAATATATATCCACAGAAATTCCTCAAATCTTATATAGTGTACTATAAGAATGGTTAGTTTAAAAATAAAGCTATGTACAATATATAGATACATAGATATCTCCTAGGGAAAGAAAATCTCAACTTTGGAGACAGGTGAGAATAAAAATCCAAATTCTAGGCTAAAGGGAAACTACACTGCTAATCTTCTCCTTAGAAAGATTTGTGTGATTTTGGTATCAGGGTGATGGAGGCCTCACAGTATGAGTTTAGAAGTGTTCCTTCCTCTGCAGTTTTTTGAACATCTATCCTTTTCACCCTTTTTTAGAAGGGTAGGTTTAACATTCTCTAAATATTTGGTAGAGTTCGCCTCTGAAACCATCTGGTCCTTGACTTTTCTTTGTTGGGAGGTTTTAAATCACAGCTTCAATTTCAGTACTTGTAATTGATTTGTTCATATCTTCTATTTCTTCCTGGTTCAGTCTTGTGAGAGTGTACCTTTCTAAGAATTTGTCCATTTCCTCCAGGTTGCCCATTTTATTGGCATATAGCTGCTTATAGTAGTCTCTTATGGTCCTTTGTATTTCTGTAGTGTCCATTGTAACTTTTCCTTTTTCATTACTAATTTTATTGATTTGAGCCCTCTCCCTTTTTTTCTTGATGAGTCTAGCTAAGGGTTTATCAATTTTGTTTATCTTTTCAAAGAACCAGCTTTTAGTTTCATTGATCTTTTCTACTGCTTTCTCAGTCTCTATTACATTTATTTCTGCTCTGATCCTTATGATTTCTTTCCGTCTACTAACTTTCGGTTTTGTTTGTTCTTCTTTCTCTAGTTGCTTTAGGTATTCAAGTGGCTGTCCATTGTTTTGGTCTCAGGACCTCTTTACACTCTTAAAAATTAATAAAGACACCAAAGAGCTTTATAAAGTTTTAGAAGACACAAGGATCCATAAGCACATACTCCATTAGCTGTGAGAAGGATGATTGCAATAGATGTTACCTAGCCTCTGAAAGATTTCACTATACACTTAGAATGAAAGTAGAAAAGGCAAATAACATGTCAGTTGTTATTTTAAAATAGTTTTGACCTTCTGGATCTCTAGGGGTTCCCAAACTACTCTCTGGGAACCACTGCTTTGAAAAACACTGCTTAGTACCATGTCTGGAAAATGAAGTTTGAACAAAATGAAATTGACTTTGATGAATTTAACAATATGGTTTATTATCTTCATTGTGAAAATACTATGTTTCATTTATGGAAAAACATGTTACATTCACATGAGAAGTTTGTGTGTATGTATAGCAAAACAACAACAACAACAACACAACAAACCTCTTGAGAAGACGAAGAAAGCATATCTTTACTTCACAGAAGTGGGTACTCTTGAGCAGACCAGACTTTGGGTCCCCTGAGGATAGGGTGCTCTGTCCTAACTGTAGTCTCCTGCTGATACGCCCTGAGGTATTATTATTCTATACTCAGGAATTCAATTTGGGAGAATGGATAAAGTACAGGGCTTGGGGAAAGGGCCAGGTTCCCAGGCCAGAAGTTCCTCTGAAGGTTAAAAACTAGAACCTCTTGAAGAGGGGTAGAGATTTTCACAGTGAAGAAAGCAGAATTTACTTGTGTCAGAGTGGAGAGTAGACCCTCAGACAAAAAGGTAAAAGCTAGAAGAGGGGAGTTTGCCATAAGGAGTTCCTCTGTGAAAAGCTAACTCTCTTTTCTTGGACTCCCCAAAGAATCATACTTAGCATACACTTGTGAAGGTATCTCGTCCCTCCTACATGCATCTTTGTTATAATACTTTCTAGATATTCCCAATCTTTCATTAGAGTGGAGGTTTCAATATGTGGAGAATGAAGTTCAGAGGTTGTGAGAGAAATGCTCCAGGTTCCCATCCCCTTACACTGAGGTCGGCGCAGCAGAAGCAGCGTGGTGTCAAGGAGAGCCACCTGGGAGTTGCCCGTGAAGTCTATCATCGAAGTGTGCAGTGATCATGGACCACAGAGATGGGAGCAGTGGGGGTCGGTGGAGAGCTCTAATGGGAATAACTGAAGAGTGTCTGTGAGACAAACCCTTCTTTACAAATACTACACCAAACAGGATGACCCCTGACAGCAGGAAAGGGGAGCAGCAAAGAGAATATTCTGGCTGGTGCTTAAAATTTTTTTCAGTCATTCCCCTTAAAAAATGACTTCCTTAGTTGCATCTTGGTACTTGCAAATCATTGTCATCTTTTGACCTTTAATTTATGCAAATATACAACCTACAGTCTTTTAATTAACAGTATGAAAATCTAGCATGCTGGTTTTGAATGGATTTCTTCTGTATCTAACCTTGAATTGATTGTCCTTTTTCACCTGTCTGTCGAGAGGCTCTCATCTCTCTGTTGTAGACTTATGTAAATGGCAGATTAATTGCTTTAGTATCTGTGCTGATAAGAGAAATAGCAGGGCTACAAATCAAAGAATGTTAAAAATTCTCTAATCTGTGAGCTGTTTCTCTTTATCCTTTCCTAGGAATTGTCCTCTATCTCTGGCTAATGCCAGTGTGATAGAACTCAAATATTACAGTAAAAAATCATATATATAGCTACCTAACTCCTTTTTATATAAGGACAGATATCCTAATATTTAATTATATTTATTTTATATTAACTTAATATAGAGCTCTACCTTTAATTTATGAAACAGATAATAAAATGCATTATATATTGAATATATGTATATATTCTTTTTAATTAAAAGAGAGAGATAAGTAGCGTTGACTGTCAGGAAATAATACATACCACATTCAGTGCAGCCATTCAGGTCTGCAGTCTCTCCAAAAATGTAATTACAAATCCAGCTGGCATTTGGAGCAGGTATTGTAGCTGCATCTGTCTAATGCATTTTGTTGCATCTATTAATCTTTTATGCAGGTTGCTTAAAAATTTGCTAAAAATAAAGCATTCTTTACATGTAACTAGAGTATAATTCATTTATTTTGATACTTCTGGGGGCATAAAATTTAAATTCTCCTGTATAGAGAGTTTCAGTGTTAATTAAAAAATACTTTTTCAGGTTACTCTTAGAACTATTTTCTTTCCACAGCCTCGCTTTAATGGTACAGTCCTATATTTCTACTACAATATGGCATATGAATAAGTGGGAATAAGTCTCTTTTTTTCTTCTTTCTAGTGTTGCATATCAGGAGTTAATCATAAAACAGTGGACTCAATATTGCAAAATACTTTAATGAGTAAAGACCATTCAAAACCTCAAATCCTTTTTGAATTGAAGTATAGTTAAATGAAAACTGCTCAGAATATATTAGGTGGCAGTATCATGAAACATAATGAAACCATTATTATATGATAGTATCATATTCATCACCCATTATTAAAATTCTTCATCAATTCGCAGTGCTTATTGATGACATTCAGTACTTCCCTGTTTTCACCATATTATGTACAAAGCTTTCCCTGTGAGGTTTTAATTAAGTGATTAGGAGACTAAGCTAAAAGCTGTTATACTTTCCCCTAGAAGGGGAAATATTGTTATTAATAAAGTCTTAAATTGTCAAAGATGAAAAACTTACTCTTCACGGAATCCTCTGAAGTGGTTTAAATAAATTTTCCTCCTATAGAGACTAAAATATCACAGAATATTTAAAGTTCTTTCGCTGTTCTTTGAGAGAGAAGTGGAAAGCAGCAAGGAAAAGAAAAATATTAGCAGAGCAGCTAGAAATTGTATTAATACCAATGTGTTAATGCTTTATTAAGATATTATTGTAATTGGAAAGAAATCTTGCATTTGTTGTTCTTTTACTTTTTAAAAATATGGGTATTATTTGCCGATAAGAGAAAATGTCTTCCCATGATCTTCCACCCTATTATATTGTGTCATGTTCACCTTGGAGAGGGTACAAGTAGGTAATGTTTCTCCTTTCTCATTATTTTGACAAGCATTGCATGCACACTTACTGGTTGCTAAGCACTCTGTAGGTCCTCTTTCTAGGCTCTCATATGGTAGATTGATTGCATTACTGCCCTCAGTTCTTCACATTTCCCTGAAGCCACTCTTTGCCATATGCATTCCTAGCTCCTCTAAATAAAGAGGTGCAATCTAATTCCCTATCCCTTGAATCTGGGTTTTCCTTTGGCTGGCTTTGGCCAATAGTATGAGCTGGAAATGACAGTGTGTCGGTTCCAAGCCTAGCTCAAGAGGCATTGCATGTTTTCCTCTGACTCACATACTCTGCCATTACCGTGAGAACATGCCTGGGTTAGCTTCCTGGAGAGCAAAATAGCAAAACCAAGTCAGCTCAGTTATCCCAAAGGGGGCTAACCTAGATTAGCCAACAAGACACCGATCCCTATATATGTGAGTAAGCTTACCTTTTTGTGGACTGATGTTATTCCATTTTGTTACGTAAATGCCTCCTATATGTGTCAACTTTTTAGAATTTTATATTTACTTTGTTGTAGCTTATTACTGGGTAAATTTTTTATCAATATCCAATACGTGTTTTAATTTTTTTAATTTTATTTTATTTATTTATTTATGGCTGTGTTGGGTCTTCGTTTCTGTGCGAGGGCTTTCTCTAATTGCGGCAAGTGGGGGCCACTCTTCATTGCGGTGCGCGGGCCTCTCACTATCGCGGCCTCTCTTGTTGCGGAGCACAGGCTCCAGACGCGCAGGCTCAGTAATTGTGGCTCACGGGCCTAGTTGCTCCGTGGCATGTGGGATCTTCCCAGACCAGGGCTCGAACCCGTGTTCCCTGCATTGGCAGGCAGATTCTCAACCACTGCGCCACCAGGGAAGCCCCCCAATACGTGTTTTAAATGAGAGTGTATTCCCTATTGCATGCAGAGCTATCTTTATATCAGATAAATCTTAAGTATATTATCTTAATCTTCTTTATACTTGCTTAATTTGGATCTATTTGATTTATAATTTCTTGATATGATTTATATAACATTTTCTCAATATAATTTCTCAGTTTCTTCCAGTGGACCCTCAGTTTTAGCTTTATGTATTTCAAATCTTTGATGTTAAGTGCATAAAGTTGTATGACTGATAATTTTCCCAATTAAATAATAGTTTTCTGATGATCATTTTCATGGTTTTCATTTTGTAGTCTTTTTATGTTATTAATATTGTTTTACTCTTTTAGTTAAGCATATGCTGGAGATTTACCTATCTGAATCATTTCAACCAACCTTTTGTTTTATAAAAATACTGGAGGATTTACAATAATAGATTTGAAAAACATTAATTTTGTCTCCTTTACGAAGGAAACTGTTGGTAATTTTGAAAAGATTAATACAAATAGACAAACTTTCTCTGAGGTTGAGAAAGAAATAAGATAAAATTCAAAATGAAAAGGAATAGCTACAAAGATAGCAGAAATTACAAATTATAAATGAATAGTATAAGCAACCATACAATAATAATTAAAATCCTGGGTGAAACATTTTAAGGGAGGAAAATATGAAATGCCGGACTGGCACAAGAAGAAAACACAAATAGAGCAAGAGTTCTTGAAAATCTTGGGTTAGTAATAGAAAGACTTTCCAAGACAGAACCAGGCAGACAGATTACAGCTGAGTTTTAGCAGATGTTAAATTTACAGGTAACACTTATAAAAGTTTTTCTGGATACAGGATATCTAATATTTCTATGATACTAGTGAATATTTGAAAACTAAACTGAATTACAAGAACTAAAATCATAATCCATTTCATAAATAACCATAGTAAAAAAATTCTATACAAATTACAGTATATTTTCAATAACTAGTATACCAAGGGTTTAATCCCGGTAATGTAAGGATATTACAAGATCATAAAATTATATCAGTATAACTCACCATATCAATAGAGTAGTTAGTTAGCACTTATGAGTGTTCTCTTTTTATGTATAATCTGTCATTTATATAAGTTTGGAATCCGTTAAGCTTATTGAAGCATCTTCTTACTATATCACTTAAAGAGAAGTTGCATTAATCAATTTTCTAATGTTGAATAGTCCCTGCCTTCCTGGGGAAATATTAATTTGGCCATTATCATTTTTTAAATATATTGTAGGATTTAGTGTGATGTTTTATATAGGATTTTTCTATTTCTGTTCTTTAAAAAGATTTACTTATAATTTTGTACTTCCTTATTACCTTGTCCAGTTTGGATATCAAAGGAAATTATACCTCTAAACGCTGTTAGACTTCAAATTTAATAGTATTTCCACTTAGATTCTATGGAAGATGAAAAAAAAGATATATTAGCCTCATTAATTCTATGTTCCTTAATTTTACATTCTGTAGAAGAGCTTATATTTTAGGATTATTTATTCCTTGAATAAATGTAGAAACTCACCTCTAAAATTATTTGGGCTCACGTTTTCCTTTGGGAGGGAGGAGAAATAGTGCACGTTTTGAACTATTTTCCTTAATAGTTATGGGATACTCTTTTTTGCTATATCGTTTTGAGCCAGTTTTAATAGATTGTATTACTCTAAGATAATTTTAGATTTCAAATTTATTTGTACTCATTTTAATGTTTATTACCTATGTTTATTATTCCATTAATTTAAAAAATATCCATGTATCTTTAGTATTTTTTATTCCTAATATTATTTGCCTTCTCTTTTTTGTTTATTTCTTACTGAATATGCCAAAGATTCATCTCTTATATTAGTCTTTTCTAGGATGATATTAAAAAAATATTTAAAATTCACATATGATAGACACCAATTAATTTTTTAAAAAGGCACTTCTTTGACTGACGTGTTATTTAGAACTGTATTTTAAAATTTCCTCAAAATGGAATATTTTGAGTGTTGCTTTTATATTGGTATCTAATGTAATTTTGCTGTGGGTAGAGTTTAACAATTGTTGAGACTTGCTTGAGTTATAGTACATGGGCATTATTTGCCAGTGTTCCATTTGTGCTTGGAAAAAATATACTCTCCCCAGTTATTAGGTATGGTGTTGTATTTATGGCCTTTAAGATCAAGCTTATTGACTGGTGTGTATGTCCATGTTCTAGTAATTACTGGGTATTATATTAAAATATGTATTTGTCAGTGTTTCCCTGTATTTCCGTCAACTTGTAGTTTATATATTTGAGGCTGTGTTATTAAGTATATACAATTTTAGGAGTTTTTTAATCTTCCAAATGATTTGAATTGCTTTTATTATGTATTAACCCTTTTTATCTGCCAAAATGCTTTTGCTTTAAAGTTGGATTTTACATTAATAGTCATATCAGTCTTCATTTGTTAATATTTGCTTATTATCTCTTTTTCTATTATTTGATATTCACCCTTTCTGTTGCCTTTATGATTTATCTTTGTCTATTGTGAGCAGCATATAGCTAGATACAAAGATTATCAGATATGGGGGAAATGTTTAGTAGATGGTCATGCTAAGCCATATTGACTGAATGTCAACCTTAATATTCCAAATAACATTTCTTATATAGGGTTCAATATATAAAAGTTTTATGTCTCTTGCATTATATTTCATTTTCTGAATGAAAATACAGACTTTTCCATGATATATCACTTTTTAAATAGAAAAGAATTAATAGAATTTAATAGTAGAACTAAAGCTAGTTAAGTTTGGAGGTACTAGAAAAAATTAGCAAAAATTAATGTTAATTTCCCCTTCTTCTCTGGATATTTTAGATTAGTATTCAAACATGCTGTAAATGTATTGCCTTATTAAAAACTCTTTGCCATCTCCCACCCCACACTCCCCAGTATCTGCTCTATCTCTCTGCTCTGCTTTACAGTAAAACCCCTTGAAAAAGTTTCCATAATAGTTATTTCCAGTTCCCTCTCTCATTTTCTCTTGAACCCTTTTCACATCCACTATCCCACCAAAATTATTCTTTCCAAGATCATCATGGTTAATTTTCCATCTTCGTCTTACTGACTTAACAGACTTTTACATAATTGATCATTTTGTTTTCCTTGAAGCACTTTTTCACTAAGCTTCTGGGATACCCCACTGATTTTCTTCCTACTGACTGCTACTTCTTAGTCTCATTTGTTGATTTTTCTTTTTCATCCTAAATTGTAAGCATCAGAATATCATAAGACTTAATTCCTAGAATTCTTTACTCTTGTATATATACTCCCTCTCTGAGCTTATCCATTTTACAAGCTTGAATTCCCAAATTTATATCTCTATTCCAAAACTCTCTTCTGATCTAGTGAACATCTCTACTTGACTGTCAAATAAACATCTTAAACTTAATATGCTCACAAGTGAACTCCTCATATCCCTCCCCCTCCCCCACCCTCCACTTTTGACAAACAAGCTCCACCAGTAATTTTTCCCAGTAAGGTTAATGGAACATGATCCTTCTAGTTAATCTGACCAAGAAGACACTGTTTGCAGAGACAGCTAACTATCCCCCATTTTCAATTCTTTCATTTACTTGTAGACTCTTCTCTACCCAAACTTTGTTGAGCTGTATATATTCCCAGCTAGAGACTACATTTCAGATTTTTTTGTAGCTGTGTGTAGCCATATGGCTAGGTTTCCACCAATGAGATATGAATGAAAGTGAAGCATGCAATTTCTACTTCATGTTATTAAAATTGTTGTTGTTTGATCTCCATATTTTTCCCTCCCTTTCTACAGGTTGAAAATTGCTTTAGTTCTTATGAGCTACCTAGTAGATTAGAGATATTTAGGATGGCAGAGCCCCCCTCCAAGCTGGTCCCTGGGTGGCCCTGTTGAACAGTGCTCACCAACACACTGGATTATTTGTTTTATTTGTGCAACTCTATTTTTTATCTCATGGTAACACAAGTTAACTATCCTTCAGTTAATACATCATACTTGACTCAACCCTTTCCTGTCTTTTTAGCTTTGCTTATGAAACACATCTAGAATATATGTTCTAAACCAGGATCAACTTCCCACCCCTGGAAATGTTGGGAGACATTTTTGATTGTCACAAATCAGGTGACAGTTTGTTACTGACATCTCATTTGTAGAGATCAGAGATGTCGCTAACCACCCTACAATGCACAGGACAATCCTCACAAAATAAAATTATCTGTCCCCAAATATCAGTAGCACCAAGGTTGAGAAACCTTGCTCTAGAATGGGATCACTTCTCATCACCTCTTTTACTACTTCCTGCTGCCATCTTTTCTCACCCCGATTGTTGCTGTGTTGCTACTGAGAGTCCCTATTTCCACTCTCACTCCTTATAATCTATTCAGCACACAGCAGCCAGAGTGGTCTTCTAAAAATTATCATGTCACTTACATATTTATAATCTTCCAATGGTCATCCATCTTATTCAGAGTAAAAGACAGAGTCTTTTTTACTTTTTGGCCACACCATGTGGCTTGAGGGATCTTAGTTCCCCAACCAGGGATTGAACCCAGGCCCTCAGCAGTGAAACCGCGGAGTCCTAACCACTGGACCGCCAGGGAATTCCCAAAAGACAAAGTAGCCTACAAGGCTCTGTATCATTTGAACCCCACTCTCTCACCTACTTTTTTACTCCATTCCAGCCACATTGGTTTCCTTGTTCTTCTTCAAACAAGCTACACAATTCTTGGATCAGGATTTCACCCCTGCTATTCTCTCTGTCTGGACCACTCTCCCCACAGAAGTCTACATCGGCTACTTACCCCCATTAGGTCAATGAAAACTTTCTTGATCCTATCCCCTTTTCATAACACTTCTTATCAGCCTTAACTTGCTTTGTTTCTTCCATTGCACTTACCATCATCTAACACACTGTATAATTTACTTTTTGTTGTTTATTTTCTGTCCCCCACCACTAAAATATAATTGCATGAGGACAATGATCTTTGTTATTTTTCATCACTGATATATCCTCAGGGTCTAGAATAGTACCAGGCACATAGTAGGCACTCATTAAGTAAATATTTGCTGAATGAATGAATGGGCAAAATTATCTTGGCTCTTAATACCATACATGAAATAGTGTGGTATTTGTTCAAGAATGTTTACGTAATATACCCTTGTCTCTAGCTGTAGGTGATTTGCATTTTGCTGCTTAGACTTTATTTCTAGCTTGCAAGGTTTTGGTTTTGTTTCAATAACAGCTTTTTCAAAGATAATTCAGAAGTTAAGTGTTTTAGAATAGACTTTCCTTCTAACTTTATTATGGGCTCAAATTGGTTTTATGATGTGGCTCTTCAGCTCCCTGAGGCAGTTTGAGTTAAGGCTTTCCTTGCATAACTTGCCATCATGTCCCTTTCTCTCTAGGACCACCCAGGTCTTGCTGTTGTGCTTTTGTGCTTGCATGCCACGGCCACATGAGCATCGTCAGTTTTATGCATTTATTGCTTAAGCACTTCAATAGGCGAGTGAAGTTACTTAAGAAGTTCTCCTAAACATTGAACCATTTATACTTTTTGCTTTCATTTGTCTTCCCAATTAGGACCCCCTGGTCTGCCCCAGTTTTATGTGAAAAGAAAAAAGGAGGACATGACAAGATGTATTATCTCACAGTGTTTGAACAAGGTTGCTTCGGTGTTGTACACAGCTATTTCATCTACAGATGGTCTTAAAGGCACAGCCAGAACAATTGGACACAATTTATGTTAATTTCTGTTTTTTCCCTAAACTGTCTGCACTAGCACATGAAAATCAGTTTACCTAAATGCCCCCATGACAATCTAATGTTGCCTGTTATAAATTGTCTTAAAAATGCTAAATGTAGGAAGATTCTGTTTGACTGGCCTGAACCCCATCCAGGAATAATTACTTTGTAATGAAGTCCTCTGTGCCCCTAGTATACCAGTGCCCTTATCTTATTTCCATTTAAGATAACGCAAGTATATCTTTTGTAGATATGCCTTCAAAAGTTATCAGGAGAAGATAATAAAAATAGGAACCTTAGTTGCTTTTTCAGGCTCGGGGCATAATATCAATGAAATCCAATTAAATTTCTTCAAATTTCAGACTGTACTGAAACAAAATTTTATGTTTGATGCACGTAGTTCATGCAAGATTTGATTTAGAAAGATAAAATAGAATCTATATGTATAATTTGAGAAACATCTGACTTAAATTACAGAGGGGTAACATAAAGTAGTAGCTTTTATTCTGGAATATAGGCATTTGGATTTTATAAAGTAATTTTATAGTTTTGATGTAACAAGAAAGTAAAGGTCTTTTTTTTAGATGACATGATTAAAAGGACTCTGTGATCTGTTATTCATCAGTGCATGACTGCTGGCTTTTTATTTGTTTTCGACATTATGAGAAACATGATACTCTTCTATTGTTTAATGAAAAGAACCATTCATCTTGAGTTACTGTGCTTTGAGGTGAAATTCAAAATCCATGAGGGCTTAAATGAATATGAGAAATTCATATCAAAATGTATGTCTTCATAATTATAATGAATATAAAAAAGCATCCTTTGGTCTCTCTATTTCTTGTCTGTTTGAGGAGCAGGGTTAACTAGGAATAGGAAGGCTAAAAACCTAGTTTGGCAAGGGAAATGAATTATTTCCTAGAGGAATGGTACAATTTTGTTTCATGTGATCACACTGCATAAGTTCATAAGAAATGTATTTATTGAGTAACCCTGTAAGTTATTTTAGGTTTTCATATGGCCCTCATATTTAATATCTTGCCCTTTTAAAAATTTTTAGTGAATAGTCATTGCAATTTGTTCTAAATTTTCTTAACAGTTGGATGTGTTATTAACAATAAAGCAAATCTCTCAATTTTGCAATTTCACCTTTCCAAATCACATCACTGACCAAAACTAATAGTCCCTCTTATAACCAACCACTACTTACTAAAGATTAGGACAAAATCATAGTTGCTATTTTTTTCTTATAAAATTTCTGTAGTAGATTCTCTTTGGTAGGTGGGTTGCTTTTAGTAATTAATGGAAAAGACAAACCCTGCTCTTCTACTGAGGTGCTTGATGACCTAAAGGAAGACCCACCATTTCATTTGTAACTTTTGAAAGTAGGGTTTGATCAGTTATTATCAACTGACAAGGAAAAGAAGAGTTGGAACAACTGAAAGATTTTCAGCAACACTACTTCATCCCACAGTTACCAACCTTCAAAATCCAGTAGGGCTATGAAAGTGTCAATCTTTTTGCCATTTTTTTGTCAAAATAATACAGATAATATTTTTTTGTTGTTGTAATAAAGCAAAAATAAAGAGACTATGCTCAAGTTTTGATTTCCCGAATGACCTTTGAATCACATTTACATTTTAAACAATAACCCTTGAGTGATATAAGTACAGTGTTTAACAATAACTCAAAGTGTAGTATAAACAAAGGATATTTCAAAGGAATTTCTCCTTAGAGAAGAACAGTACAAGAGAGATGTTAGGAAAAGTTAGATGGGCAGATGGTTAATAGCAAGAGAGAAATCCTGGAGAAGTTGAGGAAAACTCTAAGAACATTTAATTGATGCTACACTTCACTGTCTTGTCCAACACAACATGGGAGTGGAAGAGACAGGGCAGATGGCAGTGTCTAATTAATATGGGCTTGAGATACAGCCCTAATGTCCACAGCCTACCAATAGTGTGCCAGGTCCAGGAATTCCCACGTGTCTATTGTGGAGACATGGCAGTGCTAAGAAAATCAGTGGAACAATTGAAGTTTGTATCCAGTATAAGAAAACCATCAGAGATAAAAATTTTGTGTGCTACAAACTTCATCGTGAGTGCTGCTATGACAATCCAAAAGACCAAATGGATGAGCCACGTACTGGTAGATCTCACTCATGATACCCAGGAATTGTAACGTGTCTTAGGGCACTGGAGATCACCAAGAAAGTGCAACACATGTACCAGGGTTCCTTCCCCAACCACACATAAGCTTCCCAACATTCAATCTTGGGTGGAAGGAGGGGGAAAGTGGGCCCTTTGAGAGGACAGAGACTCAAAAGACAAAGTAGTACATCTTTAATAGTAGATATTTAATTAGAAATAAAATAGGCAGTAAAATGCCATCTTTGTGAAATGGGAGCTCCCCTAATGGCCCCAAAGATTACATCTTGCTAACCCTAAATTAAAAGATAACCTATTAATTTTCTTTGTATCACTAACTGATTTACAAGTGACCGCACTCAGGTTCTTCAGCGCCAACAAACTTCCGAAGATGAGTGTTGGAAGCACGGAGTTTCCTTGTTGCAGTGAAGGCTGACCTAGAAGCATTTTTGGAGACCAGCCTGGCCTGCTAAGGGAGGGTGTGAGTAACAGCCACAAACACTCACACGGACAGCATTTTGGGCCCTTCTACCCAAGTAGTTCCTCTGCAGTTGCCGCCTCTGAACTTAGTTGAATCAACTGTTTTCCATTACTTAGGGAGACAAAATTTAGTAATACAAGCCACCAAAGTATTTGGCCACCTGGTACTCCATAGTTCAATATTACATCTAATTTGTTTATTCGATAAAGTACATTCTTAATAAAAGTGTATTTAGTATGGTTTTCAAACTCTTTTCTCAACATGAAATAATCAAAATAATATTCTTCTAAAAAACTCTCCATGTACCTAGTCACATAGTTAACATAATCACACAGGTAACTCATGCAAACATGTTTATACACATGTTTGCTCATCAATAATTAGATAAAAGTCCCAGTTACTATTAACATACTAAATATGCTTCTTTACTAAATAAACATTTTTTTAACTCATAAGTAATTAGTTGAAATAGTCAAAATTTAAATCCCACAAACCTGTATTAGTGCACACACACACAAATAACTCCAGATTTCATGGACGTTACTACTGAATAATTCCAGGATTGTCAATTCTTTTTTTTTTTTTTGGTCTCAAAACAGGCATAATGAGTAAAGTGTTTCCTAGTTATGCTTTGTGTATATGTGACTTAGTTAAATAAATGATTCTGTTTTTGTGATGAAATGCCCTGTGCCTTAAGTTAGAGTCTCTGCAGGACTGACACTCCACAAAAGCTGACCCAAGGCAGGGATGACGTACCTGAAGTTTATGTGGGAGGTGTACCCGTAGGAGATTGAAGACATAAAACAAAAGAAAAAATCTTTTAAAGATTTGTTATTAAACAGATTAGCACTTGGGCAACTAGGGCTGAATCTTTTTAGGAATGCTGAGAGATGGTGTGTGATACTCCTTATTCCAACTGAGGGTGGAGGAAGTTGGGGTGAGTTGTCCAACTCCCATCAGCCGCTGGTTGAAGGCTGTTCCTGGAATGAAGAGAGAAAACATTCGTTTCTCAGGGCGAAAAGCCCAAGACTTGTGACCTGTCTCTTGCATGTCCTTTGATGGCCAGAGAATATCTTCAGGCAAGAATTACTAGTCAAAAAATAGTAAAAAGTCTCAGGACACATGGCAGGAAGTGGTATTTTAAGTCAGTCTGATAAAGATGTTGAAAAAGAGTGTGCCATGCAGAAGGAAACGTCTGAACTAAGGACAATAGGGGGAAAGTGTTGGGTACTTAAAAACTGAAAGAAGATCAGCTTGGTGGATTCTGGCAGGCTACTGGGAGCATATTATAAAATGAGGATGGAAAGATTATTAAGGACAGATTCTGTAAGACTTTGTTGACCATGTGGAGGATCTGGATCATAACCTAAGTGCAACAGGGGACTATAAAAGAATTTCCAGCAGGGAAGATAATTAAGTTTTGAGAAGGTCACCCTTGCTATTATGTGGAAATGGGCTGGAGGCGGGCAAGAGTACTTAGAAGAGGAAAGATGGCAAAGGAGACTATTGCACAGTCCAGGATGTAGGTGACAGAGATTTGAAGTAGAGTGGAGATTGGGAAAAGTGAATGATTTTGAAGTACATCTTGGAAGTAAAATTGAAAATTTTTATGATGGTGATGGTAAGGAGAGAGCACAATTTTCTAACTGTGCTAGTGGATCAATGGAGATGCCATTTAATTAGATGGAGAAGTCTAAAAAGAGAAAAGGTTTGGGGGTAAAAATCTAGAGGTCAGATTTGGAAAACTTAAATCTGAAATGTCCCAGAGACATATAAAAGAGAATGTGAAATAAGTAGTGAGGTACATGAACTCTCTGGGTTGAGAATGTAATTCTAGAAATTAGGGAGTACTTTTCTGTAAATCATGAGGGGTGTCAGAAATTACTATTCTAAATTACTATTCATTCTCTGATGTAGAAAATTCAACAAAAGAAAGGGAGTCAAATATTTTAAACAGGAAACCAAAAGTAAAAAGAAAAGTTTACATTTATGTATGTTATTTATACATATTTATCTCTGTATTTATCTATGTGAGTATAATGTGTGCGTGTGTGTGTGTGTTATTTAGTAGGTAGAAAGCTCACTGTGTTGAAATATATGCCCAAAACTTGATGCCTTAACATTTGTCTTGGCTTTGTAGTGACAATAATTACCAAATTCTCTTCACAAGCTTTGATTTAACATGTATTGCTTTATAGCACATGGTATACCAGTAAAAGATGGTGGTTTCGAATTTTTCTGTAATTGAGTAGAATCTTGTTCTTCAGGAATTATCTTGTTGTAATGTACAAAAGTAACTCCTCACTATACACACATCCCCCTAACCCCTGCCCTTCAAGTAGTAGGCTGATTTAGAGAATCCCTGGGGCTATCAGTGGGTGGGAGAAATTATAATCTAAGACAATAATCCCTTGCATCTGGCGCTGAACAAATACTGGAGGGTTAATGCCTAAACCCACAAACCAGAAAAATAGCCTCAGGTCAGAAACCTACAGAGTCAGGAACAAGTATGGATGTAAGGCAAGCAATTCAGAAATAAAACACAAACAGAGCTGGCTTGTCAGAAACTGGCTTGTGCTTGTTGGTCTTGTGTAAGAAGGAGGAAGGCCTGATGACTTCCAGGAGCAATAGCTGACCTGCCGGACACCGGAGTGGGGTTTCTGGGCTTAATGCATTGTGACCTTTCGGTAATAGTATGTTTCACAATCTTCTCATCTATTAAATACCTCATGGTAGCCCTTAGCTCCATGAGGTTCAATCTTGAAGTGGTGTCACATTCAGAAGAAATGTATCCAGCTCCAGGAGTTTTGAAAACACGGACCTGTATTTTGGGCTCCTTTCCGAGGGGTAGCTAGAGTAGTTTATGTTGCATGTCACGTGGAAAGCTTCTTTAAGAACCTTATTTGGATACCTCTCCCTTTCCAACAGAGCAGCTGCTCAAACCTTTACTCCATTTCTCCCCTCATTCTGATCTCTGCTCTCACTTTCTTGTGTGGTTAGGCCCTTTACCTGCATACTTTACAACAAAGGGATTCCATAAATAAAACCAATACACAAAAACACATATTCATTGTGGAGAGAAAAGACAGGGAAAACTCATACAATGGGGGTAATTTTTGATCCCATTATTTTTCATTGATTTTACACAAATTTACACATTACAAATATTTATCTTACTTTAACCCACATTTCTGATGGCTCTCCCACCCAAATGTAATACATACTGTTATGAACATCAGAAATCCCGTGTTTCCATCTTATTTCTTAACATTCAGCAAGTCACTCTATATTTTTGAGGCTTTGTTTCCTAATTCAGCATTTTAGGAATACTTCCCCATCCTGAATAAAAACTTTTTAAAAATAGTTTTCAAAAGTGTAATATCTTACTGTTTTTTAAAAAAATAATAGTGTATGGAATTATATGAATCCATACTAGGAGAGTATATTTAGTTTACGTACAGCACTCAGTATAAAATCTGGCACAGAACTGGCCTGTACTAAATGTTTATGAATGAATAGAGATCCAAAAATAAAAAGCAAGAAGTTAATAATTTTATGCCCTTATAAAAATACCATTAACTCAATTCCAGTTAATACTAATGGAATGTTTTGTTTTATTTTTAAGGTAAGGCATCACACTTGAAGCTCAAGATATCAAGCTGAATAATATATACATATACATATATATGTGTATGTACATATATGTACACAGATGTGTATATACACACACACACATACTATCTTTGGAGAAGCCCCAATAGGCAAATGGAGGAACAATAATACCACAAATAAATGATTTAATTGCCTTTAAAAGTTTCATTGTCATTAGAGACTTTTAAGAAAAGTCGCTGTTTCTCCTCTTACTTCTATTTCTTAGCAGCTGACAGTTAATTACAAAGATCCTGGTCACTCTCAGAATATCTATCTTCCAAGAGCCCCTCTGTAAATTTAGACTGTAAATGAAATTATGTCTGCCTTTGTTATGTTTCTTTTTCCGTGGGTATGATTGCACAGTACCCCCAAGTGGCTTGTTTAACTTAGAATTCAAACGTAAGAGTTTACTTACAATGCTTCAGTAAAGATAAAGCTGAAGGCAAATTAAAAAGAAAAAGACCCTAGACCAGGAAAAACTTCAAAGCACACTCTATAAACAAGATTGCAGCACAGTAACTGTCTCAGAGATGGGGAATGACTCTTTTGGTTAAACTGGAAAGTAGAAGGCACCACAAGTCAGTATTTTTTTTTTTTTTTTTTTAATCTCTTCTCAATGGTCTGTGGGTTTTGGCTCCTGTGTATCTGTTAAGTGGTAATTCTAATCTTTGAAAGTCCATTTTCTTCCCCCTCTAAGAAGGCTTGCTGTGATCTGAAGCCAAGAAGGGTTGGACAGAAGTCAAGGTTGTTATCACATTTATTGTATAGCACATAGAGCTGCAGGACAGATTATAGACTGATTTAAATGTTATGGGGATGGAAAGGGGTTGGAAGGGATGGGGCTGAGAGAGGAACTGAGAAAGAAGAGATACTGCAGTGAGGCTGTTTTCTGCCCAGGAAACAAAAAAGCCTTTTACCTCATATTAAATGTAATCACAGAATACCCCTGCTCAAGTAAATGAAGTAACATCCAGTTCAACCCTCTTTGGATTTATCAATATCACACAACCAGTACTACTATCCTAATGAATTCTCAGCCAAGTCTCAGAAAACTGTTATCTGCATCAGCCTGTGAGCAAATTTAAAGGAGGTAGTTACAGGAGACCTGGGCAGAAACAGAACTGAGGAACTAAAAACTTAGGCAGCCAGTCACTTAAAGATGTTACATATGTACTTATATCCATAGTCAGCTAAGTGTACAGCTAGAATTTTGTATCAAAGGCCTTTAATGTCTTCTGATTCAACTACTGAATTATAATGCCAACTAAAATAGTGATTAGGCACTTGCTAAAACAAAACACTGATTCACATAATTCTAATCGGAGGTTTATGCAAAAGCTCATCTCTTGTGTTAATACTGGTTTGAAAGATGCAAAATCAAAGCCAAAAGGGGAATGGGTACAAGCAGCAACACAGATGGTGGCATGCCATTGGAATAATATTTATTTTCTAATCATAAACTTGCGTGTTTGTAAATTTTTGAAGTATAGATTTAAAATAAACTGTTTTCTTCAGAGTGATTTGTTTACTCCAGAACACTTGAATTTTTAAAGAGTTTTCAAACTGGTTGCAGGTGAGGCTAATTAAGTGGTACCATCTTGCTATTCAAGACTTGGTTTATTTCCATCTCTGTGCTCCAACTTCCATGATTTAGCGATATACTTTGGCTGACTACCTCCGGGGATCCGAGATGGCTTTCAGCAGCTCTGTGTGCTGTTTGACTGTGCACATTAACTAAAGAGTCAATAATAGCTTTCCCAGCATTCACAGCAAATCATTGGTATTCTTTCAATTTGGACTGCCTTAGGTCACATGCTCAACTTTCATCCAGTTACTGTGATATGAGATTTGCTTATTGGCTTAAATTAGGTAATGAACTACGTGGAGTCAACCTTACCAGAAATTACCTGAAGAGTCTCCAAAGAGGAATTAAAGATTGTTGCAAAGGAAGAAGAGGTGAAGGAGAAAATGAATGCTGAGAAAGTAACAAAAAAGGCCTGTTACAAGAGTCTTAACTTTGGCAACAGTTATTGATATTTAGGGTTCTTATTGTCAAACAATGCTGTGATTAAATTTTAAAACAAGGAAGACTCTTTTATCAATCAGAAGATGGAGGAACTTTGTATTAGGCCTGTACAATTTGTATAAACTATTGTTTTAGGAAACTGAATGCTATAGATGATGATAAAATGATACTATGTTGAAAGTGACATTTTTAGTGATGACTTTTAGTTGTGCATATTTATATAAATGTCACTAAATAAATGAATGCAAAAAAAAAAAAGTTGAAGGTTATTGATAAAGAACCATCAATTACACTTCCTGTGAGATTATCTGGATTTAGTTTGCTTGAATTGTGGTAAAGTTCAAACAGAAACCATGTACTTATTTTTGTAGAATGAGCTAAATTAATTTTTTCTTCTGAGTTTGTTTGATGTTATTGTTAAGCTCTATCAGTTATAATTCTGAATCCTTACTCAGAGACCATTAGCCAATGTTCGTACTATCATTTGAAGAGATTTCATACTCAGCTTAATCACCAACTCCTTTATCTTCAAAACTGTGTATAAATTACCTGTCTGGTTCAGGATTTTCTTTCTCATTAGGGGTAAAGAGCTTTATTTATCCAAGTTTTATATCTAAGTGATAGATTATTATTTTAAAAAACTGTAGGAAAAATTACTGAATTTTACAGCCAGCAGAATATAAGAAGCACCAACTTTCATAATTCTTACAAAATTAAAAAAAAATAACCTCCTCATAGCCATTCATAGTTACATATATTCTTACTATTTTAACTTTGGCATTTAAAGGTCTATCTAGATTAGTTTCCAAAAGGACTCCAGATAATACAAACAGAAATATATGGGCTCTACTGACAATCACATACTGAGAATAATTTGGGAATGCTGAATAATAACAAGATATATTTGTAGCCACTAAGCGCTGACTCTTCATAAAGTAGTAATTAGTACTAGTAGTAGTAATTAGTATAATTACTATTTTACATATGCGGAAATGAAGCCCATAATGTAAGATAACATTTCTCAAGAAAGTAAATGGTAGAGAAGGACTCAAGCTCGGAGAGTGTGACTTTAGGGATAGAACCCTTTCTTTTTTTTATTTTTTTGCTCATTTTTTGTGAAAAATTTCATGCATAAAACTGAAAACATTGTATAATAAATGTTTACTCACCACCTGTTATATTTTACAATATTTTATTTATATTTATTTATATGTCCATATATCTATGCATTTAAAAACTCTCTAAGCATTTGAAATTATGGACAACATGACATTTCATTCCTACATACTTCAGCATGCATTTCCTAAGAATGGCATTCTTTTACACGTCCAAAATAAAATTACCCACCTAAGAAAATTAATAATTCCTTATTATTATGTCCAGCCCATGCTCAAATTTCCACCCTTTTCCTCTAAGTGTATTTCACGTCTGGTTTGTTGGAATCAGGATTTCATTACAGTTAATACCCTGTGTGTGGCTGTGATGGGAAACTGTGCTCTACACCACTACATAAAACAGTCTTGTGGGTTTCTCACATTAGTAGGAGAATTCACAGAACTGCATGTCTAGCATATCTCTACAAGTACAGAACTCTGCTGGAATAAAACAGATTTGGTTATTAATCACAATTAACCAGTTACTACTAGATTCATGACCTTGGGCTAGTTGTTTGATCTCTCAAAGCCATATATATATATAATTTTTCATTTTATCTGGTAGTTGTGAGGATTAAAGAAGATATTGTAGGCTCTGTGCTTAGGGTAATGGCTCAGTATGTGTAGATTCAGATTAGGGGGGGCGTAAACTTGATTAAAAATACAAGTACATGGGAGGAAATTTTTAGTCAGCATTTGGTAACCTTAATCATCATAGATTAGCCATGAAGATGGTACTAGTAGGCAATCAGTTCAAGTACAGGAAAGAATTAGGAGGAAAACAGTCCTTTAAATTCACAACTGTGGCACAGATAGAGTCATGATGGGTGGAAAATTGTTTCCAGTGCTGCCAGGCTGGGCTTATGTTTTTAATATACATGAATTCTAATTACAAAAGATTTCATCATTAGAGTAAAGTTTCACCACCTGGTGAGTCAAGGAAGTAGGCAGCTCCTTGAATTAGAGTGAGCAAAGGATCTTGATTGTCATTTCATTAAGCAATGACATTTTTTCCTCTGTCCAAGTAGCAATCAAAAGACAAATTTCTTTAATCTTTAGAAAAATATAGTAAATAGATCACAATAGCATGAGAAAGAGAAGCCTATCAGAGTAATGAATTAGGTAGTCACATAGAAAATAGGTTTAATTTTTTTCTTTTGTATTTTTGAGTATTTCAACAGTGTTGTTCATCTTTTTAGCCTGTGTGTGGTACCGTCTTGCACAATAGCTGTGGGCAGTAAACATATGAGAATCACACGGATATTCTGCATCCACTTAAAACACGTATACTGATGGCTTAATATGCCAATGAAAATACAGTTTTTATTTGGCTGGCAAGCAGGGAATAAATTGTTTATTAAAAACTCATGGTAGAAGTAGAATTTTAGGCTACCATAAAATAAGATCAACTTATTCTATAACCCAATTGTGCCTGATATTTCAGCATGGCCCCGCATTCAAAAGTTAGTTCCTATAGAGATAAAGCTGAAATATGTTAATTTCAAAGCCAGGCAAATATAATCTGCATAATTGTACTGCCTCCATTAGAAGAAATGAATCACCTTGTGATATAAGCTTCTAAAATTCTTCCACCTAAAACAATGTAAAACATAAGACACCAACTATTTAAAATAGGTAGTTTGTACAAATAAAGCATTAAAATAAAAACTTATCTGGTTTCACTTGAACACTATTCAAGGACTGTAGTTGCTCATTTTTCAGAGACCCCACTATATCATCAAACTGTTACATATGGCCTCGTCATAGACACTGTCAAGCTGTTTCCCCAGACTGTTGGACACAGTTCCAAAATTCTTATTATCCTACTAGCTGTTCCTGCCAAGTCAGGGGAATATTTCACAATCAAGGCAGTGCAAAACACCTTTTTCTACTTTGGGGGAAAAAAGTCAATATAGCTCTTATGGTGATGGAGGAGATATGCTGCAAATTCCAGAGGGGGCTGAATGGATATGGTTATACCACTGGCTCACTTACACCTTTGTCTTGAAATGTTGTCTTCTAGAACTTTGTTATGCAGACACTGTTGTGTTTTTATGTATTTCTTCTTGAAAAGGCTGTACAAGCCCAACGAGTGGTGTAGTTGGGTTTTTTGAGTGTTTGTTTTGCTTTTTATTAATTAGGTGAATGCTGGTCAAAATGTTTAGTTAGGCTCGATTAGTTTTATCACTGTTATTTTTTCTATGTTTAACTTAAATTAGCCACTTAATTCTGGTGTAACTCTGAAAAGGAAAATCAATTATACAATTGGGAATGAATTCCTGAAAAATAAAACATAGAGTAGCACAAAAATCTGAAGATGTCTTAAAATCTTGCAGGTTTTAATGAATAATTTAAAGAGAGGAGTAATAATCATAAAAACAATAAAAATTATAAACAGGGATAAAATGAAACAATAACAGACAAATCATTAGAAATCATCAGAATGAATACATCCACATGGACACACATTTATGGTTTTTGAAAATAAAAATCAGTACATGGAAGGAACCCTACACTGGTCACAAAGATTTATGATTTTGAAGATAGTGCTGAAGAATTCACAAGAAACACAGTAGAAAGATTCATAGGAAATAACGGTAGAAGGACCTTAAGAGATGAAACATATAAAAGAAGAAGTTAACAAACAGGAAGGCTAGATTGAAAGATCCCAAATGTTCATATATGAGGTAGAGTATATGCAGAAAGGCAGAGAATATATTTTTAGAGATTGAAATTATTAGAAGAAAATACAAGATCTTCTCTGTATGAACTTGATATAGGGAAGAATTTCTAATAGGATCAAAATCTAGAAACCAATAATAAGACAACCCCCCCAAATGGATTTTTAAATGTTTTTGCTGCTTATGATATTTTCATTGGCACTGTTCACTTTTAGTTAATATAGGTCATTGAAATTTTATTAAACTTGTTTTGTTTTTCTCTTCAAGACTTACCAGCATTGTATTTTTATATGGAATTTTGATGAGCCTTAGTGGAACTTTTGACACTGTGGTTTTTATTCCTAGGTTATGATACATTGATACATGCTTTCATTTTCTTTTAGTTAAACATATTTTATCATTTCCTTAGTGATATTTTGACTGATGGATTATTTAGAAACACATTCTTTAGTTTCCAGTCTAATCCCATTTGCACCAGTATACATACTTTGTATGATTTAAGTCCCCTTAAAGTCATTGAAAGTTGTTTTATGGACCATAAAGTTGTTTCCTTCTGGACTTTTTGTGTGTACTTCAAATGATTATGTGTTCCATTGTTGGGTGTAGGATTTTATGTGTCAATTAGGAAAAGTTGGTAGATTGTATTATTCAGATCTTCTATAGCCTTACTAATCTTCAGTCTTCTTATGCTGTCTGTTACTGAGAGTTGTGTACAGGAAGCCAAGGTATAATTGTAGATTCATCACTTTTTAAATTCTGTCGGTATTTTGAATTCCTGTTAGTAAGTGCATACCCTTTCAGGATCTTTATTTCTCCTTACCCATATATCATTATGAAATATTCCTTTCTATTCCTGGCTATATTCTTGTCCTAAACTCTACTTTGCCTAATTAATAAAGCCATTTCACCTTTGATTTTACAGTATGTATGTTATTTTAATACACAGATGAGATTCTGAGGTGGCTTATTAGAGGGTATGCATGTTTGTAAAACCAAATTGTGTGAGGCCAATAATAAAGTATCAGTAACAAGTTTACAAAATACAATGGTGAGTTCCTATAAGAAAATTAAAAAGTAGAAAGGCACACAGAGTAAGTAAGATTAGCAATGTATTAACAATTGTTGAAACTGGGTGACAGGTATATAGGAGTTTATTATGCTATTCTTTCTACAAGGTTATTTTTCCATTAAAAACTTAAGAAGTTAAGGAACATATGTAAGGTAAGGGTATATAATAGAAGATGAAAGATGCTAATTGGACTGTAACGAGCAGAAAAATGTTAAGTAATATAATTCAGAAAGGGGAAAATGGCTTTTGCATTGAAGAAGGCAGATGTAACAAAATTAGTCACAAAAGAAAAAGAATATAAAGTAAGAAAAAGAAAAGGAGTAGGATTGTAAAAATAAATCCAAACTAGTTCTTTTTAATGAGGAATTAAAAATCAATTAAAATACAGAGAAACATGAGGAAACACTGGTCAGTAAAATAATGGGGGGTCAAACCGATCCGAATGTGTGAGAGGAAAAAGTACAGGCTCTTAGTAAGAATAGAACTTAAAGCACAAGAAAAGTAAAAATTTGTAAACAAACATCCTGATTCCTAGAAAATATATCTTCAAATATAATGAAAATGATATCATAAATTGTTAATGATCATTAAATACAACAACTTTTTATCACTTTCTATATACCTAAAACTTTGCACATTATGTCTGTAATCCTCACAAACTCTCTGCAAAGGCTGGTGGTAGATAGCTTACTACGGACAGGAAGATCCCTTCGCCATTTCAGGCCAGAGGACTTCTCCAAAGCTCATCCAGTTAAACATAAAGTCAGGTCAGAAATACGTATTTTTTTCCTTTTTTGCAAAACATGTACTTGCAGAAATTCAGCTGCTGAGTTAGTCAGCCAAACAAGTTCCTTTGTATTAATATAAACACAGAAATATTCTATATCAAAAATAGTTGAAGCATTCCATTAATCTAAAGTGTTTTTTCATTTTTATTGTTTTTTGGGGGTGGGCTTTGTCTCATAGTATATCAAAATCAGAGGCGTGATTGCAGGATTGGCACAACTGCCTCTCCTTAGTTATATCACAGTCGTAAAGAATTTGCTTACAAACAAAGCAGCATCGTAGACAGGATGTGCGTGCCCCCCATCAACCTCTTCAAGCACAGCATTAATAAGTACTTCTACTTATTATTACTTCTCCATAGCTCAAGCCTATTAGCTGCAAAGGACTTATCTATTTGCTTTTTTTCAATTTTTTAATTTTTTATATCTTTATTGGAGTATAATTGCTTTACAATGGTGTGTTAGGTTCTGCTGTACAACAAAGTGAATC
This sequence comes from Balaenoptera ricei, assembly GCF_028023285.1. Lineage (NCBI taxonomy): Eukaryota > Metazoa > Chordata > Mammalia > Artiodactyla > Balaenopteridae > Balaenoptera > Balaenoptera ricei. Next base: position 107,912,741 of record NC_082641.1, read on the forward strand.
AGCCATATGCATACATATGTCCCCATATCCCCTCCCTCTTGAGCCTCCCTCCCACAGGATTTATTTTTGACATCTTCTTGTTTTAAGTGTTTGGCTTGCCTTTCTGTATTATATTTTCATAGAGTCTAGAATGGAGCATGTACTATTTACTCAGAGTTATTCTAATCCTACTTTTCTGATTACTTGAAATTAATGGTAAAATTATCCTTTTCTTGTAAAGAGACATTAAATCATACAACTGCTAAGAATATACTTTTCCAAATTAAGCAACTATGAGTTTGGAAAATGGACTCAGTTTTGATATGAAGCTATAACTTACCAGAAGAAAACTGCTGAATTAAAGTATCATAACTATACCTGGAAATTTAGTACTAACTACAACCTAATTGTAGTTTAATTTTGTTGGTTCATTTTTACCAAGCAAAGTTCTTCTCTCAACATAAAACAAAGTACCTGTGTGGAACAACTATTTTTCACTAGCACTTCTCTAGATCTTAATTTTTTTTTTTTAACCACACTCTTGGTCTCTTGCGTGCCCATATCCCCCATGTGTATATTTTCAAAAGATTTGAAAAAGGATCCACCATGGCCTTTACATTTAATGCTATCTATCTTTCTATCTAAACTTTATTTATTTATTCATTAAATGTGTTGTTTGTAGAAAAGGCTAAGGTGGATTTTTTTTCAGAGCTTTGATTTTAAAACCTATTACTACACTACAGCATTAGAATACCATACTGTTAATTTCCTAAGTGTGTTATGGGTTAGGTTTCATCCTTAACATATATTATATTTGTAAGACATTTTAATTCCTGTTTTATCTGCAAGTAGTGATCTGAGTCATTCAAAGACTTTGCTAAAACTAGATGAATTTGTTGTTTGTTCCAAAACTAGTATTAAGATACCTGGTTTAGATGAATCCTGTTTTATGCCATAATGGCTCTGATATTACATATATATCCTCTTTTTTGCTAGTTGTTAGATACAGTATATATTAAAAGGCTATACAGAAGTAGAAAAAAGACATAGAATGATTTTGTTAGTTGTATTATATCAACTAAAATTTATACCCACAAGAAACTTATGCTACAAAAAATAGAATAGTTCAAAGCATCATGTGATAAGAGAAAGAGTCAGTAAGGGGGTCGGCGGCAGGGGGAGAGAGAAGAGGAAAAAACAGAAAACAGGGATGAATTCCAGCCTGAAATATTGTAGAAAATTTAGAGAAACATGCTTTAGCAAATCAGAAAAATAAAAGTTTTTCAAGGGGAGGAAGATAAACAGAACATTTTCAAAATACAAAGATAGGCATAAAGTTTTGACTAGCTGATTTACAATCTTAAAATGGATTCACGTAAAATCTTCCAAAATTGTGTGTTGATTATGTCCCCTGGATCCTGCAGATCTATGTCAAAGTCACCCTGACCTGGGAGAGTTGCGTTATTTTTTTGTGTATATCAGCTATATTTTGACAGTATTATGCTTATTTTTTGCCACTTCTTCTTCCTCATTATCTCCTTTTCCTGTTGTTATTGCCACTCCATTTATATCCTTGCAGTTCCTTCTTCAAAATAAACAAACAAATGCAAACATTTTATGTCAAAATGTACAAAAAAGTGTATGTACATTCCACCCATTCAAGTTTTTATACTTTTGCTGAAAAGGTGCATGTCCATAAACACCACTTAGTATTTTTTTGGTATTTTTGAATGTTTATTTGTTTTCTAAAAGAAAAGATATCACACTTTGTTTTTCCTTTGCAACAAATTTTCCACTCTGCTTTTTAGATTTATCTATGTCTACATGTACATTCATTTCATTTATTTTAACTGTACAACCATAAATATAAGGAGTCAAATGTTAGCAAATTTATATCATTCAATCTAATATGTTGTCTGACCATGTCACCATGTATGTATGAGTAAGAGTTTTCTAGGTTATATACCTAGATGGAGAACTGCCAGATCAGAGGTTACATCCATTCTCAACTTATTTAAATCAGCCACATTGTTCCTGAATTTGATATTGACAAGGGTTGGGAAAAAACCAAACTTACAGACATTAGGACTCAGAATGCGTATATCATAGTTCCTATTGGTCCAGTGGTTCACATAGACCTCCAGAAACATAATGATTTTCAGTATATACATTGCAGTGTCTTCTTGCTTGAATTTTCTTTTAACAATAGTGGTCTTGCATTTGGATTGACAATCACACTCATAAAACACATATGCATGCAGCACAGAGTTCTCTCAGCTCTAAGAAAGACTACAGAACAAAATGCAGCAACAACACAGCTGTGGTCTCGTGACTCCTGGGCATAGTGTCTCATGCCCTTTCATACTTGGGGTACATGCAGTTAAACATATGAGGCTGAGTGGAGATGGACAGTCTCTGTTGAGGAAAGCCATCAGCTCTAGGGCTGCTTCAGCTTTTGTATAATGCTAGTCACATGCCATCCTCAAGTGAACATGACTCCTGCCTGCCCAGTCTCTAATTGTAGCTGAATCTTATCAATACTGATTACTCATTACTTGAAAAACAATGTCAGTTATGAGGCACTAATGCTTAGTTTGGTACATTATCCTCAATCAGATTCTGATTTATCTGGGATTAAATATAGGTATACGCCTATTAATTCTATAAGCTAGTGTTACAAGGAAGATTCAGCCAATGGTTAAGTACTCAGGTTTCCCTGAAGCTAGAAGAAAGGCCACAGAATCACCTGTTAACCCTTACTTCCAGTTTCTTCCCAACCCTTCTCAATATTTTTGTTACATTTCCTCCATCTTTATCTTATAATTCTTAATACAGCACTTCTACAGTATTTGTTGCATAAAAATAAACATACTTACATATCAAAACATCAACATCTACTGGGACCTCTATTATCTAATGAACAGTTGGGGGAAAAAAAACACATTGACTTTGATTATACAAATTTCTGATATTTCTCTACCAACTGGACTATACTTTTACCCCATTTAGCCATAATTATTTGTAGCTTTTTAAAGGTTTGGACAGAGGTGTTCACCTGCATGTGCAACTTTTTCAAAACTAGATTTCTGTCTTGATTCAGTCCCATGATTTAATACACTGGTTCCCCAAACCCCAACTTCCTCTTGGTATGTTGGGGCCAGTGTTGAGGGAAATGCCAAAAAGTGTTTGCTTCTGAGTACTTATGGCCTGGGTGCAACTCAAGTGTATTGTGGAGGACTTCTAGTTTCTGATCCAGCATGTAAGGAGCTTATAAGCTCCAACCTAACAACAGTAAAAGGGCAAGCAAGCTGGAAAATCAACAATTCTTCTCATATATGTTAGAGAGGTGAGGTCACTGTCGTGACAGTTGCAGAGACAGACAGGCAGATATGGAGAATCACAACTTCCCAGGGTAGAAATCCATAAGTAGAAACCTCTGTGGAAACCAGTACCAGAGTAGGAAAGCCTGAAATGTAATTGATGAATTGCTGGAGGCTCAATGTAGACATCTCAGACTTTCAAACTCCAAGGGAACTCCCATACTTGTGAGTTTTACCTTGTAGAGCTCTACCAGGTTCTCACAGTGAACATCAGAGAAAAGTCTCCTGTGTTTTCAGGCAGGAAAGGGCAAAAATAATCACTTTGGACTATGTCAGGATAGTCTGTTCTTAACAGGGCCTGCCCTCAGGAGAAACTGTCTTGCTTGAGCCTAACCAATTAGAGTTTTATCACAGTGTAACCAACCTGGGGGAAGGGAAATATCCAACTCTAGCTCCTGGACAGAGAAGAACTTGAGAAATTCACAGCTTGGGGGCATGGGCCCACTAAAAAACTGAGACATAATCATAGGACTATAGAACACTCCCCTAACCCCACAGCCCACCATTACATCACTGAAGGTCTACTTACCAGAGTTTCTTTCACCCAATATATTACGCCCAGCTTTCAATGAAAAATTACAAGGCATAGTAATAGACAATAAACACAGTCTGAAGAGGGCAAACATCAGAACAAGAATCAGATATGGCAGAGATGTTGGAATTATCAGACCATGAATTTAGAGGAACTATGCTTAATGGCTCTAATGGAAAAGTAGAAAACATGCAAGAACAGATGGGAATGTAAGCAGATAAAGGGAAATTCTAAGAAAGTACCAAGTGTGTTGTGTATCTCCCAAAATATTAAGTGCCCCGTGAGATTATCAGTAAAGCTTATTCTACTTCTAGTTACTGAAAAGTTTGAGAGTGTCATAAGGCTTCCAAAATTGCCTATTACATGAACTAGGGCAAATCACCAGTGAGGCGTGACTGCTATATCATGGCGATAGTCACCATTTTGCATATCTAATTCTTTAAACTCCCTTTTGGGTAGCATCCCATGTACATTCACACATAGTAAAACTTTTTTTAAAAAGTGTACAGAGCAGGTGCTCACACATGCTGCCCTTCAGATTCTAGGTAATTACCTTAACAAGCAACATCCTGATTCACAGCAACACAGGATATCAGCTACCAGCTGCCAGGAGCAATATGTCTATTTTAGTGCAAAGGTAGGAAAACCAAACACAACACAACACAAACACAAAACACACAATCCAAATGGTAATTCGAAACTACTATTACTCAGGTTGGTCTTCAGCTAGCATCATCAAGGGATGCTGATTGGTATCTTTCCTCTAAACCATCCAAAGAGACTTCTTGGGTAAATCTTATAGTCATCTTCATTCAAATACCCTTCCCAGCAGAAAACAAATCCAGGGATTTCTTCCAGCAGTGGCCATGAAATGGCACTATATCTAAAAGAAACAACTAAGAAAATTATTCTTCTGACCTGAGATGTTCTCTTTCTTTAAGACATCATCACCAATTTAAATGGTGACTCTCTTCTGCCAGAATTAACTTTTGTTTTGTTTTGCCTTTTAAAATTTCATTTGTTACCTGTCTTAATCCAGGCTCAGCCATCTTGGGTAAGATCTCTGAATCAGTCACCCACTGACCAACAGGACAGATAAAGCTTCCTTAGAGGTTCCTTTTTGTCCAGACACAGATTAAAGGAATGGAATGGGGCAATTTTAATAACTAGACAATGGGGATGCACTTATAGTCAATCCCCATACCACACAAAACGAAGACACTATCCAGCCATCGTTCTGTTAAGAATTTACACAAAGTCAGAGGAATTAAATTACTTTAGCAAGTGCAGTCACAGGCACAGTATACCTGACTCTGACAAGACAAGGAAAAGAATATGCAAGGTAAGAAAGATAGTTTGTGGTTACATTAACCTCCCCCAACCTCATTCCCACTTCCACACCACAGAAAGCTCGACAGAGCAGCTCCCTTTGCCACTACTACTGTCTTCAGATGTCCTGTACCTTTATCCAATCAAGTCACCCAGCCCTTCACATCCCTACTACCCCCATTTTTTATTAATCTTATTTTAATTACCCATTCTAGTTCTCAATCAAACCTTTATTTTCAGTATGAGAAGGGACATAAGTCTATGTGATGTTATGCTTTTTAGTGAAATGTATACCTCGGTTGAATGAAATATAGCCTGGGACAAAACTGATAAATATTCTTTTTGAAAAATTTTAGGGGCATCTCAGCTACTGCTTCCTTTACAGGATAAGTGAAGCCCCCAAAAGGATTCATGTCTATTCCAGTCAGATCCATGTGAAGCCACTACATCTAAGATTCAAATAAAGGCATCAGCTTTCGCACTCCAGTCTTTTCTGAACTAGTAGTTGAATTTTTCTGTTGAGTAACTACATGGTCTCAATGTAATTCTTTCTTGGAATTCCTTTATTTATTCCTTTATTTCCATAAGTGCATTCCCCATACAGATATATTCTTAATTATACAATCACCTAGGATGTACTTTCCTGACCACACAGCAAGGCAATTGGACATTACTCACAAGTCCATACAAATAAAAATTTTTCATAGGTAAGAGCTCAATTATTTTTGAACTGCCCTCAATTCTGCCCAATGTATAGTCTTACACTTGCCCCCATCAACTAAGGTTTTTATCAATGCAAGGAAAATATTGGCAGATTTCCAAACTGTATTCCTAAATTCATGAATGTCCATCACACACCAGAAAGTTTGGTATACTTTCACCGGAGAAAAATCTTAGGGTTTACGAGCTGACAATTCTGGGGATTCTGTCATTAGTCCCCAAAGAAGGGCTGCAACCTCGTAATGGATACTATGATCTCCCTAACCAAGCCTCCTCCCGTCCCACCCACACACGCCAGAGCCCCAGTCAGGAGCATGTTCCTATATATACCACTTCCTTTTTATCTATAAACTCTGCTGAATGGCCCCAGTCTTATGGGAATGTCTTTCTGACATTATCTATAACATAATAGTTATTTCAGTTCTCAGAATAATTTGTTGTCCCTCCGTGGTGGGGATGTGTCACCACCAAAGCCCGGAAATGGGCCATCAGTTATCCTCAAAGGGACATATCTAGCTGCAGTGTCAGGTACTTTCTGGATCTTTTATTCCAGTGGTCACTGCTGGGAGACAGTTGTGAGACTTTTCTAGAGACATCAGTCTCCATGCGTTCACAAAGCAGAGACTGACTCACCTTCGCAAATTACCATGATAGAAACTTAAGACAGTTAACACCAGTGATGGAAGGACCATATTGAATATAGGTAGTTGGGGAAAGCCATATTTTTAGATTATACTTGAAAAGAGTGAGAAATACTGGGGAAATTTATGGTGACGTAGTATGAAAGTAATGACATTGTAGACTGGCAAAACATTTTAATGCAAGTTAGTCATTCCTATACAGCTTTCTCTATGTATCTAACCTATAAAACAACAAATTTATGCTTCCACTCAATATGAAGCAACTAACAACCACCCCTCTTTCAAAGATCTACTCAAAAAGGAGAGAGACAAAAATCTCAATAGTTCTTGTATCTATCTTCTGATAGCTGCCCTGACACCTATCCCCAGCATTAATTCCTCCTCAGTTTAGTCAAAATCTTACCTCAGTGCTCTCTAATGCAAACACCAAATTATGATGTTAATTACCACCACTTTGTTACATAAAATAATAAGAGGAAAGGGAGAATTAATTAGTTACAATATTTTATATATGAGTACGTATAATATTCAGGTTGTGTGTTAGGCAGTTTTGCCCAGAGAATTTTAATTAGGGAGAATCCATAGCTTCTTTTTCCTTTCCACTTTTCTTTTTATTTCACAAAAAAGATTTCACAAGTCCTGGCCATCTTCATGCTTATGTCACATCCACCAGAAGTTTAATGACCTACATGTTCTGTTCTTTCCTCTCCTACTAGGGAAAAGATACTGGCTTTATTTCCTATACATGATGTAGTTTATCGTTTCTAAAATAGTTTTTCCATTCCTACATATTTGAGTGATAATAACTTTATCATTAAATGATAATAATGATTGTCACCAGCAACAAACCTAAATTTCTAAAAACAAGGCATAGGAAAAAATACTTGCAGGCATGTGAATTGTGTACAGTTGGCTGTCCTATGAAAGAGAATGATGGGTTATTAAACTGTTTTTTTAAAATTTCTCTTAATGATCTATCAAAGATTTTCTTTCAAAATGAACTCTGGGTGATGTTGTTGATAGCTGCCGCAGGCTGGGAAGGAGACTATTTCAAAAATATTTGTGTTCTGACCACAGATTTTGGAGGAACTCCACAATTTCCTTTTAAAACTTTAAGAATGCCTGCATGGGAATAAAAGAGAATATGGTCATCTGGGAAAAATCAGAGCTGGCCAAACCCAGGAGAGGGATGCCTGAAAGTAGGTCACTTGACTAATAGCTTGAGGGGCAACCTGTATTATTTTCTCTTCTTTTAAAGTGAGAAGGAATGAGGAATCACAACCAAAAATGTACTTAATAAATAAAACAAATGAAATTGGTCTCTCGAGCTCTTAAATTCATCTGATCTTTATCATGTGGGAAAATACAAACACTTACTGATACTGTTGCCATCCTTTTCCCATCTTGATCTAAGTGCACAGTGTATAATTGAAGGAGATAGAAGCAGTATTAGGCTGTTAAATCAGTTGGGCTACCGCAATATCCTAGGTACTATATATAAGAAATTATTTAGGGGTTTCTTTAGGTGGATTATACAGAACCATTAACAGATCAAGAGACTAATTGGAATTTTTTAAGTTCCAAAACCCAATATGAAAACATACAAATCTCAAGAATAATTTTTATGCTAATATTATTTAAATATTTTATTTTCCTCGTACTTTTGTGTGGTAAGATCATATCATCTGTGTAGGGGCTGATTGGTTCTTTAAAAGGAAAACATTTGCTTGATTAAAACCATGATTCTACTCAGTGCGTCCTTAGGGAAATCGTTTGCCAACAAAATTCTAGAAACACACTAGGAAATCAGTACAAAGTTTACATTCAAGTTAATTTACCTAAAAAAAAAAAAAAAAAAAAAAAAATGCATACGATTACCAGCTTGTGAGTTCTTTTCAAAGAACAGAATGAGATTTAGGACTTGTTATTTCTCAACTCCAAGAGACTGCTTCATATTTAAGATCAAAATAGTCTCTTAAGTTAGATCACTGATTTATTAAAAGCAATCTCTTTTCCCTCTTTCCTTTTTTTCCTTAAGACTCAAACTTAGCCCACCTTGGAGAGAATAAAAGTCACATGTTAGCAAAAAAAGAAACTCTGGCAAGATGATTCCTGGGTACTTAAACTGGTCGACTTACTTCAAAACAGCCACAGCTGCTGTTTCAGTTATAATTGAGGGCTTTGATTTCTGAAATCTGGACAGAGAATCAAACATTATCTTTGATTGTAATTTTATTTCACTGCAGCTCAGCCATGCCTTACTATAATGATTAATATTGCTTTTGTTTAATGAAAATCAAGTAGTGAGTAGATAAAAAAAGACAATAATGCACAACATATTTAATACTCTTATTTATTGTTATTTCTTATACTGCACCATTAATGGATAAAAAGGCTGATTTTAAATCATTTATTATTTTAATATTGTTTTACATGGCAAATGTAAGCTCCAAATATGAGCAAGAGCTATATTTTTTAGTACTTTTGTAAAGAGTTGATTGTGGAGAGAACTTTAGATGTATTTAAATTTTTTTTAATATCAGACAGAATTTCAGATTTAGTAGTAACTGATTCACAGTAATGTTTTTAATAATTAATTTTGAAACACTTCTTGAGCATGAAGTGTCTATTACATGATGTGCTGGGATTGGAGATACAAAGGTGAATAAGACATTGTCGGAACACCCAAGGAGTCAAATTCACTACTTTCTATAGTAAAAATATGAAGGAAAGTACACTGTAAATAAAGGCACTCATCTTGTACCAAATGCCCCAAACCTGCCACCCACCTTCTATCCCCTACCTATTATATATTCCACTCACATATCTTGTAATGTTTTTTTCCCATCGAATCTCCTGTTACTTAATCTTTAAGACTTAGAACTTACAGATGTGTTTGTATACTGTATGTTGTTTCTGTGCATTTTTATCCATGTGTTTAAATATGTGTACATAAGCGCAGGGGACTATAGATATGCATGTAGTTTAAAATTTTTAAAATACCAACATGTTTTAGGATAATTAAAATTACAAAAATTATGATATTCATCAGTGTTATGATCAAAACTGTTAGAAATTGGATAGAGTTAGATGAAGGAAAGGCAGGATAGCATCTCTGTCCTACATCTTACATGTACTCTTCATCTTACATACGTAGAGCAATGCACAAGAGCACACACACAATAACCTTTTAAATGTCTTTATATATACTACAGCTTTCTTCATCAACCACTGGAATTACCTGAATGAATTAACTGAAAATTAAATGAATTTTATAATTCTATTATAAAATATCAAAATTAAAGTTTTCTTTTTGTAAAGTTTTTACACCGTTTTAGATTGTAAAGTCATTATGTAAGACAAAAAGTTAGAGTCAAAAGTAGTTTCATAAATAATACTAAACTTGGTTGGATGTACATAACTTTGAGTATAAATGTGTATTGCATACTTATATAGCATAGAGTAAAGATTATATTTGTATAATATTATAGTGTTTTTAATTACACAAAATGAAGCTTATACTTTAATTCATGTTAAGACATACGTTGTGACTATACTGAACAGTTTTCATAAAAACTATGTTTATGTTGTCTCTCTTTGTTCTAAATATCAATTCTTTACCCTTCTGTTCAAAGGCTCTCTACCATTCTTATTCACAACAACTTAAATGCGTGCCTTATAAGCAAGATAACTTATACTTGCCATTTCTATAAAGAGACCTGTATTTAAACGTTGGAAGTATAACCTTTTGAAAGGATGTATATACATTCTCTGCTCCAAGTGAGGGTAATAGCCATTTTCAGAAACACTCACTGAAACCATAATTAGTATGTCTGTCTATAAGGGTTGAAGCCAGAGAATGACTATTCTTCCAGTTATAGAAGTCTCAAGTCAATGTTACCCACTTACTGAGTTTTAATGGTACATTTAAAACGTGACTTCTAGCTTAATCAAAGAAATTCCTATTTGTTACCTTATTTATAAACAAAAATAATTGTACGTTTTTTGTACCTGGGTTAGAAGAATTTGATAAAGTTTCACATTTGATGATAGTTGAGTCTTAAAATATGTTATTAGGTAAGTGTGTTACGTTGATACTTTTATATATTGTAATATGATTCCCATGTAGCAATATTTATCACATTACATAGTTATAATACAGTATTATTGTCTATATTTATTATATTGTGCATTCAATCTCTGTGGCTTATTTACTACTCATTCTTTTTTTTTTTTAAACATCTTTATTGAAGTATAATTGCCTTACAATGGTGTATTAGCTTCTGCTTTATATCAAAGTGAATCAGTTATACATATACAATATGTTCCCATATCTCTTCCCTCTTGCATCTCCCTCCCTCCCACCCTCCCCATCCCACTCCTCTAGGTGGTCACAAAGCACCGAGCTGATCTCCCTGTGCTATGCGGCTGCTTCCCACTAGCTATCTATTTTACATTTGGTAGTGTATATATGTCCATGACACTCTCTTACCCTGTCACATCTCACCCCACCCCCTCCCCATAGCCTCAAGTCCATTCTCTAGTAGGTCTGTGTCTTTATTCCTGTCTTGCCACTAGGTTCTTCATGGCCTTTTTTTTTTTTCCTTAGATTCCATATATATGTGTTAGCATACTGTATTTGTTTTTCTCTTTCTGACTTACTTCACTCTGTATGACAGACTCTAACTCCATCCACCTCATTACAAATACCTCCATTTCATTTCTTTTTATGGCGGAGTAATATTCCATTGTATATATGTGCCACATCTTCTTTATCCATTCATCTGTCGATGGACATTTAGGTTGCTTCCATGTCCTGGCTATTACTACTCATTCTTAACTCACTTCTCACAGACTCCTTCTCCCTCTTAGAGGTGAACCTGCTCATAGGGAACAAGGGTTCTCCATTGCCTGTTCATGTATAAGTTGTTCAGGGATCTACTCCATTAATAGAAGCTGACACTGATCTAATAATAAATGTGACCAGGTGAATCCATTTGCCTAATGCTAAGATCCAACATGAGGAAGACCACTTGACTAATAGACCTTGGACTTTGTCAGTAATAAGTATGGTATTTTAGTTGCTAAACAATGTAACACTGTTTTTATAACCCAGGTTGTGAAGAGGAATGTTATTTATTAGGACTCCTCAGAGATTCTCAACAGTTTATTTTGGTACGGCACAAACAGTGTGGGAGATTTTAGTAGAAAAGGCATTGGGGTGATTCTACAGATAGGTAAAAGGATTTCATTAGGAGATGGCAGTGAATGCTATACCAGAAGAGAGCTTCTTAGAATTTTAGGAAGTTTGACAAAAGCTGAAATGCTTATGGATCACTTAAATTTTATCAGTGGATCTTCCTGAAGAAAGATATAGGTATAGGAATGAAGAGAAGGAAAACACAAGCCATGTTTGGATGATAATGAGTAAATAAATGAGTTAGAAAGAGAGTTAGTTATGAGTAGGGAATAAGGGGGAGAGTAGGATATAGATTGAAAATGAGGGGACTTGATGCCAAATGAATGTTTTGGGGTTTATTCTTTACAACATAAGAAATCATTCAAAGTTTTCAAACAAGTACAAAACATGGTCAAAGTAGATGATTTCATTCAACTGAAAATAACATTAAAATCCACGTATACTTGAGAAGTATAAACTTCCCTAGAGCAAGAAATGGTTCTTTTAAGTAATGTAATCTTGAAAACTTTCTTCTGCATGGAGACAATAATTAAGCAGCACAGTGGAGAGAGAAGAACAGTGAAGCAGATATATAGAAGCCTAAACATTTGCTCCTTTTTTGAAAGTAACTAATGAGGTCATCTTGGATAAGTCACTCCAATCCTGGAAGCTTTTCTTCAGCTTCAATAATTCTATGATTCTGTTTTTCACCATTCAGTTTGTAATATTAATTGAGAATTTGTCATATAAGGTCTTCATTATGTTGTGGTGTTTTCCTTCTCTACCCAATTTGTTGAGAGTTGTTATCATGAGAGGATGTTGTATTTTGTCAAATGCTTTTTCTGCATCTATTGAGATGATCATGTACTTTGAATATTTCATTCTATTATCATGGTGTATCATATTTATTGATTTGCATATGTTAAACCATCCTTGCAATCTAGGGATAAATTCCACTTGGTCCTGGTGTACAATCCCTCTAATGTGTTCTTGAATTTAGTTTGCTAATATTTTGTTGAGAATTTTCTCATCTATTTTCATCAGAGATATTGGTTTATGGGTCTCTTTTTTCATAGTGTCCTCATCTGGCTTTGTTATCAGGATAATGCTGGCCTCATAGAATGAGTTTGAAACTGTTGTCTACTCTGCAGTCTTCTGGAGGAGTTTGAGAGGGTTGGTATCAATTCTTCTTTAAATGTTTGGTGGAATTTGCCATTGAAGTCATCTGCTGCTAGTGGTTTCTGTGTCAGGAGGTTTTTGATTATACATTAAGTCTCTATTCACTATTGGTCTGTTCAGATTTTCTATTTTTTTTGTCTGATTCAACCTTAGTAGGTTGTGTTTCTAGGAATTTATTCATTTATTCTAGGTTGTCTAATTTCTTGGTAGGTAATGGTTCATAGTAGTCTCTTATAATCTTATGTATTTCCATAGTATAATTTGTAATGTCTCTCTAATTTCTAACTTTATTTGATTCTTCTCTTTTTTCTTAGTCTAGCTTAAGTTTTGTCAATTTTATCTTTTCAAAAAATCAGTTCTTAGTTTCATTGATTCTATTTTTCCCTAGTCTCTATTGCATTTATTTTTGCTCTGATCTTTATTATTTCCTTCTTTCTGCTAATTTTGGGCTTAATTTGTTCTTTGTTTTCTAGTTCATTGAGATGTATGATCAGGTTGTTTGGGATCTTTCTAATTTCTTTTTTTTTTTTTTTTAAACATCTTTATTGAAGTATAATTGCCTTACAATGGTGTGTTAGCTTCTGCTTTATAACAAAGTTAATCAGTTATACATATACAATATGTTCCCATATCTCTTCCCTCTTGCATCTCCCTCCCTCCCACCCTCCCCATCCCACCCCTCTAGGTGGTCACAAAGCACCGAGCTGATCTCCCTGTGCTATGTGGCTGCTTCCCACTAGCTATCTATTTTACATTTGGTAGTGTATATATGTCCATGACACTCTCTCACCCTGTCACATCTCACCCCACCCCCTCCCCATAGCCTCAAGTCCATTCTCTAGTAGGTCTGTGTCTTTATTCCCGTCTTGCCACTAGGTTCTTCATAGCTTTTTTTTTCCCCTTAGATTCCGTATATATGTGTTAGCATACTGTATTTGTTTTTCTCTTTCTGACTTACTTCACTCTGTATGACAGACTCTAACTCCATCCACCTCATTACAAATACCTCCATTTCATTTCTTTTTATGGCTGAGTAATATTCCATTGTATATATGTGCCACATCTTCTTTATCCATTCATCTGTCGATGGACATTTAGGTTGCTTCCATGTCCTGGCTATTGTAAATAGAGCTGCAATGAACATTTTGGTACATGACTCTTTTTGAACTATGGTTTTCTCAGGGTATATGCCCAGTAGTGGGATTGCTGGATCGTATGGTAGTTCTATTTGTAGTTTTTTTTTTTTTTTTTTTAATTTTTATTATTTATTTATTATGTTTATTTCTGGCTGTGTTGGGTCTTCGTTTCTGTGTGAGGGCTTTCTCCAGTTGCGGCGAGTGGGGGCCACTCTTCATCGCGGTGCGCGGGCCTGTCACTATCGCGGCCTCTCTTGTTGCGGAGCAGAGGCTCCAGACGCTCAGGCTCAGTAGTTGTGGCTCACGGGCCCAGTTGCTCCGCGGCATGTGGGATCTTCCCAGACCAGGGCTCGAACCCGTGTCCCCTGCATTGGCAGGCAGATTCTCAACCACTGCGCCACCAGGGAAGCCCTATTTGTAGTTTTTTAAGGAACCTCCATACTGTTCTCCATAGTGGCTGTATCAATTTACATTCCCACCAACAGTGCAAGAGAGTTCCCTTTCCTCCACACCCTCTCCAGCATTTATTGTTTCTAGATTTTTTGATGATGGCCATTCTGACTGGTGTGAGATGATATCTCATTGTAGTTTTGATTTGCATTTCTCTAATGATTAATGATGTTGAGCATTCTTTCATGTGTCTGTAGGCCATCTGTATATCTTCTTTGGAGAAATGTCTATTTAGGTCTTCTGCCCATTTTTGGATTGGGTTGTTCGTTTTTTTGTTATTAAGCTGCATGAGCTGCTTGTAAATCTTGGAGATTAATCCTTTGTCAGTTGCTTCATTTGCAAATATTTTCTCCCATTCTGATGGTTGTCTTTTGGTCTTGTTTATGGTTTCCTTTGCTGTGCAAAAGCTTTTAAGTTTCATTAGGTCCCATTTGTTTATTTGTGTTCTTATTTCCATTTCTCTGGGAGCTGGGTCAAAAAGAATCTTGCTGTGATGTATGTCATAGAGTGTTCTGCCTATGTTTTCCTCTAAGAGTTTGATAGTGTCTGGTCTTACACTTAGGTCTTTAATCCATTTTGAGTTTATTTTTGTGTATGGTGTCAGGGAGTGTTCTAATTTCATACTTTTACATGTATCTGTCCAATTTTCCCAGCAACACTTATTGAAGAGGCTGTCTTTTCTCCACTGTATATGCTTGCCTCCTTTATCAAAGATAAGGTGACCACATGTGCATGGGTTTATCTCTGGGCTTTCTATCCTGTTCCATTGATCAATATTTCTGTTTTTGTGCCAGTACCAAACTGTCTTGATTATTGTAGCTTTGTAATATAGTCTGAAGTCAGGGAGCCTGATTCCCCCAGCTCCATTTTTCGTTCTCAAGATTGCTTTGGCTATTCGGGGTCTTTTGTGTTTCCATACAAATTGTGAAATTTTTTGTTCTAGTTCTGTGGAAAATGCCAGTGGTAGTTTGATAGGGATTGCATTGAATCTGTAGATTGCTTTGGGTAGTAGAGTCATTTTCACAATGTTGATTCTTCCAATCCAGGAACATGGTATATCTTTCCATCTATTTGTATCATCTTTAATTTCTTTCATCAGTGTCTTATAATTTTCTGCATACAGGTCTTTTGTCTAATTTCTTAATATTTGCATCTGTTGCTATAAACTTTCCTCTCAGAACTACTTTACAGCGTCCCATGGGTTTTAGGTATACTGTATTTCCATTTTCATTTATTTTGAATTTTTTAACTTCCCTTTTGATTTCTTCTTTCACCCATTGGTTGTCCAAAAGTATGTTGTTCAGTTTCCACATATTTGTAGATTTTCCATCTTTCCTTTTTTTGTTGATTTCTGTTTTCATACCATTGTGGTCAGAAAAGACATTCGGTATGATTTCAATCATCTTAAATTTTCTAAGACTTTTTTTATGTCCTGTCATATGATCTATCCTGGAAAACGCTCTGTGTACACTTGAGCAGAATGTGTGTTCTGCTGGTGTTAGATGGAATGTTGTATATATGTCTGTTAAGTCCGCTTGGTCTAAAGTATGGTTCAATTCCAATATTTCCTCATTGATTTTTTTCTGCCTCTAAGATCAGGAACAAGACAAGGATGCTCACTCTCACCATTCTTACTCAATATAGTACTGGAAGTCCTAGATAGAGGAATTAGGCAAGGCATTCAAATCAGAAAGGAAGAAGTAAAATTGTCATTATTTGCAGATGTTACGATTTTGATTTGTTTGTGCAATTAGGTAAATAAGGACCCAATTTTTTTTATAGCTTTCTGGTCTGCCTATCTTTGTATATTAGCGATGATCACATTCTTGCATGATAGCATCTCAATCAGGAAGGAGAGAACTTAGATGTTCTCTTGACTTCACTCTGACCTTTTATCTTTCCCAGAAATCCTTCTCCAGGAGACTTCCCCTTATATTTCACTAGCAAGGAATGGGTTTAAGTTCTATCCTACTGCCAGTGATGTCACCAAAATTGTCTTGGACACTGGGGCTAGGCACATTGTTGTTCTGTTGTCTGGAAAGAAAAGAGAATGGTTGCAGAGAAGACAAAAAGAGTATTTGGCAATTTTGACAATCAATAAATCTAATTTTATTCAGATCAACAATAATATATTAAATCTCCTTTGTTCCAGTGGCTCGGATATTAAAATGAGACAAACCATTGTCCCTGTTCTTAAGGAGCTCACAATATTTTACTAAACTTCTCCTCTTTGCCAACTTTATAAATATATATTGAATAAATTAGTTGAGTGGAAAATAATTATCACAAAGATATGCCATCTGGAGAGCTGAGATAATTAATAAATCTTGGTTTAGAACTCATGACTCTAGGCCCAGAGCCAGTATACCTTTCATCAGGTATTAATTCATATGCTTGAAAAATCACATTGTAAAATTTTGTTTAATTACCTAACCATAAACCCACCTCCTTTTTAAAAAGTGTGGACATTCTGCTTTACGTATAAACATTTTTGACAGAATTAATCTTTTGGGTCAGATCAAATTGGAGCTCATCTAATTGGATTTTGGTCACATCCAGTAAATCCACCAACCAAATATAACACTATTGCTCTTAATTTCCCATTGGGATAATTAAAGGACACTGGGCTTTTTCAGGGATGGGACTTCATTCAATTCATATAAAGGAAGAAAGACACATAGTCATAAAATAAAATGATCTTGAAGTTTTCTGCAGTTTATTTCAAAAATATCCTGTTGAAGGGCTACTTTAAAAATGAAGAAAATGTTATGTTAATTGGAAGAGCTATTTTGAAATGCCAGTTACATCAACACAGTGTGTTTATTCTTAGTGTATAATATTCACCAGACCTTCTAAATCCCACAGAAAAGTTCTGAAACAGGAGAAAAGGTCCAATCCTAATTAGAAGCGGGTTGATCAGAGGAATTTATTTAAGGGGGATTAACTATCCATTCAGAAACAAAGGGCCAAATTCTTATTCCTTCTTAGCTTTAAAAGGAGCTCCAAGCAAGTAAGACAAGTGGCCTGAAGAGAAGGGAAATGGAGGGCTCCATTTCTCATCTTCCTGAAGGTGCAGAGGGATAAGTGATGGCCTCAGGCTAGGTAATTAGAAGCCTGAGTTGCAAACATGAAGCAGTAACATTGGATATTACACTTTCAGCTTATCTTAAAAGTTTAAATTAAAATGTTGCTTGGGAGCAAAACCTTCGAAACAGCAAACACTTTTAACCTTTTTCCAAGTCATTGACTTAACATATGTATTCTTTGTCCTGGTCTGGAATTCCCAGAATATATTTGATATTACAGTATAATATTATATTGTGCTGCTGTGTACTAACTTGGAAAATGGTGCCTACTAATCATTATACATTTGACATTCTAGTGTAGGTGTTTCAAACTATTAAAAAACGTATCGCTGTTGTTAAATTAACATATTTGAAATGTGTTTTCACTTGTAAAATTAAACTTTTTCTGCAATAGGAAAGCTACTAAAGTTACTAAGCAAAAACAGTAAAAAGGTTTTAGAAGTATTGATTTCAAGCATTAGGTTGAATTAATTTACAAGAATGTTCTTTTCACAGAAGAAATAATAACTATGGCTATTTTTGATCAAAATATACATAATTATTTTTAAAGCTGCTGTGATTATTTGTGTCTATTACACAAAGAAAAATCAATAAAGTTCTGGATAAATTAATCGTCAACTCAAAGACCAGGGAAAAACGTTCTATTATGCTCTTTCCTGTGTTTTCAGAAGATCTCAGATCTTCCTTTGAAGAGAGAGAATACTAAATTTCAGATTTCTGACCGGTGAGAGAGAATGTATTTCAAATTAGTTTTTCACTTAAGAAGAATTATTCCCGTTGAAGAAATTCTTACATGGAATGTCATAAATAATTGTTACTGTAAACACCTTCACTACTTTCATGCTACTGTGTAAATACAGAATAGTAAATTTACTTTCAAAATTGTATTGGCTTGAGATTAAACCCGTTAAACTTGCTGTGGCTGAAAAGAGGTAAAGAAGTGTTACTTCAAAATTACAAAAGAAAATTACATTCTTTAAAAAATAAGGTACCATTTTCCCATTTAATATGACAGATGGTTTTCATTCTTTTAAAAAATACTTAGAAGTAATAACTGTCTTTTGTGAAAAAAATGTTAACACTACAAGTACGTATTACATAAATACGACAGATCCTCTCTCCCAATCTCAAACCGCTCACCCAAGAGTATGTTTTCTTCTGCATCCCTCCAGACCTGTCAATAGAACCACACTATAAATAATGTTTAGGAACTCTCTCTTTTTACCTGACATAACTTGTAAATCTTTTCATAGCTAAGACATTTATTTTAATGGCTATACTAAGTATAAAATGGTGTAGAGATAATATGATTTATCTAAATACTCCTGTTTCCAGGCTACTTCCTTTCCAGAGGTGCTGCAAATAACGTCTATGAATTGTTAGGCTATTTGTATGGAAAATTCGTAGAAATGAAATTCCTTGGGGGCTGAAACAACAACAACAATAAAAGCTCCTTCGCTTATATTGTAGAAAAAATTTTTCCCAGTTGGCCCTCTGTCTTTTTCAATTTATTTCTGGTCGATTTTTCTAAATGAGTATTAAAATTTTAATTTTTATGTAATGAAATGCACCTTGTGTATGACTTCTAAGTTTCTATCATGCTTGTGAAGGATATACTTTGCTTTTAGATTAAAATGACATTACCTCTTCTTTTATTTTTTTAAAAGAACCTATACAGTTCATTGTTTTTATAAATTAATATTAAGAAAGGTAATAGTTTAGAACCTCAGAAAATTAGCATTGAGAAATCTCAGAGTTTGCTGAGCTTGGAGCACAGACATCCTTGAATTCAGCTTTCTTTAATTAGCCCAGTAATATTCTTCAGAAAGGAGTGTCATAGACTAAAATTGCTTTAAGATTTCTTTTGAGGATCTTCTTGTTTAATTTGCCTTCAACATTGACTTAATAATGCCCTATAAGAGAAATCAGTAACTACATTCCTAAATATATGAAATCTATCAAAAATTTTATTCACACATATAGTTTCTGTCTTTTTGCCTTTTCATGAAATAAAATAGTCTAATAACAAATATTTATTGAGTGCTTACAAAGGGCCAGGTACTGTGGGAAGCAATGAGAAGAGGTATACTTAGCAAAACAAGCACGAGAACTGCGTTTCTAGGGCTTGCAGCTCTTGGTTCTTATCCATGGAACTATGTCTTTCAGTTCATTTAAAAATATTATCTTTCCCTTGACATTCCCCCTTGGAACAACTGTCTATGCTTTCAAATGGAAAACTAAATTATCACTTCAAAAGTGATATCTAAATAATCATAAAATATTAACAACCCTTTAACTATTTATTGATATGTGCAAGTGCCTGTACTTTGCATATCGCTTTTGATACTGTACACAACCTTATATGGTCAGAACTGGGTTCCTATTTTAGAGCTGTTACACTTAGAAAGACTAAGTATTTTACCCAAAGATACAAAACTAAACGAAGATGAGATGTAAATTAAGTCCAAACCAGTACAATTAATTCCTGCATGTTTTCAACAACAGACAGACCACAATTCTTTTTTTTATTTCTTTTTTTTTTTTTGGAGTTGTGCAATTTTAATGCTGACTTTTAAAAATTGGTTTAGGATCTATTTCCATCTCAGTTTTGTTTAGCTGGGCATCCTTGGACAAAATACTTTCTTTTGGTTGACCTTCTATAAAATAAGAACAACAGTTCCACTTTCACAGGCTTGTTAGCAACATTATGCCGTTTCATGACTTTAACTGACCTGACATATGATGTCAACCTAAAAACTAGACAAAAGTTTTGTATATTTTACATCTTTGTGATAGTTGAGAAAATATAAGACATCAAGGATGTTTATAAATACATGTATATTTCTGGGAATGGTTGTATATTTCACTTATTATTTCTGTAATGCATATATTTGCTATGTTGTAGTAAACTTTACATAAAAGTTTGAAACGTAGTTTCATAACCCACTAATTTTCAATAGATTGCTGATATTGGAAATTTTTTACCAGTTTTGGTGATGTTTTCTGAGTTGGATGGCTGTAATAGTGGTTTACTTTCTTTGGGGAAAATATGAGGAAAAATACTCTTTTCATTTGAAATAAACATGTTTATTCAAGTAATGTATAATTCTAAAGCTTTAGTATTTCCAAATATATACCGTTAAATGCTTCACTTATTTTTTGGTCAGTTGTTTTAGTTCCCTGAAACTCAATTTCTTTTCTGTAAAAAGAGAATAGCACTTATCACAGAGCCTGCCATAAAACTGAAATAAAATATCTACTTAAATATATGCAATGCCTTATATTTACATACTCAATGAATGGAAATGGCCATTCTCCTTCACAAGGACAAGTCATATATACTAAATGTAAAATAGAAAAATGATGGAGAAAAAAATGTCATTAACTGTTTATTCTGGACAGAGTCAATGGACTAGGTTTCAATATTACAGTTCCTTAGATTCGTAAAGTAAAATTACCAAATTTTTTTTTTTACCAAATTTTTCCTCTGAAGTACTGTTGACAAAAGAGAAAAATTGATAAAAATTCCTGACATTTGGACGAATACATTAAAATTATCAAGTGTTGATTTTAAAATTGATGCTGATTTTATATTTAACTCCATAATAAGAAAGGGATGCAATAAAAGGTGGTGATTAAACCACAGGCTTTGGAGCAGAGCAGATAAGAATTTAAATCTAGGATATGACTCATCTAGTAAAACTGACAGAGAGATATATCACATTTATCTTGGCAAGCTGCTAATGGACAATGACAGTATTTTCATAAAAATTTTAATATCTTGATGTTATGATTTTAGATTTTCTCCGTATGCATTGGAAATGAGAAGATTTGGTATGGAGCTGGATGATTCCACAAATGTTACCAATGCATGTAAAAATATTTGTTTTTGTAGATTATTTTAGTCTGTGACCTACAGAACTGATTTTACTGCTGTAACAGATTGAGTAAACAAGAACTTAAGAAGTAGACATTTCAGAATTTCTTTCTCTCTTGTATAAAATTACAGGAGTTGGTCCAGGACTGTAGGGAGGTATCACAGTTATTAGAAACCCAGAATGTTTCCACTGTGTTGCTCTGCCATGTATAATAAGAGTCTTCCATCTAGCAGTCAGTAAAAGTTGCCCAAGTTCTTGCTATTACGTTTCATTCTAGGTAGTGTAATGGGACAAATAGAGGGGAGGGCTTGATCCTTATAGGACATACTGCCAAAGTTGCACACCTCTCTTTGGGTCACTTTTCCCTGGCCCCTCCTTTCTACTATGGCGGGTGGAAATTATAGTCTTTAATTTAGTAGCTATGCACACAGATAGCAAGTGAGAGTCCTATAATTAATGGAAGAAGGGGAGCATAGATAATAGAGGAACTCTCCAGTGTCAGTTTCAGTCCCATTTATGTTCCTGCCAGGCAAGAAGAATCCAGAAGGAAGGGGTCAACATTAGTCTGGATTACACTCTGCTTTCATTTCTACTGCCTGTTCCCACCAGTTTCCTGGATCTCTCAGGGACAAACAAACAGATGGGCACTGCTGCCTTGACACGTGGCTCTTCTCCATACCGACATTTTGAAAACAGCATGGACCTAAGTCTTAACCTTAACAAATTGGAATATACTCTAAAGAGCTAATTGAAGAAGGAATTTCAGTAAAACCAAGCAAAACAATGAAAGCATTTAGAGGGTTGAAAATGAAGTGTATCAAGTAACAGCAAGCAAAGGAAAGGTTGATTGGATAAATATTCCTTAATTGGCCTTGATGTTTAGATAAAGACATCAACCCGAGTTCAGAGTACACAGTGTTCTAAGTCTACTAGAAACATCATTCCATCTGAGAAACTGTGAATTTTCTTAGTTAAATCTTGTGCAAATCCACCATCTTTCTGTCCTTACATTTCTGGGACCTCTGGCCACATCTTCACTCTTTTGCTGATTTTTTAATCTTATGAAACCTGTCCTTGTCTCTGGGTCCCCTGAAAATATTTTTCTATACATTAGTTTAACCTGTACCTTTGTTAACCTGAATTCCTTCTTCTTTGTTTCTTGGAGATCTTCTGGTCTTTGTTTTCTGAAAACTTACCCTGAACCCTTACCTATGACACTCGGTCATATTACGGCCTCTGAAATCGCCGATTATCCAGTTTTGAGGCCTGGTTCTCCTGTCGGTGAAATGATGTTCTCTAACTCTCCTTCACAGCAGCAGGACTACTTAGCTCTCCTTGGCAGACATCATCATTTTCTGGAGCTGACCAATGTGGTCTGAATGTTTGTGCCCCCTCCAAATTCATATCTTAAAATCCTAACCCCCATAGATGTCAGTATCAGGAAATGGGGTCTTTGGGCGGTGCCTAGATCATGCAGGCAGAGCCCTTATGGATGGGATTAGTGACTTATGAAAGAGGTTCCAGAGGGATCCTGGTCCCTCCCACCATGGGAGGACACAGGATGAAGGTGCCATCTGTGAACTAGGAAGAGGGCCCCTCACCAGAACACAATCATGCTGGCACCTTGATCTTTAAATTCCCAGCCTCCAGGACTATGATGAGTAAATTTCTGTTTTTTATAAAGCTACCTAGTCAGTGGTATTTTGTTATAGCAGCCAGAATGGACTAAGATGCTGACCATTCTGAATTAGGTCTACCAGGAAACCAGAGACTGACTCTTATCCCTTCCTATTTCAAAGCCTATGGTAGCTTTTTAGAATGTCAATTATCTTTATCTCTGAGATGCTTCAAATTCTAAAATAATTTGAAAGGATTTAACTTCAGATTACCAGACTTGCTCAATCATCACCCATCATTTGAATATTCTCTTAAGAAAAGGAGAAAGTTTTCTAAGATTGCACAATTGTCACTAATTCATTTATTTCCTACTACTAGATTATGAATAAAATGTTTTATTAATTTCTGTAATTGATCTTCATCTCGTGCTGTCCTCTGGATCATTATTGGTCTCTGTGGCAGTTTCCTCTCTGCTACATCACTGGACGCCCTAATGACACTTCCTGTTGATGTGTACTGCTGATAAACTCAAGACTAGTTCACTTGCTTTGGTTGGGTTTTACTGGTCCTTCATGAACACCTTGCCCCAGCTTTGTTCTTTCTCTTAAAACAGACCACCCCTAAGGAATACCCATAATTTTCAGGGGCAACTGAAATAGAATGCCCTTATCCCTCATCCTGGCAGCCTTATGGCAGAACTGCTGGCCCAGTCCTCAGCTGTCTTTTACCTTCCTACTGAAAACACATGAAAACTTCTGAGAAATTGGTAGGCAACCCCTCTCTCAGCCACTTTTAGCTCACTATCTGGTAGCACATGTTGTATACAGACTTCATTAAAAAGATTTAAAATTTTTCCATTCTGTACTTAAGCAAGCCAAAAATAAGACTCACTGCTTGGGACTGTCTTAAGTTTGTTTTTTCCCAACCATTACCCACTCTGAAACCAGATTTTCAGTCTGGAGTAATAAAAGTCCAGCTGACCGTTCGCTCCTCACATTTCTCTCCCTGGACAGCTCTCTTTTATTGCCCTTGGAAATATCTCCATCTACTCCCTTCTTAGGTGGGAATTTCCTGCTTGATATAGTGAGTTTTCTTTGCCCGTGACTGGAGTTAAACCCAATATTTTCAAATTATACTTATTACATCTATATTTTCTGCTAATATAGATATTTCATAATTCACAGAAAATTTTAAAAATATTAAATATAATAGATGTAATTCCCTCTTCTTCATACAAAACATAATTCTCTCTTCCTAGACATTTGCAATAGCCATTTAATAATTCTCCTTTCCTACTTTTTCCTCTCTTCAAGTTGTTTTACAGCCAATAGCATAAGTGATCATTTCAAAACATGAAACAGACTGTGTCATTCACCTGTCTAAGGTTAAGTTTTCTACTTGGCCCTCCAATGGTCCAAAGATGATATTTGTCTCTTTAACCAGGATTTATAGATCTATGAATCAACGTCTTGAAGATTTACCTCTGCATTAGTTGTTCAGAGTAGCAAATAAATTTCTTTCAAAAGTGTTCAAAGGCTGTTTTCATCTTGATGTCTATTCCAAAACACCAAGTCTCCAGGTTTTGGTTCATGCAAGAGTTGATTAGTTGGACATTGAGGAAAAGTCGCCCACATCTTTTGATAAGAC
This sequence comes from Balaenoptera ricei, assembly GCF_028023285.1. NCBI lineage: Eukaryota > Metazoa > Chordata > Mammalia > Artiodactyla > Balaenopteridae > Balaenoptera > Balaenoptera ricei. The sequence goes on from NC_082641.1 coordinate 107,937,494, forward strand.
TGTGTGTACTGTATGAGTTCCCTGCACTATTTGACCATGTCATCTTGCACCAAAGTAGAGCCAGAGATCATAAGTGATATCATTGGATTTATGAGTTAGCCTTTTCTAACTTCTAGAGAGCCAACTAACTGCCAAATAAGTTGATGTCTTTGGAAGTATAGCTATGGACATTACATTGGGCCGAGGAAGTTCAACTGTTTTGGAAAGTTTGGCTCAGTTTAACATGAGAATTCCTTCCATTTGCCTGCAGATCGAGAATGGTACAGATTTGGGATCAGCAAACATTTTTTATAAAGTGTCAGATAATAAATAATTTAGGTTTGTGGACCCTTTGGTAACTAGGGTAACTACTCAACTCTGCTGCTTATCATATAAGTGGTAATAGACAATATGAAATGAATTTATGTTCCAATAAAACTTCATTTTTAAAAACAGCAGACTGGTTTTGTCCCATGAGCCATTGTTTGCCAACACCTGGCAAAGACAATGGTGTATTTGATTAAGTGGTAGTGCTTTGTAGAATTTATAAATGACAGTAATTCTAAAGGTAGTTTAGGATTTCCCAAGCAAGAAACATGAAACTGAGTTGCATTTTTGCTGTTCTCAGGATTGTAGCTCTTCAAGACAGAAAGGACTCATCCCATCCTGAAAATAGGCAGACAACAATGAGAGCACATTCATATTCCATTGCAGTGGGTACTAGTATGGAGTCCATTTTAAGGTATTTACATGGGTCCTGCAGTTTGACTTCTGTCCATGTCCCACGTTGACAATTTTGCTAGAATTGTGCTGTTGGCAGGTGAGGCATGGACAAAAGACATACTTCATGATTTTTAAAAAAAATTTACCTACCGTGTTGCTTTAGAACAGTGGCCAATTTATTCCTGCTGTGGTGGAAAGAGCTCATGGTGAGATCTGAGCAAGGTTTCACATGACCTCCTCTGCCTCAACCAGGTTACCGTCCTAAGAATGTCAGGTAGTCTTTTAATGTAGTTTATATCCTGGTCATTTACAATATTTTTTATCTGATGTTGAGGCTGAATTGTGGCATTCTATAATGTTATGTTTGAACTCAACTGAAGACTTGGTTTGTAGATATGTCACAAGTCTCTTTGCAAGGATGGCCTGGACAGTATAACAATGAGCCAGGGGGTTCCCTTAACGCTTAAATCAGCCAGTTTTTAATGACTCTTTTAAGTACCTTTATAATAGAAACTTCCTTTGCACCATTAGGGTGTCTATAAAAGTTCCTTGGCTTGTCCACTGTTTTAGGGTTCCTTCTGAGATTAGGAAGACTCACTATTTTCAAGACATCTCAATGTCATGGACACCCAGAGATATATCTACAGTGTGTTTATAAATCAACTTTTTTTCTCTAGCTAGTTGGAAACTTCTAGCGAAGGCAATCGGTTTTGTCATTTGAACTGATTTACCTCTCATTATGGGATTATATTCTGAGGATGAAGTCAAATCTATAATAGAATAGCCAGACTAATAATTTCTCATTTCTGTGCATGATCCATCAATAAAGAGTCAAGTCTAGATTTTCCTAAGGAGTTTCTTATAAGTGTACTTGGGGCATGGACACTTCTGAGACAGATACTAAACACTTACTTATTTCTCTTTCTTTTGATAAAAGAAGCAGAGAGTTTGACATTTACTTGTTACTGTGATGCGTAGTAATATATAAAGGAGAATATAATAATATTCATGAAATGTAAGCCAGCTTGTGATGAAATAAGTATTTTTCAGTAAGTTTCAAAGTTTATTCAGTCAGAGGAACATTAGACTCATGAAAGATCTCAAAAATTATGTCAACAGAAGCCTTCCTGTGTTGTACAGCAGCTTCTACAGCTTGAGGAAAGATGGGATAGCCTTTGTTAATGGATGAAGAGAAAGACTGTAATTGGCTATAAACCTGACCAGATGGTGTATGAATGCATAGAGAGAACTGTTTGTGGAGTTAGGCAAACCTGAAGTAGGGTGTTGTTAGAGCTAACTTCAGTTTGCAAAATGCAGTCTCTTGTTGGGAACCTAACGGGAGAAAATGATTTCAGAGAAAGTGGGAACCCAGTGTCTGAAAAAGCTGGTGAGAACTAAAATTCTCCTGAGTGGTCTCTTCATTACCTGCCTAAGGGCGCTTTCAATGACTTAAGGTCAATTAGAGGTAAGAGGCTTACCTCCTGAGGCATATTATGCCTCAGTCAGGCAGCAAATTATAGTTTTTATTTTTCTTGATACTTCGTGTTCTTTTTGTGGAAGGTGAGTTTTGGAATTTTTTTTATCTTAAGTTTTGCCAAAGATAATCCACATTTTTGGTTGAGGGTGGAATTATTGGTGAATTCAAGATCTTGCAGAGCCAGTGAAAAGACAAAGCTCATTAAATCTTGGTGGCATGACAGTCCATGTATACTAGTTGATTCTCCCAAGTAAAAGTGGACAAGTGTTGACTACCTAAATGTAAATGGATTTGAAAGAAAGCAGAACTTCAATCCATAACTGTAAAATATGTTTCAGGTGGATTTGAAGGAAAAATAATACTTACAAGGGCTACTGCAGGGATGAGTCTTTTGTCTGTTAGTCCTTCAAGAAAGGTCTTATTCCTTCTTTTTCTTCTGGTTTCAAATGGTGTTGTACAAGTTTGGGGAAATGTTTGGATGTGTCAATATGTACTTGGTGGGTTTAGCTTCAATGATCTTATCAATACAGGTAGAATTTCTGGCCCATAAGGAGTCTGGTATCTTAAGGCTATGTCTAAGTGCAAAGTAAGTCTGTGTCCAAATTAACTGTGACTGTACTGGGAGTAGGGACGACCTCCTAAATTTAAAACATACTTTCTGAGGATCTCACAATTTGGCATTTCTACTTACATAATAAATCTCTTCAGATTAAATTGTTTGATATGGTATTATAGAGGAGAAAAACATTTTTTAAGGCAAAGGATAGCAGATATTCAACAAAAATTAATAAGTGTTTCAGTATTTTAAACCAATAGACTCCAGCTGAATAGCCATGGATATACTAACTTTGTGTATCCCTAAAAATCATAGACTCAGAGAATTTAAAGCTATAAGAGATCTTTAAAGTACATCTATTTTAACCCTTTTTATTTACAATGAGGACCCTAAGAATGTTGAAGCAAGAATAACATTCTACTTCTCTTTATATTTCTTTCCAACATTTTTTTTTTTTTTTTTAATTTTTGACTGTGTTGTGTCTTCATTGCTGTGCGCGGGCTTTCTCTAGTTGCGGTGAGTGGGGGCTACCCTTTGTTACGGTGCGCGGGCTTCTCATTGTGGTGGCTTCTCTTGTTGTGGAGAATGGGCTCTAGGCATGTGGGCTTCAGTAGTTGTGGCTCACAGGCTCCATAATTGTGGCTCGCAGGCTCTAGAACTCAGGCTCAGTAGTTGTGGTGCACGGGCTTAGTTGCTCTACAGCACGTGGGATCTTCCTGGATCAGGGCTCGAACCCGTGTCCCCTGCATTGGCAGGTGGATTCTTAACCACTGCACCACCAGGGAAGCCCATCTTTCCAACATTTTTATAGACAGTTTTTGTCTCTGGTAAAGTGTCTTATATAGAGTTTAAACACTCAGCAATTATTATAAATATAATGAAACCTAGATCTTACAGGATGATCAAGTTTCTGCCGAAGTTACTGTCCTAGAATAAAACTAATTGTGTCATTCTCTAGTTAAAAATTATCTTCTACTTTTTGCTTTGCTTCCAGAATAATTTTCAAACCACATAGTTTGGGTTACATTGTCATTTACAATATGGCACCCAACTACTTCTTTAGTCACTACACCCCAAGTGTCCTACACTATTACTATTATCACAATGCAAATCTCATCTTTCATCCAACAAGCCCTACTATGTTGAATATATATTCATAAGGTGAGTTAAGGAAGGAAATTTTCCAAATTCTCTTAGCAGTTGTTCTTGTTAACAGCGTCTATACTTAAGAATTTTCTACATATTTATATTTTAAATGTATCTTGTTATATTATACCTATTTTGTTCTCGTCACTGAAGATTAAAATATATGGTCCAAACCTACAATTTTATAATGTACTTGATGGTATGCAATTAGGTAGTCTTGGAACTTTTCTTCTTAAAAATAAATAAATATTTCAATCTTCTATCATCTATCTACCTTTTTTAGCCCTTTGAGTCACTATTGTAGTTTCCTCTATACTCTTTCCAAGTTCCTTTCATATGGAAAATGTGATGTATCACATAAAATTGTTTATAGTATTTGTCAAGCATTCATTATAAGACTTAGTCTAACAAAGTGATGATGCAATCTACCCTCCTGTTTATGCATGAATATGTATTATGTTTGCATTTTAACAGTGGCAGTTCATGACTGAGTCATAGCCGCCGATGAGTCATTTTCTTGATTAATTATGTTAGGCCTGTTTTGAGCTGTACAGCAAAACTGTGGGATATGCATAACTGGATTCTATAGTTTAAGAAAGGAGCAGATATTCAGAGCTTGTATTCAGCCTATTAAAAGAGGGAACCAAATAATAAGTCATCTGTGATGTCTTTTTAGAGCAGTTTAGCAACAAGTATTGCCTTATAAAAGTTGAACTTCAGCTTCACTGAAGAATGTTGCTGTTTCACCTACATTCACATTGGAAAATGAATGACAACAGCTGTCTTTTATAATCAGTTTAGTTAAATTCCAATCATGTTTTCCAACAAATTAAATTTTGACTCTAAAGAGCTCTCTTTCCAGAGACTTCCGTTTTACATAATGAAAGTGTGATCCAGGTCATAATATTGTCCTGGTTACTTCCTGTTTGAGTAGCTGTTACCCCCTCTGCCAATGATACCCCATATCTATACTCCCCACATATGTATTCCAAATGATCATTGACAGTAAAAGAGTCAAATGACTCAAGTAGGTGCAACCTGCCTCTTCCACAGCTCCAGGCCAGTCAGCACAGTGGGCTCAATGATCCCTTAATTAATGAGCCTTAGCTTTTATGATGTTGTTGTGGTTCCTTAGTGCCCATGAATTCAGATACTTGACTTTGTCTTGAGTTTCCTTTTCTGAGAGAGAATGACCTAGGTTTTTTTCAGCCTCTTGTAAGAATTGTGGAGTTGGAAGATGATCTATATTGAAGAGACATCTAGACTATAAATGTTTTTGATGGTGTTACGCAAGTTATGTGATCATTCTAGGGTGAACTGTTTTCCTTATCGGTGGCAGGGATAAGAATACCTATCCATCTCACAGAATTGTTGTAATATTTTCTTTTAAAATAATATGCATGAGAAGTTTTTCTTTGTTTTTAGTTTAAAATCTTATGTAAATGTAAAACGGCATTGTGATTTCACTTCCTCTTCAATCAGTACCCTCTACTGGTTGCTCTTTTCCAGAAACCACGTGCAGAGATCTACATCAAGGTCTGGAAGAATGGTAGGCTGAAAAGCAGATGAGCTGTTAGCGATTACATAGCCTCGCTCACGTTGAGCTGCTAGGGCTTCTTCACATATTAAGAACCTGCATACTATTATCGGATGAAAATAAAACAATCCTGAGACCTCACCCTTACGTATAACAGATTAAATGTTTAAATGTTTGCCATTTTAATATTTATACAATTTACAATTAGCCTCAATGCTTGAGTGGACAGAGTTTTATGTGAGTTCATGACCATCAAGAATCTATTATGGATGATGGCACTTAAAGAATATTAGCACTCTCCATTTCTAACCCTTGACTACTTGGTATAAAGTCAAATTTTCCCTCATATAGCCTATATGTTGACTGAATATCTACTCTCTACTTCTTGATTATTTTCAGAATCTCTCTATTGTTGGGAGCAGCTATGTGCCGATCCAAAAAATTATATTTTCTGGCCTCCCTTGTTTATGGGGGTGGCTACTAATATGTGAGCAGAACCTACTGAGTGAGCTTGGGGAAAATTCTTTAAGAGCTCTGGAACTAGCAGGGGATCTTTTGCTTTTCTCTTTTCCTTTATCTTCCTATCTGCAATGCAGTCATGATTATGGGTGCACAATAAACCATCTTGTGTGCATATAATGAATTTGAGGATAGAAGATACACATTAAGGATCGTGGAGCAAAAGCATATGAGGAACCTGGGCCCTGACAAGTTTATGAAGTCAGGGACTTCCCTGGCGGTCCAGTGGTCAAGACTCGGCGCTTCCACTGCAGGCGGTGCAGGTTCGATCACTGGTTGGGGAAATAAGATCCCGCATGCCTCGCGGGGGCGTAAAAAGTTTATGAAGTCAGCATCCTAGCTCACGTTATGTGAGAGCAAAAGACATTCTGAAATTAAGTATAAGCCACTGTTACATTTCAAGTCTCTGCTATAGGCAGCTCAATATAATTCCTAGCGTTTATTGCCCTTCATAAAATAGGCATATTTATTTTTCTTTCTTTTCACATAATCACAAAACAAAACAAACAACGGTAACCAAAAAGGCATACCACTATATGTATGTATCTGCTAGGACACATGTAAGCAAATGGATCCATGATAGAATATGAAGAAGCTGGACAATCTCTATATTAATATTTTCACTATGACTCATATTCAGGCATTCACAGGTGTTGATTACAACAGTTGCTATAAAATGTTTGTTTCAAATTTGAAATGGATTCACTTTAAATGCAAAGAAAAAAATGAATCTTTAAACAAAACTTTCTCCTCTGGAGACTGATGCTGGGAAATGTCAAAACAATGGGCAAAGTATGACTGAGGGGTCTCCAGTGACTGCCAGGTCCCCAGTGTTCCAGAAGATCAGCACTGTCATAAGCTTAATTATGATGGATGGTGATTAGGCATTATCTTTGGCTGTTTTCTCTGGCTTTCTTTTTCTGACAGGTCTCTCATAATTAAACCCAAATTGGAATGAAAAAATAAGAAAATGTGCCATTTTAACCCACTTCTTAAAAAAGAAGTCAGCCAAAATCACACATCAGTTCATATTTATTCAGCTTGAACAAGGAAAGCAATGCCATTGGAAATTAGTCAAGTTTCAAAAAACAGAAACAAAAAGAAACTGTGTGCCTTTCAGATTTATGTTTAAGCAGAAGCCATTGTTCTCTTTCAGGGACTAAGAAAGATTTAGACGTGAAAATATGCAAAACCATGAGCCTTTGGGAAGAAACAGAGGTATGGGGTAGGCGAAGGAGGCTTGTCAACATACATATATGCATATAAAATATGTAATATAAAAATATTTGGAAGAAAAGGTAGCATAATGGTCAAAATACAGAGCAGTTATTTGCTGTTATCAAAATAAGAGCATATATCACTTTCTTATTCATATTTTCTTATACTTTCTAATATAATGAACATGAATCTTTTATATTAATAAAACTATTGAAGAAATATATTGACTAGAAATGGTGTTATCTGCCACTTTTTGATGTATAATTCTTACTCTGTAATAACTGTATCCTCATTTTTATTCTCAGCAAAAAGCAGTATCAAGTCCTCATCCTTTATCATAGTCCTTCATATACATTGCGGTGCTTTTAAAACTCTACCCATAAATGTTTTAATACTCCTTTATTCAAGAGGTAATGTTTCATTCTTCTACCTGTGAGCATGTGCTAGACTTAGCAACTTGCCTCTAACAAAAAGAATATGCCAGAAATATGTTGCTTCTGTGTTCAGATTAAAAAGATAGTGCCTCCTTTTTTCTCTGATCACTCCCCATGGGGGAAACCATCTGTCATATTGTTAGCAGCCCTAGGAAGAGACCCATATGACAAGGAATTAAGGCCCTCAGTGCAACAACCCATGAGCCACTGAGGCTTGTCAACAACCAGGGGATAAACTTGGAAGTAGATCCTTTAACCCCATATAAGTCTTGAGATGATACTGCCCTGGCCAACATCATGACAACAGCCTGATGAGACACTCTGAACCAGAACCACTCAGCTAAGCTGTAGCCTGATCCTTGACCCTCAGATATTGTGAGATTAATGGTTGCTGTCTTGAGCTTCTAAATCTTGGGATTATTTGTTACACAGCAATAGATAACTAATACACACATACATGAGGGTTATCCAAAAACATTCTTGGAATTCTTGGGTAAAAAGAAATTCCCCAATCTCTAGCATCTCCAAAAACTAAAAATACGTATTATCCAAAATATGAGTAAATACCAGAAAGCTAAGCCAAACAAAGCAGCTATAAAATGGAGGAAGGGGTTCAACAACAATCCATATTGGCCATCAGAAATAGATAGAATTCAGAAATCGCACACAACATTTACTCTTGGTTTTCTGTTCTTCTCAAATCAACAGGTGGAAGTATAGGGAGAAAGTGACTGGACATGATTCTGAGAAAAATTCTCTAACACCCGCCCTTTGAATACGAACCATAGGTTTCATCCCAGACTAGGAAGAATGAGAAACAGTGAATGGCTTTCAAGAGAATTTTTTGAAGGCCTATGGCCTATACTCTTATATTTGAATTTATATTGTCTATCATGTTTTCTGCTTTCTAGTTGTTTTGCCTCATCTACATTTTTCTCTCACTTCTTACATTTTTAAAAATTATTTTCTCTTCATTTTCTTCCCTCTTCTAGTTTGGAAATTGCAAAATATATTCCTATTCTTCAATTGGCTTGGTTACATTAATAATTTCTGCAAGTATGCTTCACTTGAAATCTACAGTTATCTCTACAGTTAAATCTACAATATCTCTACTCTCTTGCAGACTTCAGTGACTCTTGAATTTAAGGTCTATATGAGATACTCCAGGACCTTGTTAAAATGCAGCTTCTAATTGAGTAGGTCTAGGGGGGGCCTGAGAGCCCACATTCTCATCAACTCCTGGGTGAGTGAGATGCTCCTGCTCCATGAGACACACTGTAAGAAGCTAGGCCTTAGGCCCACATAACTCCTGCATTCCTCTTTAGAATATATAGTCTCAACTTATTATTATTATTATTATATTTAAGCCTACATGATTTTTCCCTTTTTAAAGTACTATAGATATTACTCATTATTTTATGTGAAGGTTTATTTATAGTTTTCCATTTTCTCTGGTCTTCACTCCTTGTGTCTTATACCTGTCCTTTGGAGTAAATTTTTTCCTGTTTGATATAATTACCTACTAATAACAACTTTTCAATTGAAATGTGTCAGAAAACATCTTTATTTTGCCTTTATTTCTATTTATTTATTTATTTTATAAATTTATTTATTTTATTTATTCATTTTTGGCTGCGTTGGGTCTTCGTTGCTGCGCGTGGGCTTTATCTAGTTGCTGAGAGCAGGGGCTACTCTTCGTTGCGGTGCACAGTCTTCTCATTGCGGTGGCTTCTCTTGTTGCAGAGCACGGGCTCTAGGTGTGCGAGCTTCAGTAGTTGTGACACGCGGGCTCAGTAGTTGTGGTGCATGGGCTTAGTTGCTCTGCGGCATGTGGGATCTTGCCGGACCAGGGCTTGAACCCGTGTCCCATGCATTGGCAGGCGGATTCTTAACCACTGTACCACCAGGGAAGCCTTTGCCTTTATTTTTAAACTTTGGTATGCATCTTAAAAAGTAAGAGTATTTTCCTTCATAGCCAGAATATTATCTCATTGAAAGTAATAGTTCCTTATTTATAAGAAATCTTATTTATAAGATAATAAAAAGGCTATATTGTTATTTCTTATTCAAACTTTCCCAATTGTCCCAAAATGTCTGAAACAAGAGAAACCCAATACCATGGATTTAATTTGCTTCTTGTGTCTTTTCAGTAAGGACCATTGTACAGTTGGATTTTTCCACATGCAAGCAAAAAGTAATCTCTAGTTTATGACTTTTGTGCCATACAGATAGATGTCCAGTTTCCCTTCATCCATTCATCTTATGGTTTCAACACCAATTGGTAATTGTTGCCAGATTTTTATTGCCATCAAGATCTGCAATAATCAATCATTCCTCCTAATTCTTTCACAGAATTTTCTAGCTTTCCCTTATTAAATGGGGCTATTTAGTACCCTAAACTCCAGTTGCTATCTAAATGAGGAATAAATTTTTAATTATTTCTCTTTAGTAGCCAAATTTCAAAGAAAAGAGTCTATTAGTAGTTTCTTTGAATAGACACTTGAGATTTTTTTTTTTATTAAGTATCATCATAGGCCCAAGCATTTTCATAGATTGTGTTGCAATCATTTATAATAATTATTCTTTATTGAAGCCCAACCCAAACCGTCACAAATTTGACTAGCGGGAGGCCCTTTAACTTTGCACCTCTCCCAGCCCAAAGTGAATTTAATTCCATGTCTATCCTCAAGCAATAGATGAAGCACAAACCAAATTATACCTGGCACTCAAAGTGAATCTCTTAGAGGAAGATAACGGGTCTGAAATAAGCTGCAAGGGAATTTAAAGACACATCTAAAATGTGTAATAAAGAGAAAAGTATGAGGTTCTGAATACTATTATACATGTCCTCTGACTTTTGTTGAGAGGATTTTTATTTATTTTTCATTCATTCATTTAATGAGAATTTATTAAGCTCTCGCTGTATTCCAGCAATTCTGCAACTTGTTGAGGTTAAACTGAATTCAAAACATGTATACTCTCTGTCCTCTTTGAGATTTGCTGCAGTGGTGAAGGGTCATTAATCAAAATACTTTATTAATAAATTTTAAATGATCACTCTGATGGGTGCCGTGAAGGAAAGAGTAACAGTTTGGGGAACAAACTGACTTGGTCTGAGACTGCAGCAAAAGTTTCCTTGAGAATGTGATAATCCATCTGAGAATAGATAAGTAGGATTTGCATAGGTGGAGTTAAAAAGACTAACTCTAGGTAATGGAAGTTGAGAATATTCAAATAAATAAAGTTCAACAATCAACGTCATTGAGAAATCAAGTGAACTGATACTGAAACCTTGTGAAAGCTATTTGGATGCAGGGTAAAGGCACTTATTTGTATACAAATTAAAATATCTGAAAGCATATCTCATAATTCTTAATAGAAGTTTACAGTGGAAAATTATGCTGGGAATTGATAAAGAGCAAAAGAGAATTGTTTGTTTTTAATTTTAAAATTTTCCCGTGTTGGAATTATTTTCATGCACCAGTATTATTTTTCAAATTCAAAAAAAGGAATTTGCATACAACTCATAGGATTAAATTCTCAAATCTATTTTTGTTAGTTAAAAAAAACTGTAAGACAAAATAAATGTATAGTGTAACATTTTCATAATGCCATGATGGTATCCATGTATACAGAAAAATATAGATGATCACCGTGCAGGTGAACTAAGATAACTCAAGTAAAAATAAAGACTCCTCTATACACCTAGAATAGGTACTCTGTACTGCTGGGTCTTGGAATTTTGTTTTTGTCACTGGAATTTTCCTTCTTAAAAGGCATTATGGCAGGTATTAGACTATTACACTTTTATTGCACCCAGTCTTTATTTTGTTGTGTGGAAGTGTCCTGTAATTCAACTGAGAAGCTCTGATTCTCTATCTGCAATTTTTTAGAAAGAGAACTAAACACTGGATTCTCAAATGAAAGTTTTAAGCATAAAAAATTTAGTCTTTTCTCCTAAATGTATTTGCTTCATTAGTTTTTGGAAGAAAGGACCCTAAATGGAGAAAGAGGAGAGAGACTTGAAAACCTCAGAGTTCTTCTGAAAGACTTCCTTTGCATAGAATCGTTCATTAATTTCAACCGTAACAGAAAGTAATGGAAATGTGATCTGAATGGGTACCTGAAAATTGAGTAATAACTTAAAACTCTATTGAAGTTGTTCATCAGATATAGGGTCCAGCTTGTTCCTTGTATTGTAAATGTTTAAATGTTGTGGATATTTCTGGCAAAATTAAAACTTTTTTCCCAAAGGAATAGTGGTGATATAATGTGAGTATGTTAAAAGCACTTCACCTTCAATGGGCAGAAGATTTGTGGCATAAGTTTTTATAAATCATTTAAAATAAGACCTAGTGTATTCACAAATACGCATCTTTATTTAGAATATATGGGAACCTATTCCATCTGAAAGTTTATTCTTATTAAAAGTATTTTTTCAGGGAATAAAATAACATTAAAGCTGGAAGTCTGTGGTACAGAGAGCAGATTTTCTTTTAGGTGCTCTCAATTGTGTACTGTCCACCCTCAATCTCAGTAAATTTTGTTTTCAGATTTTCTTAATTTTGTACATATACCATTTACTCCTAGTTTATATGCTTGTATTTATAGCATTTTATAACTACTGAAATAAGTTCTGTGCGTGTCCAACTTCTTTTTAAAAAAGCTTAAAAATTAAGTCTAGAAATACGTTTTAATTGAAAAGCAACAGACTAAGAATTAACTTATGATCCCAAGAAAAAGAAAGAAGTAAAATCCTATAAAATTCTCAAGGTATTTCCCCTGTAACTCTTTGAAAATTAATCTCTTGGCCTTTTTAGTGATTGGTATATTGATATTTAGTAAGTATGGAATTATTATTCCAAAAATATTTTGTGATTTTGTAAGAAAAAACCTCTCTCTCAATGGCTTCGGAAGATCTTTGCTACTCGAAAGAAAAGAGAGAGGGAGAGAGAAGGAAATAAAAGAACTGATGTTACATTATGTCTTTGAGACAAGATGAGGTTACTGTCATGTTTTCAGATAAATAAATTATGTACAGTTTAATCCATGAAATAAGATGAAGACCAAAAAGGTCACAAAGATCCTGAGTTCTGTACTCTGAAACAGCTGTTCCCAAATTGATTTTTAACATGGAAACAATTTAAATCCATTGTTTTTAGCACTTCCCTGGTCTTCATTGAGAATAATTACATGGCTATATTTTTCTAATGTGACATATTTTAAATATATATCATTAAAATTCTAATTCATCTTAAGCATGAGAATAAAGTTTAAAAGCTGTAATTAATCATTTTTATCTAAAATATTTAGAAGAAAAATATATCAACATTTCAGTCAATATCATTTAAAGTATATAGGTATGATATTACATATATATGCATATTTGTATGTGAGATATAGGTACATATGTGTGTATATATAAGCATGTATACTGTTCTAAATTTATAATACATGGAAGAAAAATAAGATTTATATTCATGCCTTTTTATGAGCTTACTGTAGTGAATTCTTCTTCAATTGTCTAGAATTCTGCCTTCTTCCTGAAGGCCAAAGAATCATCACCTTCCTTTGTCCACATTTTTTAAAAAGTAAAGTGATAAAAATCAACTTAAATTTCTATCCCTAAACAAATATTAAATTGATGCCTTATTAGAGTTGAATCTATTAGAGATAAATTAATCTTAGAGGGCTGAAAGAAGTAAACACAAGAGCAAAGATGTGTGTGTATGTTAAGAAACCTCTTCCCTAATTAATTTTTCTGTAGTTTGAATTGACTCCTTAAAGTGCTTAGCAGAGTATGCGCCCCATATGTAAACCCACTGTAGTCACCATCAGTAGCTCCAACCCAATGCCATGACCCAGGATCAAACAAGTGTCTCAGTGTCCAATATGATCATCTTGCATATCCAGAGTGCTCCAGAGTGTTCTTTGAGTCAGCTCACTTTTTAATCAGCATTTTAGGATTTCCCAAGCATTGTCCTGGCTCAAGATTTTACTGTAGGTCTTTTTATCTTAATTTTTTAATATATCCTCACCACCCCTATCACTCCTAAGGTCTAACGTTTCCCGTCCCTTGGTGTGAAGGTGGTTGTTATCCCTCTACCACCACAAAACTAGAGTGTCCCATTTTAATTGCTATAACTTTAATTTTTACCCAAATATCCCCTATCCATGCCCAGAACTTTTATCAAGAAGGGATGGGTACAAGATGGGAAAGCGTATATTTCTGAAACATACAGAGACCCATTATAACCCACGTTGGCACATGTAGCCCCTTGGTGAGCAGTGTACTTATCCAAGTGGCCATTATGCTTATGGTCTAAGATCATGTCAGTCCAACAAAAAAATCCAGATAGCCGAATCAGAATCAAGTTTGAATTCCTTGGATCCCCCTTTGGCCAGGCTGTCATTTGGAGAATGTACCAGCCAGGCTGGCCTGAAGTTGCCATTACTAGAAAGAAAGGAACGTCATGTCCAGAAATGGTCCTGGCAGAATCCTGAATTTTCCAAATTAATGTATAGGTAACCCTCTACTCTTTTTGGTCTGATCATTACCCAGGAAGTGGCCAGAAGGAAATGATCCCTTGCTGTGGTCACCCACACTAAGTGACCAAACTGCTTTATGCCATTTGAGGGCCAGTAGGCAATCAGGGAGGTAGAGTCAGAAATCTTTGGGGGTTGATTTTGAAAGACGCTGTTCCAACACTCAAAAATACCAGATGCCTGTGGGTGGTAGTGAGAATGGGAAATCCACTGAATAACTTGACTGTCAGTACCTTGTTGAACAGCTTTTGCAATAAACTGTGAATCATTTTCAGACTGCAAATGATCAAGAAAGCCAAAAATATGACACAGACTAGTTTCAAGTGCCACAGTGATATGTCCAGAGTTGGCTGATTAGACTAGAAGAGCAACATTAACCTAAAATGGTTTCATCACTGGTTAAGACACCACGGAAAATCTCAACCCAACCAGGATTCTAAAGATCCATCTGGTTTCAGCCCGTGGTGGTTGTGAATTTACTTCCTTTCTCACTCAGCATAGCCATGCATTTTTGTAACTGTTGTCTCCTGGTTCTTATCCATGTCAGTCACAAGAGAAGACAATGTTCATTTATTTATCCTTTCTTCATGTTGCTATGACACCTTTGACATAATTTGATGTTTTAAACAAAAGAATATTTATTAGAATTTTAAGTAGGGCAGAAATTCTCCATATTTGGGCTCCTATGGTACTGTCAAATGACAAATTTGCAACCATTACTACATGAGGTTAATCACGATGGAGGATGTTGCTGTCTTTGCTGCTTTATCGGATGAGTACAAGCAATTATATCAGATATATAAATTATATCAAGCAAATATAAATTATATCATTTAGTCATAATAATAATAGATTTGCTGAGTTTTTGTACGATACTTCACATTTTATGAAACAACTTCCACATTATGGTTTCATCTACTCAAACACCCTTAAGGAAGGTAAGAATCTCTTTTTATAAATAATAAATATGTGACTTACCCATTATCATGCAATCTTGAAGCAACCAAACTAACACAGAAACTGGGGTCTTTGATATTGAAAATCTGGTGCTTGTCCAGAGCTGTCATTAAAGCTTTCCTCTGAGAAGGAAAGTATGACTGAGGTCTTTTGTTTTGCATGTGTAGAGATCTTGCTATGTAACTTGTAAACGTTCGGAAAAGCTTGGGGACTTTTGATACTTAATTACGAGATTGGGTCATCTAATATAATGCCGTGGATTCTCAAGTTCTCATTAGATACTTTTGATGTTGGAGGTTATTGTGTGCACCAGTGGATGCAGAAGGTCGATTTGGCCCAGGCTGTCATTCTCCCCACCCCCTCCCCCCAATTACCTGCATGATGTATTGGTAGGGTGGGCAGTGCTACTGAAGAGTTCTTTCATCTGAGAGTGAAGATGAAAACAAACCAGTGTGTTCTCCCTGCATTGTTCACTAGGTCTTTGTTTTATCTTCCAAAGGTTTGATGTTTGATAATGAATAAATTAGGATAAAATATGAATGCACCCTCTGTAAGGACCCAGCGGGAAACATTGGCTGTTGAGCCAGATCTCAATCAGCGAAAGAAAAGGGTTCATTTTGGCATCAAGACCAGGCCTGTGAAGTCTGCTTATTCAGAAGAAAACTCAAGATGAAAAAGGAAGTATGTGTGCATCGTGTCTATGTGTGTGCAAGACAGAAAATAAGTAGGCTTAGAAAAGTTTCAGTTTTATGGAAACACCACAAATTTTATAATATATATAATTTAATTTCTTTTTCGTATAATTTAGTCTTTAAAATATTAAGTTACTAATTATTTCCCTATTATTTAAATTGGCATAAAAATTTTTACTAATGCCTCTTGGAGGCTGAACATCTTTTGAAGCTCATGCACATTTATAAAATATCTGTGTTGCTCACATAAACTGTTGCTCACCCTCACAGAGACAGCTGGAGCCATTTGTAAAAAACAAACAAAAAATTGTACGGAAACTGGCTTTATGTGGAATTTTGTGAACAGTGTCATAGACTTGGTGTTAATACATCTCTTCCCTTATTGTCAAATTTAGATCTGGTTTTCCTGGTCTCCTACACATACAATATTTCTTTTAAAGGTTGCTACATATTGTTATTCTGGGGACAGTGCCATAAGTCAGGGGTCCCCAACCCCCGGGCCGTGGACCAGTACTGGTCCGCAGCCTGTTACGAACCCGGCCACACAGCAGGAGGTGAGCAGCGGACAAGCGAGCGAAGCTTCATCTGCCGCTCCCCATCGCTCCCCATCACTCGCATTACTGCCTGAACCATCCCTCGACACCCACACCCCCACACTGGCCCGTGGAAAAACTGTCTTCCATGAAACTGGTCCCTGGTGCCAAAAAGGTTGGGGACTGCTGCCATAAGTGACTCAATCATATTAATTTAAAGCCAGGATCTGGGGCTAAGAGCACACCTATCTAAGATGCCATGTGGTCCCATGCTGTTACTATTCTCCTCATATCTGCCCTACCATGAAAGCTGTCACAGGAAATTAGCAACTCCCAACTCTTTCTGTCACTCAGCTTATAGATAGAGGTTGGCTTTTGTCTGTAGCCCTCCCTTCATCTAGGACCTGCCTGAAAGTAAGAGATGGAAGCTCTGGCGTGGGCTTCAGTTCTAAATTATGCAAGAGGGATGAAGTTCGCTCGAAAATGTCAAGTGGGCAAAATGTTTTTCTGCCATCTGATTTTGTGCATTTTCCCCCTCTTTACTGTATCCTTCTTTCAACCCAATTTCAGACTCCAGGAGGACTATGAAATGAGACTTGAGGAGAGATTGTGGTACAAGTGGAGAAGTATTCATCCCATTTCGTACATGAACAAAATGAACCTACTTCTTCCAGACTCATTTACATTAGCCTCTCTTTTTTAACTGTATAGCCCAAAACTTAATTTTTTAATTGAAATACAGTTGACATACAATATTATGTTAGTTTCAGGTATACTATATAATGATTTGACGTTTGCACACATTATGAAGTGATCACCATGGAAAGTCTAATAATTATCCCAATACAAAGTTATTACAGTATTATTGAACATATTTTTAATGCTGGATATTATATCCCTGTGACTTATTTATTATATAACTGGAGATTTATACCTCTAAATTCCTTATATTTCACTCACTAATGAGCTCCCTCCCTTCTGGCAACTCTGCCTTCATATCTGAGTCTCTTTGTGTTGTGGTTTGTTTGTTTGTTTGTTTTGCTTTTTAGATTCCACATATAAGTGAGATAATGTGTTACTTAACTTTCTCTGTCTGACTTATTTCACTTAGTATAGTACACTCTAGGTCCATACATGTTGTCCAAATGGAAAGTTTTTTATGGCTGAGTAATATTTCATTGTGTGTATGTATCTGTATGTATGTATATATGTGTATGTACGTGTGTGTACATATATGTGTGTGTATATATATGTATGTATATACTTATGATATTTTAAGTATTTAAAATACTTTTAATACTGAAAATATTTTAAGTTTTCCTTATCCATTCTCCTATTGATGGAGAGGTTACTTCCATATCTTGACTATTAGGTTGCTTCCATATCTTGACTATTGTAAGTAATGCTGCAATGAACTTTGGGATGCCTATATCTTTTTGAATTAGATTTTTGTTTTCTTCAGGTAAATACCCTGAAGTGAAATTGCTGGATCATATGGCAGTTCTATTTTAGATATTTTGATGAACCTCCATATTGTTTTCCATGGTGGCTTCACCAATTTACATTCCCACCAACAGTGCATGAGTGTTTTGTTTTCTTCACATCCTCTCCAACACTTGTTATTTGTTGCCTTCTTGATGATAGTCATTCTGACAGGTGTGAGGTGTTATCTCATTGTTTTGGCTTGAATTTCCCTGATGATTAGTGATGCTGAGCATATTTTCATGTGTCTGTTGGCTATCTGTATGTCTTCTTTGGAAAAATGTCTTTTCAGGTCCTCTGTCCTTGGTTTAATTGGGTTGTTTGGGTTTTCGATGTCGAGTTGTATGAGTTCTTTGTATGTTTTGTATATTACCCCTTATCAGATATATCATTTACAAATATCTTCCCTGATTTAGGAGGCTGCCTTTTTGTTTTCCTGATAGTTTCTTTCACTGTGCAAAAGCTTTTTAGTTTTATTGGGTCCCATTTGTTTATTTTTGCTTTTGTTTCCCTTGCCTGAGGAGATATATCGCAAAAAAATACTGCTAAGACCAATGTCAAAGAACGTACATTTTCTTCTAGAAGTTTTACGGTTTCAGGTCTTACCTTTAACTCTTTAATCCATTTTGGATTTATTTTTGTATGTGATGTGAGAAAGTAGTTCAGTTTGATTCTTTTGTAAGTAAATGTCCAGTTTTTCCAACACCATTTATTGAAGAGGCTGCCTTTTCCCCATTATATATCCTTGCCTCTTTTGTCATAGATTAAGCCCATATAAGTGTGGGTTTGATTCTGGTGCATTGATTTATATGTCTGTTTTTGTGCCAGTACCATACTGTTTTGATTACTATAGCTTTGTATTAGAGTTTGAAATCAGGAAGCATGATACCTCCAGCTTTGTTCTTTTTTCAAGATTGTTTTGGTTTTTCAGGGTCTTGTGTGTTTCCATACAAATTTTATAATTATTTGCTCTAGTTATGTAAAAAATGCCATTGGTATTTTGATAGGGATTGCACTGAACCTTTGGATTGGCTTGGGTAATATACTCATTTTAACAATATTCATTCTTGCAATCCATGGACACAATATGTCTTTCTATCTGTTTGGGTCATCTTCAGTTTCTTTCATCAGTGTCTTATAGTTTTCCAAGTACAAGTCTTTTACCTCCTTGGTTAGATTTATTCCTAGGTATTTTATTCTTTTTGATGCAATTGTAAATGTGATTGTTTCCTTAATTTCTCTTCCTGATAGTTCATTGTTAGTGTTCAAAATGCAACAGTTTTCCATAGATTAATTTTGTATCCTGCAACTTTACCGAATTCATTTCTTAGTTCTAATAGTTTTTTGGTAGCATCTTTAGGATTTTCTATATGTAGTATCATGTCATCTGCAAAGAGTGACAATTTTACTTCTTCCTTTCCATTTTGGATTCCTTTTATTTCATGATTGATTGCTGTGGCTAGGACTTCCATACTATATTGAATAAAAGTGGTGAGAGTGGGCATCCTTGTCTTGTTCCTAATTTTAGAGGAAAAGCTTTTAGTTTTTCACCATTAAATATGATGTTGACTGTAGTTTTCATATACAGCCTTTATTATGTTAAGATATGTTCCTGCTATACCTACTTTGTTGATAGTTTTCATAAATGAGTGTTTGAATTTTGTCAAAAGCTTTTTCTGCATCTATTGAGATAATCATACGATTTTTATTCAATTTATTAACATCTATCACATTGATTGATTTGTTGATATTGAACCATCTTTTCATCCCTAAGATAAATTCCACTTGATCGGTGTGAACGATCCTTTTAGTGTATTGTTGAAATTGGTTTGCTAATATTTTGTTGAGGATTTTTATAACTATGTTCATCAGTAATTTTGGCCTGTAATTTTCTTTTTTTGTGTGGTGTCTTTGTCTAGTTTTGATATCAAGGTGATGCTGGCCTCGTAGAATGAGTTGGGAAGCATTATTTTCTCTTCAGTATTTTGGAATACTTTGAGAAGGATAGGTGTTACCTCTTATTTAAATGTTTGGTAGAATTCATCTATGAAGATGTTTGGTCTTGGAATCAGATTTCTTGGGAGTTTTTTAAATTACTGGTTCAATTTCATTACTGGTAATAATCTGTATATACTTTCTATATCTTCCTGTTTCAAACTTGGGAGATTGTACTTTTCTAGGAAGATGTCTATTTCTTCTGCTTTTCTAGGAATTCATCTGTTTTATTTTCATATACTTGTTCATAATAATATCTTATGATATTTTGTGTTTTTGTGGTGTCAGTTGTAACTTCTCTTTCATTTCCAATTTTACCCACTCTTTGCCTTGATGAGTGTGGCTAAAGGTTTATCAATTTTGTTTAATCTTTTCAAAGAACCTGCTCTTAGTTTAATTAATTTTTTAAAGTCTCTATCATTTACTTCTGCTCTGTCCTTTATGTTTTCTTTCCTTCTACTAACTTTGGGTTTTTTTCATTATTCATTTTTCTAGTTCTTTTAGATGTAAATTTAGGTTGTTTATTTGAGATTTTTCTTGTTTCCTGAGGAGGCTTGTATTGTAATAAAATTCCCTCTTAGAACTACTTTTGCTGTATCCCATAGATTTTGAATCATTGTTTTTTCATTTTCATTTGTCTCCAGATATTTTTAAACTTCTTTGATTTCTTCAGTGACCCATTGGTTGTTTAGTAGTATACTGTTTAGCTTCTGTATATTTGGTTTTTTTGCAGTTTTTTTCTTGCAGTTGATTTCTAGTTTCATAGCATTATAGTTGGAAAAGATGTTGGAAATGCTTTCAATTTTTCATAAAGTCACTGAGACTTGTTTTGTGTCCTAGCATGTGATCTATCATGGAGAAGGTTCCATGAGCACTTAAAAAGAATGTGTATTCTACTGCTTTTGGATAAAATATTAAGTCCATCTGGTCTAATGTGTCATAAGGCCAGTGTTTCCATATTGATTTCCTGTCTGGATAATCTGTCCATTGATTTTAGTGGGGTGTTAATGTTGCCTATTATTACTGTGTTACTGTCAATTTTTCCCTTTGTGATAGTTAATATTTATGTATTTAGATGCTCCTGTGTTAGGTGCATATATTTGTAATTGTTCTCTCTTCTTGCTGGATCAATCCATTTATCATTATGTACTATTTTTCTTTGACTCTTGTTACAGTCTTTGTTTTCAAGTCAATTTTATAAGTATTGCTACCCTGGCTTTCTTTTCATTTCTACATGAATAGAATGCCTTTTTTCATCCCCTCACTTTCAATCTGTGTCTCCTTACATCTGGAGTGTCTTCTAGGCAGCATATATATGATTTTAAAAATCCATTTAGCTACTCTTTGTCTTTTGATTGGAGCATTTAGAGTGATTATCAGTAAGTATGTACTTATTGCCATAAGTATATACCTATCTATTAACTGCTTCCTGGTTATTTTTCTAGTTCTTTTTTGTTCTCTCTATTTTTTTTTTTTTTTGCTCTCTTCCTGTGTGATTTGATGGTTATTCTTAGTGTTATTTGGATTTCTTTCTCTTTTTTTTTTTTTTTCTGGAACTATAATAGTGTATTCAGAAAAGTATAACATCTGTCCTTTTTCCCTCCAGTACCATACAGATAACAATATTCTTTTTTTTTTTTAACATCTTTATTGGAGTATAATTGCTTTACAAAGGTGTGTTAGTTTCTGCTTTATAACAAAGTGAATCAGCTATACATATACATATATTCCCATATCTCTTCCCTCTTTGTTCTGCCTCTCTCCCACCCTCCCTATACCACCTCTCTAGGTGGTCACAAAGCACTGAGCTGATCTCCCTGTGCTTTGCAGCTGCTTCCCACTAGCTATTGGTTTTACATTTGGTAGTGTATATATGTCCATGACACTCTCTCACTTTCTCCCAGCTTACCCTTCCCCCTCCCCGTGTCCTCAAGTCCATTCTCTAGTAGGTCTGTGTCTTTATTCCCATCTTTCCCCTAGGTTCTTCATGAACTTTGTTTTTTTTTTTTTAGATTCCATATATATGTGTTAGCATACAGTATTTGTTTTCCTCTTTCTGACTTACTTCACTCTGTATGAGAGACTCTAGTTCCATCCACCTCACTGCAAATTACTCAGTTTTGTTTCTTTTTATGCCTGAGTAATATTCCATTGTATATATGTGCCACATCTTCTTTATCCATTCATCTGTCGATGGACACTTAGGTTGCTTCCATATTCTGGTTATTGTAAATAGAGCTGCAATGAACATTGTGGTATATGACTTTTTTGAATTATGGTTTTATCCGGGTATATGCCCAGTAGTGGAATTGCTGGGTCATATGGTAGTTCTATTTTTAGTTTTTTAAGGAACCTCCATACTGTTCTCCATAGTGGCTGTATCAATTTACATTCCCACCAACAGTGCAAGAGGGTTCCCTTTTCTCCACACCCTCTCCAGCATTTATTGTTTCTAGATTTTTTGATGATGGCCATTCTGACTGGTGTGAGGTGATATCTCATTGTAGTTTTGACTTGTATTTCTCTAAGGATTAATGATATTGAGCATTCTTTCATGTGTTCGTTGGCAATCTGTATATCTTCTTGGGAGAAACGTCTCTTTAGGTCTTTTGCTTATTTTTGGATTGGGTTGTTTGTTTTTTTGATATTGAGCTGCGTGAGCTGCTTGTAAATTTTGGAGATTAATCCTTTGTCAGTTGCTTCATTTGCAAATATTTTCTCCCGTTCTGAGGGTTGTCTTTTCATCTTGTTTATGGTTTCCATTGCTGTGCAAAAGGTTTTGAGTTTCATTAGGTCCCATTTGTTTATTTTTGTTTTTATTTCCATTTCTCTAGGAAGTGGGTCAAAAAGCATCTTGCTGTGATTTATGTCATAGAGTGTTCTGCCTACGTTTTCCTCTAAGAGTTTTATAGTGTCTGGCCTTACGTTTAGCTCTTTAATCCATTTTGAGTTTATTTTTGTGTATGGTGTTAGGGAGTGTTCTAATTTCATCCTTTTACATGTAGCTGTCCACTTTTCCCAGCACCACTTATTGAAGAGGCTGTCTTTCCTCCACTGTATATGCTTGCCTCCTTTATCAAAGATAAGGTGACCATATGTGCGTGGGTTTATCTCTGAGCTTTCTATCCTGTTCCATTGATCTATATTTCTGTTTTTGTGCCAGTACCATACTGTCTTGATTCCTGTAGCTTTGTAGTATAGTCTGAAGTCAGGGAGACTGATTCCCTGAGTTCCATTTTTCTTTTTCAAGATTGCTTTGGCTATTCGGGGTCTTTTGTGTTTCCATACAAATTGAGAAATTTTTTGTTCTAGTTCTGTAAAAAATGCCAGTGGCAGTTTGATAGGGATTGCATTGAATCTGTAGATTGCTTTAGGTAGTATAGTCATTTTCACAATGTTGATTCTTCCAATCCAAGAGCATGGTATATCTCTCCATCTGTTGTATGATCTTTAATTTCTTTCATAAGTTTCTTATAGTTTTCTGCATACAGGTCTTTTGTCTCCTTAGGTAGGTTTATTCCTAGGTATTTTATTCTTTTTGTTGCAATGGTAGATGGCAGTGTTTCCTTATTTACACTTTCAGATTTTTCATCATTAGTGTATAGGAATGCAAGAGATTTCTGTGCACTAATTTTGTATCCTGCTACTTTACCAAATTCATTGATTAGCTCTAGTAGTCTTCTGGTAGCATCTTTAGGCTTCTCTATGTATAGTATCATGTCATCTGCAAACAGTGACAGCTTTACTTCTTCTTTTCTGATTTGGATTCCTTTTATTTCTTTTTCTTCTCTGATTGCTGTGGCTAAAACTTCCAAAACAATGTTGAATGATAGAGGTGAGAGTGGGCAACCTTGTCTTCTTCCTGATCTTAGTGGAAATGGTTTCAGTTTTTCACCGTTGAGGATGATGTTGGCTGTGGGTTTGTCACATATGGGCTGTATTATGTTGCGGTAATTTCCCTCTATGCCAACTTTCTGGAGGGATTTTATCATAAGTCGGTGTTGAATTTTGTCAAAAGCTTTTTTCTGCATCTATTGAGATGATCATATGGTTTTTATTGTTCAATTTGTCAATATGATGTATCACATTGATTGATTTGCATATATTGAAGACTCTTTGCATTCCTGGGATAAACCCCACTTGATCATGGTGTATCATCCTTTTAATATGCTCTTGGATTCTGTTTGCTAGTATTTTGTTGACGATTTTTGCATCTATGTTCATCAGTGATATTGGCCTGTAGTTATCTTTCCTTGTGACATCTTTGTCTGCTTTTGGTATCAGGGTGATGGTGGCCTCGTAGAATGAGTTTGGGAGTGTTCCTCCCTCTGCTATATTTTGGAAGAGTTTGAGAAGGATAGGTGTTAGCTCTTCTCTAAATGTTTGATAGAATTCACCTGTGAAGCCATCTTGTCCTGGGCTTTGTTTGTTGGAAGATTTTTAATCACAGTTTCAATATCAGTGCTTGTGATTGGTCTGTTTATATTTTCTATTTCTTCCTGTTTCAGTCTCGGAGGGTTGTGCTTTTCTAGGTATGTGTCCGTTTCTTCCAGGTTGTCCATTTTGTTGGCATAGAGTTGCTTGTAGTAATCTCACATGATCCTTTGTATTTCTGCAGTGTCAGTTGTTACTTGTTTTTCATTTCTAATTCTATTGATTTGAGTCTTCTCCCTTTTCTTCGTGATGAGTCTGGCTACTGGTTTAGCAATTTTGTTTATCTTCTCAAAGAACCAGATTTTGGTTTTATTGATTTTTGTCATTGTTTCCTTCATTTCTTTTTCATTTATTTCTCATCTGATCTTTATGATTTCTTTCCTTCTGCTAACTTTGGGGTTTTCTTGTTCTTCTTTCTCTAATTGCTTTAGGCGTAAGGTTAGGTTGTTTATTTGAGATGTTTCTTGTTTCTTAAGGTAGGATTGTATTGCTCTAAACTTCCCTCTTAGAACTGCTTTTGCTGCATCCCAAAGCTTTTGGGTCACTGTGTTTTCATTGTCATTTGTTTCTAGGTATTTTTTGATTTCCTCTTTGATTTCTTCAGTGATTTCTTGGTTATTAAGTAGTGTATTGTTTAGCCTCCATGTGTTTGTATTTTTTACAGATTTTTTCCTGTAATTGATATTTACTCTCATAGCGTTGTTGTCGGAAAAGATACTTGATATGATTTCAATTTTCTTAAATTTACCAAGGCTTGATTTGTGACCCAAGATATGATCTATCCTGGACAATGTTCCATGAGCACTTGAGAAGAATGTGTATTCTGTTGTTTGGGGATGGAATGTCCTATAAATGTCAATTAAGTCCATCTTGTTTAATGTATCATTTAAAGCTTGTGTTTCCTTATTTATTTTCATTTTGGATGATCTGTCCATTGGTAAAAGTGGGGTGTTAAAGTCTCCTACTATGATTGTGCTACTGTTGATTTCTCCTTTTATGGCTGTTACCATTTGCCTTATGTATTTAGGTGCTCCTATGTTGTGAGCATAAATATTTACTATTGTTATATCTTCTTCTTGGATTGCTCCCTTGATCATTATGTAGTCTCCTTCTTTGTCTCTTGTAATAGTCTTTATTTTAAAGTATATTTTGTCTGATATGAGTATTGCTACTCCAGCTTTCTTCTGATTTCCATATGCATGGAATATCTCTTTCCATCCCCTCACTTTCTGTTTCTGTGTGTCCCTAGGTCTGAAGTGGGTCTCTTGTAGACAGCATATATATGGGTCTTGTTTTTGTATCCATTCAGCCAGTCTGTATCTTTTCGTTGGAACATTTAATCCATTTACATTTAAGGTAATTATTGATATGTATGTTCCTATTACCATTTTCTTCATTGTTTTGGGTTTGTTATTGTAGGTCTTTTCCTTCTCT
This sequence comes from Balaenoptera ricei, assembly GCF_028023285.1. Lineage (NCBI taxonomy): Eukaryota > Metazoa > Chordata > Mammalia > Artiodactyla > Balaenopteridae > Balaenoptera > Balaenoptera ricei. Next base: position 107,963,156 of record NC_082641.1, read on the forward strand.
TGTGTTTCCTCCCTAGAGAAGTTCCTTTAGCATTTGTTGTAAAGCTTGTTTGGTGGTGCTGGATTCTCTTAGCTTTTGCTTGTCCGTAAAGGTTTTAATTTCTCCATAGAATCTGAATGAGATCCTTGCTGGGTAGAGTAATCTTGGTTGTAGGTTTTTCCCTTTCATCACTTTAAATATGTCCTGTCACTCCCTTCTGGCTTGCAGAGTTTCTGCTGAAAGATCACCTGTTAACCTTATGGGGATTCCCTTGTATGTTGTTGTTTTTCCCTTGCTGCTTTTAATATTTTTTCTTTGTATTTAATTTCTGAAAGTTTGATTAATACGTGTCTTGGCATGTTTCTCCTTGGTTTTATCCTGTATGGGACTCTGTGCTTCCTGGACTTGATTAACTATTTCCTTTCCCATATTAGGGAAATTTTCAAATATAATCTCTTCAAGTATTTTCTCAGTCCCTTTCTTTTTCTCTTCTTCTTCTGGGACCCCTATAATTTGAATGTTGGTGCATTTAATGTTGTCCCAGTGGTCTCTGAGTCTGTCCTCAAATCTTTTCATTCTTTTTTCTTTATTCTGCTCTGCAGTAGTTATTTCCACTATTTTATCTTACAGGTCACTTATCCATTCTTCTGCCTCAGTTATTCTGCTATTGATTCCTTGTAGAGAACTTTTAATTTCATTTATTGTGTTGTTCATCAGTTTGTTTGCTCTTTAGTTCTTCTAGGTCCGTGTTAAATGTTTCTTGTATTTTCTCTATTCTATTTCTAAGATTTTGGGTCATCTTTACTATCATTTTTCTGAATTCTTTTACAGGTAGACTGCCTATTTCCTCTTCATTTGTTTGGTCTGGTGGGTTTTTACATTGCTCCTTCATCTGCTGTGTGTTTCTCTGTCTTCTCATTTTGCTTAACTTACTGTGTTTGGGGTCTCCTTTTCACAGGCTGCAGGTTCGTAGTTCCTGTTGTTTTTGGTGTCTGCCCCCAGTGGGTAAGGTTGTTTCAGTGGGTTGTGTCGGCTTCCTGGTGGAAGGGACTGGTGCCCGTGTTCTGGTGGATGAGGCTGGATCTTGTCTTTCTGGTGGGTAGGTCTGCCTCTGGTGGTGTGTTTTGGGGGTGTCTGTGACCTTATTATGATTTTAGGCAGCCTCTCTGCTAATGGGTGGGGTTGTGTTCCTGTCTTGCTAGTTATTTTGCATAGGGTGTCCAACACTGTAGCTTGCTGGTCGTTGAGTGGAACTGGGTTTTGGCGTTGAGATGGAGATCTCTGGGAGATTTTCGCTATTTGATGTTATGTGGAGCCAGGAGGTCTCTGGTGGACCAATGTCCTGAACTCGGCTCTCCCACCTCAGAGGCACAGGCCTGATGCCTGGCCAGGACACCAAGACCCTGTCAGCCACATGGCTCAGAAGAAAAGGGAGAATAAAGGAAAGAAAGAATAAATAATAAAATAAAATAAAATAACGTTATTAAAATAAAAAATAATTATTAAAAATTTAAAAAAATTTTTAAGTAATAAAAAAAAGAAGGAAAAAAGAGGAGAGCAACCAAACCAAAAAACAAGTCCACCAATGATAACAAACGCTAAAAACTATACTAAAGAAAAATAACAAAAACGGACAGACAGAACCCTAGGACAAATGGTAAAAGCTAAGCTATACAGACAAAATCACAAACAGAAGCATACACATACACACTTACAAAAAGAGGAAAAGGAAATATATATATATATTGATGCTCCCAAAGCCCACCTCCTCAATTTGGGATGATTCGTTGTCTATTCAGGTATTCCACAGATGCAGGGTACATCAAGTTGATTGTGGAGATTTAATCCGCTGCTCCTGAGGCTGCTGGGAGAGATTTCCCTTTCTCTTCTTTGTTCGCACAGCTCCCAGGGTTCAGCTTTGGATTTGGACCCGCCTCTGTGTGTAGGTCACCTGATGGCGTCTGTTCTTCGCTCAGACAGGACGGGGTTTAAGGAGCAGCTGTTTCGGGGGCTCTGGCTCACTCAGGCCAGGGGGAGGGAAGGGTACGGAATGCGGGGCGAGCCTGTGGTGGCAGAGGCCGGCGTGACGTTGCACCAGCCTGTTGCGCGCCGTGTGTTCTCCTGGGGAAGTTGTCCCTAGATCACGGAACCCTGGCAGTGGCGGGCTGCACAGGCTCCCAGGAGGGGGATGTGGATAGTGACCTGTGCTTGCACACAGGCTTCTTGGTGGCTGCAGCAGCAGCCTTAGCATCTCATGCCCATCTCTGGGGTCTGCGCTGATAGCCGCAGCTCGCGCCCGTCTCTGGAGCTCATTTAGGCGGCGCTCTTAATCCCCTCTCTTCGCGCACCAGGAAACACAGAGGGAAGAAAAAGTCCCTTGCCTCTTAGGCAGTTCCATACTTTTTCCTGGACTCCCTCCCGGCTAGCTGTGGTGCGCTAACCCTTTCAGGCTGTGTTCACACAAACCCCAGTCCTCTCCCTGGGATCCGACCTCCGAAGTCCGAGCCTCAGCTCCCAGACCCCGCCCGCCCCGGCAGGTGAGCAGACAAACCTCTTGGGCTGGTGAGTGCTGGTCAGCACCGATCCTCTGTGCGGGAATCTCTCCACTTTGCCCTCCGCACCCCTGTTGCTGCGCTCTCCTCCGTGGCTCTGAAGCTTCCCCCCTCCACCACCCGCAGTCTCCACCCGCGAAGGTGCTTCCTAGTGTATGGAAACTTTTCCTCCTTCACAGCTCCCTCCCTGAGGTGCAGGTCCCATCCCTATTCTTTTGTCTCTGTTTTTTCTTTTTTCTTTTGCACTACCCAGGTACTTGGGGATTTTCTTGCCTTTTGGGAGGTCTGAGGTCTTCTGCCAGCGTTCAGTAGCTGGTCTGTCGGAGTTGTTCCACATGTAGATGTATTTCTGATGTATTTGTGGGGAGGAAGTTGATCTCCACGTCTTACTGTTCTGCCATCTTGAAGGTCTCTCTCTCTTTTTTGTGTGTTTACTTATTATAGGTTTTTGGTTAGTGGTTACCATGAGGTTCATATATAATAACCTGTATATTTAGTCATTATTTTAAGTTGATGATCTCTTAAGTTTGAACACATTTTAGCAAAACTGCATTTTAATGTTTTTGACATCATATTGCTTTGCATATCCCTTTACAACTTATTATGATTATAGATGATTTTACTACTTTTGTCTTGTAACCTTCCTACAAGTTTTACTAATGCTTGATATATTACCTTTACCAATGAGATTTTTCCTCTCCTAATTTTCTTTTTTCTCATTGTGGTCTTTTCCTTTCTGCTTACAGATGTCCCTTTAACAATGCTTACAAAGCATATTTAGTGGTGCGGAACTCTTAGCCTTTGCTCGTCTATAAAACTCTTTATCTCTCGCTCAAATATGAATGATTGTTTTACCAAGTGGAGTATTCTTGGTTGTAGGGTTTTTTTCCTTTCATCACCTTAAATATATCATACCATTCTCTTCTGGCCTGGAATTTCCTGCTGGAAAGTCAGCTTAGAGTCCTATGGGCATACACAGCTAATTTCTCTTCTCTTGCTACTTTTAAGATTCTCTCTTTAGGTTTAATTTTTTCCATTTTAATTACACTGTCTTAGTGTGAGCCTCTTTTGGTATCTCTGTTCGTCCTGGACTTATTCATCTGTTTCCTTTCCTATGTTAGGGTAGTTTTCAGCTACTATTACTTCAAGTAAATTCTCTGCCCCTGTTTTTCTCTCTTCTCCTTTTGGGACCTCTACAATGTAAATATTAGTATGTATGATGTTTTTCCAGAGGTTTCTTAAACTATCTTAATTTTGTGGAATCCTTTTTTCTTTTTTCTATTCAGCTTGGGTGATTTTCCACTACTCTGTCTTCCAGATCACTGATCCATTCCTCTGTATCATCTACCAAATGTTGATTCCTTCTAGTGTATTTTTTATTTCATTTATTGCATTCTTTAGCTCTGTTTGGTTCTTCTTTATATTTTCTAACTCTGTTAAAACTTTCACTGTATTCATCCATTCTTCTCCTGAGTTCATTGAGCCTCTTTATGATCACTACCTTGAACTCTTTATTGGGTCGATTGCTTATCTCTACTTCATTAGTTCTTCTTCTGAGGTTTTGTCTTGTTCCTTCATTTGGAACATATTCCTCTGTCTCCTCATTTTGCCTAACTTTCTGTGTTTATTTCTATGTACTAGGTAGGTTGGTTATGTTTCCCAATCTTGAAGAAGTGGCCTTATGTAGGAGATGTCCTATGGGGCCAAGTAGCACACTCTTCTCTAGTCACCAGAGCTATATGCTCTAGTGGTACCCCTATGTGGACTATGTGGGTCCTTCTCTTATGGCATGGCCGACCCCTATGTGTGTGCCGGTAGCGGGGGCTTGCCCTTGGCCTGGTTGGTTGCCAGGCCCTGCCTTGTGTGGTGGTTGGGAGACCCAGGGCCAGGGCCAGCCCACTAGTGGGTTGGGCTGAATCCTGGGGCAGCTGGCTGTGGGGCTGATTGGGTCCAGAGCTGGCACCAGCCTGCTGATGGGTGGGGCTGAGTCCCTACATGGCTGGCTGTGTAACCTAGAGGTTCCCAGGACTAGTGTCAGCCATCTGGTCGGCAGGTAAGCCCTAGTCCTAATAGGCTAGAGGAAGGACCCCAAAATGGCACTTGCCAGCACTACTGTCCTCATCATAGAACGTGCTCCCCAAAATGGCTGCCATCAGTGTCTGTGTCCCTTTGGGGAGCCCCAATTGCCTCCTGCCTGTCTGAGAGGCTCTCCAAGACGGTAAGTGGGTCTGGCCAAGAAATTTTCAAGTTATTGCCTCTGCTCTGGAACTTGGAGCAGGTGAGATTTTGCACATGCCCTTAACAGTGGAGTCTCTGCATCCTATTGCCCTCTGGCTCTCTCATGCGCAAGCCTGACTGATCTTCAAAGCCAGATGTTCTGGGGCCTTATCTCCCCAGTGCAGGACCGCTGGGCTGGGAAGTTTGATGTAAAGTGCAGAGCCCTCAATCCTTGGGGAGAACCTCTGCAACTGTGATTACCCTCCCACTTGTGGGTCACCTACCCAGGGGTATGGGTCTTAACTATACCTCATCTCCGCCCCTCCTACTTATCTCACTGTGGTTCCTTCTTTATGCCTTTAGCTGTGGAAAATCTTATCTGCTAGTCTGCAGGTCATTCTCATCGATAGTTGCTCTGTAAATAGTTGTCATTTTGGTGTGCCTGTGGGAAGAGGTGAGGTCAGGGTCTTCCTGCTCTGCCATCTGGGCCGCACTTCTCCCAAAATTTAATTTCTAAATTAAAAAATCTGGAAGTCTAGCTAGCATGTTGTAGAGATATTTTGGGTACTTCCCCAAATAACCTGTCACTGGTAGTTTCTAATGTTACATTTATGTGTAACATGCCATGAAGACAGTGCTCTTTTAGAAAGCACTTCAATAACGATGCAGACAAGAGAACGGACTTGAGGACACAGGGAGGGGGAAGGGTAAGCTGGGACGAAGTGAGAGAGTGGCATGGACATATATATACTACCAAATGTAAAATAGATAGCTAGTGGGAAGCAGCCGCATAGCACAGGGAGATCAGCTCGGTGCTTTGTGACCACCTAGAGGGGTGTGTTAGGGAGGGTGGGAGGGAGACACAAGAGGGAGGGGATATATGTATATGTAGAGCTGATTCACTTTGTTATACAGCAGAAACTAACACATCATTGTAAAGCAATTATATTCCAATAAAGGTGTAAAAAATGATAATAAAAAATAAAGTAATCAAATTCATAGAAACAGCTTGTAGAATGGTGGTTACCAGGGTCTGGAAGGTTGAGGAAAGCAAAGCTATTGTTCAGTGGATATAGTGTTTTGGATTTGCAAGATGAAAAATTTCTGGAGCTCTGTTTCATAGCATATTAAGTTATGTTAATTTTGTTAACATAATAAAACATATTAATTAAATAAAAAAAGAAAGCACTTCAAGATTCTGTGCCCTGTGGTTACTAGCATAGTTAGTTCAATCACTGAGCACACAATAGTAATTCTTGTCCTTACTTATTTTGTATAATATGATAATGACTTGGCTCGGTGTAAAATAAACTTATTTTTAAGTAGAGTCAACATGGAATATGTGAAAAAATATGTAGCAGGTCCATTACTTTATTTCATGGACATTGCAATTACAGCACTTTTTTCCTCTCAATCTGTAATCAGATATATTGTTTTTTTTTATGTCAAGAGATAGGAAAATGTAGATAAGACAGCTAATTTCTGAAACTGTGACTGAATGACATTAAAAAAAAAATTAAGGCTTTTCTATTCCTTGGAGAGAAATTTTAGACTTAAGAATGTTTTAATAATTAGCATTTCTTGAAGGTACAGCAAGATAACACAAGATGTATAACTATATGTTATACATACAGTAAGATTAAAATACGTTAATTTAAAAGTGATTTCCTTTTGTATTTTATCCAACTGTAATTGGTGTTCAATATATTTACTTAAATATTTCTCTTGATCTTTTTTTCTTCTTGCTTCCTTTTTTCTTTGTATAACTATGAAAGCAGAGATTTTTATCTATTAATTAGTAGTACAAACTATGTTGGAGTTGCCTGAAGCAAACATGCATCAGTGGTTATGTACAACATTGCTACCTTATAATTAACTGCCTTTCAAAGTGTAAGAAAGAGGGGAAGGAAAGGAAGAGGGAGACGAAGGGGGACGGAGAGAGAGGAAGAGGAAGAGAGAGAGAGAGAGAGAGATGAAAAAGAAAAGCAGAAAGTTGTTGAAGGAAAAATGTCCACTGTAGGAAAATGTATTATATTAATAAATAATAACTTGCAGTTCTTTATGATATCACTAGGTGGCATGTGACCAACTTGAACGAAAATGAGATTAGAGAGGAGCCAGGAAAGTTATGATTTTAAACAGCTATGTCTGGAAATTTTCTCTATTTATTGTCTTACCTATTTCCACAGTTCAAAATTAAGATAGCTCAATTTTATATTGGGGATCAAATGATAGTAACACATGTAAAAGTGCTGTTGGTCCCTGGTGTACAATTAGCCCTCAATATATGTAAAGTTATTTTCATGAGATTAGTCAAAGAAGACAGTATTTTTTTTGCTCCTTATGTTACTACAAATATATATCCTTATTAATGAGGGAGATCAGGAATTTCTATAACTAGTAATGTGTTCCCAAATTGTTCATTGAATTGTTGAAAATACAAAAATATAAATTGACAGAAAGTAAATATATACATTTTGTTGAAATTCTTCTAATTACTTCTAAACTTTAGGTAAATATTTTTTTTGCAAAGACTTACTACCATCCGACTTCCACAAAGGATTCTTAAATGTGATGAACATGATTCCCCACCATGTTCTGAATTCAAATTCCTAAAATGTACAAACATATGTATCACTCACATGCTTTTGTGACCTGTAGTTTATTTCCCCATATTTGTTTAAAAAATGATGAATTACCAAACTCTATTCCCCCCTTTCTTCTATGAAAAATACACCTCAGTATAATAATAGAGACCCTACAAACAAAGTTGGCTTTCATACATAGTTTATATATAGTAGATCAGAAGAGAGAACAGTGGGAAGTTGTAACAGCACTTTATGGTGTTGCTGATATTTGTAAACCCTGAGAAGAGGAAACACAGCTAGTGAATAAATGTCCACATCATTTGTTTTCACTTTTCAAAGTCTAAAAATAATGAGAGCATTAGCTTGACACCAGGTCCCAAGATGTCCCTGTAAATTTTCTCCTGTAATGGGTTATTTAGACAGATGACAGGTTGAACATTTGAGATAACTCCTCAAATAAACGTTTGAGTCACTTCCTTTGATAATGAAAAATACAGACAAGTAGTTAAAAAAGGAAAAAAAAGCTATTTTCCCTTCTTAGTTAAAGAAGAGAGAAACTTTAATTTATTGAGTATTTACTTTGTGACAAACACTGTAAGTATATCATTTAAATCCTAACAATAACCCATTAAAAGAAGTCACATTATCACGTTATATATGAGGAAAATGAAATATGTATAAGTAAAATCTTGCCCAAAGTCACTCATCTTGTGAGTGGAAAAACATGGATAAAAGTTAATGGACATTCACATCAGGTTGCTTCTGATGAACTCTTCTAATTAACAAATTTTCTGGGTAGTCAATTAGAAATCCAACCAATTTTCATAAAAATGCACTCACTATTTATTGATCACAGCTTTACAAATGAAGACATTTTATGGGTTGTATGTGATAATGCCTTTCACTGGCATTGAAATTTGTTTTATAATACAAATTTAAAGTGGATCAAAGTTCAGATGTTCGAAGTAGGGAGATTACAAATGATATTTGAGTAATAGAAGAATAATTTAAAATATTATTGGAAGTGCTTCTTAGTCTAGGAGATTAGATAATTTGGACCAAAACCGTCATGAGAATAACTAGAAAACCTGTGGGACAAATCACCTTATAAGAAAATACTGGAGAGTGGAAAAGAGAGTTAAAATTGATCCCACCAAAATTTGGGAAAAGATAGAGCCCCACTGAGGTAAATCTAGGATTCGGGGGTGTTTTCCTCTCCAATTATTTACCACTCAGGTCAAGAGAGCAAAAATACTTAGAGGTGAAGTAGCCACTTTGACACTCTGGAGTAGACAAGGAGATGGGAATTAGAGTCCAGGAACCTCCAAAAGAGGAGAAGTTGGAGGACCTCTCTCACATTACGCTGGGACTACAAAGGGCCCCACCCTAAGGTGAGAGTGACTTCTATGTAGAAAAGCCCCTCCAGAGACTACAGTGCAGGTTCAACTACCCTCAATACCTCAGACTGGACTGAGGTAATCCCAAATTTCTCGTGACCCCATGCAGCAAGCAGAGGCAAAATGAAAAGACTGTGGAACAAGGTAACAGGTTAGGTCTCAGATTATTTCTCCAATTGACTTTTCAAACAGATATCCAAATTATCCAAACAAACATGACCAGGCAAATGACAAGGTAAGACAGCATGACTAAAAGCCACTAACAAAACACAATGCTGTTGTCTAAGTGTTCGTGTCCTCCTGAAAATCATATGTTGAAACATAATCCCTAATGGTGATGGTATCAGTAGGTGGGGATTTGGGGAGGTGATTAGGCCATGAGGGTGGAGCCCTCATGAATGGAATTAGTGACCTTATATAAGGGACTCCACAGAGCTCCCTTACCCCTTCCACCATGTGAAGGTACAAGGAGAAGTCTGCAGCCTGGAAGATGGCCCTTGCCCAACCATGCGGGCACTCTGATCTTGGACTTCCAGTCTCCAAAACTGTGAGAAATAAATTTCTGTTGTTTCTAAGCCACCCAGTCTGTGGTATTTTATTACAGCAGCCTGAACAGAATAAGATATATAGAAGCAGAACTATAGCAGCTGCAAATACCAAACAAATTTTGAAATAATTATGCTATATGTAGGGTGATAATAGCCAGAATTGAAACTTGCAGGAGAAAATTGCAAATTATATATTTTTAAAAATAGAAATTCTAGAAGTGAAAAATAAAATAGCTAATGAGAAATTCAATGGATGGTTTAAGAACAATTTAAAAGCAGCTGAGAAATAATTTTTTTAGTGGAAGAGCTAAGAGAAGATATCTTATTTATTTATTTATTTATTTATGGCTGTGTTGGGTCTTCATTACTGTGCGAGGGCTTTCTCTAGTTGTGGCAAGCGGGGGCCACTCTTCATCACGGTGAGCGGGCCTCTCACTATCGCCCGCTCCGCTGTGTTGCGGAGCACAGGCTCCAGATGCGCAGGCTCAGTAATTGTGGCTCACGGGCCCAGCTGCTCCGCGGCATGTGGGATCTTCCCAGACCAGGGCTCGAACCCATGTCCCCTGCATTGGCAGGCAGATTCTCAACCACTGCGCCACCAGGGAAGCCCAGAAGATATCTTGAATAATGCACAAAGAGACAAAAATAAGGGGAAAATAAAACATAAGAGACATGGAAGGTAGCATAAGAATGCTTAATATAATTGTAGTTCGAATTCTAAAGGACAGAAGAAAAATGGAGCAGAAACAATTTAAAGAGATAATGGATACAATCTTTGTAAAACTGACAAAAGACAGAAAACTGTTTTTCAAAAAGACTATGAACAACAAGCAAGGTATATACAAAATTAAATCCACACCTAATCATATCAATAACTACTGAAGACTAAAAACAGAAAAATTTTAAAGCAATCGGAAGAAGAAAACTTGAAGGATTATATTCTCATGTGTGACAGTTAAAACCTAACTTCTTCTCTACAACTCCAATGGAAAATAGGAGATAGCGGAATAATATTTTCAAAATGCCAAAGAAAATAACTGCCAACCAGAATTCCATACAAAGCAAAAATGCCTTTAGAAAATTAAAGTGAAAAAATTATATTTTCAGGCAAACCAATGCTGAAATAATTATTACAAGTAGAGTTTGCTATTGAGAAGAAAAACATCTCTTTAAAAGGAATATACAGGATTTCAAATGGAAGATCTGCAATGCCAGATGGCAGGAAGAGAAACAAAAGTGATTAAAATGAGAGTAAACCTAAGTAAATTTGGATAGTATAAAATAATAGTAATGCATTAATGGTTTATGTTTCATATATTATGTATGATTTAATATATGATTATAATGTATTTTTATATATTTATTTACAATGGTTAAGAAAAAGAAATCACATAAATTGGAAGGTGGGTGTATTGTGTTATAAGGAACTATCTGATGGGGGGAGAGAGAGAGAGAGAGAGAGAATCTATGTACAGAAACTGTTCAAATTAGTAAGACATTTTCTCCCTTCCCCTGCCCTCCTCTTTATTTCCCATTACTGTTTTAAACAATTCAGTTTAAAGCCATCCAATGGAGATAAGCAAATCTCTGCCATGGCCCAGAGTAAGTATCAGAGTTATAAGAAAAGGCGATCATACTATAAGAAAAAGGGACTTACTAAAATATGTATTTCTGTTTGGAATTCTGTGGGGAATTATTCCAAAAGTATACAGAAGCTGATGAGCAGTAAAAATATCCAGCTCCTCACAATATAAACCCAATGTCTCCTAGTTACCAGAATTACAATTATAGAAAACTTAGAGACCATTATGGCAAAGCCTCTATGGGATTTGGTATGGATATGCTTAATACACTGACTGAAATGTGCACACATTTTATTAACATGGTCTGTAAGTCTTATGGTAACAAGAATCTTAAGTTTAGTATATTTGCACATAAGGAAGAAGGCAGCATCCCTCAGGTATGAAAATCATGCCATCTTTCATGCCCCAGGATATAAATGGGCACAGTAATCAATTTTTTAAGTGCACACTCAGGAATACCTTTCTACTAGGAAGTAACTTCAAAAGAACTCTTATTTTAGAAACACATGCCACAGAATAGAATATGCTTTTTATGACAGCTTACAGGACATCTTTTGTCAAAGCAGCCAACCACATGTGGCTTAATGAGGGATGTCTATTTTTGGCACCACTCAGAAAACCTTCAATTCAAAGATCTTTATGACACTATGATTCATCTTCATGAATGGCATGGAGATGAAGATGAATTCTCAATGTTTTCTTCTCTGATGATGGGTGTATTTAATAGATATTTAAAATCAAGTTATGTTTGGTTATGCTTTTTGTTTTTAAAATATTATTCTAAATTATTAAACATGTTCTAGGAATAAAATTCATTATAGTTTTCTCTGTATGCTGACAGACATACATTTCAAAGCAGGAAATTCAAAAGAAAAATCATATAATCACATAATACTGCTCAGCAAAGGGGACAAGTTTGGGCTGCAGTATAGCATGAACTCTGCTTCCAGGTTGTGTCCAGCTGTGGATTTTTTCTAATCCACACAATGTCGCTATACAGATGAGTCTCGGCTCTGAATTGTCCCCCAAGTATGTGTTTGTACTGACCTACCTTGCATTACTGTGGGTGGTCCACTGACATCTGAACATTTCTTATTCTAGTCACTCCAAGGAACTGTCCAGTCCATCTCCTTCTGGTGTACATCTCCATGGCAGGGAGACACTATGCAGGTCCACTCGTTCAAACTTTCTTCCCATTTGGGACACACAGCACTTTTTAAATGCCCTCAAATTCCACTGTAGGTATATGAGAAACTTAGGGTGTTTTCTCCAGAACTGTTTTGCCTGGGCTCACCTTGCCTCTCTAAATAACTTTCTCTCTCCATTTTAGCGGAATCCCCCAAAGGTCAAAAACAAAACAAAATTTAGCAACTATCTGCACACTTCAAAGCCAAGTACCACACTCCTTATTTCAGGTTCATAGAAGAAGTAAACAAATTGCCACTTTTGTAATGATATCCAGAATGAACATATGAAAGAACTGAGGTTGAAGAAGCTTAGAGAGAGAGAGATAATGTCTTAGCAGAGGTGTGTTGGAGTGCTACGGAATTTCTACTCCCGGCTCCATCAGAGAAGGATGTACACACTTCCCTCTTACCTCAAACCCCATGATAGAGGCTTCAAGGAGACCATTCAGAGAATACTTCCCTGTAATCTGGGGGTTTGGCATCTTTTCAGATCCCATGTGACTGACCATCCCTCATCACCACATGACACCATGTATCATCATTGAAATAAAGACGGCCCCTAGAAGAGAAGAAAGTAGCATGAGAGTTGACCTTGCCAGTAATAGCGTCCATTGTGATAAATATTCTAATAAAGGCTCAAAGTTTTAAGGGAGTTAAAGAGAAAGAAATGATGAGTCCTGCCCAGAGGAATCTATGAAAACTGATGAGAAGAATGAAGGTTTGGAAGGGATGACAGAAGGTGAATTGAAATTATCCAGCAAACTGGAGAAAATCGGGCAGAAACAAGAGGGGGTGCACCTTCTGATGAAAAGGAGAGTAGGCTTGCTTGGTTAATGGCAGGAGGGTGAATGTTGCTGAGGTATGGGGAGCAAGGATGCCAGAGAACACAATCAAGGACGGGCTGGAGAAGCAGATAGGGGAGAATTTGATGGCTTCTTAAGTTGTCCAAATATCCCAGAAAATTCTGAACTGAAACTGTGTGAATGGAGTTGTTTTTTCTGTGTGATTCAGAGATGAAATGGTCACTAAATCTGATGATGACAATGTTTGACAATTAACAGTGAAATGTACGTTGTAATTTAAACACTCTGTGACTTAACAACAAGCTCTTCTTAAAAAAGTCAGTAGGAATACTGCTCTGCATCTGAAATAACCCCTGGGAGAACCACTAAGTTTTGTTTTTTTCTCAATACCAGAAATTTCCACTGAAGGACCAGTGGGTCTGCTCTAGGTGTGGGATTGAGCCATATCTTTTATACTTTTATTGAAAGGCATTTTTACCTAATATCTCTGGGGAAATGTATTGGAGAAATACAGAAATGTTTGATTTCCTCTTGAGCTGATTGTCTTTATAGTATTAAAACACCATAAAATGTAGAGTTTTTTCCCCTAATACTTTAATTCACTAGACGCTAGGTCAAAGCTTTCAGGTATGAGATTTTTTAAATTTGTGATACACTTAGAGATTGTACTGCTTCATGCGAGAGGAAATTGAAGATGGAATATATGATGTTTCCCACTGTATTTCCTTACAATTATAAAAAATTAATCAAACTTCCCTAAAGTTACAGGAAAATGCTTTGAATTCTTTCTAGAGATCCAAATTCATGGTCACTTAACTTTGTTTAAATAATCTTTCCCTCTGATTTTAAGTGTTAGAGTTGACTTTGTTGGAATTTGCCCTTGAGGCTACTCTCTAAAATAACCACTTCCACAAACATTCTTTTCAAATTGTCACATCTAAAGACCCTTCAGCCCTTTCATTTATAATCAGGTGCCTCCCTTCTCAGTGTGAGCTTAAGTGAGAGCATAGGGCACACCAGGAAAGCTTCTAGCTGAGCTGAATACTGATGGAGTGATAACTTCAAAGACAGTGTCGTTGGTTCACCCCAGCAGGTTGGCAGCTGCAAGACAGGAAACTCAAGTGGTATGTCCTCAATGATTCATATCCTTTGTGATTGTGGAATAGACTTACACGGTGATTTCTCAGTTATGCCATCTGTCTCCTGGTACCGCTACTAATCTGAGAGTTAGTAGAGATGTGTAAGGAATGGTGGCATCTTATATCAGGACACAACTGACTTATATAACTCTGTCGACGTTTTACAACTTTTGTGATGTCAAGACTTGTCACTTTGTTTTTCAGGCATCCTTTTATTAAGCTACACATAATGTCTTTCACTAATGCAGAGTCTGAGTGATAGATACGTTGTCACTTGCCTTTGGTAAAACTCCTGAGTCAGAAAAAAATGGGAGGGCTGGTTTCCCAAGATCTTTCCCACTCACCTTTCTTGGCCCTACTGTTTCTCCCAGTAAATATAATTCCCAGTCTTCTCACTGTGCATCCAAGTTAGCAGGTAAATTCATGGCTCATGACGCATGAGTGTATCTGTCACTCCTCTGAAACATGAATATACATCAAAACAATTAATTATAGTCATATTTTAGTAATTAAAGATTCATGTAATTCACAATCAGTGACATAAACATATCACAGCAATGAAAGTGCATTATTTGGAACAAAATAATCTCTGACACAAAAGCAGTAACTCAAAGCATACATTCTGCAGAAAGTACATCAGAAGATAAGCTACAAGCAGAAGAGAGATATATTTCAGTAAAACCCTAAAATCTTTCAATATATTCTTGCTGTGATTTTGTATAAGAGTTGGTAATACATATTTAACATAAACATATATAATACATAGTTTGAATATGCATTATATTCATTCATTCATAAAATTTTAGTGACAGCCAAGGCTGCTTTCTAACACTGCTTATTAATATTACATTTTCAGATTTCTAAGACAGCCATCTCATTCACTTTCATGAAAGCAAATTTGGTTGAACAAATTTTCAAAGTGATATTGGTAGTTAATGGGGATTAGTGCTTCTCTTTTCAACTCATAGTCCTGTAAGCTAAGTCAAAATACACAGAGTTATTTATATTTATAACTAAGGAGTTATTCCTAGAAAGCCAAGTCTATAAATCCAGCACAATGAATACTACTTAACATTTAGCCTCAACAAGAACATTATCACATGCTAAGTGCGATAAGCTGAAAAATTAGTTCACATACAAATCTATGAAAAGTCTTATCTTGCTTATCTATGCCTCCCTCCCCAGTATTATGACTCTACAAAATATTTACTTAATATTTGGTCTCCTTAATAGTCAGATAAACTCAAACAAATGAAGTATTTTCTCTAGAATCCTAACCAGAAAGTTCTCTAAAAGACTCAAATGTCATACTCCCTTATTTCCTCAGCTTACTTCCCTTGGGGTAAAGGTTCAAATTTAATTAGCATGCTATTAAATGCCTGTTACGTACCAGGCACTTGTTTACACACTTTCACGCATGTAATCTCATTCAATTTTTAACTGACTTAAAACAAAAAAACAACATTCAGTGGCATCAATAAAAGGGGAATTTGTTGGGATTTTGAAACCACTAAAGCCCTGGTTTGGGTTACACAAAATGTAAGTAAATATACTTTCATAGACTGTGTTCTTGGAAAGATTTTGGCTTGATTATTTGAGTAGGTATAGTTGCCATGC
Source organism: Balaenoptera ricei (assembly GCF_028023285.1). Classification (NCBI taxonomy): domain Eukaryota; kingdom Metazoa; phylum Chordata; class Mammalia; order Artiodactyla; family Balaenopteridae; genus Balaenoptera; species Balaenoptera ricei. Next base: position 107,978,766 of record NC_082641.1, read on the forward strand.
TTCCTGAAACAAAGTGAATTTGTGTCACATGTGCCCTCTGTCCACAGTACTTTACATTATCTTGATATAATGGACATTTGTTTTGCTCATGCTCTGCCTGTAGCCTTTAAGTCTGCTTAGTATTGCTTCACGTTTATTCTAGATGCTTCTGCGATTCTCCATGAACAGTGAAAAAAAAAAAGGTATGCACATTATTAGCAGTACTCTTTCTACTTTGATCTTTATCACTACACTTCTGCTGAGCCTTAGACACGTTCACATTCTCACAACTGGAAGCTGTAGACATCGCCTCAACTATGAGCATTGAGGAAGCTTCCCTAGTTCTTACATGAAGGACTTTAGGGAGAAGCTACGGAGGAATTAGCAAATTTCCGGAGTTGAAAATCCTGTCCTACTCCTATTTCTACACAGCAGAGCTTTTGGAGTATATCCTAACAACAGTTGAACTCCTTCTCCTTTAGAACTTTGCTCATTGCTGTCACCTGTCATTCATAATGCATTGCTCCCTCCTGCACCAATCACTGCTGGAGAAAAATTACCTCTATCAACACACATCTTACAAAAACAAAAGTCCCCTTCACCCACTTCCCCTTCCATTGGAGTTTCATTTTTTCCTTTCCTTTTTGTAAATAAATTGAATGGAGACTGCATGACTGTGTCCTGCGTCTATTTCCTCACTACCTATCCAAGCCTCAGTTCTTTCCAGTGTGGCTTCTGCCTGTAGCTCAACTGCAAAACGGTTCTAATCAGTGACCTGCACTTTTCCAAATCCCATTACATTTTTTTTGAACTATAGTAGATTTAAAATGTGTTAGTGTCTGGTGCACAGCAGAGTGATATATATATATATATATATATATATATATGTGTGTGTATATATATATACACACACATATATATGTGCTTTTTCATATTCTTTTCCATTATAGGTTATTACAAGATATTAAATATACTTCCCTGTGCTATACAGTAGATCCTTGTTGGTTATCTATTTTATATATAGTATTGTGTATCTGTTAATCCCGAGCTCCTAATTTATCTCTCCCTACCTTTCCCCTTTGGTAACCATCAGTTTGTTTTCAAAGTCTGTGAGTCTGTTTCTGTTTTGTAAATAAGTTCATTGTATCATATTTTAGATTCCACATATAAGTGATATCGTACAGTATTTGTCTTTCTCTATCTGACTTACTTCACTTAGTATGATAATCTCTAGGTCCATCCATGTTGCTGCAAATGGCAGTATTTCATTCCTTTTTAAGGCTGGGTACTATTCCATTGTTTATATACATGACGTCTTCTTTATCCATTCATCTGTTGTTGTTTCTCAGCAGCATTTGATATAGTTACACTATCAGTTTTTCTCAAAATATCTTTCTCTACTAGCTTCCATGAGCCTTTCTACCTTGGCACCTCTTCCTTTGATGCATTTCTTGCTCTTCCTTATTTATCTGCCCTGTAAAATTTAGAAGTTCCAAGGGTCAGATCCTAGACTTTTTCTTACCTCTGTACATTCTCACTTTGGTTATTTTTCCTGTTCTGCTGGCTTTAAATATCATCTGTATAGTTAAGGCCACTCTCCCATCCAAAAGAGAAGTATTATTTCTTGCTTAGCAGAAAGCTAGAATTGGAAAGTATCATTCAGGAACTTTTCCCTCCATCTCATTTTGCACTGCCCAAAAATTCAATAGAGAAATTTTGTTCTATTTTGTTTTACTATTAAGTGTTCGAAATTTCCTATTATTAATTCCCTCTTCTCTTGCTGTGTTGTTGTTCTCTAACTTCTATCAGTGTTCAGTAAGTTACTCTAATACTACAGCATGCAGTATGAACACTACACACAGCACAGCTCTGTGTTTGGTGATGCATAATTACTCACCTACCAAAGATATAAGAAACACACACATAAAATACTTATATGTCAGGACAGACAAAATATATGTTTATAAATATACATGTAACAATTGATATGACATTCAGTGGGGAAAAAAGAGAAATATCAGCTGGAGTAATCTAAGAAACTTGAGCTAGAAGGCACTTTCCATCCCAAAATGGTTATTTTAATAATTCAAAGGAACTTCTGAATTATCCTGTCCTAGATTAACAGTAGCCTTAAATATGATCAACTCTTTGTTCCAACAATTCCAGTTAGGAGAAATTTCCTAAAGAAATAATCAAAGTTAGGCCTGTAGTTTAATCTATAAAAATGTTTTTCAGAATGTTGTTCATAGTAAGATATTAGCTGTAAACACCCACTGTTGAATAATCAGGTATATTAGGTTTGCTAAACTGTTAGGATACTAAGCACATTGAAGAACAGTATATATACCAATTCTGTAAAATAAGACTCTTTGTAAAAATAAGAGCTGGAAATATATACTATGTTGAATAAAATATTAAGAGCATTAATCTCTGGATAGTTGATTTTTTTGGTAATGATTGATTGTATGTGATCTATACTAAATATTTAAAAATAATTATGTATTATATTAGTGATTAGAAAATTTAAGTACATAGTGAAAGTCTTGTCTAATCCCTCCAAGAAGATTTCCTTTGCTAAAGAAAATGGTAGTGGTGATTCCTCCCATCAAGATGCTTCTATTAACAGTCCCTTCATTCACACTAGTCCTTCTTGCTTGCCTATAGAATAGAACCTTGACTTATTGGTGTAGCATATGTGCCAAATATTTGTAATTATTTACCTTATTATTTCCTAGAAAGTAGAATTTAAGCCTGATATCTTTGCATTATTTCACATCCACAGGCAAACATGTCATTAGTAATGATTTTTATTTTTTATTTTAATTTTTGTTTTGTTTTTTCTTGAATATTTTTATTGTGATATATAGTCAAGATAAAATTGAGTAAAATGAATCATTTCATTTAAAAAATAATAAAATTAAACTATATGTATTAATTGCTTACATTACAAAATACTGCTTTTGAATTCCAGTGGGTAGCTTTCCTGAGAACCCTAATGAATAACCACCAATGTGCATGCAAGTTCATCTTTATTGGAATTGCCAAGAAAAAAAAAAAAGAAACCATGTGACTGTATCAGTTACATTCCCACTAGTGGTAGAATGAAACTTCTAGTTATTTCATACCCTTATACATTTAGTATTGGTAGATTTTAATTTAATTTTAGTTATTAAATTGCTAAATATAAAATTTTATATTATTATGGATTTAAAGTTATTTTCTCTGATATTCATGCATTGAGCTTCTTTACATAGGTTTAGACTTATTTGCATTTATTCTTCTGTGATGGCATTTTTCAAACACTTTCTGTTTGGTAACTGTTTTTATTGATCAATAGAGGTTGTTTATATATTCTGAATAAAAATCCTGGGTTGGTTATAGGCATCATTCTGGCAGTTTTGTGACCTATATTTTTGCTCTATGATCTAGCAAACCCACTTCTGGGTATTTATCCAAAAGAATTGAAATGAGGATGCAAAAGAAATACCTGCACTCCCATATACATTGCAGCACTATTCCAAATAGCCAGGATGTGGAACCAACCTAAGTGTCCATTGCCAGATGAATGGATAAAGAATGTGTGGTATATATATATATATAAAATGGAATACTATTCAGCTTAAAAAAGAAGGAAATCTTGCCATATGTAAAAACATCGATGAACCTTGAGGACATTATGCCAAGTGAAATAAGCCAGACAGAGAAAAACAGATACTGCATGATTCACTTACATGAGGTATCTAAAATTTGACTACGTTAAATAAAAATGCATAGAATTAAAGAGTAGAACTGTGGTTACCAGGGTTTGGGGGGAAAGGGCAATGGGGAGTTATTGATTAAACGACATAAAGTGTTAGCCAAGCAAGATGAATAAGCTCTAGTGATTTGTTGTACACCATTGTACCCATAATTAACAATAATGTATTGTACATTAAAAAGTTTGTTAAGAGGGTATATCCCATGTTAAGTGCTCCTGCCACAATAAAATAATGTAATACAAAATAAAAGTAATGATTTTTATGATGATAAGTGTACAGATATATTATTAGCATTCATGATATTTTATATTTGGCTTTTTAATGAAAGATCCATTGGATCCTGACTTTGATGATGATGATGAGATGGTGATGATGATGATGATGGTAATGGTAATAATAAATATTTGAGCATGTCCTATGCCTCAAGCTCAGTGCTAGGCTCCTGCAATGTACTTTCCCACTAATATGATACTGTGATACGGCTGCTAATATTATTCCAAGAAGAAATTGAGGTTTAGAATTATAAGGTAATTCTCCCAAGAGCATGAAGGTAATAAAGTGGTTTAGCTGGAATTCAAACCCAGATCTGTGTGATTCCAAAGTCCATCAATGCTATTAGTCTCCAGACTACCTTAACCAGATTGGTTCAGATTTGGAGGCTCTCCAACAGAAGGCCTCCTCCTTTCCATGGCCAGTTCTTTGCTTTCTTTTGTCAGTCTCTGAACACACCTTTTTGTTCTACAGACTCATTAAAAAAATTATGTTGATAGTGGTCACAAAATGGCAAAAGCCATCAGCATCAATGAGAATAAAAATAAATCTTTGTAGAAAATGAAAACGAAGCTAAACTTAGAGAGCAACACTGCACTTTTAAATTTACAATAATTTGGCTTTGTAAGAAGCTGAAGTGTGACTGTGGTGGAAACATTGCCTCTGGAAACTCATTATTTCTCATCCTTTCCACTTAAAAGGTTGGATAGTTAGTTTGCCATTTAATATTCCTAGGTGAAAAACTGAGATGTCTCAGAGTAACAAGGGAAGATTCATTAGGACTTAGTTCCAATCTTCTTTTTTTTTCCTAATATCTTTATTGGAGGATAATTGCTTTACAATGTTGTGTTAGTTTCTGCTGTATAACAAAGTGAATCAGCTATACATATACATATATTCCCATATCCCCTTCCTCTTGCATCTCCCTCCCACCTTCTCTATCCCACCCCTCTAGGTGGTCACAAAACACTGAGCTGTTCTCCCTGTTCTACGAAGCTGCTTCCCACTAGCTATCTATTTTATATCTGGTAGTGTATATATATGTCAATGCTACTCTCTCACTTCGTCCCAGCTTACCCTGCTTCCTCCCTGTGTCCTCAAGTCCATTCTCTACATCAGCGTCTTTATTCCTGTCCTGCCCCTAGGTTCATCAGAACCATTTTTTTTAAATTTTTTTAGATTGATATACATGTGTTAGCATACGGTATTTGTTTTACTCTTTCTGACTTACTTCACTCTGTATGACAGATTCTAGGTCCATCACATCACTACAAACAGTTTAATTTCATTTCTTTTTATGGCTGAGTAATATTTCATTGTATATATGTGCCACATCTTCTTTATCCATTCATCTCTTGATGGACACTTAGGTAGCTTCCATGTCCTGGCTGCTGCAATGAACATTGAGGTACATGTTTCTTTTTGAATTATGGTTTTCTCAGGGTATATGCCCAGTAGGGGGATTGCTGGGTCGTATGGTAGTTCTATTTTTAGTTTTTTAAGGAACCTCCATACTGTTCTCCATAGTGGCTGTATCGATTTACATTCCCACCAACAGTGCAGGAGGGTTCCCTTTTCTCCACACCCTCTCCAGCATTTATTATTTGTAGATTTTTTATGATGGCCATTCTGACCAGTGTGAGGTGATACCTCGTTGTAGTTTTGATTTGCATTTCTCTAATGGTTACTGATGCTGAGCATCCTTTCATGTATTTGTTGGCAATTTGTATATCTTCTTTGGAGAAATATCTATTTAGGTCTTCTGTGCATTTTTGGATTGGGTTGTTTGTTTTTTTGATATTGACCTGCATGAGCTGCTTGTATATTTTGGAGATTAATCCTTTGTCAGTTGCTTCATTTGCAAATATTTTCTCCCGTTCTGAGGGTTGTCTTTTCGTCTTGTTTATGGTTTCTTTGCTGTGCAAAAGCATTTAAGTTTCATTAGGTCCCATTTGTTTATTTTTGTTTTTATTTCCATTTCTCTAAGAGGTGGGTCAAAAAGGATCTTGCTGTGATTCATGTAATGGAGTGTTCTGCCTATGTTTTTTTCTAAAAGTTTGATAGTGTCTGGCCTTACATTTAGGTGTTTAATCCATTTTGAATTTATTTTTGTGTATGGTGTTAGGGAGTGTTCTAATTTCATTCTTTTAAATGTAGCTGTCCAGTTTTCCCAGCACCACTTAGTGAAGAGACTGTCTTTTCTCCATTGTGTATTCTTGCCTCCTTTATCAAAAATAAGGTGACCATATGTGCGTGGGTTTATCTCCGGGCTTTCTACGCTGTTCCATTGATCTATATTTCTGTTTTTGTGCCAGTCCCATACTGTCTTGATTACTGTAGCTTTGTAGTATAATCTGAAGTCAGGGAGCCTGATTCCTCCAGCTCCATTTTTCTTTCTCAAGATTGCTGTCCCTATTCAGGGTCTTTTGTGTTTCCATACAAATTGTGAAATTTTTTGTCCTAGTTCTGTGAAAAATGCCATTGGTAGTTTGATAGGGATTGCATTGAATCTGTAGATTGCTTTGGGTAGTATACTCATTTTCACAATGTTGATTCTTCCAATCCAAGAGCATGGTATATCTCTCCATCTGTTTGTATCATCTTTAATTTCTTTCATTAGTGTCTTATAGTTTTCTAGCTTGCAGAGTTTCTGCTGAAAGATCAGCTGTTAACCTTATGGGGATTCACTTGTATGTTATTTGTTGCTTTTCCCTTGCTGCTTTTAATATTTTTTCTTTGTATTTAATTTTTGATAGTTTGATTAATATGTGTCTTGGCGTGTTTCTCCTTGGATTTTCCTGTATGGGAGTCTTTGTGCTTCCTGGGCTTTATTGACTATTTCCTTTCCCATGTTAGTGAAGTTTTCAACTATAATCTCTTCAAATATTTTCTCAGTCCCTTTCTTTTTCTCTTCTTCTTCTGAGACCCTTATAATTTGAATGTTGGTGCATTTAATGTTGTCCCAGAAGTCTCTGAGACCGTCCTCAATTCTTCTCATTCTTTTATCTTTATTCTGCTCTGTGGTAGTTATTTCCACTATTTTATCTTCCAGGTCACTTATCCATTCTTCTGCCTCAGTTATTGTGCTATTGATTCCTTCTAGAGTATTTTAAATTTCATTTATTGTGTTGTTCATCATTGTTTGTTTGCTCTTTAGTTCTTCTAGGTCCTTGTTAAACGTTTCTTCTCTTTTCTCCATTCTATTTCCAAGATTTTGGATCATCTTCATTTGTTAGGTCTGGTGGGTTTTTGCCTTGCTCCTTCATCTGTGTGTGTTTCTCTGTCTTCTCATTTTGCTTAACTTACTGTGTTTGGGGTCTCCTTTCGCAGGCTGCAGGTTCGTAGCTCCTGTTGTTTTTGGTGTCTGCCCCCAGTGGGTGAGGTTGTTTTGGTGGCTTGTGTAGGCTTCCTGGTGGAGGGGACTAGTGCCTGTGTTCTGGTGGGTGGGGCTGGATCTTGTCTTTCTGGTGGGCAGGGCCATGTCCAGTGGTGTGTTTTGGGGTGTCTGTGAACTTACTGTGATTTTAGGCAGCCTCTCTGCTAATTAGTGGTGTTGTATTCCTTTCTTGCTAGTTGTTTGGCATGGGGCGTCCAGCACTGGAGCTTGCTGGCTGTTGGGTGAAGCTGGGTCTTAGTGTTGAGACAGAGATCTCTGGGAGAGCTCGCACTGATTGATATTACATGGGGCTGGGAGGTCTCTGGTGGTCCAATGTCCTGAACTTGGCTCTCCCACCTTGGGGGCTTAGGCCTGACACCAGGCCCAAGCACCAAGACCCTGACAGCTACACAGCCAGGTACGTGGGGATTTTCTTGCCTTTTGGGATGTCTGAGATCTTCTGCCAGCGTTCAGTAGGTGTTCTGTAGGAGTTGTTCCACATGTAGATGTATTTTTGATGTGTTTGTGGGGAGAAATGTGATCTCTACATCTTACTCCTCCACCGTCTTGAAGGTCCCCCTGCAGTAGGAGACTCCACTGAAGACCCAACCTCTGCAAGAGCTAGAGGTACAGAGGCATTTTTTTCAGAGCATTTGCAGCTTGTTTTTTTTTTTTTTTTTTCCTTTGTGCTTCATCTAGTTTCACTTGTTCACAGGGTGACTCATGCAGAGGCCTCGCACACGACAGTTCAGATTCGAGTGCCTAGTGAGAAATGGCTGCGCTGACACCTCAGCTCAGTGGGTCAGGCCGTGTGTGGAAGCGCTGCCCCTGACACTGCAACTCAAGATCTAGATTCCAATCTTCTAATGCTGACATTTTGACCCTCTGAGGCCTATGAAATGATTTAGCTGCATAAATTGTAGAATTGTACTGATTTTTGTTGGTAACTTCTAACTCATTTTCAGAATGAAGGAGTGATAGAGTTCTTAAGCTGCAGATGGACCATTGGAATAATCTAGTTCTATTCCCTTGTTTCAACAGTGGAAAATTATAATAATGAATTCCAAAGCAGTAAAATTGCTTGTTCAAGCTTTCACTTCTAGCTAGACTAGATTAGACCAGAAGCCAGTATAGTTCTCTTTTCAGTAAAATTGAGTTACATATAGAAACATTGATATTGATTTGTTAGTATAATGTATAAATAGTACTTTTGTGTAAACTTTTATTAGTCCTAGAAAATAATCCTAAAATTACTGGCTCAAAATTTCACAGCTAGCTAGACTGTATCAAACATTTTATCATGAATTTCAATCTGTTTGCATTCATACATTATGTAGTACTTACACAAAAAAATCGTTTGTATTGTGGGCTTGTTTTATTGTTATGGAAATTAGTAGTCCTCGGACATAATTCTAAAATAATAAAATCAGCTTATGTGTGTATATTTGAAAGAAAAAAATTGAAAATAAAACAGTGCTTCAATATCTAACTAGAGAATCAGAGCTTACTTTACTTTAGAAATGCATGAAAAATAATACAAAAGTCTGGCCATCTGTGTATGTAAGGTCAGCAAGGAGACTCAGCTACTCAAACTAGGCTATGTGATGTGCCATAGAGATGTGTCAGGAGGCCAGCATATTTCCTGAAAACTTATCTTGCAAAATGTTGCCCTGTTTACAGTATTTCTCTGCATTCTAAGATATTGCTCTGGCACAGTCAATGTGAACAAAGAGTCTGTTGTTAATACATAAAGTCCCCCCTCCCCTTTTCATGATATTTGATACTTCATGGCCACAAGAGATCTAAAGACGTCTGGGTGCTGAAGAAAAGAAGTGGAATGAAGCTGTTAGGACTTTTGTACTCAGATTCTTGGGTGGGAAAGTTAGTAAGCTCTGTTTGGTTTTTTTGCAGCTTTATATAGATAACAATCTGTGGTGCGTTCATTTTACCTTGGCCCCATTCCCACATTCTAATCCAAATCTTGCCATTAGGTATAGGTATGCTTTTCTTTCTCTCCTGATACTTGCACGTGGGTGGGAGCTCATTTGTGGATCTTAAATACAGAGTCTTTGTTTTTGTTTTATGTCATTGGGAGCTGTGGAGCATCATGTTAATCCTGGAGCTTCTTGGACTTAATTAAGAATGGGATACTTAAAGATACTCACGTGGCACAAAGGAAGAACACATGGAGGAATTTTCTACAAAGAGAGTCCCGAACAATTTCTCTTATCCCTGTTCACACATGCTACTCCTTCCACCAAGCAGTGAGGTGTATGTCTCACCCTTTAAACCTAGACTAGCCTAGTGATTTGCTTTGATCAGTAGTATGAGGGTGAAGGGAGATTCTGGGATTTCTGAGCCCAGACTTTGAGAGACCTTGTAGGCTTCCCTTTTGCTATCTCAAAAACTGGCTGCCATTTAGAGAAGTCTGACTGTTCCTGGAAGATGAGAGATTCCAAAGGGAGAGAAAGAGGTCCAGATGGCCTCCAGCCATTTCAGCCAGCTCCGTTGAGGAGCTCATAGACATGTGAGTGAGGTCATCTTGGGCTTTCCAGCAGATTCCATGTAGAGCAAAAGAACTGCCCGATTGAACTCAGTCACTCCTCAGAATCATGAAAAATAGTGAATTGTGGTTGTTTTAAGCTCCTAATTGGCGGTTACTTTGTTATGCAGCAATTAATAACCAAAACAGGATCCTTCTACAGTTGGCACAGCAGATACTCTCACTTCAGCCCATTACCCTCAATAAATCTGTTTTGATTTTCTTGTGTGTGAGTGTGTGTGTGTGTGTGTGTGTGTGTTTGTGTGACTCTCCAGTGCATTTGATTCTTCTGATAGTGCCTTTTCCGAACTTTGGTTTCTGAGTCACCACTCTCTCCTGATTCTCTTCTAATCTTAATTCTTTTTCATCTCCATTATCAAGGGCCTTTCTTATCTCACCATTAAATATGGATGGTTCCAAGGTTTGAATCTTGTCTCCCTTCCCTCTTTGTGTTTGTGGTATATATTCTCTTTCATGCCTCCCTCTATAACTCATGACTTCCTTAACCGTCTATTTTCTAAGTCTCCAAAATTTCTAACTCAAACCAGATTCCTTTTCTGTCATTTAGATTCTCACCTTCAACTATGTGCTAGAAGACTCTGCCTAAATATCTAAGAACTTCAAACTTGGTCCTAAACTAAGCTCCTAAATCCTTACCCGAAATTTATGTGGATGTGGTTTTTTCAATTATTACTTAATCTACTTATTTGCTTTGGTCTCTAGCTATTCTTCTGAGTCATACATCTGAGCTGATCTTCCCATTGCTCCTCTCTCATAGCTAATCAGCCGCTATGTTTTTACAACTCTAAGTGGAATGTGTCTCTCAGATCTATCCTTTCCTTTTTTCTGGTTTAAACTAGGCTGTCAATATTTATTACCTGAACTAAATCAATTATCTCCTAAATTGTTTCCTTGTCTTTATTCCTTTAGCTAAGTGGATTTTTCCAAAATGCAGATGTAATCATGTAACTTCCTGCCTTAAGTCATTAAAAGGCTCCCTTCAGTGTAGCAAAACTTTCTGTCTGGTGTCTGGGCACAGTTATATGTGTGCACAGTAGTGAGTCTGTAAATGTTTGACAACCTGCTCTCCATGAGGAAAAAAAAGTATGCATGTGAATAATGTACACACAGACATATACATACGTGTGTGCATGTATACATATATACATAAATTTGTTATATTTTACTGAGGCACAGCATACAGTCTACAAATAATTTTTTAAATGCAGTACTGTACCTTGTAAATTCAGTATAGCTGACTGATTCTCATAGTCTGCTTCTGTTGATTTTTGCTGAACTGCTGTGTCTGGATCCATGCTATGGTGGCAGTTGATAAACAACTACAGCTCTGATGTGAATGTTAATGGTATTTTCATTTACATTGATGATTAAGATGAACACAGTAATGTCGTGTTGGAGCTTCACTCGTTAGTCAATAACATAGCAACTTCTTTGCTGAATCACGTAAGTTTTCTAACACTGGAAGTATACGACCTCAATTTTGGGGTGCTAGTCACAGTGAAACAGCTAGAACTATGACATACATTAAGTATAATCTGCACTATTAACATTTTACCCATCTCCAACTTTCTTAAGCTCAATCAACAAAACAATAAATAAAAACGTGATCTGTAGCATTTGCTGATTTTTCCTCGCATCAGTTCTCCCACCATGGCCAATTTCAAGCTACCAACATGAAGTCACTACATGAGGATTTGGAAAGAAATGCACAGGAGCACACAATTATTTAGTATTTCTACTTTTCAGGTACAGTAGACATTACCTCAAAAGCACACCTAAGAGTAAGATGTAGTAAAATAATTGGGAAGTAATAAGGTTTGAATATTATGTTTGTTTTTAGTATAATTTCTTTGATTGTAAGTTTATATAATGTGCTATTTAGTAATGGCTATGTTTATCAATCAGCTTGCAAAATTCTTCAGATTTGAACAGTTGGCTCTCTTTAACCTGTAATGTTAGCTGTATCCAGCACACAACTTCATCTTCTCCTAGAGGAAGCTTTTGGGGTGTGGGCCTCAGTAATGCCTGAGTTCTTGGCCCTCATCCAAGAGCTCCTGCTATTTTTTCACATCCTGTATGAAGCCTCGGTGAAACTACCCCTTGCCCAGGCAAATGGAGGTTATTTCTTCCGTTATGCCCCGTGCTTACCGCTTACCTTCCTCTACCTCCTGCGACATTTATCACCTATATTGTGATTCCTTCTCATTTTCCTACTACACTAATAGTCTTAAGAATCTATAACAAAGAACTGTGACGCTATTATAGGGTACTCAATTTATTGTCTAGGAATAAATGTATGAATGGTGAATGGGCTGTTAGGACTGACAGGGAATAGGAAATTGAAAATTGTCCCAGAATGCAGGGCTCTCTCTACCATCCTGGCCAACCGACTTTCAGTGACATCATCTAGCAGATAAAAACCAAAGTGACTCACTTTGATCGGAGTTAGTGAGATAGCACTGAAGAATAACAGAGAGGTGTCTGTCACCACTCTCCTTAGCAAAGGATCAGCAAGCTCCTTAGAAAAGCAAAAAGACTTCAAAAGATTATATTTCAGAGAATCTGGCAAGGTACTACATTATAAACTTTCTCAGAAATTTTTAAGTAATAAGAGCTGTCAGAAATAACAAAATTCTTAGCCTTACAGGAGCCTTACCTTGTATGCTTCTGATTAGTATTTTCTTACCATATGCAGCATCTGAAGATCAGCTAGCAATATCACCACTTCCAAAAAAGAAAATAAAACACCTATAGGAAACAACTGCAGAGCATTTGTCACTACTCATAATGTGCTTTGAGTTTAAAAGCAAAGCAGTAAGGCTGAATCCTGTCTGTATTGCACTCTTCCAATTTACTGTGCGGCTTGTGTTTGAACATGTTCTGGGGCACACATTACCTCTCTCACTTCTTATGCTGTATTTGGCAAAACATGAAAACCAGTGAGGCTGATAATAGAGGTCTGAAACCAAGCCAGTATCTTATCATCATGGCTGCATTACCTTCAAACCCACTCTGCTGGGCTCGACGAAGGTTGGCAAAAGATAATAGCACCGCCAAGGTCCTCCATGTCCACGGGGAGTCCTTGCCAACAGAGCAGAAGAAACTCCATAAAGACTAATTTAGATACCTGAATGCAGGGCTCTCTGAAGCCATATGATCACAGAATGACCAGCTTGGCATGATCACTTTTCATTCATAGAATGTGAATCTTTTAGGTTGCCACAGATCAGTAATAAGAAAAATAAAGACGTTTGTCAAATACCAACTGTATTCAATGCTGAGTATCACTAACTTTGTAACACTATTAAAGCTAACTGCCGGCAGTAAATGAAGAGATTCACCAACAGACTGTATATTTTCATATTGTATCAGGAACTTAGAGAAAATCTTATACCTTATATCTATATTTGATATAAGGTATAAAATCCAGATATAAGGTTGGTAAAATACAGACTACTGGAGGTGCATTTACTCACCCAAGATCACAAAGTTTGAAAGTGGCAAAGGTAAATTTGAACACAGGCCTGTGTAACTCCGAAGTTATATTCTTTGCACTATACAAGTAAATAAATATACGTTTTATACATTAGACATTAAAGTTCTACTAGTTGTCACTGTCAATAACCTTAGTCATAATGTGACAGCACCATATTTAAGTACAGAGGTTAGTGTTATGAATGTACCTCATTTCACTGTGGGCTAAAATATAAACATCTGAAACATTTGGATGTGTATTCATGTCTACAAATATTCAGACTTTAGCCGAAATGCAGAAATTTATGGACTTCCTCTCTTCTTGCTATGCACACTCTTTACTGATATAATGTCATTTTTTTCATTCAGCAAACACCATTGACCAAGGATCAGGAAATGTGTTAAGCATTGTTGGTACCCAATGAATAAGACAAGCAGGATTCCTGCCACCCAAAGAACTAACAGTTTAGTTGAAGAAGGCAGATTGTAAACACACAAAAAAGTAAACACATAAATAGCTATGATCATTACAGACTGTGAAACTTGTTATGAAGGAAATATGCAATATGACATGGCAGAGAATAATTAGAAGGCAACTACTAAAAGTCAAATAATGTGTTACTGCTACTGAAGAAAATAGCAGTAGCATCAATAGGGAGCATATCCGAGACTTTCTAGGAAGGAAGAAAAAACACATTCGTAGATGTTGACATCAACCTCTCTGCACAATATGCGTGGTTTGAAAAGGAATCAGTTCTTCCATTCAAAATTATGCATTGTCTGATATTGCAGGTGCTATGAAAAAAGGAAGAATTTAACAAGTGATAACCTTTACTTGAAACCTTAGTGTCTGTCAGTAATTTTTTGTTCTTTATAGGGAGTTAATGAATGATTTTTTGTTTCTGTTTTGGAAAAGTAAACCCTCTTTTCTGCCATGGAGACAGGATTGCAGCTACAGACAGTTTGCATCAGTGGGTTCCCAGGAATCATTAGGGAAAGTGGCATGACAGAGTTGAAAGAGTCAAGCGCCCTGGCCAATCTTGGATCCCCAGTCACTATGATGTGTTCTTCCACAGGTCATAACCGGTTTTTTCACAATGTCTTAAATGAGAGTATTGCATCATTCACCAAATGATGACTGAGATTCATTCCAACTCTAACAATCTCTGATTTTGTGTTCGAATTCAAATAAACTATATATAAATATGTAAATTATCTATCTATTGAGACAGAGAGGAAATTTGTTAAAGTGGCGTAAAGAACTCTCTGTTTTGGGACTTCCGTGGTGGTGCAGTGGTTAAGAATCCACCTGTCAATGTAGGGGACGCGGATTCGATCCCTGGTCCAAGAAGATACCACATGCCGCAGAGGAACTAAGCCCATGCACACCCCACATGCACCACAACTACTGAGCCTGCGTGCCACAACTACTGAAGCCTCAGCACGTTGCTCAGCAATGAGAAGCCACCGCCCCGCAACAAAGAGTAGCCCCCCAACCCGCCCTGCTCACCGCAACTAGAGAAAGCCTGCGCACAGCAACGAAGACCCAACGCAGCCAAAAATAAATAAAATTAAATCTTTAAAAAAGAAAAAAGAACTCTGTTTAGATCTGTTAATATTCTGGATATTGGCTCAGCAAAACCTTACTCTAAAGTTTTTTTTAAAATTATTATTTATTTATTTATTTATTTTTGGCTGTATTGGGTCTTCGTTTCTGTGCGAGGGCTTTCTCTAGTTGCGGCAAGCGGGGGCCACTCTTCATCGCGGTGCGCGGGCCTCTCACTATCGTGGCCTCTCTTGTTGCGGAGCACAGGCTCCAGGCGCGCAGGCTCAGCAGTTGTGGCTCACGGGCCTAGTTGCTCCGCGGCATGTGGGATCTTCCCAGACCAGGGCTCGAACCCGTGTCCCCTGCATTAGCAGGCAGACTCCCAACCACTGCACCACCAGGGAAGCCCTAAAGTTTTTGATATGAATAGCACATGACTAGTTAACAATTTTCTAGTCCAGTGCCCTCATTTTGAAGAGGTAACTGCAGCCCAGAGGCATGAAGGACTTAGCCATTGTGCTAGTGGCAATGGCCAAACCGACACCAGGGCTCCAGACCTAACCCAGTCCTTTGTATCTCAGATTAACTACGGTTTATGTCCTGTCACATATTAATTTTTAAATCTGAATTTGCCATGTTCTGTTTCTGAACTTATTTCTGTTTTTCTGTATTGTTCATTATAAAGTTATTAATATTTTGGAGATAGAATTTAACCAATATCATGATAACCTTGTTTCTTGCTCCAGGCCCTATTTCCAAGTCAGTGCCCATGAAAAAAGGGTAGGAGAACATGTAATTTAATTTACCTGCTTTGTTCTTTTTGAACTCTGCTCTTTTCTTTTAATGATAAAAACAAATCCCTGCACTATCATTGAGATACTGATGATTTTTCGTCTACATAGATTCTCAGATTTTATATATGACATCTAAGTCTAGCCACGTACAAAAAGGAGTCAAGTTTCACAGTGCTATTTTATGAAATTGTTATTTATACCATTTGCAACAAATAGAGAAGCAAAATAGGAGTTATAATCATGAACACTCTCTTAAAATTCTCTGAATAATCTAGCTACCCAAAAGACATAAAAACATATGTCCAAACAAAAACTTGTACACTAATATTCATAGCAGCATTATTTATAATAGAGTGGACACAACACAGATTGTCCATTAAAGGATGGATGGATAAACACATGAGGTATATCCAGACACGACATATTATTTGGCAATGAAATGGAATGAAGTATTGATATATGATACAATATGGATGAATTTTGACAAATTATGCTAAGTGAAAAAATGAGAATGTGATTATATGATTTCTTTATAAGAGAAGTCCAGAATGTGAAAATCTATAGAGACAAAAAGTAGATTAGCAGTTACCTGGGGCTGGGAGTGAAATGGAAGTGACTGCTATTGTGTATAGGGTTTCTTTCAGAGCTGATGAAAATGTTCTAATTTTAGATAGTGGTAATATTTGCATAATTCTGTGAGTATACTAAAATCCCTAAGTTTTATACTTTACATGGGTGAATTTTATGGTATATAAATTATATCTCAGTAAAGTTGCTTAAAAAATCATCTGTCTACCAAGAAGTTGGGCTTACCTTTCTCATGCACCAATTTAATCTTTAGAAACTGTGAGAAACTGAAAGTACTTTCATAGATATGAATTAAAGTTTCATAGAGCTGGAAGGAATATTTGAATTCATAGTATAATAGTCAAAAGTCTTATGCTCTGATGCCAGATTGCTTAGGTGTGAATCTGGCTCTGTTAGTTACAAGTTGTGTTATCTTGGACAAAATGTATTTATTTTCTTTAATCCTGAGATTTCTAATTTATAGAAAAGGATAATAATAGTACCCAGCTCATAGATAAATTAATTGCTATTTTGTGCAGTTTTGGCTAACATGATATAGTTCAAATAATTGAATCATTGATAGTCATATGATGCAGTTCAATTCCCTCATTTTGTTGGTATTAGGTTTTAAAGAAGTTATGTCAAGTTGCACAAAATCACATAGTAAAATAAAACAGCTGTAAGTTAGCAAATGCCTTTGCATTGTTTTTAAGAAATAAAATTTGGATTTTAATTTTTTTCCCCTTAAAGAACTACTTTGTTTCATTGTTGGGCTAAAATGTGTCTCATTTTGAAATAATTTAATGAATTTAGTCTTTATAGGTTTATTTGTTTCTTGTAAAAAGGGCAATTGGATGAAAGCTAAAGACTCCACACTGGGTTCATATAATGATTATCTGGACTGATGGAAACTAAAAATAAATTTTGTATTTAATTCAGTTTATATTCTCTAGATCATCCTCAAAGGAATGTTCACGAACTTTGAAGACACATGATAGGTGACTTGCAGTTTTAAGGAAATTTATTAAATTAACCATTTTTATCCAGTTATCTTTAATGGGAATGATATTAAAGAATTGTAACATAGAGCTGAAATACTAGATTTCCAAGTATAATATGATTTAGAAATATATCACCATAAATATAAAATAGTTCAGTAGTTAAATGAAATACTTTCTGCTAGGTTTTTTGTTTCATGCTTTTGATTCCTAGGTAAGGTTTAAATTGATTCAGGAAAGTAGTCACAAAATTGTGTTTACTTCCTGAACTGGGAGACAGAGAGCAAGAAGGTAAGAAACAAAGAAGCAGGAGACAGAAAGAAAATGACAAAAACATAGCAATTACACTCATTAGCAGTTTTGAAAAGAGTAACATTATTTGATCTTGTTGTAACTCTATGCTTGTGTCATAAAGCAGATACATAAAAATGGTTTCTGGACTGGAATGCAAAGTTTTATAGCTTTAAAGCAATTTATCTACCTAGTCTTTAAAATTCTAAAGTCATTTAGAAATGTAAACTGAAAAGCTTTTTAAACAGCATTTTTCCTGTATGGAAATAAAAGGGATGAGAGCAAAATACAAACTTTGAGATTTGACTGCATTTATAATCCTGACACATTTGGTAAACATTTTGATAATGTTGAGTTCAAGTTTAAACAAATGACAGAGATATGTATAAAACTTAAGTTTCTTAACTTAAACTTTATCTGTATATCTGATTAGTTACATCCCTAACTTTTACATCACGTCCCAAAAAGAAAATATTTGATGAACGCTAGAGTCAATAGTTCCAATTACCAGAGTTCTAAAATTTGTAGCTTAAATAAAGAACAAGTAAGGGAGACTTAAACTAAGTAAATAGTTGAAGCATTTATTTTATTTATTCATCTTAGTCTTTTGTTTATGCTTAATGTATTTTGAGGAACATTCTACCAGCTCTTCTTTTTGTTTTCCTAATGAAACCTTTACTAAAGCAAACAATTCTGGAGATGGAAGGGTAAGAGGATGTGGAGCTCACCTCCCCCCAGGAATACATCACAAAGACATCTACAATGTGGAACAATTCTCACTGAAAACTAACTGGAATCTGACAGAAGGATTCCTGTACAACTAAGGATATAAGAAGGATACACATGTAATCAGGTAGGAAGGGAAGAAAAGCAGTCAGGTTGAGACCTGTGCCCCCAGCAGGGAGAATATACAGGCAGATACCAACCCTGGGCAGTGAAAGCTGAGAGCCACAGTTTGAGGGCCACGGTCCTGGGTCCTGCACAAGGGAGACAAACAGCCTTGGCTGGTTGGAGGACCTCTGGCAATAACAAGAGGGCTTTGGTAAGGCTGGACTCTGCTGGTGAGAAGTACACATGTGCTGGCTTCCCCCAAGACAGGGAGGAAAGAGCAGCTGCCAGGTTTCCTGTGACCCACTTGGCACATGCTCCCGCTCAAGCCTAGTGGATGTTTGGCCTTGCTCACTCCACGTCACAGCAAGGCATATGGAACATTCTCCAGGATAGATCACATGCTAGGCCACAAAGCAAGTCTCACCAAATTTAAGAGGATAGAAATTATATCAAGCTTTTTTTTCTGACCACAAGGGTATGAAACTTGATATCAATCATAGAAAGAAAAATGGGGAAAGAACGAACATGTGGAGACTAAGCAACATGCTACTAAAATACCAATCAGCCAATAAAGAAATCAAAGAGGGAATCAGAAAATATCTTAAGACAAATGAAAATGGGAACACAATTTTCCAAAATCTATGGCAGGCAGCAAAATCAGTTCTAAGAGGGGAGTTTATAGCAATACAGGCCTTCCTCAAGAAACAAGAAGAATCTCAAGCAACCTAACCTACCACCTAAAGGAATTTAAAAAAGGAGAATAAACAAAGCCCAATGTCAGCAGAAGGAAGGAAACAATAAAGATCAGATAGGAAATAAAATAGATATAAAAATAGATAAGATCAATGAAACTAAGAGCTGTCTTTTTGAAAAGATAAATGAAATTGATAAAACTTTAGCCAGGCTCACTAAGAAGGAAAGAGAGAGGACCTATATAAACAAAATAAGGAATGAAAGGGAGAAAAAACAGCCAATAACCACAGAGATATAAAAAATCATGAGAATATTGTGAACAGTTATACACAAACAAATTGGGCAACCTAGAAGAAATGGACAAATTTCTAGAAACATACAGCCTGCTGAGACTGAGTCAAGAAGAAACAGAAAATCTTAACAGATGATCACTAGTAGTGAAATTGAATTTGTAATTTAAAAATTCCAGAAATCAAGTCTAGGACCAGATGACTTCACAAGGGAATTCTACCAAACATATTGAGAAGAGCTAATACCTATCCTTCTCAAACTATTCCAAAAAATTGAAGAGGACAGAACACTCCCAAATTCACTCTGTGAGGCCATATTTACCCTGATACTAAAACTAGATAAGCACTACAAAAAATGAAAATGACAGGCTCATGTCTTTTATGAATATAGATGCAAATATCTTCAACAAAATGTTAGCAATTAGAATCCTACAATATATAAAAAGGATCGTGTACCATGATCAAGTGAGATTTATTCCAGTGAACCAAGGATGGTTCAATAGTGCCAAATTAATCAATGTAGTATACCACATTAACAAAAGGAAGTATAAAAAAAAAATCACATGAGCTTCTCAATAGATGCAGAAAAAACATTTGACAAAATTCAACATCCATTCATGAAAAATTCTCGTCAAATTTAGTATATAGGGAACATATCTCAACATAATAAAGGCCATTTATGACAAACCCACAGCTTAACCTACTCAACGGTGAAAAGCCAAAAGCCTTTTCTCTAAAGTCAGGAATAGAAAGGAATGCCCGCTCTCACCATTTCTATTTAACACAGTAATAGAAATCCTAGCCACAGCAATCAGAAAAGAAATAAAAGGCATCCAGATTGGAAAGGAAGAAGTAGAACTGTCACTATTTGCAGATGACATGATACTTTATATAGAAAACTCTAAAGTTTCCACCAAAAAACATTAGAATAAATGAATTCAACAGTCACAGGATACAAGATTTATATACAGAAATCTGTATATTAATCTGTTGCTTTTCTATACACACTAATACTGAACTATCAGAAAGAGAGAGCAAAAAAAAATCACATCAAAAAGAATAAAATACCTAGAAATAAATTTAACCAAGGAGATGAAAGACCTATGCACTGAAAACTATACAACATTGATGAAGAAAATTGAAGCTGATACAAAGAAATGGAAAGATATCCCATGCTCTTGGATTGGTAGAATCAGTATTGTTAGAATAACCATACTACCCAAAACAATCTGCAGATTTAATGCAATCTCTATCAAAATACCTACAATATTTTTCACAGAAGTAGAGCAAATGAAGTTCATATGGAACCTCAAAAGATCCCAAGTTGCCAAGGCATTCTGGAGAAAAAAGAGCAAAGCTGGACTTTCCCAGACTTCACACTATACTACAAAGCTACAAAGCTACAGTAATCAAAACAGCATGGTATGGGAGACAAGAAAAGACACATAGATTGATGGGACTGGATAGAGAGCCCAGAAATAAACCCACACATCTACGGTCAATTAATCTACGGCAAAGAAGGCAAGAATATACAACAGAGGAAAGATGGTCTCTTCAATAAATGGTGCTGAGAAACCTGGACAGCTACATGTAAAAGAATGAGATTAGAAAATTTCCTCACACTATATGCAAAAATAAACTTAAAAGGGATTAAAAACCTAAAAGTCAGACTGGAAACCATAAAACTCCAAGAAGATAATATAGGCACTCTTTGACAAAAATTGTAGTAATATTTTTGAGGTTTCTGTCCCCTAAGGCAAAAGAATTAAAGGAAAAATAAACAAATGAGACCTAATTAAACTTAAATGCTTTTGCACAGCAAAGGAAACCATCAACAACACTAAAAGACAACCTATGAAATGAGAGAAAATATTTGCAAATGATATGACCAATAAGGAGTTAATATCCAAAATATACAAACAATTCATACAGCTCAATATCAAAAAAACAATCTAATCAAAAAATGGGCAGAAGACCTGAACAGACATTTTTTCCAAAGAAGCCATACAGATGGCTAACAGGGACATGAAATGATTATCAACATTGCTAATTATTAGAGAAAATGCAAATCAAAACCACGATGAGATATCACCTCACACCTGTCAGAATGTCTATCATCAATAAGTTTACAAACAACAAATGTTGGTGAGGATGTGGAGAAAAAGGGAACCTTTGTGCACAGGTAGTGGGAATGCAAATTGGTGCAGCCACTATGGAAAGCAGTATGGAGGTTACTCAAAAACTAAAAATAGAACTACCATTTGATCCTGCAATTCCACTCCTAGGTATACATAGGAAAAAACCAAAAACACTAATTCAAAAAGATGTGTGCACTCCACTGTTCATAGCAGCACTATTTACAATAGTCAAGGTATGGAAGCAACCCCAGTGTCTATCAACAGATGAATGGATAAAGAAATGTGGTGCATATATGCGATGGAATATTGCTCAGCCAATAAAAAATAATGAAATTCTGCCCTTTGCTGCAACACAGATGGACCCAGAGCATATTATGCTTAGTGAAATAAGTTAGAGAAAGACAAATACTTTATGATAGCACTTATATGTGAAATCTAAAAAATAAACAAACAAATGTAAATAGCAAACAGAAACAGACTCACAGATACAGAAAACAAACTAGTGGTTACCAGAGGGAAGAGCGAAGATTGGAAGGGCAAGATAGGGGCATGGGCTTAAGAGATACAAACTATTGTGTATAAAATAGATAAGCAACAAGGATGCATTGTACAGCACAGGGAATTACAGCCATTATCTTGTAATAACTTTTAATGGAGTATAATCTCTAAAAGTATTGAATCACTATGCTGTACACCTGAAACTAATATATTGTAAATCAACTATACTTCCATAAAAAATAATAAAGCAAACAATTGTAACCTATTATTTCTGTTCCACCTGCATTATTACTTTTTAAAATATATTTATTTATTTATTTATTTTTGGCTGCATTGGGTCTTCGTTGCTGCATGCGGGTTTTCTCTAGTTGTGGTGACCAGGGGTTACTCTTTGTTGCGGTGTGCGGGCTTCTCATTGCGGTGGCTTCTCGTGTTGTGTAGCACGGGCTTTAGGTACAGGGGCTTCAGTAGTTGTGGCACGTGGGCTCTAGAGCGCAGGTTCAGTAGTTGTGGCGCACGAGCTTCATTGCTCCGCGGCATGTGGGATCTTCCTGGACCAGGGCTCGAACCCGTGTCCCCTGCATTGGCAGGTGGATTCTTAACCACTGCGCCAGCAGGGAAGCCCCCACCTGCGTTATTAAAATGTATGGTATTAGAGCTATGGTAGATAAAAGAATTTTTTTAAATATGGTCACTACTGTCTAGTAGCCCAACTCAGGGGAATTTACACATACTTAATAAGTAATGGATTTAAGCTCTCTATGACAAATGCCAAAACAAACTTATCTGAAGAACACTATGAAAATATCTGGGAAGGAGAAGTAATTATTACTCAGGGAATTGTGTCAGACTCCTTCTAAGAGTTAACAGCTAGTCTGGCTTTTAACAGAAGTGTAGGTAGGGTTAGACAAGTAACTGTGTGGCATTAAGAAAGACTGCAACAGGAAGTAATAACTTAAAGCAGGGCATATCCTGAGAACAAAAAGTAAATTGTTATGGGACTCTTTATTCTACAATTCATTTTATCTTCCCCTTTTGGATATCATAATTCAGCAAACTGTGAAGCGGCCATACAACATTTTGACACAACACTTTCTGTGCTCATGGCTCACAGAAAGAGGTTATCTAGGGTTTGTATGAATCTGAAGCCCCTGGCATTTTGCCCATTTTTTCAGTAGGACTGTAAGGACCTGTGCTTTCATGGTCCATTGCCATGTCCTTGATGTTTTCAAGTTTCTCTGGTACCACAGTTTGGGTGCTGGATTGTTGGCCTCTAAAGAACAGCTTGAAGACATGGCTCATGTGTGTGACACAGCACATGTTCTCACAACTTATGTGGTCTTATAGAACCTGTTCTGCAAGCTTCCACATCTCCGTTTTGTGAATAAATGCATTTGAAAAACATAAATCAATTTTATAACATTTGTTATTTTAAATCTGCCAAGAATAATGGAAACTTTCTCAGTTCTAGAGGAGAAACAGAGCAAAGAAGATATTCATCACACAATTTGAATGGAAGATGACTGGTAGGTTAATTTCCTTTCTCTGAGAAATTTGGTCTTTGTTGCTAGAATGTTCTATTTGGAACACGAATCACACAAATCACTGAACCATTGGTTTGACTATTAAAATTGTTTTAAAATAAATTTTCATTTTTCACATTGTTGATTCAATATTTGTTAGGAACAGTAGTAAACTATGTAATTCATCACTTGCACTGTGGAGATTGTATAAAAAGAAAGAAGTACACATCAAAGGTACACATGCAATGTTTTAAAAAAACTCTACAAATTCTCTTCTATTCTGTGAAAAAAAATCAAATTAAAGGATTCCTTTCAGTCAAATCCACCTACAAGCATACATTTTAAGTATTAATAGATATAAGGATCATGTTAAATTTGAGATAAATGCATATATTTATTGCATGTCCACCTACATCTCTGGATCATGCTTAGTTTTCCATAAGCAACTTTAATAAGTTAACAGAATGTATTAGTGAATAGATAGTTCATAGCCAATAATTTTAGTTCTTCTATCCCTGAAGAAATGCTAAAGTACCAGATTCATTAACTTAATGAGGTTACATTAAACACTTGGAGAAAACAGCCAGCACTAAAGGCAACAGTCCGAAGGAGGAAATAGCACGCTGATGTCAAATAGGTTTAATTGTGAGGGCTGGCTTAGTTCTGTTGGTGGTGAGACCTAAAATACAATGCCATGAATGTTTTAAAATATGAAGTTATCTGGATTTAGGGAGAAACAAAACTCTGATTAAGTAATTGTATCAACAATACGATTGGGAGAAGGGAGTGATGGTACAGTTGACATTTGTTTGCTGATCCTTTCCAAAACTAATCCTTCACTAAGCTCTAATATTATCATTAAAATCAGCTTCCTAAAATTACCACCATATGCTAGATGTATTGAAGAATGCAAGAAAGTATGGTGGTAGCTTTATTCATCTTGATGTATAAATTAACCTTGAAAAAAATAGAAAGTCTGTATGCTAAATATTATTGCTTGATTCCTTTTAAAAATTTATGCAGGAATTATTTTCCGTATTGCAGTAATACTCTAAGCCAACCTAAAGTTGAGAGAATTCTTACTGAGAAAATATTCAGCTCATTATATGGATATCTCTTGAAAAAATTAAGTCCATTTCATTATAGTGAATGCACAAAACTAGTCAACAGGAATGTTAATCACTGGGCTGTATCTCATGTGAATGTCAAAAAAGGTTCCAAACAAGATATAATGAAAATGACCAGAGTCACGTCGACTGAAAAAAAAAAAAAAAAAAAAGCACAACCTAAAGTTGAGAGTTATGTTTTATTCAGTGGACAAAACCGAGGACTTAAGCCTGAGACACAGCATCTGAGATAACTCTGAGAGACTGCTCCGAAGAGGCAAGGGAGGGGAGCCAGGATATATAGGCATTTTGGCAACAAGGACTAGGTACGAAGTACATGGTTGGGCAGGGGGCCCAGGGAGAGTGGCTACAGTGTCTGATGGTTTGATGATGGGCATTGTTTACATTCTGAGTTCCCTCAGGGCACACCATCAGGGCGGCTGTAGTGACTGATGACTGCAACATCCTTTGTTTACTGATATGGCAAGAGGCATTCTTAGTTCACAGTCATAATAATCATACCTCAGAAAATTTGGGGACTGCTCAGTTTTTTAAGATCCATAGTCACCCTACCAGCTGTCTTCTCAGAATTAGAAGCCTACCAATCTCTATTCTGTTAATATTTATTAGCTACTTTCCTGTCTCTTCACCCTGTATGTCTTCATCTTAGGTTTATGTTCCCCCTACCAAACTAATAACTCACTCTTTCCTATGAAGGTCTTTTTGGCTTGTGATTACATATGGATTCTGTTTACTCCTGTCCACTACTACTTTTTGCTCTCTTTTTCCTCTCTTTCACTTTCTGTTCCACCAGGCAAATAACCTCTGACTATTTATTGCCAGTTCAGATTACCAACAGAAAGGAAGCCTCTAATTTCTGAGCAGCTTTTTCCAAGCTATTGATTGACACTCTTGAGTTATAGGCCAATTATTATAATATAATCATGTTTAACCCGAAGGATGGCACCCTGACAACACTGTCATGACAACTTACACAAAAAGAAATTCTGGCTTTCAGTGTAAAGTACATTTATTTCTCAGAATATTGAATTCTCTTATGAAATGTGCATACGTCTGCAGTTTATAAAACACAGATGAAAAAATGTTCACATGTTTAGAGTATAAATAAGTAACTAGTAAGCACAAACTTTGTTAGAGGTAAGCTGATTCATAGGATGTATTCAATAAAGATAAATAAATACTTAGCATATTACTCTTAAACACAGTAAGGAGTGGACGGTATTCCGTTGTATGAATATATCACATTTTCTTTATCCATTCATCTGTTGATGGACAGTTGGGTTGTTTCAATATCTTGGCTATTGTGAATAAAGTGGCAGTGAATAATGGCAGTGTTAATCTTTCCTGGGGATCCTGATTTTAATTCCTTTGGATAAATACCCAGAAGTGGGATTACTTCTGGGTATTTTAATTTTAATTTTTGAGGAAATTTTACACTGTTTTCCACAGTGGCTACTCTATTTTACATTCCTACCAACAGTGGACAAGGGGTCCAATTTCTCCATATCCTCACAAACACTTTTTATCCATTTACAACAGCATGGATGAACCTGAAGGAAATTATACTAAGTGAAATAAGTGAGACTCAGAAGGACAAATACTCCATGATTCTACCATGATGAGGTATCTAAAACAGTCAAACTCATATAAGAAGAAGTCAAACTTGTAGAAGCAGAGAACAGGATGGTAATTGCCAGGGTCTGAGGGGAGCAGGAAATGGGGAGCTGTTGTTCAATGGGCATAAAATTTCATTTACGCAGGATGAATAAGTTCTAGAGACCTGCTGTACCACATGGTGTCTATAGTTGAAAATACTGTATTGTACATTTAAATAGTTAAGAGGGTACATCTCATGTTGTGTTCTTATAACAGAAAAAGAAGTACAAGGAAACTTTTAGAGGTGATGGGTATGTCTATTACCTCAATTGTGGTGATGGTTTCACAGGTGTATGCGTATGTATAAATTCATCAAATTTCAAGCCCAACCCAACATTTGACTAGATTAACACAAAGCCTTTCTGTACACTAAAGGTGCAGAAGAAGGAAAGGTATGCTCATCTCCAAGCATAAGATAAACTTGCCTCAGAATCTGCTGTGCTTTAACGTGTCTAGCTTCCAACAAAAATTACAAGACATTGGAAAAGTCAAGAATAAATGAAGTCTGAAGATACAAAGTAATTATCAGAACCAGCCTTGGAGATGACTGAGGTGCTAGAACTCACAAGGAATTTAAAATAACTATGAATAATATGTTTTTAAAAAGCTCTAATGAAAAAGTTAGACAACATGCAAGAACAGATAGGTAATTTAAGCATAGAGTTGGAAACCAGGAAAGAGTCAAATGGAAATACTAGAAATCAAAAACACAGCCACAGAGATGATGAAGTTTTCTATTTACTTCATTTTTCAGATCTCTGAAAATAAAATTTATTTGTTATTTAGCTCCTTACTTTACACTTCTACCAATACAAGAATTCAGACGGAATTGACCTAACAAGTGTTTTAAACTTATCTTTACTTCTATTGGATTGCTTGAGTAAAAAAAAAAATGAATAAAAACAAGCAAATCCAATAGAAAGTTATTTTACTGGCTCAACTATGTTTAAGTGTGTGTGTGTAAATGTATCTTTAAACTGATTTTATCAAATTTAATCAAAACAGCTGAATTAATTTCTGCATAAAGCCACTAATTTTAAATAGATGTGTTTGAGTGTAATGATGGGAAAGGGCCTTGTGTCTGAAACTAAGAATGCTAATTATTCTAGAAATTTCTGCACATCAGACAAGCATGCAAACTTTCAGGCAGTAACACTTTTCTGTTTCAGGTTAGACAAAATTTCCCAGGGAATTCCATTAAATTGGATTGTTCTGTGGGAACACAACACTGTGTGATATAAAACAGCCCCCACCAATTTACTAAATTGCTTTTTCATTAAGCTGTATTTTTTTAAAGTATAAATGATCAGTTTAAGCAATTCTCCTCGGCATAATACACATAAGGCAAGATAAAGAAAATCTTGAGTGGCAATCCAATCAGTGTTCTGTTGAATAGTGCTATTTCAAAAATAATAATCATACAAATTCTACCCACAGGTACTGCTGTGAATAATGATATTTATTATTTGTTCAGTGCTGACAGTGGGCAGACACAGCCCCTGACCTGAGGGTTTATAATATTGAATAGAACCTAGACAGCCAAGGAAATCTGAATAAACTATGCCAGTGAGCGCGAGGCTTTGCAGCTTTCACACATCTATAAATTTCTCTTCCTTTTCTCAATTTCTCCCCCTTTATTCTGGTAACACACTGTATATCAAGTAAATACATTACCGAAATTTTTTTTCAGATTTCTTACTGATAGTTTACATTAAGCAAATCACATCTTAATTTCTAATATATAAAGTTCTTTAACATAATTTAAGCAGAGATCACTGACAGGTCTTCACAGGGAGTTTGAGATTAAATCTGTAAATATTTGCATTTTAATAAAAATATATTAAGTCCTACAATTTTTTTCCTCATTTTTGGAGAAAGGAGGCTATTTTGGTTGGATAACAAAAAGAATAAGGAAGCAAGATCCATTAATTACACATTACTTATTCATAGATACTTGGTGTATTGCTTTAGCTAACAGTTTTTCAGTACCATATTTGAGCCTTTACAAGTGGATTTTGTTCTAAAGCAAGGTTTACTTGAGAACTTTATAAAAAAAGCTTTTGAAGTAATATATTATATTTGAAGTAATATACACACATAGATTTAAGTAAATCTTTTATTTAAGTACATATAGTATAGAATTACACATTGAACATTTGGAAATCATGAGTTTAATGTGATATAAATTAACTGTTTAGATCAACAGAAATATATTGTTGCCTTCATAAAGAGAACAGCACCATTTCTCACAAAGCACTTTAAAACAAAAATCAAGATCTAGCACATATATGTATGCTTCTGAGATGGAAAACCAGTTTATAATCTATCTTGAATTTTTATAAGAGTTTATTTATCCTGTGATAATATTTGAAAGGCTTTCCAGAAACAGGAAGACATAAGTTTCTGGTTCTAATTTAAATAGTCATATGATATGTGACCTTAATGTAGTAAGAGGTATTCTGGCCAGGGTAGTTTCTTCTATGGATCAAGTGTATTTTTGTTAAATTGTAAAAATTTAAAACAAATGTCTCCCAAGCTGGAAAAAAAACCCTCAAGGGCATCATCAGTCATAGGTTTAAAACACATGCCCAAATAATTAACAGCTAAATCATAGAAGAAAAAAAAAATAAGAGCTTTTCCTGAACAATTTGTGGTATTATTTAAAGTCTTCTCTTAGAAGGCAATTGTTCTAGAATGACTGATTTTCTCTTTGCACTTTCACTCAATAAACATTAATGAGTCAATTATGTAAAAGTAGAAATAAAGCAAGACAGAGAAGCATTGAGCACTTTGAATTGTGTTTTTTTCTTTCAAAAAGTCTTTAGCGGAATTTTTAAAAGTTGCAGAGAATTAACTGACGCAATAGAAAACGTGAAAAGTTTCTCTCTCTGTAGCTCTCCCTATTACACCTAACATAAATTCTCATTCCTTTGATGTATTTCAATAATTTGTTGTATACTCTGCCATTCCTTTCTGCATATTCATGCAACTATATACACCTAATATATATCCGAGGAAATGAATTACATTATGACTTTTAAAAAACTTTATAATATAGTGTATACCTTTTTCCATATCAGTAGAAAAGGTCAATGCTTTTTGAAAGATGAGCTGTAAATTGTTCCATCATTTGCCTAATGATGGACATGGAGACTATCTCCCAATTTAGTGCCACTGTAAACGGTGGTGCCATAAACATCCTTATCCAATATCCTTAGGTTTCTGGGCTTCTCTCTCTCCAACATAGATTTCCTCAAGTGGGATTGCACGATCAACGGAATATGTCATTCTAAACTTTGCTGAAGATGGCCAGTTCCATTTCCAAAGAGGGCTTAGCACCCACTCTCAGAAGCAAGGTAAGACTGTTCCCACCTCTCACACTTCACCTTCACTTTTATCACTCTCTTTTTTAGGGCATTAAAAAAAACCCAAAACAGGATCTTTTATAATAATCTGCATTACTCTCCCTAGTGGTGAAATTAAGCAACTTTTCTTACAATTGTTTTCCATTTGTATTTCCTCTTTTCTCAGTGATTTATTCTATCCTTAACCCATTTTTCTTTCTGACTGCTCGTCTTCTTCTCAGTTAATTTATAGGAACTCTTTTTGCATTAGGGATATTGATGTTTTGTCTGTCCTGTGTGTTTTTTTATTTTTTCTAAATTATGTTTTTAACACATTTTTTAAAAAATGAAGTCAAATGTTTTTTTCTTTATGACTTTTTAGCCTTTTTATACTGTTTCAAAAGCCTCCCCCCAACCAAAGATTATTCAAATATTCCCCTACAATGTAATGATATTTTTCTGCTGGCATATTAGGGAATCAGCAGTAGTAGAGGCCAGATAAACTTTAGTGAGGGAAGTAGATGCTGTAAGTTAAGGAATAGCTTCCATACATGTCCCCAGTGCTTTTCAGTTATTCTCTCCCTGATCAATGATGGATATGCAGAAAGAGGCTGGCTGATGTCATCAGTGAGGGCTTTTTTGTATAATCCTGGAATAAGCCTCTCTTTCACAGAGTGGGGCTTTTGAGGAGCATTCACATGGGACAAAAATGTCTTCCACTCTGGGAAGTTCTTGAACTTCCATTTCAAGAAATTCATATACATAATTCTTATACAGGCTTTTTTCTCACCAATCCTTTAATCAGATTCCTTCCTAGTTTCTTGCAGCCTTGGAAAACCATTAACCACCATTCATTAATCAGTATAAAAATTTACTTCATGCCATGCCTCCTTCCAGCTGGGTGGACAAAAAAGATGTACTGCTTGAAATTCAGCCCAGTGTCCTTCAGGACAACTCCAGAGTTGGGGTGTAACATTGCAATTGTCCACTTGCGGTTGGTGCCAGCAAATTGCACAGAGAAACCTATGAACCAGGGCTGAATTTATTCCTCTTTAATTTTCAGCTGATCTTAGAGACCTTCCCATGGAACAATAGATAAGGTTTGTGGGAGAGACTTCAGTGAGATAAGTGTGCTAATATTTTGAGAGAACAGTATGAGAAATGTGGCCGTCAGGACCTGCCTAGACTTAATCCTGTATATGCAAGTTCTGTTTGGTGAGAGAGTGTTTCTAGACAAGTTTAGCTAGATTCCTCCCTCCGGCCCTTCCTTCCTTCCTTCCTTCCGTCCTTCCTTTTTCCTTTCCTCCATCTACCAGAAAATATTTACTAAGCAATTATTATATACCAGGTATCATTCCAGAATCTGGGGAATAGTGGTGAGCAAGACAGGTCCATCCCTTCCTTCATTAACCTTCATGTATTAATACCCTAGTAGAACACAATAGTACTTGATTCATGATGAGTGGCTCAGTTTACTTGGTCATCTGCTATTCCACAGTCAGGTTTTATGTCTCAATCATGGCCTAGTAGAAAGCCAAAAGCTTTTTTAAAGAACGGAACAGTTATTTACAGAAGAGGACGTGGCGAGGCTTCAGCATTTTTAGAGCCTCTGTTTTGATTTTCTAATCATGTCTCGCCGCTGCTCCAAACAGGGATGAGATTATACACACACATTCCTAATGCCACTCTTAATTTCCTGGGTCTATAGGGTACATAGGCAGAGCTATTTGTACCCCAAGAAGACCAATAGGAGAAAATTTGGTTGCTCTGAGCCATGCTCAGAGTGTGCCATTCTTTGGATCAACTAGTAAATAGGTTGGAAAGGCTAACTCAAATAAGTATATATTTTCTCCAAAATCCAAAGAACCCACAAGATGTTTTTCTTACTGGTGGAGGTACAAGGTATGGAAAAATATTTCTTTACTTTGAAAGGGAGATCCTGACTTGTCCCAAATCACTAGACTCCCAAAAACTTCACGGAAGTGGTAGGCCCTTAATCTCTCAATCTTCAATATATGTGCTTTCCATCAAGAATGGCTACATCATGCTCTCTGTCTACTATCAGCATTACTATTAATCTAATGAAGAAGCATTGTGTCCCTTGGGGGAATATAAACTTTAATGTCCCCGTGGACTAAGTTACAGAAAGCATTAGAGAGTAGTCATATTCTAGGAGAAATTTGTACTTCGATCTCTTTCAGGTAAAACAAATATCTTCCATTGCTTTATATTATAGAGATAAAGGCAATGATATTACCAAATCACTAACTGCCTATTAACTGTTGGAGGCTATATGTAGTTGTCCAAGTAAAAAGGCCATATCTAGAAGAGCAGCTAAAATTGATTAAATATACAGCAATCATTTATTATTCACCAGGGCCTGTCATCTTCACAGGTGAGTTAAATAGGAATAGGGGAAAAAAAAATCAGCACCTTTGCATTTTCTAAGTCTTTGATAGAGGCACCAATTTCCACGGTTTCACAGTAATTCAGGGTTACTTTGATTTATAATTTTGGTTTGGAGGGGGAGTTCTAGTGGTTTCCATTTGGTGTATTTTCCCTTTAGCCCCTTACCCTATGTGTCGGGAAACCCATGTGAGAGTTCTGCCAGTTCTTAGTATTTCTATTCTTAGTACATATTCAGCAAGTGGAGAAAAAGCACAGCATTGTGACAGAGATTGCTAGATTTTCCCTAAAATCTACTTCCTCTTTTCCCTCTGTAAAATGTTAGGCTATATTTCCTACCCTCCCTGTATATAGGGATGATCCCATAGTCAGAGTTTGCCAAAAGACTGTGAATAGGTGAGATGTATACCATTCTAAGGTTTTTTAGAAACACGTCTGGCTCTTCATGTGCCTTCCCCTTCCATAGACTGGGTGCAGCTAACAAGGTTACAGGACATGGAAGAGCCCTGAGAAGGAGGGAACCTGGGGCCTAAAGCATAAGGAGCACCTGCCTGGATTGTCACCTAAGTGAGAAATATATTTCTTTTGTGGTTCAGCCATTATGTATTTGGGAATATATACTTGTTACCATAGTCTTATGAATAGTGTGGATTCAGGATTTCATTGGGCCTATCATAAGCTGACTCAGATCAAAATTCATTTATGATTTTCAGAAGCTCCCACTCTTAACATGTAAATTGCAATGCATGTTGGGTCCTCAGAGATTCGTGTTTTCTCAGAGATTATGTCCAAACATAAATCTCAAAAGATCTGGGCATATTCTATTTCCCAAAGCAAAATAATCTTAGTAAAGTGTTACAGGTTCTTTTCTGGCAGGCAAGAAGGAAGATTGGCTTAAACATGATGTTATCATCAGGTCTTCTCAGGGGTGTCCAGGCTTTCCTTCATTCAAGGGACTGAAGTCAGGTCCAGGAATTTGTTAAGGAGACCATGATCCTCTATTTTAGTGGATCGTCAGGCATAGAGGATATTTTTATTTGTTTGCTTGTTCTATTTTTTTTTTTTATACTTTTAAACATAGGTCAAATAGGATTTAGTTAGCACCTATCCATTTCACTCCTAATAATCCTATGATATATTAGCAACCAGTAAAATCTCTGTGGGTCAGGCTATTTAGATTACATTGCCTGTAACCAGAGTGTTACCCCTGAGGTTAAGTACCACTTTGTCACCCAGGGTCCTAATACCCCATTAGAGGCAGGGAGACCATTTCAACTGCATCCCATAACAGCATTCACAGCTTCAAAATACAGCCACTAATGTATTTTTAAAGATGACCCTAGGCCTCTCATTAATTTATTTTTCAAGGCCTTGGAGAAAGGAACTGTTTCTAGGCCTTCTAGGAGTCATACCTTTCACTTGATCAATTCCCTCCAGGATTCCTTTCTCCTGACTTTGGATTTCTTCTTCCCAATAAACTAAGGAAGTTCTGGAAGTAACAGAAGGTAGGGATTGTTTTAGTCCACTTATAAAAATCCCAGGAATTTCAGTACATGGCTTAAACTAAGAATTTTGGAATTTGGGCCTCTCATTGGCCTTATGTAGGACCATTAGAAGCAGGTACCCCACCCTGTATGGAAAATTCTGCTCTCAGTACACATTTCATTTCACTAGACCAGAGAAAATATTTTACAGAGAAATTTTGTCACTGTATGTCAGGGACTGACAGATTCCTTCTGATGAATACCACCAGAATGTTCATTGCCTTCAACGTCGAGTACACACAACTCCCTAGGTTTTTCCGAGTTCCTTTTGACTGCAACCTGCTTCCTGACAACAGTTTGTTTAAGTCATAAGTCTTGCTTATAGCAACAGAATTGGATTCTGGTTAGTTTTAATAGAAAATCATTTCATAAAATTACGTCATTGTGTGGCTTAAAGAATTGATGGGAAAGCTGGAAAACCAAGCTCTGAAAGCAGGCCGAAACCCCAGGAAGCCGGGCAGCTGTCGTTACAGCCAAGCCCCAACCACTGGAAGAGCTGGTTAGGATGCTTGTGCAGCTGGCTTAGGACCCTGAACAAACTACCGGCATTACTGGCATCGCAGCTACTGGCCACTACTGTCGAAAGGAATTCTAAATTGCTCTTCCTTCCTTTGTGCTACTTGTTCCAGATGGGCAAGCTATGAACATTCAATTAGCTAAGCCTAGGTCATGAGTCTGCACCCTGGTGGATAAGGAGAATGATAACCTGGACTTTGGGGCTTCGTTGGTGGGAATCAATGCCTTTCTGCCCAGCATGTTTCTCAACTGGGAGATTCTCATAACATACAAAGGGAGGTCAAATGATGAGCAGTTAAAACCTCAACAGAACAAAGGTCCGTAACACCCCACTAATATGAAATTCTACTTCCATTCCATGCTAGTGGTTAATTTCCCACCAATAGTCAACGTATAAAGGGAGTATTTTTCAAACTTTTTTTTTTTTTTTGCCAGTGGTGTTCTTTTTGTCTCAAAATTATTCTGAAAACATTTTTTAGTACTTCTCTCTGTCTTTGTCTCTCTCTGTCTCACTGTCTCTCTCTCTCTCTCTCTCTCTCACACACACACACACACACACACACACACACACACACATACACATATTTTGAGTACTTATAATAATCATAGAACTATAGACATAAAAGGCATATCTTTATCTCATCTGAGTCCTTCTCCCACCTCTGGCAGGATCACATGTAGATGACACTATCTTATTTCATTCATTCAGTTATTCAATAAACATTTATTGAGTGTTTAGTAGGTTAGGGCATTTCTTCTAAGTTGCGGCACTTCAAATGGTGTTGGAATTAAGCATACTGCTAACTGGAAAAAAGATACTAAATTATATAACACAGGATGCTTAAGGCTTTGTGTTAGGTACAGTGGTTCTAGTCTTCAGATAATGATCATTGCTACTTAGTAGGATACTACTCAAAGGGACACAATGGAAAAGTCCAAGAAGGGAGCTCTTGGCTGTAGATCAGTATTTCTTAATCTTGGAATTGGAGTCCTAACAGGTATGTGTAAATAATGAGTAAACGTTCAGTGGCAAAGAAACTTCATATATAAGATATAAGTGGTAAATTTAAAAGCCTGAATTATGGTCTTTTGTTGTTCATGAAGCTGAAGAACTTTATTATGACATACTTTACTGATTTGAGGATTGAGGACCCTCATGTTTAGATTTTAATCCTGGCTTCTTTTACTATTGAAAGACCTTAAAACACCTCTTTAGGTAGAACACAATTCCTGTACAGTAGTGATTATTATAGGTAATCCAAACAAAACTGAGACACTTCAGGCCCTGTGTTGCACTCAGAAATAAAATGCAAGTTCCATATTCCCCACCCCTTCTTTTATTGATAAAAGAATAGCAATAAAATGTCTATACACTTTCAAATGCTGAAAAGTTTATGTAACACATGACAAAACTTCGTAATAATCTTTTTTCTTTTATAAATCTTTTCAAAGTCAATTCATCACAGCATAGAAATTGCCACTACAACATTTTGTCTCACTTTTTTCAAAAGTTTCATGAAACTCAGTTTTCACAGAATCTTTTCTTTCTCATTACTTCTTCCTTCCTT
The DNA here is from genome assembly GCF_028023285.1 of Balaenoptera ricei. Lineage (NCBI taxonomy): Eukaryota > Metazoa > Chordata > Mammalia > Artiodactyla > Balaenopteridae > Balaenoptera > Balaenoptera ricei. The sequence continues at coordinate 108,014,516 of NC_082641.1, forward strand.
CTCAGATATGCTTTTTCTTCTAATGGTTCTTTGCACGACTTGGATTTGAAAAATAATAATAAGCTTCCATCTTATTAACCAACTGCTTGGCCCATGTGCTGAGCAGGGGGAATTTAGCACATCTTAGATGGCAAGAGAGAAGGAAGGCTATGTATATTTATATATTTTAATTTTGTCTGTCATATAGTATTATGCTGACATTTGTCAATATGCTTTTGTTTTATGATAGTCTGGAAGGCACAAAACTAACAGTGATTATCCCGAGGGTGCAGAATTGTGGGATAGTTGGAAGGATTTGGGCAAAGACAGATATTGAACAGACAATTACAAATAACAACTAGATCACAGAACACTCTGAGTAGAAAACCAGGTACAATTTTGGCATAGAGCAATGAGACCTAACCTGCTACTTAGTATGCCTGAGGAAGGGGAGAAGAGAGGCATGTGTCAAGAATAAGTAGAAGTTACCTAAGCTAATGTGCAGAATGGGAGAGGACATGTTTCAGGCAGAGGGAACAGCATGTGTAGTCCTGAGGCTAAACAAATCACAATATGTTTTAAGAATTGAAAGAGGTCCAAAAGGGAAGAGCAGAATGTGATGGGACTGAAGACATGAAACAACACAGATTACACAGGGCCTTTAAGTTATGTTAAGGAGATAGAATTTTGTTCTTTGAACACTAGGAAGCCACTGAAGTATTTTAATCAGAAGATATTATTTTCATTTGAAATGAGTGAAAATCAGATTGTAGTGGAGACAAAGTGAACATAAGAGACAGGTGAGTTGGCGTTACAGTGTTTCCAATGAGAAACGATTGCAATAGGTTATGGCTAGAAGTGTTGGGGAGAGTAAATGAATCTAGGAGCTATTTAGAAGGGAAAAAATGCTATGTCTTAAAGTCTGATTACATGTTGGTGATAAAAAAGATGAATGAGTCAAGGATGACTTCCTGGGCTCATGGTTTGAGCACCTGGGCAGACATAGCTCTTATTTACCTGGGGAATCCTGAAGGAGGATCCCTATTCCCTGTACATATACTCATTGATGCCTAAGACGGAAGCAGTGGGGATGTCGCATATTCATCTTAAGTCTTTCTTTAAATAGGTTTATTGATATATAATCTACATACAATACATTTCACCAATGTTAAATGTATAATTTGAATGAGTTTTGAAAAACACAGTCACGTCACTGGTACCATAATCATGATACGGAACATTTCCATCACTCAAGAAAGTTCTCTCATACCCCTTTGCCCTCTGTGCCTTCAGGCCAGCACTGGCACCTGGCACTGATCTGCTTTCTATCACTTTACCTTTTCTAAGCTTTCATACAAATGGAAGCTTCTCTCACCTAGAATAATGCTTTTGAGATTCATACACATTGTTGCATATATCAGCAACGTATTTGTTGCTGCAAATGTTTGTTTCATTTTATTGCTGAGTGAAATTCCACCACAAGGATATAGTAAAATTTGTTTATCCATTGATCAGTTGATGGGCATATGGTTTTTTTTTTTCCAGTTTGGGGCTATTATGGATAAAAAGCTGGTATTAAAATTCCAGTAGTCTTTTGTATATACATGTATCCATTTCTCTTGGTAACTATCTAGGAATTGGGTTACTGGGTTGTATGATAAATATATACTTAAGAAACATCAAAAGCTGTCAACGTTTTTTCCAAAGTGGCTGTACCATTTTGCATTCACATCAGTAATGCATGAGAGTTCCAGCTGTTCCACACCCTAGCAAACATTATAGATATTTTAAATTTTTTCCATTCTAATGGGTATGTAGCATCAACTGTTTTAATTTGTTTTAATTTAATTTTAAATGTTTATTTCTCTAGTTGCTAATGATGTTGGATATCCATATATATAAATGTGAAACTTTACCTTACCTCTTCTCATCTACTGAAATTAGATCAAAATGGATCACAGACGTAAATGTAAGAGGAAAACCTTTAAAACTTCTAGAAGAAAATGTAAGAGAAAGGGATTTGATCTTGGGTTATGCAAAAATGTCTTAGGAAACCACGAGGACAAACTATAAAGGACAAATTAATAAATGAGACTTTATCAAAATTAAAAATATTTGCTCCTCAAAAGACATTATTTAGTAAATGAAAAGGCAAGCCACCGACAAGGAGAAAGTGTTTACAAAATACATATCTGCTAAAGGAGACTCTCTCCCCCTTTCCCTCTTTTCCTCTTTCCCTCTTCTGGTTTGCATGGGTTGTGGATGAGAAATCTGTCATTCTTATCTTTGTTTCTCTACATAATGTCTTTTTTCCTCTGACTGCTTTTGAGATTTTCTATTTCTGATTTGTCTATAGCAGTTTGATTAAGATATGTGTTGGCACAGTTTTCATTAGGTATGCTCTGCTTGCACAATATATGTTTATAGTTTTCATCAAGTTTGGACAATTTTCAGCCTTCTTTCTTCAAATAATTTCTCCTCCCACTTCTATTTCTTCTCTCCTTCTATGACTCCAATTACTCATATGTTGGATCATTTGTTATTTCAATAGCTCACCAACGTTCAAGTCATTTCTTCTTTTTTTCTTTCTGTGTTTCACTTGGGACAGTTTCTATTGCTATGTCTTCAAATTCACTAATCTTTTTTTCTGAAGTGTCTAATCTCCTCTTAATCCCATCCAGTGTGTCTTTTCATTTGAAATATTGTATTTTTAATCTCTAGAATTTACAACTGGGTCTTTTTAATTTTCCTCCTCATCAGGTTTATGTTTTCCTCTGTCTTCTTGTAAAGTTATAGCATATCTATGATAGCTGTGTTAATGATTGTGTTGGCTCATTCTATTACTTCTGTCACATCTGAATCTGTTTTTACTAATTGATTTTCTTCCTTGTTATGGGAAACATTTTTCTGCTTTTTGCATGCCTGGAATTTTTTTATTGGCTGCAAGAGAATGAGAATTTTACATCCTTGCTGCTTAGTACTATTATTCCTTTAAATACAATGAACTTGACTTGGAATCAGATGGATCATTTTGAGGCTGACTTTTAAGCTTTGTAGGAATGGGGTCAAATCAGTTTTAATTATAGAGCTAATTTAGCCCCACTACTAAGCAGATAATATTCTGAGAGCACTATCAAATGTCCCTGGTATAATGAGGTTCTTCCACTCTAGCTGGTGGGAATACACAGAACTTGAAGTATTGTTTGGCCTAATGCTTTTTGCCTTCCCCCCAACCCTATACTGTGGGTAGTTTCTTTACACACATGCACAAATCAGAATACAAAAAATTATTTTAAAGTTCACTCAGCAAATACCCAGTGTCCTCTTCCTCTGTAGTAGTTGTAAGGATATGTCCACAAATTCTTTGATATTCCTCCCATCAATTGGTGGAATTTAGTTCTCTTCCCTTAGAGTATGAGTTGGACTTAGTGACCCAAGTCGGACAAATAGATTATACCAGAAGTGATGGGATATCACTTCTGTGGTTAGACTATCACAATATTGTGGCTTCCTTCTTGAGTGCACTCTCTTGCTCCCTCTTGGATAACTGCTTTAAGGGAAGCCAGAACCTTCAGGCCCAGTCAAATCATCAGTGACTGTAGCCTGTAGCTCTAGCCAATAGTTTAGTTGCAATTTTATGAGAAATCTTGAGCCAGAACTATGCAGTTAAGCCCTTCCTAGATTCTTAACACTAAGAGACTGTGTGAGATGATAAATGTTTATTTCTTTAAATGCTAAGTTTTGGGGCAATGTTATGTAGCAATAGATAGCTAATACATATTTTGGTACTTTGAAATAGGTGTTGCTGTACCAACAGCTTAAATTTTAAGAATGTCCCTGAAGCTGGGCAGTGGACATTGAGGAAAGTATCAGTGAAAGCCTAAAATACTTTGAAAAAGCTTTACTTGAGGTTTTATTTTGAAATAATTTTGTGCTCAGAAAATTTGTAAATCTAATACAGATATCTTCTATGCATCCTTCTTCCATTTTCACCAATGATACTGTCTTATATAACCATAGTAGATTATCAAAACCAGGAAATTGGCATTGGTACAATATTATTAAGTAAACTACAGACCTTACTTGGATCTCACCAGGTGCGCTGTGTGTGTGTGTGTGTGTGTGTGTGTGTGTGTGTGTGTGTGTGTGTAGCTCTATGAAATACTATCATGTATAGATTTATGTAACCACAACCATGATTAAAATGCAGAACTGTTCCACATCATAATAAAACACACTTTTGCCATTTATTTATAGACACAAACTCCTCCAAAACATAATCCCTGGCAGCCACTGATATGTTCCCCTTAACTATAATTTTGTCATTTCAAGAATAATATGTAAAAAGAATCATATAGCATGCAACATTTTGAGATTGATTTTTCATTCACCATAATACCTTTGAGATCCATTCTGTAGTTCATTTAATGTATGAGAGTTCCAGTTGATTCCACATCCTTGTCAGTGCTTGGAATTTTCAGTATTTTATATTTTAGCCACTCTAATAGGCATGTAATGATATTTAATTATGGTTTTAATATCTATTTCTATACCGATTAATGATGTTTAATATCTTTTCATGTGCTTATTGGTCCTGTATATACTTGCTTTTCAAGACTTTTGCCCATTTTCTATTTGGATCGTTTGTTTTCTTAGTAATTATTTCAAAGTTTTTTTTTTTTTTTTTTTTTTTTAGTATTCTGAATATAAATCCTTTGTCAGATACGTGGTTTTCAAATATCTTCTCCTCCCAGTCTATGGCCCATCTCTTATTAGGGTCTTTTACAGAGAAAAAGTTTTTAATTTTGATGAATTCTAATCTGTCATTTTTAAATGAATTTATTTTAATTTTTAAAATTATTATTATTATTATTCTACAGATTCTGCTTTTGGTGTCATGTCTAAGAACTCCTTGTTTAACTCTAAGTCATGAAGACTAAAGAGTTCGTTCCATGTTTCCTTCTAGAAGTTTTGCGTTTATTAGTTTTACATTTTATATTTAGATCTATGATCCATTTTGAGTTAATTTTTCTATAAGATATGAAATTCAGTTAAGAATTTTTAAATTTTTTTTTGTCTTCAGTGTCCAGTTGTTCCAAATCCATTTGTTAAAAAGATACCCTTTCTCCACTGAATTGCTTTTGCACCTTTTCCAAAAATTAGTTGCATACTTATGTGAGAATATTTCTGGATTCTCTATTCTGATCCATGGATCTATGGAATACAACAATCTGTTGGTTACTGTACCTATAGAGTCAACCTTAATACTAGATGGTGTTGGGCCCTCAGACTTTATTCTCTTTTGCCAACTTTTTCACTATTTTAGTTTCTTTCTGTTTCCATATATATTTAAAAATCAATTTTATATCTTCAAAATAATCCAGCTGGGATGTTGATAGGAATTTCTATCAAAAAGATATTTTGGACTGAATTTTCACCTTTAATATTATTGTTTATTCTTCCAAACTGTGAACCCAGTATGCCTCTCCATTTATTTAGGTCTTTAAGTTTTTAATGTTTTGTGGTCTTCAGCATACAGATCCTATACGTGTTTGATTTGACTTACACCTAAATATTTCATTATTTTGGAGCTAATGTAAATGTTACTAAATTTTAACTTTAGTTTCCAATTTTTCACTAGTATACAGAAATTTGGTTGACTTCGGGTGTTGACCTTGTATCCTGTGATCTTGCTTATTACTCTAGGAATTTTTTAATGTTTATTTTGAGGATTTTCTATGTAGACAAACATGTCATTGGTAAACAGGGACAGCTTTATTTATTTTTCCAATTACTTTTATTTCTTTTTCTTGCTTTATTGTACTACTTAGAATTTCCAATACTGTGCTGAATAGGAGTGGTGAGAGTGGACATCCATGCGTTGGTCTCAGGCGTGGATAGCATTCAGTCCTTCACTCTTAGCTGCAGTTTTTAAAAATAAATAATCTGTATCCAGTTGAAGAATTTCCCTTCTACTCCTATTCCAGTTTGCTGAGAGTTTTAATCATGAATGGATATTGAATTTTGTAAAATGCCTCTTCTTCATCAATTGGTATAGTCATGTGGTTTTCTTCTGTAGCCTGTTGTTATGGTAGATTACATTGATTGATTTTGGAATATTGAACTAGCCTTGCATTTCTTAAATAAACCTCACTGGTCATGTTACATTATTCTTTTTATATACTGCTGGATTCAATTTGCTAATATTTTGTAGATTTTGCATCTATATTCATGAGATATATCGGTCTGTATTTTCCCTTTTTGTACTGGCTTTGTCTGGTTTTGGTATGAGGGTAATGCCAGCCTCACAAAATTAGTTGCAAAGTGTGGTCTTCTATTTTCTGGAATAGATTATGTAGAATTGGTGTTACTTTAAAAACAAATGTTCAGTAGAATTAACCATTGAAACCATCTGGAACTAGAGATTTCTTTTCTGAAAGTTTTTTAACTACAAATTTAATTTGTTTAATACCTTAAAAAAGCTTTTAGTTGAAGCCATATGATGTTTGGTAAGGCTATAGGTAGGGCCCTGTAGTAAAGTGAGGTAAATATTATAGGAAACTAAAGGAAAAGGAATCCTTTTCATATACTGGCATTAAATTTAGCAACACTGTTGTCTGCAGTAGAAAAATAGGCCTAATGAACTGGTTCATCAACCTAAGAAGATTTCCAAAAAAATTTTGAAGGTGCCACTTGGTTTATACCTTCTTATAGAAAATGTGAAAGGAGAGAGACTGAAGAAAAACTGTTAATAAAAACCAGCCAGAACTTGATGGCTCTGAAAAATTTCAGCCTCTTTTTCTGGAAAATAATGCTAAATAATTAAGAGCAAATAATTATTTTAATAATTAAAATAATTAAGGTCAAATTGCATCAAATCAAAGATGAGACACAGGGCACTTTCAGGAAAGCATGGTCTAATGATAAAGCCAAATGTGTGGCTGTAAAATCCTTTGTTAAGAACTCATAAAGATCATAAAGATCACATGTGGCCACTCAGAGAGAAGGCCCTCTAAAGTGTTTAAATGTGTTTCTCCCAGATCCTTCCAGTCGAACAATAGGGCTCCTAAGAAGCCTAAGAACATTGTCTCTAATAGTTTCATCAGAAACTCAAAGTAGGGAAGGGTTTATCTTAAGAAGGTTTGAGGGTGTGGCTGTGTCTAATGAAGTGGTGAACCCCATAAAGATTCACAGGTGACTCACAAAGTTTGAGAAATAGAATTACATATGCAGAGACATTTCTGATCAGAAGGGGGCAGAGGTTATATAAAATGATATGAAGTTGTTGGTGCCATAAATTCTACTGTCAGGAAGTCCACTGAGAAAACTACTCAGTTGCAAATTCATACTACCTTTCATGAAAATGGAAGGATGACTCAGAGGGTAGATACAAGTTCCCAGAGGGCAGAGACCAGAGCTATGAAGAATTATTCTCAGACCTTGAGACCTAATCAAGGAACTTTACGTTTTCCCAGTTGGATTTCAGAATTGCTGTGGACCAGTGACTCCTTTGTGCCTCCTCCTTTCCTCCCTTTTGAGCAGAAATGTCTATAGCAATTATCCTCTGTTTGTTCTACCACAATATGTTGGGTGTATGAGAGGCAGATAAATTGTTCCTTTAGTTTCACAGGTGTATATAGAGAGAAAGACTAAATTTGAGGAGCTCTACTTAATGAACTACACTGAGGACATTCACATTCACATGGACATGATTTAGTTGGTAAGATTCTGGACTTTGAGCTAATGCTTTAATAAGATGAGCCTTTTGATAACCTTGGGAAAGAATGAGTGTAATTTACACATGAAGGAAGTGCAAATAACTTTTTTGCCAGAGGGTATAAGCGCCCTCTGACGGTTTTAAAAGCATGTCCATAAATTCTTTGCTACTTCTCCCTTTAAGTGTGAGCTGGACTTAATGATTTGCTTCTAATGAAGAGAATATGGTGGAAGTAACGGTAGGTCATCTTCAATATTAGGTTATAAAAGACCATAGCTTCCAGTTTGGGTGCAATCTCTCTCTTGCATCACTTGTTCTGAGGCAACACATGAAATGAGAGGCCCTATGGAGAGGTCGATGTGACAAAGTTTCCTGTCAACAGTTATGTGACTTTGAAAATAGAACCTCTATCTTCATTAAGTCTTCAGAAACTTTAGTCTTGGCCAAGAGTTTGACTGAAATCTTGTGAGAAACCTTGAGCAGAAATATCCAGATTCCTGATCCTCAGAAACCACGTGAGATAGGAAATGTTTGTTGTTTTAAACTGCTAAGTTGGTTACGCAGCAATAGATAACCTCTACACTCTCTATGCAGCTCCCTCCTCTCTGGTACTATGCCCTGTAAATTCCAATCACCTTGCTCTGTCTTCTCTTCTCAACTCAGCTAGTCTTCAGGGCTCTGTTTGGATTTCTCCTCCCTGTGCTGAAGCTTGTAGACTGCCTCCAGGTAGTAAGCTGGGGAAATTGTAATGATCACCTATTTGCTTCCCTTCTCTCATCGTCACAGTCCTAGGCTACCGTTGTCCAATATCTGAAAACCACTGTTTTTTACATTTTGTCTCTTTTCCTAATTGCTTAAGATGAGAGTTAAATCTGGTTCCTGTTACTCTATCATGGCTGGAACTAGCTTAAGTCTTGATTTCGATTTAGATGTGAGTGCTACTGGGGGTTGATATCCTCCTGCAACTCAGTGAAAGGGTTCTTTGTATTTTCTTAAGATTTTAATGTTTTTTGGAGAGGAAAGGACTTGAGATTAGCTTTACGTTGAGAGAGGCTTAGGGCCAGTGAGTGAAGAGAATGAGGAAGGGCTGAAGGCCTCAAAGCAAACTTTCTACACAGAGAAGCATGGGTTATAAAATGCAACATGTGAGCACCTGGGTATAAGAACAGTTGGTTCCATTTACTCTGATGCTTTGTCACTTACCTCCACCCCATAAAAGCAGTGCTTGGTTGATGCTAGCTACCATCTGGTGACATACGTAGTGACCTGTCTTAACCAACATATTTTTCCCAGCTGCTCTTTTCTTCCTCTAAGGTTGGTAATGCACACACATGTCACAGTCTTGCCTTTTCTCCTCTATTTCACCACTTACATTTTACTTAATTCCAAATCAGGCTAGTTCTTTTTTTTACATACGTACATAATCAAACCCATTTTAACTGATGCTCTTATTTGCACCTCTAAGCCTCTTTTACATAAGCACAAAATCTTAACACAGTCATTTCTCTCTTAGGCTTATTCTCACTGTAAGCCAGATAAATCATGCTGATAGTAACTGACCATCAACAGATCTAGACTTGTAATTCTGGGACAAGGAATTGGAATAAAACACCATACAGAAATCAATATCTATCATCTTCTAAAGCATCTTAGAGAATTTCCACATGCATTTGGTATATAAATCATTGTATTAGGGTGATGTACAAAAGGTATATAAAAGAAATCATTCCTACCTTTTCAAAAAATTGATAGTCTAGTAGAAGAAATATGTACATGAGTCATTACAACCCAAATGATTTATGAAAGCCTTTGAAAATATATAAATAAATTATAACAGTATTTCAAATAGGAGAAGGAGTAGAGATAGTTGGGAATTAGGCAAACTTTTCTGTAACAATCAATAGTAACCTCTACTGTAAGGGATTGGAATGGGTTAATGGCTATATATAGCAGGGGAAAAAAGGGAAAGATGGGAACTTACATATGCAACCTGTGCTTTTACATATATTTAATTTAATCGTATGGCTCATCTAGTTTTAAGGAATCACAAATGTATTCCAATAAATACACACAATGTAATATGCATTCCTTCTACAGTTTTATATTTTTGTTGACATTCTTGTTAAAATTACATGAGAAACATTTTATTTAACATTCAAATCCTTGTGGAGGTGTTTCATTGAAACTAACCTTCTGTGTTAAAAATGTGCTTTATCTCTTAAAAATAAACTGCCTCTGATTTCTTATCTAGTTTTAACTCTGTATAGTTGAGTCCCATAAAAAGGAGGGTGTAGGCTCCTAAGTAACCCAGATACTTCCTGAGTGTCTAGAAACCCACACCCACCCTAGTTACTCCAGTTTTAGAGATTTTACAAGACAAGGTTTGGAGACAGACACACCTAGAGTGTCTTTATGTTTGTTTTTAATCTCTGGACAACTCAAAGGAAGTATTCTAGTACCCATCTTATTCAAACAATGGCTTTCCTTTGAAATAAGATCATCTGCCTCCCTCAAAGGCATACTAGTCACCTTTGACACTAGCAACAGAAGGGAAAACAACAAAGGATGTGGGGAACCAACCTCAGTGCTGGAATTTTTAAAAACTGATTTGCATTAACTCTTATTTCTAGGTGTCTGGCCTAGTTCAGAGGATGCAAATGGCAGGTTAGATCAATCACCCTTGAGTCTGATGTGAAAGGTTTGATGTGGCCAAGAAAGAGGTGCAGAGAGGGGAGTAGGTACTAGGAAGAGCTGCAAGAGAGAAAGCAAGAATATTTAAGGTTGAATTGCGCCCCAAAGACAAAACATAGTAAAAACATATATTTTAACGGAAAAAAAAAAAAAAAGGCAAAATAATCTCACTTGGCCTGAGATCTTTAGAATACAGTATTTAATGCCGGTCTCTTTAATCTCACCCTCATTAGGAGTGTGTGTGTGCATGAGTTAGAGAGAGAGAGAGAGAAACTGAGAGCACTGATGAATGGGAAGCCGGAAAGATAAGGTGGGATAAGGGGCTCTGAAATGTCAGGGTGTCTACTGTCCTGGGAACTTCTGAAGCACACTCCATGACGAATTACATTATCTCCAGGCTTAGAAAATTCCCAGAGACAAAGATGGGAAGAAAAATCAAAGGTCTTTGGTAAATGGGGCCGCTGCTTTGTGCTCAAGTTTGCACTAAGTTTGGCTTTTGTGTGATGTGTGGATGGGGGGAGAACTCCACTGAAGGAGGAACCCGAGTAAGGGGGTGAGCTGGGGAGGGGACGGCCCTTCTACCTGCACACACCTCAGCAGGGAGGAGGGGGTGCCGCGTAAGGATGCAAATCCGGCCTCCCAGAGTGGCCAATCAGGAGTCAGGTGAGGGAATTTGGTTCCCCACCCCACCCCAACCGGGCTTGTGAGCACGTGTGCGGTGTTCTGGGACCTTTGTCCCGCAAAGCCTCGCTTGGCGGGCACCCTTTGGTCCCTTTTTCTTGTCGGATCCGCTTGAATCTTCTCCACACCCCACATCACGAATCGTGCCTTCCCCTCATCCCCTTACAAATTCCCTCCCGCGCCGCTGCGGGTAGGAGCCTGGAGACCTCCGGTCCCGAGGACGGTGCGGAGCTTGGCACGCCCGGCTGCTGGGACCGTGGCACCAGCCCCTGGCAGTTTCGCGCGGGTGCAGGCGGCGAGCCTCTGCTCGGACACCGCGGCGCTCCTGCCCGCGCGGGGCAGTCCTCCGCCCGTCCCGAAGCAGCGCTGCCTGTCTTGCGCCGGTCGGCTCTCGGCTGACTGCGGGGCTGTCCTGAGGGGCTCCGGAAACTCCTGCGACGTCCAGAACACAGAAAATAAGACTCATCACCTAATTCGCCAGGGAGCCGGAGCGCTGCGGGGCCGCGGCGCTGCCTGCCCCCGCTTCTCCCCACCCCCACCCCCACCCGTGCTCCAGCAGCCTCTCGGAGTCACACAGCAGCCGCCCCCCCCCCCGCCCCCGGCAGACAAAGGGCCTGGGCAAACTCGCCGCCCGGCCTCCTTGCGCTCCGGGAGGCGGCGGCGGCGACGGCGGCGCTGGCGGCGGCGGCTGCGACCGCGGTGGATCGCGCAAGGAGGCGCGCGCGGGGCCGGGAGCGCGGTATGGGGAAGAGCCGCGAGATGCGCCTGACTCACATCTGCTGCCTCCTCTACCAGCTGGGGGTTCTGTCGAATGGGATCGTTTCAGGTAAGTTCTTCCGTGACTTTAGGCTTGCTTTCCACCTTCCCCAGCGGAGACCGGGCACGCACGGGTCGGCAGGGCTGGCACAGCTGTGCACCGTGAGCAGGGCTCCACGGGTAGCAATAAAAACCGGCGTGCGGTTGCGGGTGAGAGGGTCACGCTCCTGACCGAAGCGCACTTCTCGCGGCCTCATTTCAACAACGTGAAATGCTTAGTTTTCCTCTCCCGAGAGTAATAAGATCTGCAAAGGTACATTTACAGCACCTGGAGGAAAATTGGGACGTAAAGAAATTGATAGCTCAGCCTTGCTCTGGCAGATACTTAAGGAAATCATTTAATTGTGCTGGAGTCTTTGCACCGGTTTTCTTTTCTACAGCTAAGTGCTGTCACCAAACTTTGCAGCCCCACTCTTCCCCTCCCCCTGCCCCGATAATCATACTTTTATTTTGAAAGTGCTGGGGTCTGTAATCTGATCGCTAGGCTTCAGGGGTTGCGAGAGTTTCAGGGGCTAGACGGGTGGTCTCCAGCGCGTTACCCGTGAGCCCTGTGTGCGGAGTGTGTGCCCGGGGACGCTTTTGCTACTGGAATCGCGGCACCTTAAGCCCCGCACTTCTCTGTCTGCCCCGCCCGCAGGGCTGCAGTTCGCCCCCGACCGCGAGGAGTGGGAAGTCGTGTTTCCTGCACTCTGGCGCCGGGAGCCGGTGGACGCGGCCGGCGGCAGCGGGGGCAGCGCGGACCCAGGCTGGGTGCGCGGCGCCACGGGCGGCGGAGGCGCCCGGGCTCAGGCAGCCGGCAGCTCCCGCGAGGTGCGCTCCGTGGCCCCGGCGCCGCTCCAGGAGCCCGCGGAAGGCCGGTCAGAGCCCCGGCCCCGACCCCCGCCGCCGGAGGGTGAAGAGGACGAGGAGCTCGAATCGCAGGAGGTGCCGCGGGGATCCAGCGGGGCTGCCGCCCTGTCCCCGGGCGCCCCGGCCTCGTGGCAGCCGCCGCCGCCGCCGCCCCCATCTCCGCCCCCGGCGCAGCAAGCAGAGCCGGACGGCGACGAGGTACTGCTGCGGATCCCGGCCTTCTCCCGGGACCTGTACCTGCTGCTCCGGAGAGACGGCCGCTTCCTGGCGCCGCGCTTCGCGGTGGAACAGCGGCCGAGTCCGGGCCCGGGCCCCACGCGGGCAGCAGCCGCCCCGCGCCCTCCGGCGCCACCCGACGCCTCCTGCTTCTACACCGGGGCTGTGCTGCGGCACCCCGGCTCGCTGGCCTCTTTCAGCACCTGCGGAGGTGGCCTGGTAAGCGCCTTTCCTTCCCCAGCTCTCATCTTCCCCCTGCCACCCCTCCCTCTCCCCCTCGTAGACCAGACTGATTTGCCTGCACCTCATCCCCTTACGAAGTGCACCCTGACCTTGGCCCTAGTCTGCACCCCCCAGGAGTCTCTACCGTGTACCTCCCATGCAACATCTCCAGGGCAGTCAGTGAATCTGAAGGCTACTTGGATGGATTAATAGCCTTCTGCTAGATGGTCATAAGTTTCTTCAAAACACTAGGTAAAACTGTCTCCTTGCAACTCTTCCCACTGGTTTTATTTCTGCTTTTCAAAATAAGCCCACCACGTGGTGTCTTTTAGGAGACTGGAAGACAACCAGTCTGCTCCCTGCTGAATCTCCTCCTTGTTTGCCCCTCACCCCTAGTTTCTCATCTATTATCTCATAGTTTTTTTTCATGTCCCACTTCAAAGTTGTCAGAACAGTCCTCTAGGGAGTTACGTTCTGACAGCTGTCTGGAATTTAAACACATCCACGCTCACACGGGACACCTGTTCACTGTTCCTGTGAGAAATGAGTGCAGAAGGAGTTAACTCAAAGGCTGCGAGCAGTTGACTAATGGATGACATGAGAATCCAGTCAGTACTTGAAGGGTTATGGTTCTATGATTTAACATTTCTTTTCTAAGGTTTACATTTTATTTGGCAAAAGTTTCTTTTCTTTTCTCCACTCCATGGAGGAAGATAGCAGGGATGAGAGCCTGGCTAAGAGGCCTGTTGGAGCTAGAAAGTAAAAGCCATTTGCCCTGTCTGAATAATAGAGATCATCATTCCATTTCCCCTCCTGTCTTTTGACCCAGGGTTTGGGATAATTGTTGCCTCCTGTAAGTTGACCTTTACTTTGTGGTAAAGTATGCATAACATAAAATTTACAATTTTGACCATTTTTATATGTCCAGTCAGTGGTGTTAAGTACATTCACATTGTTGTGTAGCCATCATCAGTGTGGACTTTACTGTTGGTTTAAGGCAAAACCCACAAAATATTGTAAACACGCACGTGATTTGTGGCTTCATTTTGATATTCCAAGTGAGCCATTGATGAAATCCACAAGGACTTGACTGAAAGCAACCTGTTCATTTGGAGAAAAATCCAGTAGTAATGGACAGCAGAAAATATCAGCACAATCAAAGGCACCTAAAACCATGAAATGGAAAAAGATGGTTAAAAATCCAAACAAAATGAAACTGGAAATTTTTATCTATACCCTTCTAAGATCCCCTAGTCAAATGATGTAAGATGCTGCACAGGGCTGTATTTTACCAGATGCTCATAATGATGAATATTCAAATATGGTCATTTTTAGCCATGAGTGAAAAAAAAATGGCATGGAAAATTTACATGAAAAGCTTTTAAAAATGTTTTTTGTGGAACTGATATTTGAACACTTCACTGGGGGAAACATTTTGTGGGGATTTCATTGTCCACTTCACTGGGGGAAACATTTTGTGGGGATTTCATTTTGTGGGGTTTTTGGCCGGGGATTAAATAATTACATATAGAAAGTTCCTGGTGCGGTAGAAGCAATAGGGGATAAAGCATTTCACTGTGTTGAAATGTGTGCTTTTGGTCAGATTTTCCAAATGAGCTATGCCTTCTCTCCATACTTAAAGGAGCAAAGTTAGAATTATGAGTAGGTTTTTCATAGACTGAATAGGAGTTTGACATACCTCCCTGGTTATCATGTTGGACTTTTACTCACTTTTCCTATTAGCCACATATGTATGTGTTCTGAACTGGGAAGTCTTTGTTATTGAGGAAAACTGACATTGCTAGCAATACAGTGTAGCAGTCAGACTTTGAGTAAAAAGTTAGGCAAATAGCCAAGAAGGGTGGGTTTGTTACTCCAGACTCTGTCATGCCAGCCCTTTCCCTTATGAGGGTGGATTAGGAAAGGGAAAGCATAATTTGTTATCTGAGCTCTGACATTGGCCTGTTCCCTGCTGATTGACAAGTCCCTTTCCTCTCTGGGATCCAGTTTTCATAAGTAAAATGAGAGAGTCTGATGACTTACTTAAAATTGGATGATAGAATGAAAATTTTGTTGGATGCCAAATATATTCTAGAGCCTGCATTAGGGGCTCACAGATTAGAAGAACATCATATACAAGTAGATACAACACAGGTGGTCATGAAACAGTGACATACCAGCATGTTAAATCAAATGTTATGCCTGAGGTTAAATCACACGCTTGGGGAGTTGGGGAAGGCTTCCCAAGTCAGAGTTTCAGTGGATTTTGAAGCATGGGGAGCCTTTCTCCAGGCAAGAAAGGGCTGGGAGTGTTACAGATAGAAGGAAGAGACTGAGTGGAGATGAGAAAATGCAGAGCCTAACAAGGGAATGAAAAAAAAAGTTTCTTCCGTCCAGGCCAGAAGGTGCAATAAGGGGAAGTGATCCTAAGCTGTCTGGTGAGATCAGACCTCAAAAGCCTTGTCTGCCTGAGTACCGGCTTTTTCTGTTTAACTGTTGATTATCGAAGGATTGCATTCTTGTTTTTCTCTATTTAAATTCTGTGATCCAGTAATTCTAATGTGAGGCATCATGATGTCTTTATATGAAGGTGCATTCTTTATAAATGCAACTCCTTTAGTTTGCAACAGTGTTTTCTTCTCAATTAGTAAAAGCTTTCTGACTGTCAGTTGCACAGGAAAGAGTAGATTACAAAGGTCACCTTCCCTTCCCCTCTCTCAGTAGCAAGTTTTACTCACTTGTGCCTGAACTCCTTAACACCTTTTGAATTATTACATATTTGAAAGGTTCTAAAAGTCTCTATCAAAGGAAATAGATCATCAGTTATCAAGTATTGCAAAGTGGTGAACATTTGTTAAGACTGGCCAATTCATTCTCCAGATATCAATCTAACTTGTGCTGTGAAGGGAAAAGTGATTGAATGGAGATTTTGGTTACAGGTTCTGGTGCTGCCTCTTCAAAGTACTTAATCTTTCTGGATCTTATTTCCCTTATTTGTAAAATGCACAAATTGTATTTGTATATCTAGCAATTAATGTATGAAGTGTCCTCACTATTTTCCCTTATTAGTCTCTAATACTGAAAAATAATTGAGATCTAATGGGCACATAAGTAATATTCAGAAATTAAGCATTTATTGAACGACTCCTTTGATCAAGGCATTTTGTAGGTACAGAGAACACAGAAAGGAGATGAGAAAGCCTTGGTATGTTTCAAGGAGTTCCCAGCCTGGCTTGCCAGTAACAAATATAAATAGGGACATAAAGTAGGTTGTGTTACTACGTACAGATGTAGGAATGTCCCAAGTGCTATGATGATACTCTCTTGTTCATCTCTTCATTTACAGAACATGGTAAGATATCTAGTTTTTAGTAGGCACCCAGTAAAAATCACTGAATAAAATATTACACATATAGTACGTTATTCTGTTTTAAATAGTAATCTCTAAAAAATTAAAGTACAAAAAAGCAACAAATTAAATTCCACGAACGAGTGAAACAGTCATGTTTGCTCAAAATTAACACTTTTTTAAAAAAAGCACACCTAAGCACTGGGCCAGGATAAACTAGATCAGTACATTCCTTGCCTGTGATTCTCTTTAGATTGATGATTACTGGCTATCAGTAATATTTAGATTATTTTTCCAGGATGATAAAGAGTAACTACTAAGACTTACTTAAACTTAGAGTTTTATAAATTTAGAGTTTTATATAGTAGTTATGCTGATTAGTTCTTGATGCAAAATCTGCAGCCTTGTGTAAATTCCGTTTTGTTTTGTTTTTTTTTTTTTTCAATTTACTTCCTTATGTGAATCAAAGTATTTGGTCCCATGGGAAGTTTTGAACACTTAAATATTTGGGGGCATCCCTTTTGGACAAGGAACTTTATCAAGTACCAGTATGGAAATAGGAGAGGAGAGTATGAGGACAGGGAAAAGGTAGTACATACCTAGGAGAACTGGAGTAGAAGTGGAATCAACATCCAAATGAAAAAAGATTGCAGATTAACGGCACACATCCAGCTGCTTTGTTCAAGCCAAATCTTAGGAATGACAGAAAAGATATTCTAAATAAATCTAAAGCAGTATTCTAAAAGAATGCCATCAGTACATCAGACATTTTGAGTATCTTCTGAAAGACTGCAAACAGTTTGGATTGTATTAATGGAAAACATATAGACATTAGAGAGCATGTGTGAATGGAGGCAGCTATGGCAGAGGTGTTACTGCACTTGCAGAGAAAGAGAGGGCCATGAGCACAAGGGGCCCTTGAATAACAGCACTATTGGTTTTGTCTGCTGTCCAGTTGTGCCAGGTAGCAGAGGCCAAATGTGTGTCCCTAGGCAAGAGCGGAGAGAATAGTGGTAGAGCTTTTCCGGACATGTGGGTGACACCAGAGGATAGAGTCTCCACTCTCAAAAGTTGAGCCATTGGCTCCCTGCATACAGTAGGTGGTCCCACTTGTGCCTCCAAATAACTAGAGGAGAGCTGGTCACAACAGATAGGTGAGTAGGAAACCAACAAAAAGAGATGAGCTGACACCTAAGAATATCACACTGTTAAGAAAACAAACCATATAAAAGAGAGTCATCAAACTGGTTGATTAAAACCATGAAGCAAAAATCTTACTAGATTAAATAGAATACTTTAACTGAAAAATAAGAGTAGATATATATTCATGGAAAAAAACCAGGACAGCTGCTGTCTGTAAAAAATGATTAGATACAATGGAACTCACATTATATGATCATTAGAATTAAAAACTCCATAGATGAACTGGTAAGTAAATATGTGACCTAGAAGGCAAACCCAGAAATTGTCCCAGAATAGAACATAAAGGACAAATGGATGCAAAATACGAAAGAAAAGTTGTGAGCCATGAATCATAGATCTAGATGGTCCAAATTTCTTTAATGGGAGTTAATTTAAAAAAATAAGTTAAAGGAGAGAGTTTTAAAAATGCATGCAAATGAACCCTAAACATATGATTCTAATATACATCACCAAAATATACATTCATTAGCCAAGCTTTGGATGTGAGGCCAGATACTACACCTTTGAGTGTAGGTCAGATAACTCGTGCTCCAGGTGAGCCTTACTCACGATGCACCAAGATCAATTTCCAATGTAGGTTTCTGTATTTGGAATAAAATTTAAAAGACAAATGCAAGGCAATTTATGTGTAGAATCCTGGACTTTTAAAACTTACAAATCTTGTACGGTTGTTTCATCCCAAATAAATTTACAGCACTTTTTTTTTTTTTAGCAACTTAATCTTTCTCAAGTTTTTCCAGAGTTTTCATAGAAACAAAGACATCTTTTGCACTATATTTCACTTGCATTAATATTTAGGTTTGATTAAACTATGTAATTACAAAATGTTGTGAACATACGTTCAAGCAAATATAGCTGATTCTTGGTGAACATACAGGCTGACTGGTGGAAGTAATTGTGTGCAACAAGACAAGAGGGGAACCTAAGCTCAGTGAGTTCTGGGCGTACTGCATGCCTCAGTGATCATGTTTTCTGGATGGCGTGGAGAGTGTTATTTAATTCAGTGATTTGAGATGAATTGGTTGATGGAACCAGTGTTGGTTAGGTAGAGGTTAAAGAGATGTTTTTTTTGTATCAGAATCAAATTTGCCCCATAAATTAAGGAAGACACACACCTTCAGACTGAAAGACCAACCACTAAACAGAGAGTAGCATAAGGAAAGAGAGACCCAAACCTAGACTCATTGCGGCAGAATATTAGAAAATCAAAGATAAAGAGAAAATCCTACATGTTTAATAAAGGAAAGATTATCTACAATAAAATAAGTGTCAGATTGATATTAGAGATTGAATCAGTAATACCAGATGCTAGGGGGTCATGAGTTGATAGCCTCAGATTTCTGATGAAATGTGATTTTGAATCCTAGATTCAGCCAAATTACCATTCAGACCTAAAGGCAGAATAAAATCATTTTCAAAATTCCAAGGACTCAGACTTTACCACACAGAACCTCCAAAAAATTATGCAATGAAAATCTTCCTCCAGCAGCCTTTCCCCAGTTATTGCTCAGTATTCCTTCCTAGAGTTGGCCAGGGTTATTAATTTCTAGCGTGTGAGCTAGAGGTAATTGATGCATAAACAAATAAAATGCATTAAGAGCTTTTAAAAGCCACATTATTTACACACACACACACACACACACACAGACACACACACACTGATGTGTGAGATTATCACATATGAGTACATAAAGAGAATCCCCTTTCTGTTTTGGTACTTCCATTTTATCTGATTGCAAAAATGTGGCATAATTTCCTTAATCAGTTTGGTGTGGATGTACGTTTAATGGATTCCAGTATTTTCCTGTTATGAACAGTGCTAAATGAATAAGACTCTGTAGATATGTCGTTTTGCCTATGTCATGCCCTTGTCAAAGGGCATATGTATTGGTAATTTGGGGGCAGTATTGCCTGATTGTACCCCATGGAGGTGTGCCACTTTATACTCTCAGGTCAGCAGAGAAACAGAGTATGTCTTTCAGCTATGCTGTCACCAGTATAGGTATTATTAAAAATTTTGATCTTTGTAAAATCTAATGGGCAAGAAATGTTATCTCAAATAGTTTTAATTTACATTTTTTTGATATGAATGGTGAGACTGACTATCTTTTCATATTTTTATTCTCATTTCCTTTCCTGTAAACTTTCTGTTCATTTCTTCTACTCATTTTTCTATTAGGTGTTTGGTCTTTTTCATTTCTAATTCCAGTGCTCTTTTTCTATGAGTATATTATTTATTTATTTTTAATTAAATTAAATTAATTCATTAATTAATTTTTTTTTGGCTGGGTTGGGCCTTTGTTGCTGCACGCAGGCTTTCTCTAGTTGCGGTGAGTGGGGGCTACTCTTCGTTGTGGTGCGGTGGCTTCTCATTGCGGTGGCTTCTCTTGTTGCAGAGCACGGGCTCTAGGTGCACGGGATTCAGTAGTTGTGGCACACAGACTCAGTAGTTGTGGCTCAAGAGCTCTAGAGTGCAGGCTCAGTAGTTGTGGTGCACGGGCTTAGTTGCTCCACGGCATGTGGGATCTTCTCGGACCAGGGTTTGAAGCCGTGTCCCCTGCATTGGCAGGCAGATTCTTAACCACTGCGCCAACCAGGGAAGTGCCTTTCTAGGAGTATTTTAAAAAGATAAATGTTAATAACAAAATAATACAAGCTGAGTATAGAGAGTTTAGAAAATACATAAAATAAGTCATCTGTAATCTTAACATCCATAGATAAGCACGGTTAACTTTCTTGTGGATATGCTGTGAAGGAAATATAAATATCGAATAAACATTCACAATTTTTTCAAATGTATTAGGAAACTAGGGAAAATTTTTTCTCAATCATCACTTTTGGTTCATAGATTGGCACAGATTGTGCAGATTAATAATATCTGGTGGGCACGCTTGGGGAACACTTAACCTTATACATTGTAGGGGAGTAAATTGGGTAGAGCCTCTTGCGTGGTATGTATTTAAATTTTAAACATGCTTACTTTTCAGCAATTCTGCTTGTAGGTATCAATATTAGAGGAATATTCACGTACGAGCAAAAGATTTATGTATAAGCCTATTCATCGCAGCATTGTTTTCAAGAGCAGAGCACTCTAAGAATTCATCAGTAGTGGGCTAGTTACATCTATATACTGTACCGAATACCCAGAGAACAAAAGGGTAAATAGTTCTTGCTTCAAGGTCCTTACAGTTTTTAAGGAAACTTCTCTTTGCCTCAACTTGTCCTACCTGTCTTTTTCACGGTTCGATTTAGTTAAGTGTTCAGTGTTTCCTTATCAACTTTAAGTGCACATCTCCTTAAACCATCCATGGTTTTCCTGTTTAAAAGTTAGAACGGCATGGATGATTATGTTCCTGCTGACAGTGACACATGGAAGAAGTTTCTGTACTTAGAGTGGCCAAT
Source organism: Balaenoptera ricei (assembly GCF_028023285.1). Taxonomy (NCBI): domain Eukaryota; kingdom Metazoa; phylum Chordata; class Mammalia; order Artiodactyla; family Balaenopteridae; genus Balaenoptera; species Balaenoptera ricei. Next base: position 108,035,641 of record NC_082641.1, read on the forward strand.
ATGCAGATACTCCAGTCTTTTTTTTAAGGAAGTGATATAGTGAATTCTAGTAAAAAGAATCATCATGCTGATGGAAAAAGCTATATTATACAGTAAAAGTTAATAACCCCTTTAATCATGTATTAATCTATGTCTTAGTGTCCTCCTGAGAGACTTCAGGCATGGGCCAATTTTGTGAGAAGAAATTTTGTTTATTTAATAATTTTTATTTGATAATATTTAATATTAATATATACTTAGAAGTTTATTAGGTGAATCATAAAAATAGTATACCTTTTTAAATTCAGGAAATTCTGTATAGCAGTCTTAAAACATTTTTTATGCAGCACTAAAAGAGAGCACATTTTTATTGAGTTCATGCACAATTGAATGTTTCCGCTTAATTACAATTACATTTTTACCCAGATGGTTTTATGGCTTTGTGTTTGCAAAATAAAGAATAATCAGAGGAGTTCCGGGTTCCTGATAGATGGGAAGTGTATTGAGTTAGGGAAGTAATCGACGTATTTTAAAGCACCGAGAGAACCAGTAGTCCCCCTTGGATTATGATTTGGTGGCGGGGGATGAGGTGGGTGAGGGGGTGTTCCTGAAGGGGAATTTTAAGATTCCCGCAGCCAAGTGAGGACCATAATTTGATGCAGAGTGCACTTAGGGTGCAGCCATAGTGAGCACATCATCTTGTCTCCATCTCTTCTTTATTCTAATGCCAAGCCCTAGACTGAGAGAAGTGAGAAAATGGGAACTCAGCCATTTCAATGCTACCCAGATATTCATACAGAATTATTGCATGGTGGTGTTAAGAAGGCCCTTGGGGATTAGATAGTTTAGTACTTGCCTTTTCCAGCTGATTTCATTTCATAATTAACATCCATATATTTGCAATACATTATTAGCTGTTTAGGCTTTAACGCAGATGGTCAGGGAATGGAGCTGATGAGCCAGTTTCAGCATTATTTAAACAGCTCCTGCCTTCGTTTTGCTTTCCAATTAAAATTATCAGACCTAAACATTTTTTTTTCCTTCACAAACATATGAAGATGTTTCGCCCCAGATTTTTCCTCTTCCCTCTGCCTGGCTTCACCTAAAATGTATGACCACTTTCTGCAGTGAACCCACACCATCGGCTTTTGGATCATGCTTCTTGATGCCCTGTTTTTTAAAGTCTGGTGTGCAAACACCTGTATCAAAATCACGGCAGTGGGGGTGAGGTAGTGGGAGCTGGGAATTCTCCATTTAAAATGAGAATCCCAGATTGAGCCTCAAAACTAAGAAGTGTATTTCGAAAGAATCCAAGGTCATTCCTGTGCAAGCTCAGGTTTGAGGGCAGCCACTGTAGTGGCTCCGAAAACTCCAGAGCTCAGGATCTTTAAGGACTGGATTTGCATCCATCAAACTTCATATCCTATGTGTCTTGAATGAATTTTAGTACTGTCTTTCAGCTCCAACTATACTAAACTTGGATACCTCCTGTCCTTACCTTTAACATCTTTCCAGGAACCCACTCAGATGCCACTGAGCTAGAAAGGATTTTATGAATTTCAATTATTCAACAGGCTATAAATGTGAACTAGTTGGGAGATGATATAATGGGACCTTAATGCCAGTATGAATGTTTTCCTACTCTTTAGGTGAAAAAGTATACAAAAGTCGAAACTTGCTTCCCGTTCTAGAATTTGGAAGTAAATAGAGATGAATTATTTCAAGTTGTCATCAACAGTTTTATGGGTAATATAGCAGGAGACTTACTCCAGCTGTTTCATGATAGTTACTGTAGTAAAATAAAATTTATCAGAAATAAAGGAAGAAACATACCTTCAGATTGTAAAGGGCCTACCATACCACCAAGTTTAGATGTGGCTAAGTGAAGACTGAGGCACATTGTAGAGGCATATTAGAAAATAAGTGAGAAAATTAGAAACTCTTTGTGAGAGATTATCTACACCGGAATGGCAGAGCAGTGTGGTCAGGTTAAGAGGACTTCGGAGATGCATGAGAATTAAATGGTGAGCTATCTCAAATGGCAGAAATAACCTAACAAGGCTTATCTACTCATTCATATTGCAAGAATTTGTATGTTAAGAGTCCTGTAAAGCTCATTAGGGTTAACAGTCAAAAAACATTAACATGCTAAGAGGAGTGGCCAGGCAGATAATTATATCAGCTAATCTGATTAGTGCAAATTGTCTATCTCCATTATAATTTGGATTTGAATGCACGTAATAGCAACTAAAATGTGATAGGTACATTTCCATTATAAAAGTATTATATTACCAGCAAATATTTTAGTGTGCCCAGTTCATAGATAGGCAATTCATTTATTGACAGAGGAACTTATGTATAGATAGCATAGGGTCTTCACAGTGTTGTCTGGTTGTGTGCTTATGGATAAGTAGAACTTCAACAGTTTATTACAACAAAATAGAAAGTCTGAGTAATTTATTGTGGAAATAACGATTATGTATACACATACTTAGCAAAGTATGAGTAATTCATTGAGGAAATATCTGTCTTTTAAAATTTAATTATTTAGTGCTCCATTCTGTTTACTAATGTGGATAATTCCTGTGTCTCTGTAGATCTCCAGTTAGAATTTTGTCACTTCAAAATAGATGGTTCTAATTAGTAATGTTTTAAAAGGCATTGAACTGGTATTTTACGATGAAAGTTCCTACGTAGAAATTTTTCTAAGTAGAACCTAATTATTTCTCATTAGTAAGATAGATTCAAGAATATGTCAAGCTGATTTTTCTAGGGTAAATCATTATTTAAAATGTGACAAATTGAAAAGGATACTGTGAATGATTTTTCCCCTAATATCTTTTTTTCTGTTATGATTTACATACCATAAATTCACCCCAGTGTGCAATCAATGATTTTTAGTACATTTACAGAATGGTGCAACCATCACCACAATTCAGTTTTAGAACATTTCCATCACCCCAAAGGGGTCCCTCACATCCATTTGCAATCATTCTGTTCCTACCCCCAGCCCCAGGCAACCATTCATCAACTTTCTCTTTTTATAGATTTACCTTTACATTTCATGTAAATGAAATCATATAAAATTTGGTCTTCTGTGTCTGGCATCTTAAACTTAGCGTAATGTTTTTGAGGTTTGTCCATGTGGTAGCATGTATCAATAGTACATTCTTTTTCTTGCTGAATAATAAGTCATTGTTTATTCATCCATCAGTTGATGGGCATTTGGATTGTTTCCACTTTTTTGCTGTTATGAATAATGCTAATATAAACATTTGTGTATAAGTCGTTGGGTAGATATATAGTTTTATTCCTCTTGGGTAGATACCTAGGAGTGGAATTGCTAGGTGATATGGTAAATTTATGTTTAATATTTTAAGAAACTGCCAAATTCTTTTACAAAGTACTGCACCAGTTTACGTTCCCACCAGCAATTTATTAGGATTCCAGTTTCTCTACATCCTCATCAACGCTTGTTATTGTCTCTTTTTGATTAAAACTATTTTTGTGGCTCTGCAGCAGTATTTCATTGTGGTTTGAATTTGCATTTCTTAATGACCATGTTGAGCATCTTTTCATGTCCCTTTTCATAGCCATTCATGTATCATCTTTGGTGACATGTCTATTCAAATCTTTTGCCTATTTTAAATTAGGTTTTTTGTCTTTCTGCTATTTAGTTTTAAGAGTTCTTTGTATACTCTGAATGTAAATCCTTCGTCAGGCATAGGATTTGCTAATGTTTTCTTCTAGTCTAGAGGTTTCTGTTCCTTTTCCTGATGGTATCTTTCAAAGACAATTTTTATAGATTTTGAAAAAATCCAATTTATTTTTTCCTTTTATGGAATGTGCTTTTGATGTTGTAACTAAGAAGAACTCTGTGTCTAACTCAAAGTCACATAGACTTCCTCTTATGTTTTCTTCCATAATTTTGGTTATCACATTTAGGTCTGTGATGTATTTTGAGTTAGTTTTTTGTGTATGGTGTGAGATAAGGGTTTGAATTAATGTCTTTGCATATGTATATCCAATTTTCTCTCAGCCCCTTTGCTGAAAAGACCATCCTTTCCTAATGAAATGCCATGGAACTTTTGTCAAAAGTCAACCATAAATATGAGTTTACTTTTGTACTATTAATGCTGTTTTTAAATCTATATGTTTATCCTTATGTCAGTACCATACTGTCTTGATTTCGGAGGCTTTATAATATATTTTTTATTTGGGGAAGTTCAACTTTGATTTCCTTCTTCAAAGCTTTGTTGACTATTCTGGAACCTTTGCATTTCTGTATAAATTTTAGGACCAGATTATCAGTATCTGTGAAGAATTAGCTGGGACTTTGATAGGAATTGTGTTTAAAGATAGATTTTGGGAGAGTTTCTATCTTATAAACAATCCAGAAGATTTTTGTGCTATCTGGAAATTATTATTACTAAAGCATTCATTAGGGGATATTTTTGAATACCCTGTTGACTAATCGACAAAATTAGCTACTGATGCCCCATATTATAGTGGACACGATTTAAAATTCATAATCTATGAGAACAAGTATTCAAAGCCACTCATTTGGAGTTATACAAGTAAAGTATACAAAATAGGAAGTTACAAAGATGTAGTGTCTTTGTAGGGTTAGGACATGAATCCACATATCAGACTGTAATTTTTTTAAATGTTGTATTTAAGAGCTTCTTTTATTTAAAAATTTTTTTTCTTTTCCATTATGCTTTATCACAGGATATTGAATATAGTTCCCTGTACTATTACAGTAGGACCTTGTTGTTTATCCATTCTATATGTAATACTTTACATCTGTTAATCTCAAACTCCCAATTTACCCCCCACCCCCGCTGTTTCCCTTGGCAACCACAACTCTGTTCTCTATGCCTGTGAGTCTGTTTCTGTTTCATTAATAAGTCCATTTGTGTTATAGTATAGATTCCACATATAAGTTATATCATACGATATTTGTCTTTCTCTGTCTGACTTCACTTAGTGTGATAATTTCTAAGTCCATCTATGTTGCTGCAAATGGCATTATTCCATTCTTTTTTATGACTGAGTAATATTCCATTGTAAATATACACCACATCTTCTTTTTTAAAAATTTAATTTAATTTATTATTTTTTTATACAGCAGATTTTTATATCTATTTTGTACGTATTAGTGTATACATGTCAATCCCAATCTCCCAATTCATCCCACCACCACCCCCCACCACTTTCCCCCCTTGGTGTCCATACATTTGTTCTCTACATCTGTGTCTCTATTTCTGCCTTGCAAACCGGTTCATCTGTACCATTTTTCTAGATTCCACATATATGCGTTAATATGCGATATTTGTTTTTCTCCTTCTGACTAACTTCACTCTGTATGACTGTCTCTAGGTCCATCCACATCTCTACAAGTGACCCAATTTCGTTTCTTTTTATGGCTGAGTAATATTCCATTGTATATATGTGCCACATCTTCTTTATCCATTTATCTGTCGATGGGCATTTAGGTTGCTTCCATGACCTGGCTATTGTAAATAGTGCTGCAGTGAACATTGGGGTGCACGTGTCTTTTTGAATTATGTTTTTCTCTGGGTATATGCCCAGTAGTGAGATTGCTGGGTTGCATGGTAATTCTATGTTTAGTTTTTTAAGGAACCTCCATACTGTTCTCCATAGTGGCTGTAGCAATTTACATTCCCACCAACAGTGCAAGAGGGTTGTCTTTTCTCCACACTCTCCAGCATTTGTTGTTTGTAGACTTTCTGATGATGCCCATTCTAACTGGTGTGAGGTGATACCTCACTGTAGTTTTGATTTGCATTTCTCTAATAATTAGTGATGTTGAGCAGCTTTTCATGTGCCTCTTGGCCATCTGTATATCTTCTTTGGAGAAATGTCTATTTAGGTCTTCTGCCCATTTTGTGATTGGGTTGTATGGTTTTTTAATATTGAGCTCCATGAGCTGTTTATATATTTTGGAGATTAATCCTTTGCCCATTGATTCGTTTGCAAATATTTTCTCCCATTTGGAGGGTTGTCTTTTCGTCTTATTTATAGCTTCCTTTGCTGTGCAAAAGCTTTTAAGTTTCATTAGGTCCCATTTGTTTATTTTTGTTTCTATTTCCATTACTCTAGGAGGTGGGTCAAAAAAATCTTGCTGTGATTTATGTCAAAGAGTATTCTTCCTATGTTTTCCTGTAAGAGTTTTATAGTGTCCAGTCTTAGGTTTAAGTCTTTAATCCATTTTGAGTTTTTTTTGTGTATGGTGTTAGGAAGTGTTCTAATTCCATTCTTTTACATGTAGCTGTCCAGTTTTCTCAGCAACACTTATTAAAGAGGCTGTCTTTTCTCCATTGTATGTCCTTGCCTCCTGTGTCATAGATTAGTTGATGCATGGGTTTATCTCTGGGCTTTCTGTCCTATTCCATTGATCTATATTTCTGTTTTTGTGGCAGTACCATATTGTCTTGATTACTGTAGTTTTGTAGTGTAGTCTGAAGTCAGAGAGTCTGATTCCTCCAGCTCCATTTTTTTCCCTCAAGACTGCTTTGGCTATTCGGGGTCTTTTGTGTCTCCATGCAAATTTTAAGATTTTTTGTTCTAGTTCTGTAAAAATGCCATTGGTAGTTTGATAGGGATTGCATTAAATCTGTAGATTGTTTTGGGTAGTATAGTCATTTTCACAATATTGATTCTTCCAATCCAAGAACATGGTATATCTCTCCATCTGTTTGTGTCATCTTTGATTTCTTTCATCAATGTCTTATAGTTGTCTGAGTACAGGTCTTTTACCTCCTTAGGTAGGTTTATTCCTAGGTATTTTATTCTTTTTGTTGCAATGGTGAATAGGATTGTTTCCTTAATTTCTCTTTCTGATCTTTCATTCTTAGTGTATAGGAATGCAAGAGATATCTGTGCATTAATTTTGTATCCTGCAACTTTACCAAATTCATTGATTAGCTCTAGTAGTTTTCTGGTGGCATCTTTAGGATGCTCTATGTATAGTTAGTTTCATGTGATCTGCAGACAGTGACAGTTTTACTTCTTCTTTTCCAATTTGTATTCTTTTTATTTATTTTTCTTCTCTGATTGCTGTTGCTAGGACTTCCAAAACTATGTTGAATAATAGTGGTGAGAGTGGGCAAGCTTGTCTTGTTCCTGATCTCACAGGAAATGCTTTCAGTTTTTCACCATTGAGAATGATGTTTGCTGTGGGTTTGTCGTATATGGCCTTTATTATATTGAGGTAGGTTCCCTCTATGCCCACTTTCTGGAAAGTTTTTATCATAAATGGGTGTTGAATTTTGTCACAATCTTTTTCTGCATCTATTGAGGTGATCATATAGTTGTTTTTCTTCAATTTATTAATATGATGTATCACATTGATTGATTTGTGTATATTGAAGAATCCTTGCAACCCTGGGATAAATCCCACTTGATCATGATGTGTGATCCTTTTAATGTGTTGTTGGATTGTGTTTGCTAGTATTTTGTTGAGGATTTTTGCATCTATATTCATCTGTGATATTGGTTAGTAATTTTCCTTTTTTGGAGTATCCTTGTCTGGTTTTGGTATCAGGATGATGGTGGCCTTGTAGGATGAGTTTGGGAGTGTTCCTTCCTCTGCGATTTTTTGGAAGAGTTTGAGAAGAATAGGTGTTAGCTCTTCTCTGAATGTTTGATAGAATTTGCCTGTGAAGCCGTCTGGTCCTGGACTTTTTTGTTTGTTGGCAGATTTTTAATCACAGTTTCAATTTCAATGCTTGTGATCGGTCTGTTCATATTTTCTATTTCTTCCTGGTTCAGGCTTGGAAGGTTGTACTTTTGTAAGAATTTGTCCATTTCTTCCAGGTTGTCCATATTATTGGCATAGAGTTGCTTGTAGTAGTCTCTTAGAATGCTTTGTATTTCTGTGGTGTCTCTTGTAACTTCTCCTTTTTCATTTCTAATTTTATTGATTTGAGTCCTCACCCTTTTTCTTGATGAGTCTGGCTAATGGTTTATCAATTTTGTTTATCTTTTCAAAGAACCAGATTTTAGTTTTGTTGATCTTTGCTATTGTTTTCTTTGTTTCTATTTCATTTATTTCTGCACTGAGCTTTATGATCTTTCCTTCTGCTAACTTTGGGTGTATTTATTCTTCTTTCTCTAGTTCCTTTAGGTTAGATTGTTTATTTGAGATTTTTCTTGTTTCTTGAGGTATTGCTGTAAACTAAGAACTGGTTTTGCTGCATCCCATAGGTTTTGGAACATCGTGTTTTGTCATTTGTCTCTAAGTATTTTTTGATTTCCTCTTTGATTTCTTCAGTGATCTTTTGGTTATTTAGTATCATATTGTTTAGCCTCCATGTGTTTGTGTTTTTTACGTTTTTTTCCCTGTAATTTATTTCTAATCTCATAGTGTTGTGTTCGGAAAAGATGCTTGATATGATTTCAATTTTCTTAAATTTACCGAGGCTTGAGATGTGACCCAAGATGTGATCTATCCTGGAAAATATTCTGTGTGCCTTTGAGAAGAAAGTGTAATCTGCTGTTTTTGGATGGAATGTCCTATAAATATCAGTTAAATTTATCTGGTCTGTTGTGTCATTTAAAGCTTGTGTTTCCTTATTAGTTTTCTGTCTGGATGATCTGTCCATTGGTGTAAGTGAAGTGTTAAAGTCCCCCTCTATTATTGTGCTACTGTCGATTTCTTCTTTTATAGCTGTTAGCATTTGCCTTATGTATTGAGGTGCTCCTATGTTGGGTGCATAAATATTTACAATTGTTATATCTTCTTCCTGGATTGACCGCTTGACCATTATGTAGGGTCCTTCTTTGTCTCTTGTAATAGTCTTTATTTTAAAGTGTATTTTATCTGATATGAGAATTGCTACTCCAAGTTTCTTTTGATTTCCATTTGCATGGCATATCTTTTTCCATCCCCTCACTTTCAGTCTGTATGTGTCCCTAGGTCTGAAGTGAGTCTCTTGTAGACAGCATATACATGGGTCTTATTTTTGTATCCATTAAGTGAACCTGTGTCATTTGGTTGGAGTATTTAATCCATTCACATTTAAGGTAATTATCAATATGTATGTTCCTATTATCATTTTCTTAATTGTTTTGGGTTTGTTTTTGTAGGTCCTTTTCTTGTGTTTCCCACTTAGAGAAGTCCCTTTAGCATTTGTTGTAGAGCAGGTTTGGTGGTGCTGAATTCTCTTAGCTTTTGCTTGTTTGTAAAGCTTTTGATTTCTTTGTCAAATCTGAGTGAGATCATTGCCAGTTAGAGTAATCTTGGTTGTAGGTTTTTCCCTTTCATCACTTTGAATATATCGTGCCACTCCCTCCTGGCTTTTAGAGTTTCTGCTGAGAAATCAGCTGTTAACCTTATGGGAGTTCTCTTATATGTTATTTGTCATTTTTCCCTTGTTGCTTTTAATAATTTTTCTTTGTCTTTAATTTTTGTCAGTTTGATTACTATGTGTCTCGGGTGTTTCTCCTTGGGTTTATCCTGCCTGGGACTTTCTGTGCTTCCTGGCCTTGATTGACTATTTCCTTCCCATGTTAGGGAAGTTTTTGACTATAATCGAAATATTTTCTTGGGTCCTTTCTCTCTCTCTTCTTCTTCTGGGACCCCTGTAATGCGAATGTTGGTGCATTTAATGTTGTCCCAGAGGTCTCTTAGGCTGTCTTCATTTCTTTTCATCCTTTTTTCTTTATTCTGTTCTGTGGCAATGATTTCCACCATTCTGTCTTCCAGGTCACTTATCCGTGTTTTTGCCTCAGTTATTCTGCTATTGAGTCCTTCTAGTGTATTTTTCATTTCAGTTATTGTATTGTTCATTTCTGTTTTTTTTTTTTTTTAAACATCTTTATTGAAGTATAATTGCTTTACAATGGTGTGTTAGTTTCTGCTTTATAACAAAGTGAATCAGTTATACATATACATATGTTCCCATATCTCTTCTCTCTTGCATCTCCCTCCCTCCCACCCTCCCCATCCCACCCCTCTAGGTGGTCACAAAGCACCGAGCTGATCTCCCTGTGCTATGTGGCTGCTTCCCACTAGCTATCTATTTTACATTTGGTAGTGTATATATGTCCATGACAATCTCTCACCCTGTCACATCTCACCCCTACCTCTCCCCATATCCTCAAGTCCATTCTCTAGTAGGTCTGTGTCTTTATTCCCATCTTGCCACTAGGTTCTTCATGGCCTTTTTTTTTTTTTTCCTTTGATTCCATGTATATGTGTTAGCATACTGTATTTGTTTTTCTCTTTCTGACTTACTTCACTCTGTATGACAGACTCTAACTCCATCCACCTCATTACAAATACCTCCATTTCATTTCTTTTTATGGCTGAGTAATATTCCATTGTATATATGTGCCACATCTTCTTTATCCATTCATCCGATGATGGACACTTAGGTTGCTTCCATGTCCTGGCTATTGTAAATAGAGCTGCAATGAACATTTTGGTACATGATTCTTTTTGAACTATGGTTTTCCCAGGGTATATGCCCAGTAGTGGGATTGCTGGGTCGTATTGTAGTTCTATTTGTAGTTTTTTAAGGAACCTTCACACTGTTCTTCATAGTGGCTGTATCAATTTACATTCCCACCAACAGTGCAAGAGTGTTCCCTTTCCTCCACACCCTCTCCAGCATTTATTGTTTGTAGATTTTTTGATGATGGCCATTCTGACCGGTGTGAGATGATATCTCATTGTAGTTTTGATTTGCATTTCGCTAATGATTAATGATGTTGAGCATTCTTTCATATGTCTGTTGGCAATCTGTATATCTTCTTTGGAGAAATGTCTATTTAGGTCTTCTGCCCATTTTTGGATTGGGTTTTTCGTTTTTTTATTATTGAGCTGCATGAGCTGCTTGTAAATCTTGGAGATTAATCCTTTGTCAGTTGCTTCATTTGCAAATATTTTCTCCCATTCTGAGGGTTGTCTTTTGGTCTTGTTTATGGTTTCCTTTGCTGTGCAAAAGCTTTTAAGTTTCATTAGGTCCCATTTGTTTATTTGTGTTTTTATTTCCATTTCTCTAGGAGCTGGGTCAAACAGAATCTTGCTGTGATTTATGTCATAGAGTGTTCTGCCTATGTTTTCCTCTAAGAGTTTGATAGTGTCTGGCCTTACACTTAGGTCTTTAATCCATTTTGAGTTTATTTTTGTGCATGGTGTCAGGGAGTGTTCTAGTTTCATACTTTTACATGTATCTGTCCAATTTTCCCAGCACCACTTATTGAAGAGGCTGTCTTTTCTCCACTGTATATGCTTGCCTCCTTTATCAAAGATAAGGTGACCATATGTGTGTGGGTTTATCTCTGGGCTTTCTATCCTGTTCCATTGATCTATATTTCTGTTTTTGTGCCAGTACCAAACTGTCTTGATTACTGTAGCTTTGTAATATAGTCTGAAGTCAGGGAGCCTGATTCCCCCAGCTCCATTTTTCGTTCTCAAGATTGCTTTGGCTATTCGGGGTCTTTTGTGTTTCCATACAAATTGTGAAATTTTTTGTTCTAGTTCTGTGAAAAATGCCAGTGGTAGTTTGATAGGGATTGCATTGAATCTGTAGATTGCTTTGGGTAGTAGAGTCATTTTCACAATGTTGATTCTTCCAATCCAGGAACATGGTATATCTCTCCATCTATTTGTATCATCTTTAATTTCTTTCATCAGTGTCTTATAATTTTCTGCATACAGGTCTTTTGTCTCCTTAGGCAGGTTTATTCCTAGATATTTTATTCTTTTTGTTGCAATGGTAAACGGGAGTGTTTTCTTAATTTCACTTTCAGATTTTTCGTCATTAGTGTATAGAAATGCAAGAGATTTCTGTGCATTAATTTTGTATCCTGCTACTTTACCAAATTCATTGATTAGCTCTAGTAGTTTTCTGGTAGCATCTTTAGGATTCTCTATGTACAGTATCATGTCATCTGCAAACAGTGACAGCTTTACTTCTTCTTTTCTGATTTGGATTCCTTTTATTTCTTTGTCTTCTCTGATTGCTGTGGCTAACACTTCCAAAACTATGTTGAATAATAGTGGTGAGAGTGGGCAACCTTGTCTTCTTCCTGATCTTAGTGGAAATGGTTTCAGTTTTTCACCACTGAGGACAATGTTGGCTGTGGGTTTGTCATATATGGCCTTTATTATGTTGAGGAAAGTTCCCTCTATGCCTACTTTCTGCAGGGCTTTTATCATAAATGCGTGTTGAATTTTGTCGAAAGCTTTCTCTGCATCTATTGAGATGATCATATGGTTTTTCTCCTTCAATTTGTTAATATGGTGTATCACGTTGATTGATTTGCATATATTGAAGAATCCTTGCATTCCTGGGATAAACCCCACTTGATCATGGTGTATGATCCTTTTAATGTGCTGTTGGATTCTGTTTGCTAGTATTTTGTTGAGTTTTTTTAATCTATGTTCATCAGTGATATTGGCCTGTAGTTTTCTTTCTTTGTGACCTCTTTGTCTGGTTTTGGTATCAGGGTGATGGTGGCCTCGTAGAATGAGTTGGGGAGTGTTCCTCACTCTGCAATATTTTGGAAGAGTTTGAGAAGGATAGGTGTTAGCTCTTCTCTAAATGTTTGATAGAATTTGCCTGTGAAGCCGTCTGGTCCTGGGCTTTTATTTGTTGGAGGATTTTTAATCACAGTTTCAATTTCAGTGCTTGTGATTGGTCTGTTCAAATTTTCTATTTCTTCCTGGTTCAGTCTCGGCAGGTTGTGCATTTCTAAGAATTTGTCCATTTCTTCCAGGTTGTCTATTTTATTGGCGTAGAGTTGCTTGTAGTAATCTCTCATGATCGTTTGTATTTCTGCAGTGTCAGTTGTTACTTCTCCTTTTTCATTTCTAATTCTATTGATTTGAGTCTTCTCCCTTTTTTTGTTGATGAGTCTGGCTAATGGTTTATCAATTTTGTTTATCTTCTCAAAGAACCAGCTTTTAGTTTTACTGATCTTTGCTATCGTTTCCTTCATTTCTTTTTCATTTATTTCTGATCTGATATTTATGATTTCTTTCCTTCTGCTAACTTTGGGGTTTTTTTGTTCTTCTTTCTCTAATTGCTTTAGGTGCAAGTTTAGGTTGTTTATTTGAGATGTTTCCTGTTTCTTAAGGTAGGATTGTATTGCTCTAAACTTCCCTCTTAGAACTGCTTTTGCTGCATCCCATAGGTTTTTGGGTCGTCGTGTCTCCATTTTCATTTGTTTCTAGGTATTTTTTGATTTCCCCTTTGATTTCTTCAGTGATCACTTCGTTATTAAGTAGTGTATTGTTTAGCCTCCATGTGTTTGTATTTTTTACAGATCTTTTCCGTAATTGATATCTAGTCTCATAGCGTTGTGGTTGGAAAAGATACTTGATATGATTTCAATTTTCTTATATTTACCAAGGCTTGATTTGTGACCCAAGATCTGATTTATCCTGGAGAATATTCCATAAGCACTTGAGAAAAATGTGTATTCTGTTGTTTTTGGGTGGAATGTCCTATAAATATCAATTAAGTCCATCTTGTTTAATGTATCGTTTAAAGCTTGTGTTTCCTTATTTATTTTCATTTTGGATGATCTGTCCATTGGTGAAAGTGGGGTGTTAAAATCCCCTACTATGATTGTGTTGCTGTCGATTTCCCCTTTTATGGCTGTTAGTATTTGCCTTATGTAGTGAGGTGCTCCTATTCTGGGTGCATAAATATTTACAATTGTTATACCTTCCTCTTGGATCGATCCCTTGATCATTATATAGTGTCCTTCTTTGTCTCTTGTAATAGTCTTTATTTTAAAGTCTATTTTGTCTGATATGAGAATTGCTACTCCAGCTTACTTTTGATTTCCATTTGCATGGAATATCTTTTTCCATCCCCTCACTTTCAGTCTGTATGTGTTCCTAGGTCTGAAGTGGGTCTCTTGTCGACAGCATATATACGGGTCTTGTTTTTGTATCCATTCAGCCAGTCTGTGTCTTTTGGTGGGAGCATTTAATCCATTTACATTTAAGGTAATTATCGATATGTATGTTCCTATTCCCATTTTCTTAAATGTTTTGGGTTTGTTATTGTAGGTGTTTACCTTCTCTCGTGTTTCTTGCCTAGAGAAGTTCCTTTAGCATTTGTTGTAAAGCTGGTTTGGTGGTGCTGAACTCTCTCAGCTTTTGCTTGTCTGTAAAGGTTTTAATTTCTCCATCAAATCTGAATGAGATCCTTGCTGGGTAGATTAGTCTTGGTTGTAGGTTTTTCTCCTTTATGACTTTAAGTATATCCTGCCACTCCCTTCTGGCTTGCAGAGTTTCTGCTGAAAGATCACCTGTTAACCTTATGGGGATTCCCTTATGTGTTATTTGCTGTTTATCCCTTGCTGCTTTTAATATGTTTTCTTTATATTTAATTTTTGACAGTTTGATTAATATGTGTCTTGGCGTGTTTCTCCTTGGATTTATCCTGTATTGGACTCTCTGTGCTTCCAGGACTTGATTAACTATTTCCTTTCCCATATTAGGGAAGTTTTCAACTATAATCTCTTCAAATATTTTCTCAGTCCCTTTCTTTTTCTCTTCTTCTTCTGGGACCCCTATAATTCGAATGTTGGTGCGTTTAATGTTGTCCCAGAGGTCTCTGAGACTGTCCTCTGTTCTTTTCATTCTTTTTTCTTTATCCTGCTCTGCAGTAGTTATTTCCACCATTTTATCTTCCAGGTCACTTATCCTTTCTTCTGCCTCAGTTATTCTGCTATTGATCCCATCTAGAGTATTTTTAATTTCATTTATTGTGTTTTTCATCATTGCTTGGTTCCTCTTTAGTTCTTCTACGTCCTTGTTAAATGTTTCTTGCATTTTGTCTATTCTCTTTTCAAGATTTTGGATCATCCTTACTATCATTATTCTGAATTCTTTTTCAGGTAGACTGCCTATTTCCTCTTCATTTGTTAGGTCTGGTGTGTTTTGACCCTGCTCCTTCATCTGCTGTGTGTTTTTCTGTCGTCTCATTTTGCTTATCTTACTGTGTTTGGGGTCTCCTTTTCACAGGCTGCAGGTTCGTAATTCCCATTGTTTTTGGTATCTGTCCCCAGTGGCTAAGGTTCGTTCAGTGGGTTGTGTAGGCTTCCTGGTGGAGGGGACTAGTGCCTGTGTTCTGGTGGATGAGGCTGGATCTTGTCTTTTTGGTGGGCACGTCCACATCTGGTGGTGTGTTATGGGGTGTCTCTGGCCTTATTATGATTTTAGGCAGCCTCTCTGCTAATGGATGGGGCTGTGTTCCTGTCTTGCTAGTTGTTTGGCATAGGATGTCCAGCACTGTAGCTTGCTGGTCGTTGAGTGAAGCTGGGTCTTGATGTTGAGATGGAGATCTCTGAGAGATTTTTGCCGTTTGGTATTATGTGGAGCTGGGAGGTCTCTTGTGGACCAGTGTCCTGAAGTTGGCTCTCCCACCTCAGAGGCACAGCCCTGATGCCTGGCTGGAGCACCAAGAGCCTTTCATCCACACGGCTCAGAGTAAAAGGGAGAAAAAATAGAAAGAAAGAAAGAAAGAGGATATAATATAGTGAAGTAAAATAAAGCTATTATAAAGCCGAGCTATACAGACACAATCTCACCCAGAAGCATATACATATACACTCACAAAAAAAGGAAAAGGGGAAAAATTAATATATCCTGCTCCCAAAGTCCACCTCCTGAATTTGGGATGATTCGTTGTCTTTTCAGGTATTCAACAGATGCAGGCACATCAAGTTTTTTGTGGAGTTTTAATCCGCTGCTTCTGAGACTGCTGGGAGAGATTTCCCTTTCTCTTCTTTGTTCGCACAGCTCCCGGGGTTCAGCTTTGGATTTGGACCCGCCTCTGCATGTAGGTCGCCTGAGGGCGTCCGTTCCCCGCCCAGACAGAACGGGGTTAAAGGAGCAGGTGCTTTGGGGGCTCTGGCTCGCTCAGCCCGGGGGGAGGGAGGGGTATGGAGGAGGCGGGGCGAGCCTGCAGTGGCAGAGGCCAGCGTGACGTTGCAGCAGCCTGAGGCGCGCTGTGCGGTCTCCTGGGGAAGTTGTCCCCGCATCACGGGACCCTGGCAGTGGCCGGCGGCACCGGCTCCCGGGAGGGGCGGTGTGGAGAGTGACCTGTGCTCGCACACAGGCTTTTTGGTGGCGGCAGCAGCAGCCTTAGCGTCTCATGCCCGTCTCTGGGGCCCCCGCTGATCACCGCGGCTCGCGCCCGTCTCTGGAGTTCGTTTAGGCGGCGCTCTGAGTCCCCTCTCCTTGCGCGCTGCGAAACAAAGAGGCAAGAAAAAGCCTCTTGCCTCTTCGGCAGCTGCAGACTTTTTCCTGGACTCCCTCCCGGCTAGCCGTGGTGCGCTAACCCCTTCAGGCTGTGTTCACGCCGCCAACCCCAGTCCTCTCCCTGCGATCTGACCAAAGCCCGAGCCTCAGCTCCCAGCCCCGCCTGCCCCGGCGGGTGAGCAGACAAGCCTCTCGGGCTGGTGAGTGCTGCTCAGCGCCGCTCCTCTGTGCAGGAATCTCTCCGCTTTGCCCTCCGCACCCCTGTGGCTGCGCTCTCCTCTGTGGCTCCAGAGCTTCCCCCCTCCGCCACCCGCAGTCTCCGCCCACAAAGGGGCTTCCTAGTGTGTGGAAACCTTTCCTCCTTCACGGCTCCCTCCCACTGGTGCAGGTACCGTCCCTATTCTTTTGTCTCTGTTATTTCTTTTTTCTTTTGCCCTACCCAAGTACGTGGGGAGTTTCTTGCCTTTTGGGAGGTCTGACGTTTTCTGCCAGCGTTCAGTGGGTGTTCTGTAGGAGCAGTTCCACGTGTAGTTGTATTTCTAATGTATCTGTGGGAAGGAAGGTGATCTCCGCATCTTATTCTTCCACCATCTTCTCTACCTCCTCCATTTCTGTTTGTTTGTTCTTTAATTCTTCTTGGTCTTTGTTAAACACTTCTTGCATCTTCTCGATGTTTGCCTCCATTGTTTTTCCGAGGTCCTGGATCATCTCTATCATTATTGTGAATTCTTTTTCTGGAAGGTTGCCTGTCTCCACTTCATTTAGTTGTTTTTCTGAGGTTTTATCTTGTTCCGTCATCTGGTACATAGTCCTCTGCCTTTTCATTTTATCTGTCTTTCTGTGAGTGTGGTTTTCATTCCACAGGTTGCAGGATTGTAGTTCTTCTTGCTTCTGCTCTCTGCTTTCTGGTGGATGAAGCTATCTCTACACCACATCTTCTTTATCCATTCCTCTGTCGATAGACATTTAGGTTGCCGGCATGTCTTGGCTATTGTAAATAGTGCTGCTGTGAACGCTGGGGTGTGTGTATCTTTTTGAATTATTTTTTTGTCCAGATATATGCCCAGGAGTGGGATTGCTGGATCATATGGTAACTCTATTTTTAGTTTTCTGAGGAATGTTTATACCCTTTTCTATAGTGTCTGCACCAATTTACATTCCTGCAAACAGTGTAGGAGGATTCCCTTCTCTCCACACCCTCTTCAGCATTTATTTGTAGACTTTTTAATGATGGCCAGTCTGACCAGTGAGAGGTGCTACCTCATTGTAGTTTTGACTTGCATCTCTCTAATAATTAGCGATGTTGAGCATCTTTTCATTGCGTTTTGGCCATGTGTACATCTTTTTTGGAAGAATGTCTATTTAGGTCTTCTGCCCATTTTTCCATTGGGTCATTTGTTTTTTTGGTATTGAGTTATATGAGCTGTTTGTATATTTTGGAAATTAAGCCCTTGTTAGTTATATTTTTTGCAAATATTTTCTCCTAGTCCATAAGTTGTCTTTTCAGTTTGTTAATGTTTTCCTTTGCTGTGCCAAAGCTTAGAAGTTTGATTAGGTCCCATTTGTTTATTTTTGCTTTTATTTCTATTGCCTTGGGAGGCTAACCTAGGAAAACATTGGTACGATTTATGTCAGAGAATGTTTTGCCTGTGTTCTCTTCTAGGAGTTTTATGGTGTCATGTCTTATATTTACATCTTTAAGTCATTTTGAGTTTATTTTTGTGTATGGTGTGAGGGTGTCAGACTCTGGTATTGTTTCATATATCCCACTGCTGTGAAAAAGACCAAAGTTGTTAGGTTCTGGGTTCAAATCAAGTAAACAAATAAATACAAACAAACAAAATCCAAATCAACCTTTTCAGGAAGTAGATTTTAGTCACGGACTTTCAGAGTTATTCTCTAAATGTAAACCTGTATACAAATTATTGTGTGTGTTTATTTAAACAGAGCCAAGAGTTGTAAAATTGTACCTTTTTTGCTTAATATCTCTTTTTATTTTTATATTTTTTATTGAAGTATAGTTGTTTACAGTGCATTAGTTTCAGGTGTACAGCAAAGTGATTCAGTGATTGTTTTTCAGATTCTTTTCCATTATAGGTTATTACAAGATATTGAACATAGTTCCCTGTGCTATACAGTAGGTCTTACTATATATAAAATAGATGAACAACAAAGGTCATCTATTTTATATATAGTGGTTGTATCTTATTTTTTCTAAAATTGTACCTTTTATTAAAAACCAAAGCAATAAGCTTTCTCTGGTATTGTGAGTTTGGAGAGATGCCTGGCAGCTATAGGAATCATGATTGGGAAAATGTTAGGGAAATAAAGGCCCTTAGACAGTTAATCTATTAGGTATTAATTTAATAATAATATAAAGAAGCCTAGTAAAGGATAGAAATACTGTATTTATTTGATTCCAGTAGATACTTTTCCACATTTTTGCAACTCTTACATTAAGGGTTTGTTAAAACATTGATAGCATCTTAGGACTGATGAAATTTGATATGAAAGCATATGTGAAATTGGTGTCACCTTAGGAAGTGAACATTTATGAAGACCTAGTTGCACTGTTGTCCCAGAACAACTTGGCTCAGAACGTAAAAGGGAATGGTATCCAAATAGTTATATTTAAATCTTTGGTTTTGAGTAATAATGTATGGACATATATACAGGAAAGCTTTATATTTTTTTAATGTGCTTAAATTTCTTCTGCTTAAATTGACTATAGGTCAGGATTAAACCAAATTTTCATCCCTGTAAATGTTATATTAATTCTGAACTTTAGGGAATAAAATGATGGCCCAAAAATTCTATCAGGAGAAGATGGTTTGGAGTGGTCAGAGGAGAATGAACAAGACATACATAAAAATACCACTTCAAAGTTGTGTCCAAATCTTAGCTGGTAAAATGGTAAATTAAAGAAATACAGTATTTGATTACTAATTTAATTCCCATGATTGTTTATTTTGCATTTTTAGTTTCTATAGCTCATACTCCTTGTCAGGCCTCAAGAGTTCACATATCTCTGTGAGTTGACAGGACCTTCTTGTGAGGGGGGTAGAGTCATGAAGGGGGTCAATGGGTGGAAAGGTAAAAGAGGAGAAATAAATTCATTGATTCATATTTAGAGTGTGGTTTAAGATTAAGAATAGGGAAGTTCCTTATTTCTATTTGAAATGCTTTTGGAACAACATACTAAAGCACCCTTGGGGACAGCCTAGCACTGTACATTAATATGGTTTAAAATGTCTCTAAACCTTTGCCTATAGTTAGCTCAGTTGTAGTATTTTTGTAAGTGTTCTAATAACTTGGCTGCTCTTGCCTTTGACTGTGGAGTCTCCACAAGTGCATAGTGTCCAGTTTTGAGGTGCTTGGTCACATGGTCTTACATGTTCTGAACCTATTAATAACTTATCATAGGCTTGTAAGAGAAAGAATACATCAGACTCTAAATTGGAACTGCATAATTAACTGTATACTTCATACTTCTGTCATTTCTTTCCATTACCTATTCCTCTAGAAGATACACATTCAGTCCTGTGTTCAGCGCTTATATCTCCTCCTATTCCTATAATTCTGAAATGGATTTCAATAAATAGTCTTGGAGACTTAAAAAATAATACAATATAAATAAAAGAGAAAGCATAATATAAATGGTTATAACTGTGATAATAACGTAGGTTTTAAAAGTACTTTAAAGCTTATAAATTACATTTACAAAATATTTTGGTTGTAGTATTTCTAGACATTCTTAGAAAATAAGTGACCTGCTCAAATAAATACTTACATGTAAATCTAGTTTTTATAAACTGAATTATATTTTAAGGGCCCTATAGGATATAGCTATGTAAGGAAAACATATTGTGATTTTTTTTTGTAAATAAAATAATAACCCCTAATTTAGTATCACTTTCTTAGAGCAAGTCTGGTTTGGAAATGCCTGATATTTTACCTTTAAATAATTCTGAATACTCTTTATATATTTTGAAAGTGCTCATAAATTTTACGTATGAAAAATCGGAAGAGCTTTCTATGCCATGGCAGTGGTAGATAGTAAATGACAAGAAACATACCTGCAAGAAATAGAAAAGGTACTAGAATCTTCCACTAACCATACCTACAAGGTCAGAAAGCAAGTGATACCTCCACCTTTTTCTCTATCAAATTAAGAAAGATCAGTGAATAGAGATGCTTCTATTTCTGTTTGAATCAATTCAAAAAAAGATTTCATGCCCAAAATGTAATAGCTACTATTTTTTAAGCACTATTATATGCCAGACTTGTACTGCCATAACGTATGGCTGATTTTCATAGAAACCCACTAAAATACATGCTTTCACTCAATTTTATAGACTAGGATGCTGAAGCTTGTGGAGATTGAATGTCACCCACACCAGGCTGCTGGTAAGGCCTGGAAGTGAAATTCAAAGTCGTGTGTGTGTGTGTGTGTGTGTGTGTGTGTGATGAAAATATTTTTGTAGCTTTAATTTTATTTATCACTGGTGTATAACATTCACATCATTTTAATTCTTTGATCCAAGGTATGGGGTAGAAATTGACATGAATGAGATAGAGGAATAGAATTTGACATAGTAGAAATGACTGATTTTTAGTGTAATCTGTCTTCCTTCTCCATCTAGTTTCTGTCTTGTGTTAGCATTCTTAAAGTTTTAAAGCAAGAGGTTAACATACAGTAGATGTTTTCTTTAAAATATGCCTGACCGTCCAACACCACTAACACTTCTAGAAGCAAATAATTTATTAATTTCACCTGCCATTTCATTGTTGGAAAATTTTGTTGTTGGAAAACCCTGGCATCTTGGAATTAATCTTCATTTTGGTCATGTGGAATACAAAGAATGCTGTATCACTTTTGTGATATACAGCAGTGACAGTGGCAACAAGTACAGACAACCATGATAGTTTATGAATCAGTTAAGTTTGGGGCACTATACCTGTGGTTCTTAATAGTTACATGATTAGTTTTTACAGTAACTGTGCTAGGAAGGTGTATTACTCCCATTTTGTTGATTAGGAAGTTGAGTAGTTTTCTTACGTCACCAAGGAAGCAAGTTGGGAATCCAATCCAGCCTTCCTGATTTCAAAGCTAATATTCTTCACAGAAGTGGTTTGAAGACTGAGTTCTGCAGAACTGCACAGTTCTGAAGTATTGTCTTGGGAATTGCCATGTTTCATGTTTTGGAGAGAAGTAAAGGGGAGTGTTAGGAGTAGAAGGTGAACTCCAGTCTCGTCACCCTAATTTTGGTGTAATCAGCTCTATTGTTTTCTGTTTAATATATTATCATTTTCATAAAACATTTGGTTTGAAAAAGTGTCCAAGTGCAATAAGTATAAAACTACTATAACTTCTACTTCCAGCCATGATGAAATAGGAACTAGAAAATGAGTCAAAATATATGAATCAGTGGTTTTTCATGCATTGGAAAAAAAGGTAGCACGTGGCAGGGATCCCTGAGAGAAAAGAAACAAATGAATAATCTGTGTATATGTCCCAGTTTATAGTCTGAGAGAGGCTACAGGCTGCAGCACTGAAAGGGAACAAAAGTAGAGCCCACCATTCTTGATGAAGAGAAAGGGTTTGGGTTTGAAAGAGGCCAAGGAAGCTAGATTTTGCAGAAAAAATACTAAAGCAGAAGGAGCAGTGCATAGAGAGCCCTCATAATCTACAGAGGGTTCTTCTGTAGTATTTGGGTGAATACTGATCTAATTGACATTTGTAGAGCATTTCACCCTACCGCCCCAGGATACACTTTATTTTTCCGGTGCATGAAGGATATAGTCCAATATAATACTTTATTCTGGGTCATAAAGGAAATCTCAATAAATTTAAGAGGAATGAAATGATACAAAGTAGGTTTTCTTTCTTTTATATTTTATTGAAGTATAGTTGATTTACAGTGTTGTGTTAATTTCTGCTGTACAGCAAAGTGATTCAGTTATACATAGACATATGTGCTTTTTCATATTCTTTTCCATTATGGTTTATCACAGGATATTGAATATAGTTCCCTGTGGTATACAGTAGGACCTTGTTGTTTATTCATCCTATTTATACTTATATATAACTTGCATCTGCTAATCCCAAACTCCCAATCCTTCCCTCCCCCATGGCAACCACAAGTCTGTTCTTTATGTCTGTGAGTCTGTTTCTGTTTTGTAGATATGTTCATTTGTGTTATATTTTAGATTCCACATATAAGTGATACATGGTATTTGTCTTTCTCTTTCTGACTTACTTCACTTAGCATGATAATCTCTAGGTCCATCCATGTTGCTGCAAATGGCATTATTTCATTCTTTTTTTATGCTGAATAATATTCTATTGTATATATGTACCACATCTTCTTTATCCATTCATCTGTCAATGGACATTTAGGTGTTGTTTCCATGTCTTGGCTATTGTAAATAGTGCTGCTCTGGACATAGGGGTGCATGTTATCTTTTTGAATTATAGTTTTGTCTGGGTATATGCCCAGGAGTGAGATTGCTGGATCATATGGTAACTCTATTTTTATTTTTTTTGAGGAACCTCCACACTATTTTCCATAGTGGCTGCACCCATTTAAATTCCCATCAACAGTGAAAGAGGGTTCCCTTTTCTCCACACCCTCTCCAACATTTATTATTTGTAGACTTTTTTAATGATGGCCATTCTGACCAGTGTGAGCTGCTACTTGATTGTAGTTTTTTGTTTTTTGCTTTTGTTTTTTTTATAAAGGTTTGCATTTATTTATTTATGGTTGTGTTGGGTCTTCGTTTCTGTGCGAGGGCTTTCTCTAGTTGCGGCAAGTGGGGGCCACTCTTCATCGCGGTGCACGGGCCTTCTCACTATCACGGCCTCTCTTGTTGCGGAGCACAGGCTCCAGACGCGCAGGCTCAGTAATTATGGCTCACAGGCCCAGTTGCTCCGCGGCATGTGGGATCTTCCCAGACCAGGGCTTGAACCCGTGTCCCCTGCATTGACAGGCAGACTCTCAACCACTGCATCACCAGGGAAGCCCCTCATTGTAGTTTTGATTTGCATTTCTTTAATAATTATCAATGATGAACATCTTTTCTTGTGCCTATTTGCCATCTGTATGTGTTCTTTGGAGAAATGTCTGTTTAGGTCTTCTGCCCATTTTTCTATTGGGTTATTTGATGTTTTTTGTTGTTATTGAGTTATATGAGCTGTTTGTATATTTTGGAAATTAAGCCGTTGTTTGTTATATTGTTTGCAAATATATTCTCCCAGTCCGTAGGTTTGCTTTTCATTTTGTTGATGGTTTCCTTTGCTGTGCAAAAACTTATCAGTTTGGTTAGGCCGCATCTGTTTATTTTTGCTTTTATTTTTGATGCCTTGGGAGACTGACCTAAGAAAACATTGGTACTATTTATGTCAGAGAATGTTTTTCCTATGTTCTCTTCTAGGAGTTTTATGGTGTCATGTCTTACGTTTAAGTCTTTAAGCCATTTTGAGTTTACTTTTGTGTGTGTGGATATGTTCTAAACTTCATTGATTTTCATGTGGCTGTCCAGCTTTTCCAACACCACTTGCTGAAGTGCTATCTTTTCCCCATTTTATAGTCTTGCCTCCTTTGTCAAAGATTAATTTTCCATAGGTTTTGTGGGTTTATTTCTGGGCTTTCTATTCTGTTGCACTGATCCATATGTCTGTTTTTTGTGCCAGTACCATGCTGTTTTAATTACTGAAGCTTTGTAGTATTGTCTGAAGTTTGGGAGTGTTATACCGCCTGCTTTGTTCTTTTTCCTAAGGATTGCTTTGGCAATTCTGGGTCTTTTATGGTTCCATGTAAATTTTAGGGTTATTTGTTCTAGTTCTGTGGAAAATATCATGAGTAATTTGATAGGGATCACATTAAATCTGTAGATTGCTTTGGTTAGTATGGCCATTTTAACAACATTTATTTTTCCAATCCAGTAGCATGGGATATCTTTTCATTTCTTTGAATCATCTTCAGTTTCCTTTATTAATGTTTTGTAGTTCTCAGCATATAAATCTTTCACCTCCTTGGTCAGGTTTATTGCTAAGTATTTTTTTTTTTAATGCAATTTTAAAAGGGATGGTTTGTTTACATTCCCTTTCTGCTGTTTCATTGTTAGTGTAAAGTAATGCAACCAATTTCTGTATGTTAATCTTGTATCCTGCTACATTGCTGAATTCGTTTATCTAGTTCTAGTTTTTGTGTGAAGTCTTTAGGGTTTTCTATATATAGTATCATGTCATCTGCGTATAATGACAATTTACCTCTTCCCTACCAATTTGAATGTGTTTTATTTCTTTTTCTTGTCTAGTTGCTGTGGCTAGGACTTTTAATACTATGTTGAAGAGAAGTGGTGAGCATGGGCATGCTTGTCTTGTTCCAGATTTTAGTGGGAAGGCTTTCAGCTTTTCACTGTTGAGTATTATATTGGCTGTGGGTTTGTCATAAATAGCTTTTATTATGTTGAGATATGTTCTTTCCATACCCACTTTGGTAAGAGTTTTTATCATGAATGATGTTGAGTTTTATCAAATGCTCTTTCTGCATCTATTGAAATGATCATGTGGTTTTTGCCTTTTCTTTTGTTTATGTGGTGTTTCACATCGATTGATTTGCATATATTGAACCATCCTTGTGACCCTAGGATAAATCCAACTTGATCATGGTGTATGGTCTTTTTTATGTGTTGTTGGATTAAGTTTGGTAATATTTTGTTGAGAATTTTTGCATCTATATTCATCAAAGATATTGGCCTGTAATTTTCTTTCTTGGTGGTGTCTTTGTCTGGTTTTAGTATCATGGTGATGTTGGCTTCATAGAATATCTTTGGGAGTATTCTTTCATCTTCAGTCTTTTGGAAGAGTTTGAGAAGGATTGCTATAAGTTCTTCTTTGTATGTTTGATATAATTTGCCTGTGAAGCCATCTGGCCCTGGACTTTTGTTTGTAGGGATTTTTTTTTTTATTACAGATTCTATTTCATTTCTAGTGATCTGTGTGTTCAAGTTATCTATTTCTTCTTGACTCACTTTTGTTGGGCTGTATGTTTCTAGAAAGTTGTCTATTTCTTCTAGGTTGTTGAATTTGTTGGCATATAATTGTTCATGGTATTCTCTTATGTTTTTTTTTTCTTGTATTTCTGTGGTATCAGTTGTGATTTCTCCTCTTTCATTTCTTATTTTGAGTCTTCTCTCATTTCTTCTTGTTGAGCCTGGGCAGAAGGTTGTCAGTTTTGTTCACCTGTTCAAAAAGCCAGCTCTTGGTTTTATTTATAGTTTTTTATTGTTTTTTAAATCTCTATTTTATTTCCTCTCTGATCTTTATTATTTCCTTCCTTTTGCTGACTTTAGGTTTTGTTTGTTCTTTTTCTAATTTTTTTATGTGGTGGGTTAGGTTGTTTATTTGAGATTTTTCTTGTTTCTTAAAGAAGGCCTGTATCACTATGAACTTCCCTCCAAGAACTGCTTTTGCTGCATCCCACAGATTTTGTATGGTTGTGTTTTCATTGTCATTTGTCAAGGTATTTTTTAAGTTCTTCTTTGATTTCATGGTTGACCCACTGGTTTTTTAGTAGCATGTTGTGTAGTCTCCATATAATTGGTTTTTTTTTTCTCTCATTTCTTTTTCTGTGGTTGATTTCTAGTTTCATGCCATTGAGGTCAGAAAAGATGCTTGAAGTTTTGTGCCCTAGTATGTGGTCACTCATAGAGAATGTTCCATGTGCGCTTGAGAAGAATGTGTATTCTGCTTTTTTTGGATGTAATGTCCTGAAAATATCCATTAAGTCTAACTGTTCTATTGTATCATTTAGGATCTCTGTTGCCTTATTGATTTTCTGTCTTGAAGATCTGTCCATTGATGTGCGTGAGGTGTTAAAATCTCCTGCTATTACTGTATTCCCATCAGTTTCTCCCTTTATATCTGTTAATATTTGTTTTATGTATTTGAGTGCTCCTATATTGGGCATATATATGTTGACGAGTATACTCCCTTGTGTCGATCCTTTTATCATTATACAGTATCCTTCTTTATCTTTTCTTTATAGCCTTTGTTTTAAAGTCTATTTTGTCTGATATGAGTATTGCGAATCCTGCTTTCTTGTCATTTCCATTTGCCTGAAGTATCTTTTTCCATCCCCTTACTTTCAATCTATGTGTGTCCTTTTCCCTAAGGTGGGTCTCTTGTAGGCAGCATATTGTAGGCTCTTGTTCTTTTGATCCAGCCTGCCACTCTGTGTCTTTTGATTTGAGCATTTAGTCCATTGACATTTAAGGTAATTATTAATAAGTATGTATTTATTGCCATTTTAAACCTTGTTTTCTTTTTGATTTTATATTTCCATTGTGTTCCTTTCTTTTTCTTTTTCCTTTTGTGGTTTGATGATTTTCTCTTGCATTATGCTTATGGTCTCTTCTTTTTGGTTTTTGTGAATCTGTTTATGTTTTTGATTTGTGGTTGCCCTGTTTTCCAAGTATATTAACTCCTTCCTATATCTACTTGCTTTAGACTGGTAGTCATATAGGCTCAAACACATTCTAGAAAAAAAAAAATCTACATTTTCTTACTCTTCTCGCCCACATTTTATGATTTTGATGTCATCTTTTACATCTTTATGTTCATCCTTTTGCTGTTCATTGTGGTTATAATGGCTTTCACAGGACTTTTTTGATTTCTTTTAAAATCTGTGTACTGGCTTATTTAAGTGATTTACTTTCCATTTATGATTTTTCTCTTTCCTTTAGAGTCTTACTTCTTTTCTATTTAAAGAAGACGTCTCAATATTTCCTTTAGGATAGGTTTAGTATTGCTGTATTCTTTTAGTTTTTGCTTGTCTGGGAAATTCTTTCTCTCTCCTTCTATTCTGAATGAATGATAATCTTGCTGGATAGAGTATCCTAGGTTGCAGATTTTTCCCTTTCAGGACTTTGAACATATCTTGCCACTCCCTTCTGGACTGCAACATTTCTGTAGAGAAACCAGCTGATAACCTTCTGGGGGTTCCCTTGTAATTAACTGTATTTCTCTTGCTGCCTTTAGAATCCTCTCTTTATCTTTAAGTTTTGCCATTTTTATTGTAATATGTCTTGGAGTAGGTCTGTTTGGGTTTATCTTGCTTGGGACCCTCTGTGCTTCCTGTACCTGGACATCTGTTTCCTTTTTTAGGTTTGAGAAGTTTTCAGCCATAATTTCTTCAAATACATGTTCAATATCCCCTTTTTCTCTTTCTTCTCCTTCTGAGTTCCCTATTATGCATAAATTGGCACACTTTATATTATTCCATAGTTCTCTTATATTGCTGTCATTTTTTTCTCATTTGGCTTTCTGTCTGCTGTTCTCATTGGGTGATTTCCATTATTCTGTCTTCCAGATCATTTACTTATTCTTCTGTGTTATTCATCCTGCTATTCATTGGCTTTAGCTCAGCTTTCATCTTGGTGAATGAGTTCTCTAATTTTTCTTGGTTTCTTTATATACTTTCTAGTTCCTTTTAATAGTAATCTATATTTCTATCAATAGTCCTTCTTAATTCCTTCAGTATTTTCATTATCTCCTTTTGAACTTGACATCTATTAGTTTGAAGAGGTCTGTTCCATTGTTTGTTCTTTAGGGGAATTGTCTTGATCTTTTAATTAGGAGTGGTCCCTGTGCTTCTTCATTTTACTTCTCTTGCTCTGTGAGTTTAGGAGAAACAATTATCTACTGTGGTGTTGGAGGGCTGTTTTTATGTGGGAGCATCCTTGTGTGGGTTTCATATTTTTTGGTGCAGGGGCTGTTTTTAGTGTGGATGCTTGCCACCTCTTTCCTCAGTGTATGCTGGCCGTTATCCCCTTGATAGAAGGTGTGACTTGTGGTGACCAGAGCCTGCCCTGCATATTGAGTGTGGCCTCCTCTTTTGCTCTGTAGTTGTCACTGCTCTGTCAGGGGCCAGGACTGTTCCTTAGTTATTGGAGTAGGAGCTCCCAGATCTGTTTCTCAGATGCATTTCTGAGCTGCGTTTCTGAGCTGTGGTTTGATGGTAGGTGGGGTTGGAATTGGAGAGCGCCCACTGGGAGAGCAGCCACAGAGCATTCCTCTGCCAGAGTTGTTCACTCCTGAGTGTGCTCTGTTGTGTCACCTATGACCTGTTGTGCAGACTCACAAAGTAACTGCTGTTGGCACTGCCCTTGTCTCCGTCTCAACCTTGGAAATGCCGGCAGTCAGCCCTAGTGTCCCTCAGGCATTGTTTTCACAAGGCCACCAGTGCAGATCCACTGAAGCCAGGTCCCAGAACTGCAGTAGTTGTGCACCTGGACCCACTGTCGGAGCTATGGAGGCAGCTCAGACCCTGGCCTGGCCCAGCCTCCGTGTGTATGTGCCCACAAAGCTCACAGCTGCTCAAGCCAGACATGTCCCAGCCATGGGAGCACCCGTTGTTCACTCAGATGTCCTGCAGGTGCTGCATGTACAAAGCTGGTAGCAGAGGTGTAAATCTGCAACTTGTGCAGCCGTGGGGAGAGATTTCAGCTTTGCGTTGTATGTCACGCAGCCCCTGGGGCTCAGCTCTTGTTTCAGCCCCACCTCTGCATATGGGCAACCTGCTGACATCTGCTCCTGAAGCTCGCTGAGGCAGCAGCTGGGGCACAGGAGCCTGCTGAGATGGCGGCTGGGGCGTGAGAGCCTTCTGAGGCAGGAGCCCCAAGGTGGCAGCTGTGGGCACTATCCCTAGCCCTCAGAGGCAGGGCTAGCACATGGAGAATGAGGCTGCCATGGCAGCCCCACCCCTTCCTTTGCACGCCACTTAACAGTGGTGCTTCACTTCTGTGGTGGGCCCAGGCTTCCTTGAACACCCTCGGTTAAAGGGGATGTACCATACTCCAGCCCCTTCAGACTGTCTGTGCACAGCTTCTCCCTGGGTCTGTCCTTTATTTATTTATTTATTTTAACATCTTTATTGGAGTAAAATTACTTTACAATGGTGTGTTAGTTTCTGCTTTATAACAAAGTGAATCAGTTATACATATGCATATGTTCCCATATCTCTTCCCTCTTGCATTTCCCTCCCTCTCACTCTCCCTATCCCACCCCTCTAGGTGGTCACAAAGCACCGAGCTGATCTCCCTGTGCTATGCAGTTGCTTCCCACTAGCTATCTATTTTATGTTTGGTAGTGTATATATGTCCATGCCACTCTCTCACTTTGTCACAGCTTACCCTCCCCCCTCCCCATATCCACAAGTCCATTCTCTAGTAGGTCTGTGTCTTTATTCCCATCTTACCACTAGGTTCTCCATGACCTTTTTTTTTCCCCTTAGATTCCATATATATGTGTTAGCATACTGTATTTGTTTTTCTCTTTCTGACTTACTTCACTCTGTATGACAGACTCTAACTCCATCCACCTCACTACAAATAACTCCATTTCGTTTCTTTATATGGCTGAGTAATATTCCATTGTATATATGTGCCACATCTTCTTTATCCATTCATCTGTTGATGGACACTTAGGCTGCTTCCATGTCCTGGCTATTGTAAATAGAGCTGCAATGAACATTTTGGTACATGACTCTTTTTGAATTATGGTTTTCTCAGGGTATATGCCCAGTAGTGGGATTGTTGGGTCATATTGTAGTTCTATTTTTAGTTTTTTAAGGAACCTCCATACTGTTCTCCATAGTGGCTGTATCAATTTACATTCCCACCAACAGTGCAAGAGGGTTCCCTTTTCTCCACACCCTCCCCAGCATTTATTGTTTGTAGATTTTTTGATGATGGCCATTCTGACCGGTGTGAGATGATATCTCATTGTAGTTTTAATTTGCATTTCTCTAATGATTAGTGATGTTGAACATTCCTTCATGTGTTTGTTGGCAATCTGTATATCTTCTTTGGAGAAATGTCTATTTAGGTCTTCTGCCCATTTTTGGATTGGGTTGTTTGTTTTTTTGTTATTGAGCTGCATGAGCTGCTTGTAAATCTTGGAGATTAATCCTTTGTCAGTTGCTTCATTTGCAAATATCTTCTCCCATTCTGATGGTTGTCTTTTGGTCTTGTTTATGGTTTCCTTTGCTGTGCAAAAGCTTTTAAGTTTCATTAGGTCCCATTTGTTTATTTGTGTTTTTATTTCCATTTCTCTAGGAGGTGGGTCAAAAAGGATCTTGCTGTGATTTATGTCATAGAGTGTTCTGCCTATGTTTTCCTCTAAGAGTTTGATGGTGTCTGGCCTTACATTTAGGTCTTTAATCCATTTTGAGTTTATTTTTGTGTATGGTGTTAGGGAGTGTTCTAGTTTCATACTTTTACATGTACCTGTCCAGTTTTCCCAGCACCACTTACTGAAGAGGCTGTCTTTTCTCCACTGTATATGCTTGCCTCCTTTTTCAAAGATAACGTGACCATATGTGTGTGGGTTTATCTCTGAGCTTTCTATCCTGTTCCATTGATCTATATTTCTGTTTTTGTGCCAGTACCATACTGTCTTGATTACTGTAACTTTGTAGTATAGTCTGAAGTCAGGGAGCCTGATTCCTCCAGCTCCATTTTTCGTTCTCAAGATTGCTTTGGCTATTCGGGGTCTTTTGTGTTTCCATACAAATTGTGAAATTTTTTGTTCTAGTTTTGTGAAAAATGCCAGTGGTAGTTTGATAGGGATTGCATTGAATCTGTAGATTGCTTTGGGTAGTAGAGTCATTTTTCACAATGTTGATTCTTCCAATCCAAGAACATGGTATATCTCTCCATCTATTTGTATCATCTTTAATTTCTTTCATCAGTGTCTTATAATTTTTTGCATACAGGTCTTTTGTCTCCTTAGGCAGGTTTATTCCTAGATATTTTATTCTTTTTGTTGCACTGGTAAATGGGAGTGTTTTCTTAATTTCACTTTCAGATTTTTCATCATTAGTGTATAGGAATGCAAGAGATTTCTGTGCATTAATTTTGTATCCTGCTACTTTACCAATTTTATTGATTAGCTCTAGTAGTTTTCTGGTAGCATCTTTAGGATTCTCTATGTAGAGTATCATGTCATCTGCCAACAGTGACAGCTTTACTTCTTCTTTTCTGATTTGGATTCCTTTTATTTCTTTGTCTTCTCTGATTGCTGTGGCTAAAACTTCCAAAACTATGTTGAATAATAGTGGTGAGAGTGGGCAACCTTGTCTTCTTCCTGATCTTAGTGGAAATGGTTTCAGTTTTTCATCATTGAGGATGATGTTGGCTGTGGGTTTGTCATATATGGCCTTTATTATGTTGAGGAAACTTCCCTCTATGCCTACTTTCTGTAGGGCTTTTATCATAAATGGGTGTTGAATTTTGTCGAAAGCTTTCTCTGCATCTATTGAGATGATCATATGGTTTTTCTCCTTCAATTTGTTAATATGGTGTATCATGTTGATTGATTTGCGTATATTGAAGAATCCTTGCATTCCTGGAATAAACCCCACTTGATCATGGTGTATGATCCTTTTAATGTGCTGTTGGATTCTGTTTGCTAGTATTTTGTTGAGGATTTTTGCATCTATGTTCATCAGTGATATTGGCCTGTAGTTTTCTTTCTTTGTGACATCTTTGTCTGGTTTTGGTATCAGGGTGATGGTGGCCTCATAGAATGAGTTTGGGAGTGTTCCTCCCTCTGCTATATTTTGGAAGAGTTTGAGAAGGATAGGTGTTAGCTCTTCTCTAAATGTTTGATAGAATTCTCCTGTGAAGCCATCTGGTCCTGGGCTTTTGTTTGTTGGAGGATTTTAAATCACAGTTTCAATTTCAGTGCTTGTGATTGGTCTGTTCATATTTTCTATTTCTTCCTGGTTCAGTCTCGGCAGGTTGTGCATTTCTAAGAACTTGTCCATTTCTTTCCGGTTGTCCATTTTAGTGGCATAGAGTTGCTTGTGGTAATCTCTCATGATCGTTTGTATTTCTGCAGTGTCAGTGGTTACTTTTCCTTTTTCATTTCTAATTAGGTTGATTTGAGTCTTCTCCCTTTTTTTGTTGATGAGTCTGGCTAATGGTTTATCAATTTTGTTTATCTTCTCAAAGAACCAGCTTTTAGTTTTATTGATCTTTGCTATCGTTTCCTTCATTTCTTTTTCATTTATTTCTGATCTGATATTTATGATTTCTTTCCTTCTGCTAACTTTGGGGTTTTTTTGTTCTTCTTTCTCTAATTGCTTTAGGTGCAAGGTTAGGTTGTTTATTTGAGATGTTTCCTGTTTCTTAAGGTAGGATTATATTGCTCTAAACTTCCCTCTTAGAACTGCTTTTGCTGCATCCAATAGGTTTTCGGTCATTGTGTCTCCATTGTCATTTGTTTCTAGGTATTTTTTGATTTCCCCTTTGATTTCTTCAGTGATCACTTCGTTATTAAGTAGTGTATTGTTTAGCCTCCATGTGTTTGTATTTTTTACAGATCTTTTCCATAATTGATATCTAGTCTCATAGCGTTGTGGTCGGAAAAGATACTTGATATGATTTCAATTTTCTTAAATTTACCAAGGCTTGATTTGTGACCCAAGATATGATCTATCCTGGAGAATGTTCCATGAGCACTTGAGAAAAATGTGTATTCTGTTGTTTTTGGATGGAATGTCCTATAAATATCAATTAAGTCCTTCTTGTTTAATGTATCATTTAAAGCTTGTGTTTCCTTGTTTCTTTTCAATTTGGATGATCTGTCCATTGGTGAAAGTGGGGTATTAAAGTCCCCTAGTATGATTGTGTTACTGTCGATTTCCCCTTTTATGGCTGTTAGTATTTGCCTTATGTAGTGAGGTGCTCCTATGTTGGGTGCATAAATATTTACAACTGTTATATCTTCTTCTTGGATCGATGCCTTGATCATTATGTAGTGTCCTTCTTTGTCTGTTGTAATAGTCTTTATTTTAAAGTCTATTTTGTCTGATATGAGAATTGCTACTCCAGCTTAGTTTTGATTTCCATTTGCATGGAATATCTTTTTCCATCCCCTCACTTTAAGTCTGTATGTGTCCCTAGGTCTGAAGTGGGTCTCTTGTCGACAGCATATATATGGGTCTTGTTTTTGTATCCATTCAGCCAGTTTGTGTCTTTTGGTGGGAGCATTTAATCCATTTACATTTAAGGTAATTATCGATATGTATGTTCCTATTCCCATTTTCTTAAATGTTTTGGGTTTGTTATTGTAGGTGTTTTCCTTCTCTTGTGTTTCTTGCCTAGAGAAGTTCCTTTAGCATTTGCTGTAAAGCTGGTTTGGTGGTGCTGAACTCTCTCAGCTTTTGCTTGTCTGTAAAGGTTTTAATTTCTCCATCAAATCTGAATGAGATCCTTGCTGGGTAGAGTAATCTTGGTTGTAGGTTTTTCTCCTTCATCACTTTAAATATGTCCTGCCACTCCCTTCTGGCTTGCAGAGTTTCTGCTGAAAGATCACCTGTTAACCTTATGGGGATTCCCTTGTGTGTTATTTGTTGTTTTTCCCTTGCTGCTTTTAATATGTTTTCTTTATATTTAATTTTTGATAGTTTGATTAATCCCTGGGTCTCTCCTTTAAACCCTGAATTTCAACACCCAGCTCCTGCCTGTACCAGCAGATGTACATCTTAAGCTGGGGCACACAGGTTGGTGGCATGACAGTCTGTGCAGGTCTCTCTCTGTTTTTCCTACCACAGACTGTTTTTTGTACCCTCCTCTGAGCCTCTGAAGCTCCCTTTCTGTCCTGGCTGATCTCCCTGCTGGCGAAGGGGCTTCCCAGGGTGCAGGAACCTTTTCTCTTTTTCAGCTCCCTCCCAGGGTTGCAGTCCTGTCCCTCTTCCTCTATTTTTTTTTTTTTTTTCCTTTCAATCTACCTGGTTATGAGATCGTTCTTGTCCTTTGAGGTGTTTGAGGTCTTCTGCTAGTGTTCAGTAGGTGTTCTGTGAGAATTGTTCCATTTGTAGATGTATTTTTGATGTATTTTTGGGAGGAGGTGTGTTCCACATCCTTCTACTTTGCCATCTTGACTGGAGATTCACAAAGTAAGTTTTCTAATGCCAACAAAATTAAGTTAGAACTAAGTAAGAGTTTCAAAACAATTTTGAAAAGAACAAAGTTAGAAGACTTAGACCATCTTACTGATGCAATACTGTAAAGCTTCATTAATGAAGTTAATGTGGTATTAATACAAAGTCAGATTTAGGGAACATAATAGAGAGTCCAGAAATAGATTTGCCCACATATGGCTAATTGATTTTTAATAAAGTTACCAACATATTCAATGGAGAAATTTTAATCTTTGACAAATGGTGCTAGAAAAATTAAATATCCTTATGAAAACAATCTTGACACCTACCTCACATTAGCCACAAACATTAACTTGAATGGATCATAAACCATTAGGAAAAAATTAGGAAAAAAATCTTTAATACTTTGATATAGGAAAACATTTTTAGGCAGGACACAAAGCTGTAACTTGAAAGAAAAAATTTTGATAATTTAGACATCTGCAATATCAAAACCTTCTTTTCAAGTGACGTGAAAGTCCCAGAGTTAGAGGAAGTGTTTGCAAAAGATATATCTGATAAAGCACTTTTTTTCTAGACTATGTAAAGAACTCTCTTCATTGTAAGAAACCAGACAACACAATTAAAAATGGCCGAAGTATCTGAGCAGACGGTTCACTAAAGAAGATACTCACATGGAGAATGAACTCATGAAAAATATGCTTAATATTATTAGTTATTAAGGAAATGCACATTAATCCACAGTGAAGTACCACCATACACCCAAGAGAATGACTAAAATTCAAGTAATTGAAAATATTAAAAGTTGGCAAACATGTGGAACTATGAAAACTCTCATAAGCCACTGAAGTGAATGCAAAATGGTAGAGTCACTTTGGAAATCATTTTATCATTTTCATATGAAGTTTAATGTACTTACCATTTCAACTAGCAATTCTATATCCAAGAAATAAAAACAAATGTCTGCATACAGGCACTCAAATTGTTCATAGTGGCTTTATTCAGAAGAGGCCCTACCTGGAAAACAAAGTGTGCTATACTCATGCAGAAGAATACTACTCAGCAAAAAAAACCTACTAGTACATTCCAGAGAATAGATAAATGATGGAAACGAAACAAAAAAACCTACATTTGTTTAATTCTATTTCCATTTATATGAAAGTCTAGGTAAGACAAACAGAAACAAACCCCAGAAAAACCAAAAACCAGAAGCAACAGACTCTACTTTCTCATCATGCAGTCTTTCATCTATGACAACCTAACCACCTTCTGATTACTACTCATGCTTCAGAGGTAAACATCGCAGATGTCTTTAACGATTCCCTACCTTTCTGAGGGTGGTGGTCCAGGTGTAGTCTGGTGGAAGTTAGAGTGAAACTGTTACCTTTCTGAACCTAGACAATGCATTTCAGGTGTTACAGCCTCAGATTGTCTTAGCTTGTTGAGCTTACATTTCATATTGTCTTCTTTTACAGTTCTTTTAAGATTCAAAAATTAATGATTATTTATTGTAAAATATTTAAAATGCAGAATTAAGTGTATAAAGAGAGAAGCCTCAATCCCCAAGCCCCCAGTTCTCTAAAGGTTACTTCAGATGCTGTTTGATGTTTTCATCAAGATCTTTCCTAAGGACTTATAAACACTGTATATATAAATATGATGCTGGTGCTATTGAGGGCTTTCTGTCCCTTAGAACTTTAGGAAATTCCTTGAAGCCTCGTATTCCTCAGCCAGGGAGGGTCTAAGGCCCTGACTCAAGGTTTCTGTTAGAGCTTGGGGTGAAGAGGAGGAAGAGTGGGCGTTCTTTCTGAGCTTCCTCCCTGGATGCTTTGTCTGCTTGAGCTGCCTTTGTTTCTTCCACGTCAGCCTGCATAGAACACTCAGCTGCTTCACTGTTTTCTCCAAAAATATATTCACACCAGTCATTTCAGGTTCTAGGGAATTCGGATGAGGGATGAGGGCATTGTGGAGTAGAGATACATTTGAGGACCACAAGCCTTCTAGTCCCTTTTCTCCTCAATCCATCTCTGCTCTCCCTCCCTCTTTTCTTTGAGGATTGTTTCCAGATGTTCTGAACCCTTTACCCTTTATTATATAGGACTGTTTAACTGTCCCTTTCACTCAAGAAACTTTCTGTATCAAATCTATCAAGGTACACAGAAAGAAACAAAGGGCCTTCAATCAACCAGACTCCTTTTTTAGGAGTCAACTTGAATTATCCCCTTGCCTTTTTTGTTTTGTTTCGTATTTCATATGCATAGAATAGAAGATATTTCATGTGGAATATTTTGGACATATTTTTTTCAAAATTAAGGGAACTACCAGAAAATAGGTTTCTCAGTTCCCACTGAGCATCATGATCTAAAAAGACGTTCCATCATATCACAGATGTATTTGAAAATTTTCAGCTAAGTGCTTTAAACACTTATTTACATTGCAACAGCACTTATAAGAACCAAGAACTGTTATAATTCTTGTGTTATCAGTGATGCTTCATGACATCCCTGTAACTGTCCGTTACTATCTACTCCATCCCTTCTCAGTTACTGCCAACCTTTTATTCACATTTCTGAAGATCACACCATCACCATATGCTGTGTACCATGGCACATTTTTCATCAATTATTTTTGTGTTGAGTTTTTCTAAATGAATGCTTATAAAAACATTATCCTTTTAGGAAAATTCCATTTTTATAATTTTTTTAGGTATATAGATGAGGTCATAGATAAATAATATTTCTACTATTTTCATGTACTTAATTTTGCTTATATAATATAAATGGGATTACATATTACATGTCTTCTGTAACTACTTTTACTTGTTAATTGACTGGTAGGAGATATTTATTCATTTGGGGTACTAATATTTTATTAGCTATGTTCATTACAAATATCTTCTCCAAGTCTGTAGCCTGGAGATGATTGTATGTCATTTGTATAAATCTACCCTTTTAAACAGCTATATAATATTCGAGCATAATTTATTTAGACTGCTAATAAACTTCTTCGTTAAGGGCAAGCAGCTCTGCCATCTGTTATCTTTGTTACTTTGGGTATGATATTTAATCTCTCTGACACTCTGTTTCTTCACATTTAAAACAAGGAAAATATTTCTTACTTTATGTGGTTGTAGTTGAGATCAGAGAAGTAATGCGAGTAAGTTCCTCCAGAGCAGGATTTCTCAACCTCATCACTAACATCATTTGGGTAAGATATTTGTTTAGGGTGGAGGGCTGTTTTGTGTAATGTA
This sequence comes from Balaenoptera ricei, assembly GCF_028023285.1. NCBI lineage: Eukaryota > Metazoa > Chordata > Mammalia > Artiodactyla > Balaenopteridae > Balaenoptera > Balaenoptera ricei. The sequence continues at coordinate 108,073,079 of NC_082641.1, forward strand.
GTATGTTTAACTGCGTCTTTGGCCTCTACATACTAGATACCCAGTCGTGACAGCCAAAAACACATCCATACATTGCCAAATTCTGCACCCCCGCTCTCTGGAGTGGGAGGCACAGTCACACCCAACTGAGAACCGCTGCTCTAGAGAAGAGCCTGGCACATGGTATCAAGTCAGCTACATGAAGCTGGACATGTGCACAGCAAAGTTCTCTGGGATTCTCTTTACATGGATTACATTATGAGTGGCTCTTGCTGCAGTTGTGCCTGGTGGTGGCCATTAAGAAACATTCCCATATTGCTAAGCTTTGGGGTTGGTTCCATTTTTACACTAACAGTAGTGACAATAATTTCACAGTATACAATCAGTTCCGTAGATCTTTGCACGCTCATGTGAGTATATCTGCCAGAGATATTCCTGGCAATATCTTTGAGGTGAGAGGAAACACAGGACTTTCAAAATTGAAATTTTAATATATTCTGCCAGATCACCTTCCAAAAATGCTACACCAGTTTTACACTCTCACCAACTGTAACTAAGAGTACCCTTTTCCTTATATCCTTATCTATAGTGAATATTAATATTCTTTTTATATTCAAGCATATTTTATGAATTTTTGTTTCCATAATTTGCCTTTCTTTTATAAATTACATGCTCATTATCTTTGCCCATTTTTCCATTAATCTTTTAGTCATTAAAAGCTACACCTAGATCCCCAGTTACAAATTATTCAAGTATATAGAGAAGCACAGATTAATATGGCTAACACCCACATTTCACAAATGTTGATATGTTACCATTTTTGCTAAGGATCTTTATTTTTAAATTTTGCTCATAATGTTGAAGCCCTGATGGTATTCTCCCATCAACCAATTTCTTTTCTGAGTCTCCAGATGTAACCACTATTCTCAAATTTGTATACATATTTTTCATCCATATTTTAATAATTTTATTAAGCAGGTATGCATCCATAAAAACATATATAGAATTGTTTTGTATTTTAAAAATTTGCATAACTGGAATCATACTGCACAAATCCTTCCAGGACTTGCTTTTTAAAAATTCCTATTGTATGAGATTTATCCAAGTTGACCCTTGCACTCCTAGTCCACCCTTTAAACTGCAGTATTTGTTTGAGTATAATACAGTTTATTCCTGTTGGTGTATGTTCATTTTTCTCCCTTTTAAAAAACTTTTTGGAATTACAAGCAATATAATAACGATCATCCTTTTGTAACTCTCAGGTGTACTTGTGCGAGAGTTTCTCTTTGATAGTTACCTATCAGTAATATTCTGGCTTGTGGATATACACATCTTCATATTGATTATATATTATCCAACTGTTCTTCATGGTGATTTTAACACTTCATCCTCTTGCCAGCTGCGTATTTTCCTACATCCATACCGACAGTTTATGGTATTGTCAGGCCATTATGTTTTCGTCTAATCTTTACTTACATCTCAGTAATTGGTAGAAAAAATAAACAGAGAAAAAATTTTTGTAATGAAAGACTGAACAATATCATCAACCTGCTAATTGACACTTCAGAAATTCTTGTATTTAATACACATAGAATAGTCATCAAGATAGGTCATATGTAAAGGAAGATAGAGGGCATTTGTCAGTTTTTTTCTCCTTTTCCTGTAGCACCCTCCTCCTCATTCATCCCTGTCAGCAAATACGATTTAACTTACTACATGTGAAACTTGAATGAGATATGCTTTCTAATATTATAATTACTAATAAAGCAGAGTAAAGTTTGAGGTAACCAAAACAGAATAACTTCTTTCTTAGATGACTATATATATTATCTAGTCATTTATTTTAATTCCTAAAGATTTTCAAGATTATTTTCTTCTCTTCAAAGGAATAGTTGGGCGCTGTTAAGGTGCAGAGAAAATTTTGAGTCAGGGCTTAAAAAGCAAGATGATAATTTTTCAGTGTATGATGCTATTTACTAAATAACTAGCAGTGCATTTCAACATTAAAATTCAACTCTTACCAGTTCAAATTTCTATAAGTTAATAAAGTTGTATAAAAACTTGCCCTGTTATAAATCAATAAAATAATTTCTATTTTATGGGCTTTAAGATCTGTTTTTAAATTTAATAAAAGTGTGTTTTATAATATGTAATGTATATTTATATGTTTTTAGAATAACATAGGGCAGATCCAGCTTACCATTTTGCAGTCTTTTCTTTTAGACTTTTTTTCTTGACGTATAGTTGATGTACAATATTATGTAAGTTACAGGTGTACAATGTAGTGACTCAAAATTTTTAAAGGTTATACTCCATTTATAATTATAATAAAATATTGGCTATATTCCCCGAATTGTACAATATATCCTTGTAGCTTATCTTATACGTGGTAGTTTGTGTTTCTTAATCTCTTACCCCTACTTTTGCCCTCCTCCCACCTCTTTTCATTGGTAACCACTGGTTTGTTCTTTATATCTTTGAGTCTGCTTCTTTTTTATTATAGTCATTAGTTTGTTGTATTTTTAGATTCCACATATAAGTGATATCATACGGTATTTGTCTTTCTCTGTCTGACTTATTTCACTGAACATAATGCCCTCCAAGTCCATCCATGTCACTACAAATGGCAAAATTTCATTCTTTTTTTTTTTTTTTTTTTTTTTTTTACTGTTGAGTAGTATTCCATTGTATATATATACACCTCATCTTCTTTATCCATTCATCTGTTGATGGATACTTAGGTTGCTTCCATATCTTGGCAATTGTAAATAATGCTGCTATGAACATTGGGTTGCATGTATCTTTTCAAATTAGTGTTTTCATTTTTTCAGATACATACCCAGGAGTGGAATTGCTGGGTCATATGGTAGTTCTATTTTTAGTTTTTTGAAAAGCCTCCATAATGTTTTGCACAGTGGCTGAACCAATTTACATTTCCACCAACAGTGTTCAAGAGCTCCCTTTTCTCCACATCCTCACCAACATTTGTTATTTTGCACGGTGTCTTGATCCACTTGTAAATGGTCAGATTTCTATTCATGGATTATAATATATACATAATAGATAATATAATTATATATAATGCTAATTAATATAATTGGATTTTAAAGTTTTATGCTTTTCTTTTTATGTAAAATAATAAAAACTTTTATACTTTTTCTTGGTAGTCTTAGTGAATTAGCATACCATTTTCTGGATGAAATTTTCTCAGTTTGAAATAATTAATCTCAGTTTGTTGAAATAATCAATTTCAGTTTGTCTGTAGGAATGGTCTGTGTCCTTACTAATTAAGAGTCTAATTCAGTTAAACATGTGTCTTCAACTCTTTAAAGCAGTTTATTCTGGCACATACTGAATTAGTGAGAACCATCATTGGTATGTATTCTTGTGGGTAGTGTTGAATTAAACCTGAAGGGATTCATACCGGTATATGGATTTGAAGTCTACATATTGGACAAGTTGAAATAATAATGTCACAGACAAATTGCAAGACCAAAAGGAAACATAAGGCAATGTTGTGTGGGTGGTAGGATTTTTAGCCTTTATTTTTTATGAGACTCTATTAATAGTCATAACAAAGGAAGTATACCAGGCTTTTATGTTGAAATGAAAATCTTAATTATCTAGAGGTAAAGTACTTAGGACTTTGTAAGGTAGAGCATAGGAATAGTTTACTTTCTGTAGGGATTTATATTTGTGTAAAGTGCTTTCACATATATCATTTCATTTAATGGATAGGAAATGTTATTTGTAAGATAGGAAAGGGTTGCTTTAATTTCATTCTTAGTGTTGCCTTTGTCCAGACGAAGCTTTATTCAGCCACTTACACACATTTTGTCTACCAACCATCAGCCCAGATCCTAAGGCTGAAAAGTGAACCAAATTTGGCACGAGTTTCTTTAAACTAATGAATGATGTTTAAGGAAATTAGTACAAAGTATAGAATATATTTTAAAATGTTAAAAAGCCTCAGTAGTCTGTGAAGGTCAGGCTTTAATGTTACAGCTGAGCCTGTTTAGCTTTATTTCGTGGTTTTGGTTTACTATCCAAGTCAGTAGATAACAATTCTGATGTCACTGTCATTTAAGGCCAACACTTATTGAGTGCCCATATGAAAAGTAAAGTGTGATTTATATACTTAATTAAAACAATTTGTGGCTCTTCTCATTTTGAAGCTTATTATCATATGGAAAAAGAAACATGATATGGCAGAAATGAGAGAAAACAGTGCCTGTTGAAGGAAAGAGTTGCTCTGAAATGCTGTTTTGTGTGCTGTTCCTTGTGTTCCTATCCCTGATTTGGAACATGTTAGTCTATAAGATCCTTTGGGTAACTAAGGTGATCTCATCTCACAGCATGTGGTGAGATGCTCCATGAAGTCGTGGTGAAGAAGCCCATGTTGTTCAATATCCAATGGCCCGTGGCAGCTTCAGTTTTCAGACAAAACTACAGAGCACCTAACCTTTCATTTTTTAATTCAGTGATATCAGATCTTCCATTTTATCTTTTATGAGAATCTGATCAGGGCCATTGGCTCTTAGTTTTCTGGGTGGATGAATAATTCAGTTATAATTTCCTGAGATGGCTTATTTTTATATTTTGTAGGAAGCATGTTCTGAGTTAGGCAAGTGCTTTGGAAGTGTCCACCTTTTGTAATTAGGGCTTTGGCACTGTTCTTTAGAATAGTACATACTGTTTGTTTTGTACCTTGTAGTTGATGAGAACATTTTACAGATTAAACTGTCAATTTTCAGTAGCCATGATCAACAGATCTTAGTATTCCCACACTACCAATGGGGAAAACAAGGACCACTGAGGTTATATTACTTGCTTAAGCTCACACAGGTCCCACGTGATGGAGCAGATGTTGAGTTTGGTCTTCCAGTGCCATGTCCTTTTCCTTTTCCTTTATGCTTGAGGTTTCTTGTGGATAGGTTGAATTGTATGAAATTGTTAATATGAATATTTGACCTGCAATAAAAAGCAATTTCATATGCAACAGCCTAACACCCCCCGCCCACCCAAAAAAACCTCCATTTAGGAAAAGCTCATTTTACATGCAGCTAAAACTAAATAGTTTTTTTTTTTAAGAGCTCAGTAGTCAGTTTGAGGGGAAAACAAAAAAACTTAGTCATTAATGTTTGAAAATGAAATGCCAGAGCAAACAAGCTTACTTTAGGAGTACTCTTGGTTCCTTTAAATTAAGAGTGTGGACTCAGGAGCCAAAGTGTGTGGTTTTGAATCCATGCTCCCCTGTATTCCCTGCTAGCTGTGTTACCTTAGACAGTTTACTTAACCTCAGAGTGCTTCGATATCTTCATCTTTTAAGTTACTTAGGATGTATCTGTGTCTGTCATCATTGTAAGGACTATAAATGTGTTTGTTAAATAAAATGGAGATGATAAGTAGAGATAGAAAATGTTTTGGTTAATTCAGTAAATAATTTTCTAGATATTTCAAAATGCTACCTTTTTTGAAATTAATTAAGTGAATGCAGAATATTAAATTAGGTTAAAATAAGTAATAGTGTACCCATGTGCAGTTTCTACATTAATTTGTTTAAATAGGTTTGAGAGAAAATGTATAAAACTAATTACCCCTTGCATTCCAGGAAATGTCTGTTGGTTGGTTGATTGAGCAGTTAAATAAAATTTTCTCACCAATATTCTTTCCCCAAAATTTCTTCCAAATTTTTAGTGCAAAAATGCCATTGAGGAACTCATCTCCAAAAGGACTCTAGCACTTCCCCATTCAAGATAAGTGACATAGTGACTTCCCATGGCCAAGTAATCAAAGTAACTATAAAATGCACACCCACAGAGATGGTGATTTGCGTGTTTTCCTATAGCCTTCAATTTCCTATACAGCCTTCAAAAATTTCAGAAGACTGTGTAGGAAATAGGAGTGAGAAGAGAACATGCATTCATATGTTCACAGTCTAGGGAGTGGGCTAAGTACTTTTACAAGGGGAGAATAAATTCATAATATTTTATGAAAGGCAAATGAAGCACTCAAATTAGTATGTTGACTCTACCAAATCAACCAAAACCTTAATTAACATAATTAATTTCAAGCATATGAATGATAAATGCTGGCCAAATGGAAATGAAGTCTCGGTAGGTAGTGAGATAAGAGAACCCCTAATTTTTCAAATAAATCCATGTATTCTAGTGCCGATGTGTCATTTCAGGTTAGAAATAGAGAATTTGCGGAGTAAATACTAAATAGCTATTACTTATCTTTTAAAAATGTATATTTTATAACCATCTTATTCTTATAGATTGATCCATACTGAGGTCATTTAGGTTGTTTTCTTATTTTTTTATAATGGTGAGAAACAATTTGCACTCCCAGTCTTGTACTTGCCCTTTCACTTATGCATGTGTGCAAGTATTTTCTTTTTTGTGAAACTGCTGAGGCATTAAGTATGCACATTTTCATTTAAGAGATAGTACAAAATTGCTCTCCAAAGGATTTATACCAATTTATACTGTCAAATAGCATTCTGTTATTGTTTCCATTTTAATTTCCTTGGTTATTGGACAGGTTGATCATCTTTTTATGTCATCGGCCACTAGGGTTTCTTCTACTAAGGATTTCCTGTCATGTAATTTGGGAATTCTTCTACTAGATTACCTTTCTATATCAGAATTATTTGTTAGTAAAGAAAATTCCTTTGTTATATATGTTGCAAGTATTTTCTTCCAGTCTGCCAGGTTTGTTTATGTTTTGTCATACAACGTTTCTACTTTTTAATGTGGTCAAATTTGATAATATTGTCCAATATGATTGCTGCATTTTGGTGCTTCTTTAAGAAGGCCTCTTCTTCTCCAAAGGCTTCTCCAAAGTCTCCAACTACAGAGCTGAATTTGAATAAAAAGTGAGTTGTAGAACGATGCATAAATTATGCTGCTATTTATGTTAAAAAGAACTCACTATACTATGCATTTTCTGGTGGGTGTCTACATGTGTATGTATAAAGATATAAAAAGATCTAGAAGGAATTAGATCAAATTGATAATAGTGAATAGTTTTGGAGATAAGTGAAGGGGTCTGTGAATGAGGGTGATGATCAAAGAGATCTTTAAACTTATTTATAATTTTGAAAACCATTTTGTTGGAGACCTTGTGTATTGCTTGTATAATTAAAGGTCAGTGTATGTGTGAACATATATATATTTAATATACTTAAATACATATATATTTATTATGAGAACAGTGTAATCATAAAATTTTTTTAAAAAGAGAGACATGTTCATATTTCCACTACTTATAAACAGTTATAATTTTAGTGTACTTTTTTTTTTGTTTTTTTTTTTAAGGAGTTTTCTAAATCAGTTTTCAAGGCTTTTATTATTTATTTATTTATTTATTTATGGCTGTGTTGGGTCTTCGTTTCTGTGCGAGGGCTTTCTCTAGTTGTGGCGACCGGGGGCCACTCTTCATCGCCGTGCACGGGCCTCTCACTATCGCGGCCTCTCTTGTTGCGGAGCACAGGCTCCAGACGCGCAGGCTCAGTAGTTGTGGCTCACGGGCCCAGTTGCTCCGCGGCATGTGGGATCTTCCCAGACCAGGGCTCGAACCCGTGTGCCCTGCATTGGCAGGCAGACTCTCAACCACTGCGCCACCAGGAAAGCCCTAGTATACTGTTTTTATTACCAGTTTGTTTCCCTATGATTTTTTGAGTTGTTTTAAAAGTTCAAATTAAAGTGTACATACATCTTTAAAGAAACAACATATTACATGCATTTTACAGTATTGCCACATAGACTTCAGTGAAGTCAAATTTAAAGAGGCTATAACATGTGTTTTCCCTGAATATACTGTAATTTAGCTTATTATTTCCTTAATGGTGGACTCCAAATGGCTTCCATTTATTTTACAAATTTGAATCGTGAATATTATCCTATGTGGTTGCTACTTTGTGATACTTCTTTCAGAAGATTTTCCCTACTCCAAAGTTATAATCATATCTCTTCCATATATTTTTCTTTAATACTTTTATATGGTTGATTTTAATAAAACCAAGCAAGAAGTTCTTATTTTGAGTATATCCAAAGAATAAATTACCAGAACTGCAATTGCTGAGTCCAAAGCTGTAAGTAACATGGTTCTACAAGGATTTCCCAGAGGGAGCTAAGCTATGAAGCCACTAGCAAATTCTGAGCGCACCAGGCTGACTATTTTAGCCAATATGAAGTATAATTTTATATGCTTATTTGTAAAACTACTATTTGAAACAGTGAAATTGTCCCTGATTGTTGCAATTTACGTTCCTTTAATTACTAGCCAGGAATGACCACTGTTCTATGCCTGTTTCTCTATTTGTTTTCTTTTTTTTTAATAAAATTATTTATTTGTTTATTTTTATTTTTGGCTGCGTTGGGTCTTCGTTGCTGTGCACGGGCTTTCTCTAGTTGCAGCAAGCAGGGGCTACTCTTCATTGCGGTGTGCGGGCTTCTCTTGTTGCGAAGCACAGGCTCTAGGTGCGTGGGCTTCAGTAGTTGTGGCACACGGGCTCAGTAGTTGTGGTACGTGGGCTCTAGAGTGCAGGCTCAGTAGTTGTGGCGCACGGGCTTAGTTGCTCTGTGGCATGTGGGATCTTCCCGGACCAGGGCTCGAACCTGTGTCCCCTGCATTGACACATGGATTCTTAACCACTGCACCACCAGGGAAGCCCTGTTTTCTTCTTTTGTGAATTGTACAGATCATTTGCTCATTTGGCTGTTAGGGTCTTAGCCATTGTCATTTACAGAATTGTCGTGATCATATTTATTATATTAACTATAAATGTTTTCTCAATTCATTTTGCAGTTTTAGTTTAAGTTCAGGTAAAGATCTCCTTTCAGAGTTTTGAATAACTTTTTTTTTCTTTTAAGTAAGATGCTTTGTAGTTATCTTCTAAAAGTAACTCTTTAATCATTTGGGATGAGAGTATTTAGGTAGATTTCTAACTATTTAAATGAAGGTATCTTAAGAGTACTAATATCAACCAGGAAAGAGGTTTCTAGGAAGCATCATGCTTCTGTATTTGATTCTGCCTATACAATAATTTTAATCAGTCTCTTAGATAACAGCATTAATATGATTCTCATTCAATTTGGAAATGCTAAGAGTCTATAAGCATTTGCTAATTTGTTGGATCATGGAGTTAAAATCCCAGAGTATTTTTAATAGCTTGGCTGCATATGACAATATAAAACTTACAAGAATAAACAAGTTCTACCATTAGTTTAAATAAAAGTTTAGGTGGAATAAAATGGCATAACTCTTACACTTTATTAGAACCAAGATAGATGACAGAAGTGATAATTACCATGTATTATCTATTTCACAAGAATTACACCCCAGTTACTTCTCTGTCTGTTCATGGTGGAGTGCTCTCAAATATTTTATTTTTCCTCATTTCAGTTTCTTTTCACGCCACAGAGATTCCATTCATCGGTGTTAAAGTTGCAAAATCCATAAGTATGTGTGATGAATTTTGAGATTGGACAGTTTTCCCATTAATGCTAAATTTATATTGCATTTAGCATTAATGAAATAAGGAATTGAATGGTAGTTGTAGCTAAATTTTTATTCAAATTATAAACAAGTAAGTGTCTATATTTCAGAATAGCTAACTGCAAAGGACAAAGGATATGGAGCTGATAGAAATATTTACTTAGGGCTACTGATTTTCAGTCTTCATCTTCTCTATCAGCAACATTGGAGAGAGCTAACCGTGCCCTTCCTCCTTCTTAATATGTATTTTTATCACTTGCCATCCAGGATCCACATGCTCCCTCTCAGGCTGCTTCATTGAGTATTCCTATTCTCTGCACCTTCTTTACACTGGTGTGCCCTAGGGCTCAGTCATGGACCTTTTTTTTGTCTTCTCTCTCTATACTTATTTGTCGATCTTATCCATTCTCGTGGTTTAAATGCCAACTATATGTCAGTGACTCCAAAATAAGTAACTCTAGTTCAGATCTCTCTGCTGAGCTCCCAGTTTGTATGTCTAGCTACCTACTTGACATTTCAACATGAGGTCTAATAGATAATATCAAACTCGGCATGTCCCAAACTGTTGATTCTCCCCCCGCCCAACCCCCCCATCCTGCTCTCCCCACATTATTCTTTGTCTTATTGATGGTCAACTGTGTATTTCCATTTGGCAAAGGTCAAAATAATATTGTGGTCCTGAATTCCTCTCTTTCTTTCAAAATGCACATTCAAACATCGTATTATCTCTTTGCTCTATCTTCAAAATTTATCCTGAATCTGATGAACTCCATTGCCATTAATACTACCCTAGCTCGAGCCACCAACCACTTCTTTTTTTTTAATGCAGTTTTTTTTAATTGAAGTATAGTTGATTTACAATGTTGTGTTAGTTTCTGGTGTACAGCTCAGTGATTCAGATTCAGTTTTTGTAATTAAAAAAATTTTTTTTGTTGGAATATAGTTGATTTACAATGTTGTGTTAGTTTCAGGTGTACAGCAAAGTTAATCAGTTATACATATATCCACTTTTGTTTTTAAAGGAATTTTGTTTTAGTTTTTGTTTTAAGATTTATTTATTTAATTTATTTTTTTTGGCTGCATTGGGTCTTCGTTGCTGTGCGCAGGCTTTCTCTAGTTGCGGCGAGCAGGGGCTACTCTTCGTTGCAGTGCACAGGCTTCTCATTGCAGTGGCTTCCCTTGTTGCGGAGCACGGGCTCTAGGCACGCGGGCTTCAGTAGTTGTGGCACGTGGGATCAGTAATTCTGGCTCATGGGCTCTAGAGTGCAGGCTCAGTAGTTGTGATGCACGGGCTCATTAGTTGTGGCGCACGGGCTTAGTTTGCTCCACGGCATGTAGGATCTTCCCAGACCAGGTCTCGAACCCGTGTCCCCTGCACTGGCAGGTGGATTCTTAACCACTGCACCACCAGGGAAGCCCCTCCACTCTTTTTTTTTAGATTCTTTTCCCATATAGGCCATTACAGAGTATTGAGTAGAGTTCTCCGTGCTATACAGCAGGTTCTTATTAGTTATCTACTTTATATATAGTAGTGTGTAAATGTCAGTCCCAATCTCCCAATTTATCCCCCCCGCACCCCCTTATCCCCTGGTAACCATGAGTTTGTCTTCTATATCCGTGACTCCACTTCCGTTTTGTAAATGAGTTCATTTGTCCCCTTTATTTTTTTTTAGATTTCACATATAAGTGATATCATATGATATTTATCTTTCTGTCTGACTTACTTCACTCAGTATGACAGTCTCCCCCTCTGTAGTCTATCCTCAATTCAGCCACTGGAGTGAACCCTTTTAAATAGGTACAAGTATGTTCACTGCTATACTTGTAATAGTGAGTCAATATGTAGTGAAAGTTTAAAACATGAGTGCAAAAGATAGGCACGTCTTCAGTGTAGTAGTTACCTCTGAGCAGTAAGAGAAAGGGATTTGTTTCGGGAAGGTGTGCAGGTCTACTTCAACTGAATCAATGAATTGTTAGGTTTTTAAAAAATAATCTACAGCAAATAAATGTTAACATCTCTTAAATAATAGGAGTGGATTACTGGGCATTCTATATCCCATATATGTCTGCAAATTTGAAATATTTCCTAATAAAGAATGATAAAAAGTAATAAATGGAAACACTTTCCAGTTATTATCCTATACCAGTCTGTACCAAGCTTTTAATGTTACTTTTCTTGCAGTCTCTTTTTTCAACTCATCCTCTGTTCTAAGGGCATTTTTCATTTAATATTCACTTCCGTATTTTAAAATCAAAGAAAATCAAACCTAAGAGTGACATGTATAAACTAGAGAATATCCAAGTAAAATGAAAAGGATGAAGAAGGGTAGGGAACCTATTTCGTATCAGGAATGGTTAGAGAAACTGGACACATACAGAGAGGCCATGAGAGTATTTGTTATATGAATGTGAAAAGGGGCTTAGGAAGCAGAATCAGGACTCTTGGTTTAAAGTAGTTTTGAAGAAAGCCTTTTAGACCTTTTATGATAATCTTTCTGAGAGTTACCTCTGTCCAGTAGAGGCCTACATTGCTTCAGAGTGGTGATTGTTCTATTCATGATTGAAATGCATAAACAATATTAAATATTTATCAGGGATGTTGACAAATGAATTTCTTCTCTGGGTGGAATTTGGAACAAACTGACCCCTAATGTCTTGTTTGGATATGCTTTTATTTATAATGTGATGCTCAGACATAATATTCCTGATGTGGTCAGGTACGTGCAGAACGCAGTGGGTTTCCTGGTTTGTACCAGATTATTTTGGCTCTTCAGGTGTATGGCCTCCCAAAGTAATCTCTAATAAATCAGCCTGATAGTACATGAGCTTCTTGAGCCACTGTACTCACTGATGGGACATGTATGAAGGAGACAGTAAAGAAAAAAAGCAGAAGTGTGTTCTTTCTGCTCTCCCTAGTCAGACGTTTGCGTTTGAGGATCTTGTAGTTAAGAAACAGGCCATGTGAGAAAGAACTTTGTTGGTCCGAGATTTATTGCTCCCTTTAAGGGAAAAAGCCACCAAAGTAATTTCTTGGATATTACTTAATGCCATCAAAATAGGGCTAGGCGAAACTATTTGAATTATCCAAGGGTCCTACGTGGGGGAAAATCCCCCATGTTTTGCTGATGGGGTTGCAAATGGGAAAGAGGACTTAACATCTACAGTAAGTAAACTCCTTAATTACTAAAAAAGATACTTAAGCTTGTCTGTTTTAAAATGACCATTTTGTGCCCTGCTGTGTTTCTAGCATGTAGCACAAGAGCTGACACATAGTGTGTAAATATTGTTGAACTTATGAATTATTGTATTTATTTGACCTTTCTTGAATCTGGAAAATAAGTTGCAGCACATTTTCCATGTCTTTGAGTACCAGTGCTATGGTCCTTGAGTAGTTTGCTCCGCTAATCTTGTTTCCATGGTGAAATGAATTCGTATCTACTCTCTAGGGGTATGTAGGAGGTTGGCAACATCTCTGTTAATTGTGAGGTCACCAGTAAGACCTGGCAGTGATGAGTACTTCCCCAAATCACAGCTGTGCAGCTTTCTCAGTGGTCTCATTCAGTTCCACTTAAAGCACATAACTGGGCTGGAATTGCATGAGATAAGTGCTGTGAGTGCTCATCACCATGGTGAGGGGCTCTGAACAGTCGCCCAGAGACTAACCCTTTAAGAGCTCTGTGCACAGCCGAATGTGCACCAACTCATTAAGTGCTAGGGTGGGTGGCAAGTTGGAAGCCACCTTTTCCAAAAAATTACAGGTCAAGCAAAGTTAATTAATACATTTAAATTCCCTGAATGACTCAACAAAATGGAACACATAGAATTCTCTCATTTGCAACAAAAGAAACTCACACTGTTACGACTTTTGAGAACCCTGACTGATACAGGCAAGAGAGTGTTCTTTGGCTCAGTTTTTGTTGCTGAATTTAACAGCAGCATGAACACATGTGTTTGATTATCATCCGTAGGACTACTCATTTTTAACTTGGGCACTAAGGGTTAGACAGGGTAAGAGCTTCTTCAGAGTGAACCGAATAAGAACTTATTCCTGTGTTTTCTTTAAGGCCATTTCTAGAAAGAGTTAATTCTGATTTTGAAAAGTCAGCTGTACAAGCTCCTGCTTTTCCTTTAACCTCGCTAGCCCTTCCTCCTCAGTCTCCTTTGCTAGTTGCTGCTCTCCTCAGTGCTAGGGTCGTCAGGTTTGGTCTTAAGCTCTCTTCTGTTCTCTCTCTATATTCTCTTTCTGGATAACATCACTCATCACTGTGAATTGAAAAATTATCTTTATGTTGGCAGCTCCCAGATACATGTCTCTAGGTTAAGACTCTCCACAAAGCTCCACACCCCAACTGTCTACTTGATTTCTCTAATTAGAGGTTTCACAGATATATCAAACGTAAGACAGCCCCATCAGATACTTTGATTATCTGCCCCGAAAATCTAAATTTCATCCTCAGCATTTGACATTTTTATCTCAATTACAAACATTTATCTCCCTTTTTTGAGTACCTAAGCCAGAAACTCTGGAGTCATCTTTCATTCTCTGTGTTACTGTCCTTCTGTGTACAAACATCTAAAACATTAACAAACTTGGGTGGTTGCTCTCTGGTTTGTATGAGAAGCCAAAATTCATCTCACATGTGTTTACTTTTGTCCACATCCTTAGTTCAGCCACCATGTGTTGCTTTCTTGGTCTACCCATCATGATCTTGCACTTGAACTATTACTGACTTCAAACTGGTCTCCCTGATTCTTCTCTTGTCACCCTATAGTCTGCTTTCCAAAAAAGAACAAGAATGACTTTCTTAAAAATTTATCAGATTACGCCGTACACTGTCAGTTGCTTCCAGTTATACTTCAAATACAATCTAAATGTCTTATCGTGGTCTTCAGAGCTCTACAAGAATCATGCCCTGCCAAGCCCTCTGTTCTGTTTTTGCTGCAATAATTATTTCTCTGTGACTCCTGCCACCACTTCCATCTCCACATCACTTCTTTAACTGTATTCTGGTTTATCTATAGGTATTTCTCACTGATAGACTTTAAACTGATGCCACCATTATTTATTGCTTTGATCACTGCAGTAGCCTCCCAACAAGTCTTGTGTCCCTCTATTTCAACCTCTCTATTAAATTAAAATGTAATCTAAGTCATTCATATATATTGTTAGAAAAGTCAATACTTATTGCAAAAATTATAGTGTAAAAAATAAACTTTCTTGCCCCCTCCTTTCCAGCTTTGATTTCTGTCCTTTAGGAGCAGTTGCATTTGTTTTAGTACTTACTTTGCCTCTGTATCGCTAAGTAATACGGTTCTATTGTTTATTCTTTGTTTCTCCTTTAAAAAATAGTTTTACTGTGACATAAACATATGAAACACAAACATATATTGTTATAAGTAATAATTTTAAATTGTGCACTTTTATAAACTCAAAGTTGATACATTGAGTTCCTCCCATCTATCTTCCAGGGTCATAGCCTTGGTATATGGCCTCCTGCACCTAAAATACCACTCTTCTCTCACTTATATTCTGTTTCCTATGGCTGGCTCCTTCTTTAGGTCTTGCCTCTAATGTTATCTCCTTAGATAGGTCTTATTGGGCCACCCTCTCTGGTATCCTAACCTGTGCTCTGTTTCTCTCAGATCCTTGTTTGTTTCTTTAATGATACTTTTCACACTTTATATCATCCTGAGTATATTTTTCTGAATACTTTATTTTTTTCCTGCCTTTCTCCCTAATATATAAGGTCCATGAAAATGCGGGTTAAATCTGTCTTCATCTTTGAATCCTCAGTGCCTTGCCTACTGCCATGTTGTGGGTATTCAGTAGGTACATTTGTAATGAACATTAATAAGCACCAGGAAGATACAGTGGAACATAATAGCTTTTGGCTAGACTGATTGATAAACTTACAAGTAGATTTAAAACTGAATTTACTACCTCTCAGCTTGTTTTTTGCTTATTTAAAGAATGCATAGACATCAGTGGATTAATAAAAAAGTCATTATAACCAATAACAGATTATATTAAAGTGAATGGATATAAGAAAGTATATGAAAATCAATAGCTTTTCTTGATATGAGTAGAAATTGTACTATAAAATGAGAAAATAGATAACCGTTTTATGAACCAAAAAATCAATTATTTTGGATAACTAAATGTTACGATGGAGCATTCATTTTCCACTTTACCAGTTTTTACCCCTTCCTTTTCACTTCTTTAACATACAACAGTTTCTATTTATTATCATACTTGTGATGTTTATAATGGAGTTAAAAAGGGACATTTTTGAAATTTTTAAAAATCCATATCTCTGTCAAATATTGGGGAAAAGTTAGAAGAAGGCAATGGTTCTCAAGAAAACAGGAGAGAAAGCATATTTTTTTCAATTGTAGAAGTGAAAGCTATCCCTGTGTTATTATTATGTAGATAAAATAAGACTCTGTTGAAAGAACATAACACAGAAGGCCATCATGAGGCGTCCCATGGTAAGATCTGTAACCAGTGTCTAAGAAAAGGTAGATGGGCTAAAAACCAAAGTAGGATTTCATCAGGGTTTATTTCTACATAACTAATCCCATAAGTTGACACTGCTATGGGTTAATGCCCTGGGTTCCTTTGTAATTATCTTTTCCCATATATCACGCTGCTCCAGCTGCCCTAGCTTTGCTTTTCGTTAAATGTCCTAAGCTTGTTCCCATCTCAGGGTCTTGGTTTCTCTCTTTGCCTAGAATGTCCTCCCCTCTACATCTTGGCCTGGCCATCTCCCATACCGTAGGTCCCTGCTCAGATGTCACCTCACCCAAAAGGCCATCGCCACATCACTCTCTCACCCCTTCATAGTATTTGGCAGCTGAGTTCGTATTATATGTTTATAACTTTTCATTGAGTAAACAAGACTCAAGGATTATCATAATAAAACAAGTAGTTTGCATTTTGTTTGTTCATATTTGTTTTTCTGGTCTTCCTTCTGGTGTTGTTTACTCTCAGGTGTTGAGAAGTCCCCTGGTGAATTTAGTCCCAAAAGTCTCTGTTTGGTAATCAGAATATTTATCCTATGATCATCAAGACATCCAAATTCACGTAAATTTAAAATTTCTCTCTGATGCGCGCTCTCCACATTCAGGCTTTCTGAGAACTCATCACCTGCAGTGAGGAATGGGGACACGGAGTCGGGTCCTCGTTATTCCCCATCTAGAGCCGTCACCCTCCTGCTCAGCACCCGGGGGTTCCTCTGCATCCCCTAGGGTTGAAGCTCTAAGGGAAGCGAGAAGGAGAAGGGTGCTTAGGTGACCTGTGGGGTCACGAGTGGTGTGGCTGAGCTTTATGACAGGTGCCCACAGTGGACTCTCTCACCTCATGGGCCACATTTATAGGTTCTTAGGAGGCTTTCCTCTTCAGAGCTGCTCCTGAGCCCCTGAGGTCTTTCACTTACTTGTTCTTGGAGGAGAATTAGTTCATCTTCTCTGAATGTTCACTTTCAGCTCCTGCCTTTTTCCTTAGGTAGCTGGTGGGATACTTCCAAGCTATATTGTAACCTTGGTTTTTATTGTGACATAGAACACAGACATAAATAAGTGTACAAACCATCAATGTAAAGCTTATTAACAAATGTTGATGGAGAAATTTTATGTGTAACTTTGACCCAGTTGAACAAATTGCACATTGTCTTCCCTCCTGAGGTGTAAGTTGGTGACGGGGCTTTTCAGCCTTGTTCACTGCTACACCCTGAGCTCTGGATGTACAAAGTTCATACTCATAAGCATTTTGTTGAGTAGAGGGTTGCATGAATGAATAGCTAATAAGATTATGATATATTTAGAAGATAAGCTGTTATTCAGCAATTGAAAACCAACTTATAAAGATTATTTGATACTATTAAGAAACAAAATCGTTATTAAGCTTTTCTTAAATGGGAAAATAAAGTAGAATATGAAACTTTAACATGTGTATACATGTTTATAGGTACATGCATGCACACATACAGATACATAGACACTTATGTGTATATGTTAATAGACTAGAAAGAAATATGTATATACATACATATATAATTCTATATGATGGGATTTGGGATGACTATTTTCTTTTTTTAACTATATTTTTTAAATATTCTGCTATTTAAAAGTTCTGATTTTATGATCAGAAAGCAATTTTAAGAAAAAAAAACAAGAGAGACTTGAAAGAAAGGAAGAAGGAAAGAAAAACGAAACCCTTGAACTGTTCTCCCAAATCTGCCATGGGGGAGTGATTGGGTTTCCACCATTGAAGGAGGCCTGGAGATGAAACCCTCGGCACACTCAGAAGGCCAGTGTGCCTTTGGCAGCTCACAGGCTGATCACATAAAACAGTCAGCTCAAGATAAAGTTCAGAGCCTAATGCGGTACTTTTGTCTTCTGCATTGTGAGGGATGGGGCCCGGCCTTGCTCTTGATATCAAATTTTGGACATCTACCATCCGTGAGGTGTTGTGCTTGACGTCAGATCCTCAGTGCAGAAGTTTTTGAAGATGAGAGTTATTTGGAGCAGCAGCCCTGTGGCAGGCCTAGCCTTTTCAGATGGCCTCACAGAGCCAGCGTGTGCTGCAAGCCAGGAGGCCTTTGGTTTGAATCCTGTCCTCACCACACACTGATTTGTGACCTTAGCACACGATACATCTTTTTGAAACTTGCTTTTTTTGCAACTGTAAAACGTGTGACATTAACATAGGTATCCCAAGCTGGCTGTTTGATTACATGAAATAAGGTATATACAGTGTCTGGCATACAGGCATGTTATTTTCTTCTATTCTTGTTTTCTTATAAATATTTTAAAATAAGTTTGAAAAGGGAAGAGGGAAGGACTATATAGCTTTTTAGCCTGGGTAACTAGAAAAGGGTCATGCATAGAGATACAGACTCAGAGAGGAGGTGCTAGTGTGGGGGGATGTCCATGCAATGGAAGCAGTGGCCTGGGTGGGGGGTTTGGGAATCATTTCCGTTGGGGGTTATAAATCCCTTGGGAGGGATAAATGCAGAGAACCGATTGCTGACTGGAGACCTGCTTTTGAGTGAGGAACAGGATCTGTTTAAGGAAATAGAAACAGTTGCTAGAGAACAAGAGACGTAGAGTCAAGGAATATTCGTGGAGGAGAAAAGTTGTCAAGGGTCAAATGCCGAGGGAGGAGAATAAAGGAAAGGACATGATGGGTGGCCTCAGGACAATTTTCCAGTTCAGTGGGGGAAACTAGAATGTGGGTGGAAATGTTAGGAGAAGGTAGGTAGCGAGCAGATTTATTAGAGTGATGTATTAAAACCAGATATCAATTTGGAAATTGGGAGGCTTAGCTTCTAGCCCTGACATTCCCATGAACTCTCTGTGTGATTTTAGGCAAGTCATGCAAGATTTCTAAGCCTTGGTTTTCTTGATTTTAAAACTCCAGATGGCCGGATGATTCTAAGTTTCCTTCTACCATTGTCATTTCATGATTCTTTTTGAAGCCCCTTTGGCAGGGAAAGTAAATGGAATTATGTTAACAGTGTGGTCACATGAAAACTTTTCCTAAAGATAAAATTTGGACACACCAGGAAAGCAACACTGGAAATGCCAGAGGAAGAAATCAAATTGTAATTTTCCCCCAGATGGAGTCACAGGTAGAATGTTGTTCAGAGCAGCAAATGGGTACATTTTCTTTTATCTCAAAAGGGAAGAATACATTGAGTGAAAACAGCATTGCCTGAGCACCTGCTATGTACCAGTCCTTGCTCACTGAGGCATGATGACGAGCACTGCACCCCAAGCATTCCCTGAAATAGCTCATGGTCTAATCAGAAGGTCCTGCAAGCAACATTTACAGGGGGCCTAATAGCGAAAGAACAGAAAAGGTACAGAAGTGGATAGAGCAGGCGGTGGCTACTTTGGAGAGAGGATAGGGTTGGCTTGATTTTGAAGAAATAACTCTCCATACCAACAGTGACTTTCTGGAAAGAGAAAACAGCATGTGCAGCGTACCAAGATGTGACCGTGCAACTAAAAGTTATTCTGAAATTGTTAAAATATAAAGTTTGTTCACACAATAAAATTTGTCTGTGGTGGTTATGTGTGAAGTTTAAATGGAGAAGTAGGCAAGAGTTTATCATGAGCTTATAACTTATATATCTATATCTTATATATCTTCATTTGGAGTTGATCCTCACGGCATAAAGCGGAAACCTTGAAAAGATCGAGTCAGGAGAGTATTTTAGTATGATATGGTAATAGGATAGATACGGCGTCAGAAGTGTGTTTTCCTGCAGATTTATGTGTATGTATAGAATATGCAAAGGCATGAAAAACCACTCCCATTTACAGGAATATTGAAAATGATGTTTTATTTGAATAAAGCATAAAATAAATTTATACTATTATAATTTATGTCAATCCCTATATTATGCTTACGTTTTAAACTATATACTTTACTTAATGAGATGTATACTATAGCATTACCATACAAGATAATTTTTTCAAAAATAGTCAAACTTAACATGTGTGAAGTACACATCATGTAGAGTATGAGACATTTGTATAAAATATTTTTACAAGCAGTATACTGATGCCAGATCCTTTCAGCAACTTCTGTTACTGCTTTTTAGAAGTCAAACATTTATGCTTCTATCTCAGAGATTCTCTAATATACTTTATAGTCAGACAATGGGCTAAAAATCTTCAGACCCTCAGGACATTGATTTTCCTTTTCCTGTCAAGAACTTTGTCATTTAATGTTTTCAGTTATATTGGTTCATCTTATTTTTTGGCTACATTTTCCTATTTCTCTACTCAAGCCAGGCATCTTCTTAAACCATTTCCTAGATTCCACGTCCTCTTTGCCCTTTACCCTCTCATAAGGAGCAACTTACCTCTAGTTTTATCCAAATTCTGTTATCCCTCCAGTCTTCTTACAGCCTGAAATTATAATGATCTACCACACACTAGTGGTATTTACTTCTTGTGATATGCTATATATTTTTTAAAAATAGGATATTATTAAAGACCCTCACCATATGCAGTTTGAGCCTCAGATATATACCTTTAGCTAGTACACGCAAAGTTTACTTAGAAAACTGAGGTTCTGGAAAATAAAGAAAATTTCCAAAAAAGGAACATAGAAGAATGAAAAGAAAATGAGGTAGTAGTTATAGTAGTGCTTCAGTTCCTTAAGTGAATAGGAAGTGAGGCAGGGGAACTGAAGTAGTTAACCTGGTAGGAATGGAAACAAGACTGGAGGGTGCCAGGTTGCTTTCTAATTTTTTTAGTCATTTTTAATTTATGCTTGTGACATATGCATTAGGACTTTAGACTCTGTTCATCTCTTTAGTAGACATAGTTAATTTGAATTTGAACAAATGAAACGTTTGTATTTGGTGAATTGAAGTAACAGTATATAAAAATCTATGCACATTGGCCAAATCAAATTTCATATTGTAATTAGAAGTTGGTGGCAGTGTCAGTACACCTTCATGGAGATCAGTGTTAATGGTTGTTTTAAAAAGCACAGGGGCATCTAAATAGAGAAAGTAAAATATCAGAACCAGTAAGACAAGAAATGGCTGGTAATGTATTTTCACATAAGCAGTGGTAGATTTGCAAAATACTGAAATGTTTGCTAAATTGTCAAATCAGAGAATAAGATTCAGTGACAATAGAACAGATGCCACTGTGTGAGAAAATGTACATGATGAATGGAACAAGGCAGGGAACAACTTTTGATTTCATTTCCAAATGTTTGCATGAAATATCTCAAAATTGTTAAAATCATTTTGAAAAATCTAAAAAGGGCAATCTGGGAGAAAATTCTTAATATAGTTCGCATTTATTTTAGAGACTGTATTGTGCCATGTCAATACACAATTAATTTTCTTCCCTTCTAAAATTGAAAGGACAATATTTGCACTAAAGTGCATGCTGCCTAATTGTGGATTGTCAAACACAGGAGTACTTGTAAAGAGAGGTTGATGTGAATTTGTGTTCTTCCATGGCTTGTAAATTCATAGCACAGATAAAACAATCCATTTTGTTAGTGGAATAGGGGAGCCCTTTGTGGGGACACAGAAAACTTCATAATTTCCTGCAATTCTGCTTGAAAGATACCAACCCAAGCTAGAGCAGTTCCTCTGCTGTTAGATAGTATTCTGGTCTCAGAGAGAAAACCCTTCCCTGTAGAGAACCTGAACACTTGATGCTAAATATGCCCTAGAGTGAAATGAGCCTGGGACACTGTGGTCAGACAGTAAATATGTGTTGAATGAATGAGTCATCATTTATAATTATTCCAACATTTTTTTTCTTTTTAAAAGTGACCTTGTTTTGAAAAATGTGTATAGATAAAATCCTAACACAACAGAGAATGCTGTGTTATGAAGAGGTTTCCAAATCGTAACTAAAAAAAAAAGACCACATTTATTTGAGACGGTATTTAATATGCTAGTGTGGGGATACAAAGACGAATAAATTTTAATTCTTTGGACTCTCTGAGCCCTTCAGTCCAATCTCAAATGTTTGGCTGCTTATATTTATTATGATTATCCTTATTAATAAAATAAAAATTATAATGAACATTTATTGAGCGGGTTACTCAGTATCTCATTCTATGACAGGAGCATTACATGTGCTTAAAAAATGCTTTTAAAAAATATTCCAAACAATGCTATGAAGCTGTTGTATAAAGATGCTGTAACTTTCTCATAGTTACGTGCTAGTAGTAGGTTATGAACCGAAATAATCTTAAATCCAGAATCTGTTCTTGAGGTCATTAAATTTTATATGATAGTATGCAATTAAATTTTATAGGGTTTATTGTTATAAATCTTACCATGCTTATAACCCGTTGAAAGAATATATCAGATTGTAAATTTATGATTTAGGGAAACTGAGCATTATAACAATTATTATCTTAGTCATCAGTCACACTGTCAGTTTTATTAGTGGCCTTGAATACTGACTGAACCTCAGAATCACATTTACATATAAGACAAGAGAAACACAGTTCTGTATTTTCACAATGTGGATCAATGATAATATGACACTGCTTATCAATCCATGTGTAGATGTACTACATCTTTAATAATTATTACTTAAATTTTAAAATATTTGAGACTCTCTTTTATTCCCATCAAATTAGGCTCTAGGGAAAATTTTTTGTGTTTCATGTAATTACTTTAAAATTCAAGCTGATTTCATATTTGAGAGAATGAAAACATGTATGGAAAATAAAAGAACTCATTGAAAGTCATATTAAAATTACACAAAAATGGCCCAAATATATACTTGCCTGATATTTTGAAAGAATCATTAGAGTTAATCTTTTTTTTGCATTATCCCCACCCACAAATGATGTATGTGTGCGTGCATGTGTGCACGTGTGTGTGTGAACAAGAGAGGGAGAAGGAGAAACTGGGAAAGAGACAGGAAAAGGCAGGAAGAGAGAGAGGGGAAGGGGACAAGTCTAGGTGGTGGAGCTGCCATCCTAGTACTTGAGAATTTTATTAGTGATATAAAAACTTCAATAAAATGAAGTTGATGAGGATTTTTAGATTTATTCTTTAGTTATCTTATAATGAAGATAAAAGATACCTGAAGAATAGGTATCTTATATCTTTATTCTGATATAAAGAATAAAATGTACAGAATAAAATCAGCATATTGGCAATCACCTGGTCTTTCCATATAGAAGATACAATACACTTTAGTAATTAAAACAAAACAAAAAGACCTTTTCTTCTAAGGAAAAGTTTTTTTTAGCCTAGATTTTAAAAATATATTCAGTTTGGAAC
Source organism: Balaenoptera ricei (assembly GCF_028023285.1). Classification (NCBI taxonomy): domain Eukaryota; kingdom Metazoa; phylum Chordata; class Mammalia; order Artiodactyla; family Balaenopteridae; genus Balaenoptera; species Balaenoptera ricei. Next base: position 108,096,349 of record NC_082641.1, read on the forward strand.
AATTACTGTATCTGAAGAAATAATTATATTACTATGCTAATTATATGTGAATCAAATTAAAATGAACTATATATGATTTTTATAAAGTTAATGCAAAACAGTATTTGATAACTCATATTAGCATATTGGGTATGAATAATGCAGGTTCTAGGGAATTATTTCTTAAAAAATGTTTACTAAAGAGTTAACAATATAAATCAAATATACATTATATATAATTGCAGTAGAGTAAAACAATGAAAATTGGAAAGATCAAGTTATATATTCTTCCATGTAAAATATTTTCCTAGTTATAATTCAAATTTATATTCTAAAAAAGGAAGGGAAGAAATGACTAGGCTTAGCTTCAATATAATAAAAGAATACCTACTTGTTATAAGTTCTTTTTGCTGATCATAATCATATTTTACAGTTTTTAGCCCTCTGTCCACAACTGGCTAACTTTAAAATATGGCATTGTATGAAATGAAACTTGTTTATGTAAGTGATGCTTCATTTTTTCTGTAATTTATTGTTCAAGGGTTTTCAAAAATGTTTAGTAGAAGGCTTAAGAGTATTTTATATAATAACTTAATGTTATGTGTCCTACATTTACCGTGGTATGTTACATGAATTATTTTATTAAATAATGATTGTCAAAATGTTGTACTGTCCTGTGTATGCAATTAAAAACTATATTGCTCTTCTGTACATGCTGTACATGTAAGTGACCCCATGGGTCTCCCAAAGTGAGCCTTTAACATTCCAGAATTTTTACTGTGCATCTGTTGCTGGCATCTAGCCTCCCTCACAGGCTAAGGCTAACTAAATGAAGTTTATGCTAGTGCAATAAAGTACCTAAAGATGAAGTCGTAAAATGGGAAGACAGTTACCTTATTAGTGGGGTTGCTAACATAGCTTCACTAGAAAAACGTATGCACATACGTGGAAGAAAACAGAGTGGATGTGAGTAGGAGAACCCAGAAAGTAACTTATTCAAATGATATTTCATACGTATCTTTCTATGTTATATATTCCAGATGGGATTCATACAGCTCAATGAGGACTTCATATTTATTGAACCACTCAATGATACAATGGCCATAACGGGTCACCCACACCGTGTATATAGGCAGAAAAGGTCCGTGGAGGAAAAAGTCACAGAGAAGTCAGCTCCTCACAGTCATTACTGTGGTGTCATTTCAGGTAATGCCTTCTCCTAAAAGGGTTTAACTAAATATGCAATGTGAGATGAATCCTTTAATAAATCCCCCCTCCCTCCCTCCCTCCCTCCATCCCGCTCTTCCTTCCTCCCTTTCCCACCCCTCCCTCCCTCCCTCTCTGTCTTTCTGTCTATCCATCCATCCACCAGCTTTATCTTTTTTAATATGGAATCTCTCTTGGTTAATGACAATTACGTATCTTTTTTAGACTTATCTTTTAGTTTTCTATGAAATAGTACATTTTAATATCAAAAAATAGAAACTCAAAAGGACTTCAGATATTAATATATTACATGCTCTATATCCCTCAAGAGGGATACTCATGGGATACTGTTCCCCTCACTGGAATAGAAATGACACCGAGAGAATTCCAGATTCCCTGAAACTGAATACTGTGAGCTCATGGTCTTATTTCAGTCCACCTCCCTGAGAACATCATAGATATCTCTTTACTTTGACCAGAAGCATCTTCTACTTTTTCTTCTTTTTCTATTTGACTCAAGTAAAAATCATCTTGAAGGTTAAAATTAGCAGAGGAATAGGAAGAAGAGTCAGGATTTACTTCTTTGAATTTTATTCTCAGTGTCAGAATACTTTAAATCTGGAAGTTTCAGTGGCTCATAAACTTTCCCAACCATCAAATCCGGGTCTCTGTTTGTCTGCCAATTTTTCACAGAAGTAAAATAGGGTGACTGTTTTGTACACTTCCTTATTACTTCCTTTGGCAGAGATCTGTGGCATTAGCAAGAAGGATAAGGAAAATGAATGATTTCTATTACATAAGTAGGACCTGAAAGTCATAGTCAGCATTCAGTGGTTTCCCTAGGAAAAATATTTGGACATCTAATCCAGACATCTCAGTGAATATTCACTGAGATGAGAAATATTTCCATATAGTATCTGAGGAAATATGAATTTATTGAAGAATTTTTGGTGTAAAGACTTTAAAATTTGACTTGGAGATTTAAAATTAGGTGTTAGTGTAGTTAGTGCCAAGATAGCAATTCTAACATTGGTTATGGTATCTGAGGCTGATTTAGGTATACAAATTGTGATAATAAGTAACATTTGCAGAGGCCATAGCATGTTCATATCATCAATTGTCTAGTATGTTCAAATTCAGAAAGAATTTCAATATGTTTCTCTTTAGATATATTATCTCAAATTAATTTATGATCTCTGTTTTCTTTTGCAAAAGCTCATGATATCAGTCTGTATTGGAATTATCTTCAAAAGTGGTTAAGTGAGTCTACCTCTGTGTCACATTATTCAACGTACATGATCAAGTCAATTTAAATAAGACACATCCCTCTTCTCTATTCTAAGAACTGTAGACACAATGGAGATAAAAAACAGCTGAACAAAAGTCATAGTATGAACAAGCAAAAGAAAGGTTTTTATATCGTGAAATGATAACAGCAACAACTTGGATTTAGTCCATTTAAGGAGATTGCCTTGTGTGAGTTATACTGAAAATCTGCACTATGCAACTTTCTAATCATAGTAAGTTCCAGCTGTTCTAATTACTCATGTATACAGATGACATAAAGCAGGCTTTGTGTGCCATTATGCACGGAGGAAACGTTTCTAGAAAATTCTTATTTTTGATAGGTTTATAAAGCATAAATACACAGTTCATATTTGACAGACATTGTTCATAAATTTCCTAATTTTTTTTAAGGCATGACTGTTATATCTTAATTGACCTGTTTGGATCAAGCACTTTCATAGAAGGAGTGCTAAGCTATCGTCAGTTGGGTGCTTTACTGAACTTAACTATTTTCGATGCTTTTTAAGGGTCTAGAAATTTAAAAATCATTTTAAAATTAGCAATCCATGAAATAAAATATTCATTTACTTATCAGTATAAGTCTAATTGCAGTTCTTCCCCTCTTACTTCAAGCTGATATATTAACATATTAAAAACATGATTCAGATTTGGATAATGTTGCAGTAATTGCCTTTTCACAGTGGAATCATAAAGTGTATTTGTATTCAACTTGGTCTTTGCCCTTTTCCCCTTCATCATGTTAATGTCTCAAGTGTATTGTGTTTGTATGTATTGATTACGTAAATATTTTTTCTAAACAGGCACTTCATAGTTTAGGATGACTTTGTTGTGTTCTTTTATTAACGGATAACATAGAGGAAAGAAAGGCACATGAGGTTGAGAGTCAGAGGCCCTGGATTCAAGGCCTAGCTTCAGTCTCACTCCAGCTAGATACTCTTCTTCACTTCCCTTGAACTTTTGAACCTTAAATTCTTTATTTGCAACATAAGCAGGACCAGTCACCTCACAGGGATATAGAGCTAAATGACACAGCTCTTATTCTTAAGACGTGACCAATGTATTATTTTAGACAAACTGGTAAATGAGTAATTATACTATCTATAATAAGAACTATGACAGACTCAGTACCCAAGATTCTAAGCTTCTGTTATTTGGTGGCAGTGGGGGGGGGGGTTGAGCCTCAAAGATCAAGTAAAACTTATCCAGACTATAGGGAGAAAAGGGAACAGAGTGTGCAGGTTAAGAAAATGGACTTTGGGGTCAGACTGCATGTGTTCACATCCTTATGCCGCTGCCCCCTACCTGTGTGACTTTGGAAAACTTCCTTGATCTCTCCAAAGCTCCATTTACAATATACAAAATGGGTGTAGTGGTACCCAAACTTCAGGGCAGTTGTCCAAATTAAATGAGATTATGTGTGAAAATGGAAAACATATGTGAAAATTTAGTGTACGTTGTTAGACAGGGAAAGAGCATTTCAGGCAGACGGAACAATAAATACAAAAGTATAAAGGCAGGGGAAAGCATCCAATGTCTACAGTGTGGACATGAGACACAAGCCTGGAAAAGTAGTCATGGATGAGATAATGAGGGGACTTGGGGGCTGTGGTAATAAGGACTTTATCTGGAAGGCAAAATGTGGTCTTTGAAGACTGTAAGCAGGCAAGTGACATTATCAATCAATATATATTCCTTAACATTTAGTATAAGCTTGTGAGTATGTCTGCTACTCTGTGTGAACAAGAACGAGATTTATAGAATTGAAGAAGACTGATCTATTTGAGCAGGATATAGAGATCATCTCTATTCTAAGAGCTAACTTAACCCAACCACTACTGAAATAGTTTCCATATGTCAACCATAACGGTTGTGGAGATGATTGTCAGTATGTGGAGGGTATTATGGGGAGCACTGGTGAATACACATTTAAAGATCTTTAACTGAAAGCGTGTGGTATCAACTCTATTGTTTTTATACATGCATCTGGGTAGAAAATGGTCTCAGGATTGAGGAGATGAAGAATGACCTCAATGTTGTTGATGTAGACAATGAAGACATCAAAGGAAGCAACTTAACAAAAAGATAACTTCACTATGCATGATTTTCACACACAATGGCTACCTTATATAATGGAGTCATAGAATCATGGTATTGGGATTCTTAAGAAACCTAGAATGTTCCAAATAGCCTATTTAAATATAACGTGCAATTAAGGATGTAGCACACTGACAGTTTGGGGCCATCACAGCTATCATTAGCTGGGGCAATAAAGGTAACAAATTTTTCTGTCTCTCCCTTACATGGTCTCTTCATCACTCTTGATACGGTCGAAAAGCCCCGCATTTTATAATTATCCCCTCAGTTTCATATTAGCTCTCCTTTTATTTTTCTTATGTTTCTGTCTCCTCCATGGGCATGTCTTCTTCCATATGTGCACCCCCTAAATGTAGGCATTCCCCAGGACTTCCTCCTTTTCTATCTAATTCTCACGCCACTTGATTCCCTGGGGTGATAGAATCCAAATCCATGGGTTCAACTTCACTTACATATTGTTTAGTTCCAAACTCTATCTCCATTTTAACCTCTCTCCTGACTGTCAGGTGTTTAGTAACTTCTACTCAGATGTCCCTCAGGCATCTCAGACTTACTAAATATATGGCTGAACCCATCATCTTTCCTCCCAAACTGCTCTGCTGATGTTCCCCACTATCTACCTAGTCACTCGAAAATAAACACTAAACACCCCACACACACATAAACAACAGCAACAAGAAAGAGTAATTCTAACCACCTCCCTTTTCCTCTTTTTAGTCTGATTAATTTTGCTGAGGGTGATGTCTGCTTTCTAATATGTTGCCTATCATCTCATCCTTTCTATTCCTACCACCGTGTGATTTTTACACAGAAGATCAGTGATGTAGCCATCTAGGAGAGCTGCCAGATCTGTGTGTCTGAGTGTCTCTGTATCTATCTATCTATCTATCTTTCCCCCATAATCAGTTTATTAGGGGTTGACCCTGCCAAGATGAGCCTTTTCGTATACCTGTAGGAATGTCTCCTACTAAATATTATACGTTTATATGATAGTATACTAATATATAACCATAAGTAGGATTGCGATTACAATTAGAAAAACTACAAAATTTATTCCTAACTGTTGTAGATCTTAAGATACTAATAAAACCAATTTCTTATTCTGTCCTTCATGAAGGTCTTTGGTATTAACTGCTGGTACTAAATATGGATTCATAAAATTTACTTTTAACTATAGTGATTCTGTTGCAGATGGCTACTGTTGCTTTTGTCCTTTTGCATTTTCTTGTTTCATAATATAATGCTTATTGTTGTTAAATAAGGAGCCTTGGCATTTATTTTCGTAACACTTTTGTTAACTTAGTTAACTGACTCTACTTGACATTTGGATAAAACTTTGTTAAATAGATTTTTAGTCTGTGTCCCTGTGACAAAAAATGAGAAACCGTAATTTATGGAGATATCTGAGAACAGTGAAGTTTCCAGCAATCGTGGCAGGATCTACTTCATGTTAGAGCTCAGAGCTAACTCAGTTGGACCTAGAAGTTAGTAATAGAAGGGACCCAGTAGCTCAAGAATAGAAGAGATAAACTAATCCTGGCATCATGAAAGGGTGTTAGAAGGCAAGTAAGGTGGAATAGGTAGTAGGATAGGATAAGATAGAATAGAATAGAATTGACATCAAAGTTAAAGTACCTGGAACAAGACTCACAAAAGGGAATTTATCAGAAACCAAGATGATGGACTGGAACTATGAGCATACATACAAATTCAAAACAAAGATGTTCACGGAAACGTGACTAACTGGACACACATTTTTATATCCATGGGATTCCACCAAACACACATGTTTACTTCTGGGGGCTCCACTAAAATTAGAATACAAACATATAAAAGATGTTGGCCCAAAAGTACAAGTTTGGGAAAGAAGATGACAGCTATTTAGTGACATCAACAGAATTTTGGTAAATGGCAAGGAGAGGAACAGGTGATAGCTAATACAACAATGGATTGCGGAGGTCATTGCACAATTGTAAAAACTTGTCAAGGACAATTGAATTGTACATTTAAATGGCTACATGTTATGGCATGTAAATTACCCCTCAATAAAGCTGTTAAAATCATAAATTCGTTATTAAGGTACCACATGCATACAGGAAGTTGCACAAATGATGTGGCCAACTGCTGAATTTTCCCAAAATGAACATAACCACATAGGTATGACTCAGATCAGAGTATAGAAAATATCAGCACCGTAGATGTCCCCCTTGTGCCCACTCCTAGGCACCAATCATCTCTAGCTTACCCAATCTGGGGATTTTAATTTATTTAATTTACTGCGGTTAATTTGCATTCCTCTGAAGACTAATGCTATTGAGCACCTTCTCATATGCTAATTAACCATTTGGAGCTCCTGAAATGGCTCTTCAGATTTGTGGCCAATTTTTCAATTGGGTTATCTGTTATTGATTTAGAGTAGCTTTTTATTACTTTATTATGGAAAAGTACTGTAAATATCTTCTCCCACTTGGTTGCCTGCTTTTCATTCTGATAGTGGCATATTTTCATAAACAGAAATTTTACATTTTTATGTAGTTAAATTTATAAATATGTTTATTTGTGGTTACTGCTTTTATCTGGCCCTGTTTGAGGAATCTGGTACCCTGAGGTCATAACTTCTATATAATCCTGATGGAAGGCAGAACCAATTCCTGTGTAACCCATGTATAGTTTGAGTAAATAGGGGCACCTGCCTGACATTAGGATGTATGGGTCAGTCACTTCGGGCACTTCTGGCAAGTCGACCGTTATTTTGTCACTGATTTCAAAATGAAAATCATGGTGTCTTTTATATATGGAATTATTTTATTTATATGAATCTCTGTGCTAAAAATTTTACAAATGTGATCTTACTATAAGCCACCCACAACTCTAGAAAGCAGGTGATACTGTTATTCATTTTACAGATGAGGAAACTAAGGCCGACTGAGTGATGTTAGTTTCCCAAGTGGCAGAGTTAATAAATGGTAGAAGTCCAGTCTGTCTGATTCCAAAGTCATGTTCCAAAGCCAAATGCTCATTTAGATTCCCTATATGCAGGGAACTTATTTGGTCTTGCTCGCCATTATATCATCAGCACATGTTGGTATTCGATAAGCTTTCTTTTTAATTATTGAAGAAATGGAGGTTTTTTATTCACTTTGCTAAGATAGAGGCACATTTGAAAAATTCATTTCTGTGTTGCAGATAAAGGAAGAACTAGATCTAAAAAAATAACAGAAAGTGGAAGAGGGAAACGATATTCATACAAATTACCTCAAGAATACAACATAGAGACTGTAGTGGTTGCAGACCCAGCAATGGTTTCCTATCATGGAGCAGATGCAGCCAGGAGATTCATTCTAACCATCTTAAATATGGTAGGCAAACTTTAAAGTGCGCTTGGAATTTTTTCAAGAAAACTCTAAGGAAGAAATGTGTGAGTATAATGAAGTTCTTTAAAAATTAACTCATTACTATTCCTTTCTTTTATTGACATCAGTAAAAAAAATACTTTAGGTGTACCAAATTGATCCATCTCAAAAGAGATATCAAAATAATAATTCACGTCTTCTAGTAAAAAATCCTTATTGTTAATCTGATGTGGCAAAACTCTTTTTCTGTTATTCTTTTATCTCTTTTTGTGCCTTTCTTTCTTTTTTATAAAAGGCCATTTGTTGAAATAGCAGAAATGTTATATTTGTTTATGTGCATGGCCCCACCCAAAGTACTATAGATTATGAGGTGGAACAAAAATGGAGGTTGGTAATCCACTGAGCGCTTATATAGGTATGTAAAATTGCATGTCAGATATAAAACTAGTTGATGAGTAAGACCTAATAGCTAATAGTTATTAGCTGAATCCCATGTAGCTAACTTTGGTTGATAGCTTCTGGACTGTAGAAATCTAACTTGTACCTAGGATCCTATGGATGCTTACTACCACGTGAATCCTTTGACTTAATTGCATACCCTGTTGCGTAAACTTCCTTCAAGGCAGAATTAGAAGGTTGTCGTGAAGAGTGGTTCTTAGGGGAGAATAAACATAAATGAAAGCCAAAGGCAAGTGTCCATTTATAACTTCAGTTGCCATATTAAACAAGGTGAGAACCACTAATTCAAGGATAAATATGTTATATAAAATTACTATTTTTACTATTTTTTGCTATTGTCTGGCATGTTTTTTTTTCAGTGAACCTATTTTCCCACACTTCAGTCATTTCTGTCTGTGTTCAGCTAACTGCTGACCACTCAACCAGCATTCTGTAAAGGGTAGGCAGGCATAGCCTACCAACCTCAGTCTCTTTTAAATAGTACTATCTCTGAAAGCGTGGGTTTGGTGTGCCAGTTTTAATTTTCTATTATAAATTAAATGCTCAATTTTACCAAAAAAATCAAGGTACCACATACAAAATTTGCCTTCCTTTCCAGCATTGTTACACATACCACGTTTTGGGAAAATCAGTTATAATGATGACCTGAAACCGTTAAGCAACGATGGCCTTGTCTTCATGGGCAGCCTTGAAGGGAAGAGCTTTGAAAAAACCCTGTTCCTATTTGGCAGTTAGCCTTGGGGAGAAAAAAACTCTAAGGAATAAATTAGGAGGCGGCATAAAGCAGGCTGAATTTTCAGGACATATTCTCAGAAGAAAGGACACTAGCATTTTGTGGTCTTAAGAAAATTTCTAGGGTTTAGTTACTAAAATTTTTCTCTTCAGTATCGTGAAAAGCCCAACGTTCCCTCTGCACCCCATTGAAATGCCTAGATTATCAAGGCTGCAGTGAGTATATCAGAATGCTAGGTCTAAATTTCTTGGTATCTAAAATGAATTAATTATTGCTTATTAAGCTAATTTTAAAATAATTAAAAAAATTTTAATATATAAAATTACTCAACTGAATTGACACTTCTCCCATGTCTGGGCTTTAAGAAAAATTAAGATGTTTTTCAGTTTTATTTTAGGATTTTTATTTTTATTTGTTTTTAGGTTTTTAACCTTTTCCAACACAAGAGTCTTGGTGTGCAGGTCAATCTTCGTGTGATAAAGCTTATTCTGCTCCATGAAACTCCAGTAAGAAAGTCTTGAGTTTTTCGTTCAATTAAGTGGGTGAGAAGTTGTGTTCAGGTACTTTTAAGTAAAGGGAATGTTAGGGATTTACTTTTTATTGACTTGAAATCCAGAAGTATCCACTGAGTCACTTAAAGTATACATAAAACTGGCCGTTAGTCTTAGTTAATACCTCAGTTATATTCCAAAATTGGAATGTTCTTAGTTTCTAAGGATCCTGACAACAAACCTTAACTTTGCAAAATGCAATTTTAAAAAGTCATTTTTAATGACAGTTTTATTTTCTTATTTAAGCATGGGCTTTATCTGTAATTCAATTTAAACAGAGACTATTCTGTGGCATCTTTTTAGCATGCTGCTTATCTGGTACTTTGGAAAACCTTTGTTCTTAAATTGTGTAAATAATGAGTGATTTAAGTCTAAAAGTTCCACATTCTTAATATTCCATTGCACCTCTCTTCTTCTTCAGAATAACATTAAACAGATTTTGTAATTACTGTACCTTCACAAAGTTTTAAGATTTTTAGCTCAGGCAAAATTAATCCTGAATGTCTTCCAGGTTCTAATTAATGTTATGGTCAGCAGTCTGCTTTAGTAATTCAAGAAGTCCCCTCAGTTTTTAGTTTTTTTGTATATCTGAGAATAATTTGCCTTGAAGTGAAATCTCTTCTTTTGCAGGCAGATCTATATATTGGGCATCATGGAGAGAAAATGCTAGAGAGCTTTTGTAAGTGGCAACATGAAGAATTTGGCAAAAAGAATGATATACATTTAGAGATGTCAACAAACTGGGGAGAGGACATGACTTCAGTGGATGCAGCTATACTTATAACAAGGTAAATTTTCCAAAGCCAATTAAATGACATTCTTAATTTGATGTCCATGCTGTTAATCCTATTAATCCCTTCATAGAATGCTTTTATTCCAGATTTTCTGTTCCAGAAAACTTTTGGCATAATGCTGTTAGTCGTTTCCCTCAATTCATAACTGATTTCTGAACAGCCACATATTGGCTGGTATATTGACTAAACATTTAGTTAATTAATTTCAAAAAAAAAATTAACCTCAATTTTTGATGTGAAGACGTAGCCAACGATGACGATAAGTGAAAATGCTGGTGAATTTTGGTGGAACTTTGAACTTATGAACCTACGTGGTATGTTTTTCAGTCATCACCATATAAAGTATCCAGTATGTTAAATTGAGCAATTGATAGACTTTCTGTTTCCATCTGAGAAAAAAGTTTCAATTAAGTCTCTAGCTAATTAATTTTGAGCTGTGTTGTGAGTGTCCTACTCAAACATTTGTATTGCAGCACTGAGTGTAAATATAAGAAGGTGAAATGATGAGCAACAATTAACTCTCTATGAGCACTCTGTATGAGTAATTATTTACAAGTTTGTTTTGCTTAGAGCTAGTAAAAATGAATGGTAGTTCATTGTTAACTAGCAATTTAATTTTAGTATCAATAATGTTGACATTTCACATCTCAGAATACACAGTGACATTTAAACATGATTTTCTGTAATGAGTCTATTGAATTTGTGATAGCTTCTTGTTGCTGAATTGTATAAAAACTATTCTACTTATAAATAATTCATAAAGATGAAATAATCTCTATGCAAGAACACAACTGGACTTCCATTTCCAGCTTTGTAGGTGTACCTGATACTGGACCTCTGCAATAAACAACCATAAAACTGGAAAACATTTATGAAGCAACTACTTGCAGTTACTGGAGAATGAGCAGTGCAATCTCTGAAAGAAGGAAAATTTCCTAAGTAAGCCCCACAGCCAAGCCAACTTTTTGCCTGGGGACAATTTTTTGACTGGTACAGCAAGCTGGAATCTAGGTAGAGCACAGTGGTCCTGCTGAAAGCACCAGAGAAGAAGATCCTTTGTGGACAGAGGTGCCAAGAAGTCCTTGTGCAGATCATCTGTGAGGACTTTGCAAGGCTGGTCTAAATACACAGAGATAAAAACTACCCAAAATTTATCAGGGTGCTGTTGCTGTGGAGTTTGGATGTTAAAAAGGTACTAGAAATTGAGCAGATTTGGACCACAAGAGTGGAGCAGCCTTGTTAATACCTTGTCATCACTCCTGGCATTTATCTGAGAAAACAGAAAGGCTGTGCCTACACAGTAGGCACCATGATCCAGAGAAATGCCCTCTCTTGAACTGTCCTAACAAAGCCTAAAACCAAGTCCCAGTAAGGTATTCAGAGGAGATGGAGTTTGGAGGTTGAGTCCCACCAGTTTACAAAGGTTTGGGAATCATCTTGAGCTTTTGGTAGATCCTCCCTACCAAGGAATAAACTCAAACCTACCTACATTCAGAGTGAGGAGCAAGTAAAACAAGAGACAGCACTCTTCAGAGGAAGATAAGAGAATCTTGAATCTCTATAATATATCATATACAATGTCTGGAACATAATGAAAATTAGCCAAGCAAAAAAACATGAAAATGTGACCCATGGTCAAAGAAAAGTAGTCAGTAGAAGCTGACCCCAAGATAGCTTAGAAGTTGGATTTACCAATTAATGTAAATACTGGACCTCTGTCATTGGAATCTCAAAAGAGAGTGAGAATGGGTAAGAAAAGTATTTGAAGATGTAATGGCAAAAAGTTTTCACAAATTTCATGAAAAACAACAACTTAGAAACCTAGACATATCATAGAAAAATTGGTCAAAACCAAAGATATAGAAAAAAAAGTGAATTGGCTAGAGTGAAGGGATACATTACACAGAAAACAATCTTAAGATGGATAACTGACTTCCTGTTGGAAAAAAAAGCCCAAAAGACAGTGAAGTGATATCTCTAATGTACTGGGGGGGAAAACCCTATCAACAAAACTTCTTAATGAATTCTTAAGGGTATTTTCTTAATGTATGAAAGTGCATCTACATACACATACACACACAAAAAGTCTATAACTAACATCACAATTAATGGTGAAAATCAAAATTTTTTAAGACTGGGAGCAAGGCAAGGATGTCCACACTTACCACTTCTGTTCAGTATTGTGCTGACAATCATAACCATAATCAGTATATTAAGCTGGCATTGGGGGGGGGGGTATAAATCCTGGGAAGAAAAAATAAAAAGTGTCTCTTCACATATGACATGACTTGGTACAAAGAAAATTTTAAGCAATCTAGGAGAAAAAAAATGCTAGAATTTATAACTGAATTTTACAAGGCCACAGAATATAAAGTCAATTTAGAAGAAAAATTGTATTTATATATGGTAGAAATAAACACTTGGGAAAATTTTACAGTAACTTCCAAAACCGTGAAATATTAAGAATAATTTAACAAAATAAAATGATATCTACACAGCTATACTTAGAGAAATTAAAACTCTAAATAAAGGTTCATTCAGTGGAAGACTAAATACAGTAAGTCCCCTACATACGAACAAGTTCCATTCCAGGAGTGCATTTGTAAGTTCAATTTGTTTGTTAAGTCTGACACAGTTAGCCTAGGTACCCAACTAACACAATCGGCCATATAGAACTGTACTGTAATAGGTTTATTATACTTTTCACATAAATAATACTTAAAAAACAAACACACAGAAAAAGAAAACATTTTTAATCTTGCAGTGTAGTACCTTGAAAAGTACAGTGGTACAGTACAACAGCTGGCATACAGGGGCTGACATCGAGTGAACAGGCAAGAAGAGTTACTGACTGGAGGAGGGAGAGGAGGTGGGAGATGGTAGAGCTGAAGGATCGTCAGCAATAGGAGATGGAGGGCAAGCTGCAATTTCACTCACGCCTGACATTGATGGCAAGGGTTCTGGTTCCTCGCTGGATTCAATTCTATCTACCCTCTAGAAAAAACAATCCAGTGATGTCTGGGTAGTAGCTCTTTTTTTCTCATCATAGATGATACGGTAGCACTGGATTACATTCTGAACGGCTGCTGCAACCTTCGTGCACTGTTCTACGTTCAGGTCCTGTGCCTCAAAAACTAATAGTGCCTCCTCAAATAAAAATCCCTTTGCCATTTCCTGCATCGTGAATCTCTTTGGTTCTTTAGTTACTTCTTCTTCCTCTTGTCTCTCTTTGTCCTTTCTCTGGGCCTCCAGTTCCACCAGGTCTTCATTAGTAAGCCCCTCTTGTTGCACAGCGCGGAGTTCAATGAAGTCGTTTCCTCTTGCAGATCTAGCTCCAGCTTCTCGCTGAGGGTCACTAAGTTGCTGAAAACCTCTTTGGACTCCTCATCCACCTTCTCAAATCCACAAAAATCATGAACAAACTGCAGGCAAAGGTTCTTCCAAACCCCATTCATGGTGATGGCTGTAACCTCACGCCAAGCAAAGTCAATGTTTTTTATGGCCTTGTAGATGTTATGCAGTAGTCCTTCCAAAATTGTCGCAAGGTTGTTCCTGATTCATCAGTCGCCTTTACTGCCTGATGAAAAGTGTGACATAAATAATATTTCTTGAAAGTTGCTATAGCTCCCTGGTCCATAGGTTGGTTGAGCGACATAGTATTCAGTGGCAGATGCACTACTTTGACGTTGGGATAAAAGTTGTCCACGAATGGGGTGTGGCCTGGAGCATTGTCGAGCAGGAAGAGAATGTTGAATGGGACCTCCTTCTCCAAGCAGTATTTCTCTACCTCTGGGATAAAGTGGTGGAAAAACCAGTCCTGGAAAATGGCCTGTGTAACCCAGCTTTGGAGTTACTCTTCCACACAACAGGAAGAGAGCACTTGGCAATGTTTTTAAGGGCTCTTGGGTTCTCTGAATGATAAACTAAGAGAGGCTTCAACTTCATATAGCCAGAAGCATTGCCACCAAACAACAGCTAGCCTATCCTTTGCTGCTTTATAGCCTGGCATCAACTTTTCCTCCTTACTGATGTAACTTTGGTCTGGCATCCTTTTTCAGTACAGTCCTGTCTCACCCACATTAAAAACCTGCTCAATTAAATATGTGTCTTCATCAATAATTTCTCAAAGCATTTCAGGAAATTCCTGAGTATCTGCACTCGCTGCCTCACCACTTACTTTTACGTTGTGAAGGTTGGCTCTAGCCTTGAACCGATGAAAACCAGCTGTGGCTGGCATTAAAAGATGCGCCCTCTGATTCTTCACCGTGTTTCTTCTTCAAGTCTTCATAAAGGCTTTTAGCTTTCTCTTGAATCAGCATTAAGCTGAGTGGGACTCCATGCTGATGCTGGTCCAGCCTCCACACACTGAGAAGTTTCTCCATCTCCTCCATCACTTTTCCACACTTCTTCGATAATATTGTTGACATCTTCGGCACAGCAGACTTCACGTGTTACATGATCTTGTCCTTGTTCTTTAGAATTGTGCCAGTGGTTGAACGATTCATGTTACAAGAGTGACAGAAGTCTACCATCTTTTCGCTTTGCTCCACTCTCTCAATTATTTTCACTTTTATTTCCATCGGTATCGCTTGGTGCTTCTTAGTAGTACCAGCTACATCACCACTGCTTTTATGCTTGCTTTGGACATCCTGGGCTTGAAATAAAGATACTGTACTCTTGTACTCTATACCGTACTGTAGAGTAAAGTATACAAAAGCACAGCCAGTTGTAGAGGATGCACGCACATGACAGCATATGCCAGACATGTGAAATAACTTATGTGATTGGACATGCGAACGCACGTTCACACCTTTGAAAGTTCTCAATTAGAAGGTTTGTATGTAGGGGACTTACTGTGTTGTCAAGATGTCCATTTTCCCCAAATTGACTTATAGAATTACTATAATCCCAATGAAGATCTCTGCAGGCTTTTTTTTTTTTTTTTCTTTTTGTAGAAATTACAATCTGATTCCAATATTTATTTGGGATAGGAAAGGACATAGAAGAGTCAAAACAGTTTTGTAAAAGAAGAACAAATTGGGTGGACTTACACTATCTGATTTCAAAACTTACTATAAAGGTTTGGTAATCAAAACAGGATGGCTTTGACAGAAAGTTAGCTATAGAAATTAGTAAAACAGAATAAAGAGTCTGGAAATATACTCACATATATATGGTCAGTTGACTTTCAGTAATACCACCAGCATAATTCAAGATGAAAAGATAGTCTATTCATCAAATGATTCTAGAACACCTGGATAACCATTTGAAAAAAATGAATCTTGGGGAATTCCCTGGCAGTCCAGTGGTTACGACTGCACTTTCATTGCCATGCCTGGTCAAGGAACTAAGATCCCACAAGCCAAGGGTTGTGGCAATAAACAAACAAACAAAAAAAAACACCCAACCCTGCTTGAGTGATGTTAATTCATAATAGATCATAGAATGCTACAACTATAAAACTTTTATTAAAAACGAAATCTTCATGACTGTGGGAAGGGCAGTGATTTCTTAGATTGGATACAAAAAAAACATTAAACAAAAATTATTAAAAATAATCGTTTGGGCTTCTTGAAAATTAAAACCACATCATGTCCAAAAACATTGTTATGTAAATGAAAAGACAAGCCCCAGAATTGGAAAAAATAGATGCAATACATATATCTATTGAAGAATTTGTATGCATAATGTGTATGCATATTTACATATATATATACAATAGATGAATATTTAAAACTTTAAAACTCAATAAGAAGGATGATCAACTATATATGACCTGTTTTTATCCAAACAGTAGCTGGTAATCTTGAGTTGACTATTTGACCTCTATGAGTCACATTATTATGAGGATACTAGTACAGAGTGAAGAATATAAGAACTTGTATAACATCAAACATATACTGAACATTCAATAATTTTTTCCAAACATAAATAATTGTATAAGATCCTGTGCAAGCTTTTATTAATGTGGACAACATACTATCAAAAGTATCTTTTGTTGAATTATTATATAATAAATGTTTTTAATTGATAGTTGGTCAGCCCATGGCTATTATTGCATTCCATATTATCTCAGACACAGTGAAGAATCATCTACTATGGCTGAAAGTATTCTCTAGTGATTGAGAACATTTGATGGGGTTAGTTTAATATATTAAATATTACTAGTATTTTATGAACAAATTAAGGTTTAAATTTAAATGAGAAAATAATATGTAAAATTCCTGACATCTAGGAATTGTGAAACAAGTATGAGTTCCTTTTTCTTCTTTTAGCTCTTTATATTCAGTGAAAATTTATTTTATAATTTACACTTTCCCTTTCTGTAGAATGAGCCTGCCTTGCCTTGGGATTTTTACTGTAAGTTCACTGAAGAGTTCAATAAAATACTGACACTTTCAATGTTTTATATATTTGAAAGAATGTAAGTCTACCTTGTATACACTATTGGATTTTTACTAAATTATTTATTTATTTTAAATTTAATTTTTATTTTATATTGGAGTATAGTTGATTTACAACGTTGTGTTATTTTCAGGTGTACAGCAAATTGATTCAGTTATACATAGACATACATCTATTCTTTTTCAGATTCTTTTCCTATATAGGTTATTACTGAGTAGAGTTCCCTGTGCTATACAGTAGGTCCTTGTTGATTATCAATTTAATATATAGTAGTGTATATATGTTAATCCCAACCTCCTAATTTATCCCCCACCCCACATTTCCTCTTTGGTAACCATAAGTTTGTTTTCTAAGTCTGTGAGTCTGTTTCTGTTTTGTAAATAAGTTCATTTGTATCATTTTTTTAGATTCCACATACAAGTGATACCATATGGTATTTGTCTTTCTCTGTCTGACTTACTTCACCTAATATTATGATAATCTCTAGGTCCATCCATGTTGCTACAAATGGCATTATTTCATTCTTTTTATGGCTGAGTAATATTCCATTGTATATATGCACCACTTCTTCTTTATCAATTCCTCTGTCAATGGATATTTAGGTTGCTTCCATGTCTTGGTTATTGTAAATAGTGCTGCTGTGAGCAATGGGGTGCATGTATCTTTTCGAGTTACGGTTTTCTCCAGATATATGCCCAGGAGTAGGATTGCTGGATCATATGGTAGCTCTATTTTTGTTTATTTAAGCAACCTCCATACTGTTTTCCATAGTGGCTATACCAACTTACATTTCCACCAACAGCACAGGAGGATTCCCTTTTCTCCACACCCTCTCCAGCATTTATTGTTTGTAGACTTTTTGATGATGGCTGTTCCAACCACTGTGAGGTGATATCTCATCATAGTTTTGATTTGCATTTCTCTAATAATTAGTGATGTTGAGCATCTTTTCATTTGCCTGTTGGCCATCTGTATATCTTCTTTTGAGAAATGGCTATTTAGGTCTTCTGCCCATTTATTGATTGGGTTTTTATTTTTTTGCTATTGAGCTGCATGAACTGTTTGTATATTTTGGAGATTAATCCCTTGTTGGTCCATCGTTTGCGAATATTTTCAATATTTTCTCCCATTCTGTGGGTTTTCTTTTCATTTTGTTGATGATTTCCTTTGCTGTGAAAAAGCTTTTAAGTTTAATTCGGTCCCATTTGTTTATTTTTTTTTCATTACTCTAGTAGACAGATCCAAAAAGATATTGCTGCGATTTGTGTCAGAGAGTTCTGTCTATGTTTTTTTCTATGACTTTTATAATATCCAGTCTTACATTTAGGACTTTCATCCATTTTGAGTTTATTTTTGTATGTAGCATTAGAGAGTGTTCTAATTTCATTCTTTTACATGTAGCTGTCCAGTTTTCCCAGCACCACTTATTGAAGAGACTGCCTTTTCTCCATTGTATCAATATATTCTTCCCTCCTTTGTCATAGATTAATTGAACATAGGTGCATGAGATAATTTCTGGACTTTCTATCCTTTTCCACTGATCTATAAGTCTGTCTTTGTGCCAGTACCATACTGTTTTGATGACCGTAGCTTTGTAGTGTAGCCTGAAGTCAGGGAGCCTGATTCCTCCAGCTCTGGTAGTTTTTTTCCTCAAGATTGCTTTAGCTATTTGGGGTCTTTTGTGTTTTCATACAAATTTTAAGATTTTTTGTTCTAGATCTGCAAAAAATACCATTGGTTATTTGATAAGGATTGCATTGAATCTGTAGATTGCCTTGGGTGGTATAGTCATTTTGACAATATTGATTCTTCCAATCCAAGAACATGGTATATCTTTCCATCTGTTTGTGTCATGTTTGATTTCTTTCATCAGTGTCATATAGTTTTCGGAGTACAGGCCTTTTGTCTCCTTGGGTAGGTTTATTCCTAGGTATTTTATTCTTTTTGATGTAATGGTAAATGGGATTTTAAAAAATTTCTCTTTCTGATATTTTGTTGTTAGTGTAAAGAAATGCAACGGATTTCTGTGTATTAATTCTGTGCCCTGCAAATTTACCAAATTCATTGATGAACTCTACTAGTTTTCTGGTAGCAGCTTTAGGACTTTCCCTGTATAGTATCATGTCATCTACAAACAGTGACAGTTTTACTTCTTCTTTTCCAATTTGTATTCCTTTTATTTCTTTTTCTTCTCTGATTGCCGTGGCTAGGACTTCCAAAACTATGTTAAATAAAAGTGACAAGAGTGGACATCTTTGTCTTGTTCCTGATCTTAGAGGAAATGCTTTCAGCTTTTCACCATTGAGTATGATGTTAGCTGTGGGTTTATCATAGATGGCCTTTACTGTGTTGAGGTGGGTTCCTTCTATGCCCACTTTCTGGAGAGTTTTTCCATAAATGGGTGTTGAATTTTGTCAGAAGCTTTTTCTGCATCTATAGAGATGATCATATGGTTTTTATTCTTCAATTTGTTAATGTGGTGTATCATACTGATTGATTTGCAGAGATTGAAAAATCCTTGCATCCCTAGGGTAAATCCCATTTGATCTTGGTGTATGATCCTTTTTATGTATTGTTGGATTTGGTTTGCTAGTATTTTCTTGAGGATTTTTGCATCTGTGTTCATCAGTGATATTGGTCTGTAATATTCTTTTTTTGTGGTATCTTTGTCTGGTTTTGGTATCAGGGTGATGGTGACCTCATAGAATGAGTTTGGGAGTGTTTTCCTCTGCAATATTTTGGAATAGTTTTAGAAGGATAGGTGTTAACTCTTCTCTAAATGTTTGACAGAATTCACACATGAAGCCAGCAAAAGTCCTGGACTTTTGTTTGTTGTGAGTTTTTCATCACGGTTTCAATTTCATTACTTGTGATTGGTATGTTCATATTTTCTATTTCTTCCTGGTTCAGTCTTGGGAGATTGTACATGTCTAACAATTTTCCTTTTTTTCTAGGTTGTCCAGTTTACTGGCATATAGTTTCTTGTAGTAGTCTCTTATGATCCTTTGTATTTCTGTGGTGTCCATTGTAGCTTCTCCTTTTTCATTTCGAATTTTATTGATCTGAACCCTTTTCATTTTTATTTGATGGGTCTGACTGAAAGTTTATCAGTTTTGTTTATCTTTTCAATGAGCCAACTTTTAGTTTCACTGATCTTTTCTGTTGTTTTGTTCATCTCTATTTCATTTATTTCTGTTCTGATCTTTATGATTTCTTTCCTTCTACTAACTTTGGGTTTATTTGTTCTTCTTTCTCTAGTTGCTTTAAGCTGTAAGTTTAGGCTGTTTGAGATTTTTCTTGTTTCCTGAGGTAAGCTTGTATCACTATAAACTTCCCTCTTAGAACTGCTTTTGCTGCATCCCATAGGTTTTGTTTCGTCGTGTATTCTTTTTCATTTGTCTCTAGGTATTTTTTGATTTCCTCAGTGAACCATTGGTTGTTTAGTAACATATTGTTTAGCCTCCACGTGTTTGTGTTTTTTACAGTTTTATTTTTCCTGTAGTTGATTTCCAATCTAATAGCATTGTGGTTGGAAAAGATGCTTGATGTGATTTTAATTTTCTTAAATTTATCAAGGCTTGCTTTATGGCCCAGAGTGTGATCTATCCTGGAGAATGTTCCATGTGCACTTGAAAAGAATGTGTGTTCTGCTGCTTTCAGATAGAATGCTCTATCAGTATCAATCAAGTCCATCTGGTCTAATGTGTCATTAAAGGCCTGTGTCTCCTTGTTGATTTTCTGTCTGGATGATCTGCCCATTGATGAAAGTGGGGTATTAAAAGTCTCCCACTATTATTGTGTTACTGTTGATTTCTCCTTTTATGGCTGTTAGCATTTGCCTTATATATTGAGGTGCTCCTATGTTGGGTGCATATATATTTACAATTGTTATATCTTCCTGGATTGATCCCTTGATTATTATGTAGTGTCCTTCTTTGTCTCTTGTAACAGTCTTTATTTTAATGTCCCTTATGTCTGACATGAGTATTACTACTCCAGCTTTGATTTCCATTTGCCTGGAATACCTTTTTCCATCTCCTCACTTTCAGTATGTTTTTGTTGCTAGATCTGAAGTGGGTTTCTCGTAGAAAGCATGAATATGGGTCTTATTTTTGTATCCATTCAGCCAGTCTGTGTCTTTTGGTTGGAGCACTTAATCTATTTACATTTAATGTAATTACCGATATTTATGTTCTTATTGCCATTTTGTTAATTGTTTTGGATTTTTGTAGGTCTTTTTTCTTCCCTTCCTCTTTAGTTCTCGTCTCTTGTGATTTGATGACTATCTTAGTGTTGTGTTTGGATTCCTTTTTCTTTTTTTGTGTGTATATCTATTGTAGAGTTTTGGTTTGTGGTTACCATGAGCTTTTGATATAGTAGTCTATATATGTACAAGATTGTTTTATGTTGCTGGTCTCTTAATTTCCAATGCATTTCCAATATTCTGCATTTGTACTCTCCTCACTGTTGCTGTTTTTGATATCATATTTGTGTGCAGATGGTTTCCTACCTTTACTGTATGCTTACCTTTACTGGTCAGCTTTCCCATTCATAATTCTTGTTTCTAGTTGTGGCCTCTTGTTCTCTGCCTAGAGAAGTTCTTTTAGCTTTTGTTTTAAAGCTGGTTTGGTGGTGCTGAATTCTCTTAGCTTTTGCTTCTCTGTAAAGCTTTTGATTTCTCTGTTGAATCTGAGGAAGAGCTTTGCTGGGTAGAGTATCTGTGGTTGTAGGTTTTTCCTTTCCAGCACTTTCTGTTATTGTATGTTCTTTATATCTCTAGCTCTTCATTACACATTTCTCGTATCTTCTCAGTCTGTGTCTCCATTCTTTTCCCGAGATCTTGGGTCTCGTTTACTATCATTACTCTGAATTCTTTTTCGGTTAGATTGCCTATCTTCACTTAACTTAGTTGTTCTTCTGGGGTTTTATCTTGTTCCTTCATGTGGAACATATTCCTCAGCCATCTCATTTTGTCTAACTTTCTGTGTTTGCAATTTCCATTCTGCAGGCTTCATAATTGTAGTTCCTCTTGCTTTTGGTGTCTGCCCCCTGTTGGGTGAGGCTGGTCTGAGAGACTTGTGCAGGCTTCCTGGTGGGAGTGACTGGTGCCTTTGCACTGGTGGGTGGAGCTGGGTTTTGTCCCTCTGGTGGGTAGGGCCATGTTAAGGGATGTGTTTAGAGGCAATGTGGGCTCAGGAAGACTTAAACAGCTTATCTACTGAGAGTGGGGCTGTGTTTCCACCCTGTTGGTTGTTTGGCCTGAGGTGTCTCAGCATTGGAGCCTACAGGTTGTTGGGTGGAGAGCCAGGTCTTCATGGCAAATGGCAGCCTCCAGGAGACCTCATGCTAATAAATACTCCCTGGTACCTCCACCGCCAGTGTCTGTGTCCCCACAGTGAGCCACAGCACCCTCTGTTTCCCCAGGAGACCCGCCAAGACCAGCAGGTAGGTCTGACCCAGGCTTCTATGAAGTCTCTGCTTTTTCCCCTGAGTCCCAGTTTACACGAGACCTTGTGTGTGCCCTCCAAAATGGAGTTTCTGTTTTTCCCAGTCCTGTGGAGTTCCTGTGTTCAAGCCCAGCTAGCCTTCGAAGCCAAATGCTCTGGGGGCTCCTCCCAATGCCAAACCCCCAAACTGGGGAGCTGGACATGGGCTAGGAACTCTCATTTGTGTGGGACAACCTCTGCTGTATAACTATTTTCCACTTTGTGGGTCACCCACCTGCAGGGTATGGGAATTGATTGTATCATGAAAGCACCCTTCCTACCATCTTGTTGTGGCTTCTTCTCTGTCTTTGGGTGTAGAATATCTCTTTTGCTAGGTTCCAGTCCTTTTGTCGATGGTTGTTTAGCAGTTAGTTGTGATTTTGGTTTTTTTGTGAGAGGAGGTGAGTTCAAGGCCTTCTCCTCCACCATCTTATCTATAACCCTACTCAAAACACTTCGCATTTGTTGTCAGGCCACTAGCATTCAGCTTTGGAGCCCACTCCTCGTCAATAGAAACTCTTTCTGGGCTTCTATTTCATTGTGACAGTGGGACTCCAGAGGGCTTTGGTCACCTCTTCTGAAAGTTAGCCAAAGAGAAGCTCGAGGGTGCCTGGCATCTCTTGAAGATGCAAAACCAGTGTGGAGGCTGTTCCCTCCACTGGGACATACCCCAAGATGAGTGGGGTAAAGCTCTGGATGCTATGGAAGTCATGGTGGCCCTGGAGAACAACCTGAACCAGGCCTTTTGGGGTCTCTAAATAATTTATATTGGACTAACTTGCATCCCAAACTCTGTTATTGTATAAGGTCTGATATTTGTTACATAATGAAAATGGAATGGTATTTAACTTTTTCAAATGGTCAAATATATGAATGTTTAAAAAAGAAATAATAAGCCAGAATATTATTACCTTTTATTTCAGGTTAATATAGATATCATCTCATTTCATTTCCTCAGAGTTAAGCAGGTTGATGGGTAGAAAAATGATGAGAAAATTAAGTGGGTCATAGTTATTAAGACCTAGAAAAAGGAACAGCAAAATTAAATGCAGAAAACTGTTATAAAGTATTTCAAATAAAAAGGAAGTTTGAAGCATGAATGGAAATTAGCAAAGCATATAAGGATCAAACATTCTGATATAATAAGAAGTATGTTGGACAATGCGGACAAACATACATTTAATCCCAGCTAGCCTAGTTATGAACTGTGTGACTTAGCAAATTGTTTAGCTTCATTGATCATTAATTTTTCCTCTGTAAAATGGGTATGATAATACCATTTCACAGGATATCTGATTCAATAGAGATGATATACCTAAATAACCTAATACAATGCCTGACCCATAGTAAATACTCAATTAAAATAGTTACTATTTTGCCACTTTTGATTCTAATATTAAAGAATAGGGAACGGGATGTACAAAGGAAGGAGGCATGAGCAAATATGTTTCTGTTCTTCTGAACTACACATGAAGACTTTCTGACTCTAGCTTGTATTTCTGCAACTAATTTCTTTTAGTCTTATGCCCATTTATGGAGTAAAGAACAGCATTGTGAATTTATTAGACTCACTATTGGCGTTCACAGCCAATTCCAGTGAATGGTGACCCCCAAGAATTTTTTTAAGAATGTAATGATCTGATACTTTGATTAGTTGGAGGAATCCTCCATATTATCAGTTTCTCTACAGAGAGTTTATATACAGTATGTTTATGACAAGAGAAAAGAGCCACAGGAAATAACTTTAAGTATAAAGAATAAGAGTGGCATTTGCTCCTGTATAGCTTTCAACACATTTTCCGTACTGCATAACTGTCTTTATTCCTGTGAATTTTTGAGCTTTCTTTATGTACAGAACACTAAAAATTGTTCAATGACTTAAACTATACCTAAGTTTAGACTGACAAAAATCTGGCACCATCATTTTCATGTCTAATTATGTATAAGATAATCCTTGACTAAATAATTTTAGAAGGAAAAAACAAATTAATAGCACTTATATATAAAGATGTTAGTCTTTTCTAAAGGATTATAAGCAAAATACAGGTCTAAATCTATTTAAAGTTATTTAACAAATAATTAAACTTTAATCCTTTTAGTGTGTATTTTTTCAGCTCTCTGCTAAATTATATTGTTAAAATTGTTACAACATGTTTTAAAAACATGCATCTTTTTTATGGTAGAGTTTCTCTTAATGGCATTTCGGAATGACAGGGTAGCTTTGGAAAGAGACTATTTAAAATCATTTTATTATGGGGGGCTCCTCTAAGAAATCAGCTTATACTAAATTTTATCTTGTTTATGGCTTTAAGTGTGTTTTATTTGAATAAGTTTAACAAATATTAAAGTTTACTTAACTCTACCAAAAATTTTTTTATGAATTGCTTTTGAAAAAATAATAGAGTAGCAGATAATGCTGTTAATGAGTGATTAGGATTTTCAGTGAACATGTAGACCTCATTTTTAATTTTTAACCTGAATGTCATATGTCATATTTTATAATAATTTTATATGACAGTCTTCTTAAATATACTTTATTTTATTATAGTACTAAATATTTCTGAAAAAAGAATTTTTAGTGCTGTATACAATCTCTAGTATTAATTGTGATCACATAAGCTGTTGTATAGACTTATTTCAAACTTCTAACTTGTATTGCCCACCACTCTGATACAGAGAAGTTAGATTCTCAGAATGCATTAACCACAAAGGGTTTTTATATATTTCTCAGCTGATAAAATCTTCCTTCCTTATCCTCACAGTAGTTGGTTTTAGAAATACAGCTTCTGAGACTAAAGTGGATGATAATCATAATTTGAGTACTGATTCATATTTTTCACATTATAGAAATTTGAGAAGTCCAAGAATAAACATAAAACATGAGCTTATAATCCCACTACCTAGGAATAATTACAGCTAACATGTTTAAGTATATTTCTCCAGTTTTATTTCTATATATTTCTTTAGCCAAAAACATATATTTATAATATTTGGAGCATATTCTACATGCAAGTTTTGTCTCGCCCTACCAATACCATGACATTAATTTCATTCCTTATTTCCAATGCCATTTTTTCTCTTCAGAACTCTGAAAATAAAGAATCCCCTGCATCCATTATATATTTTTTTATGTTTCAAAGCTTTAAAAGCCTAACTGCTCTTCATCATTACCTTCCTTGTTGCTAGCCTGCCCTAGCAGTGTAACACAAGTATTTTCTTTTTAAAAAAAAGTTGTATGATGTATTTCATATATTAAAAAATAATAATAATACAATTAACACCTGCACGTTCACCCCTCCATGTACAGAACAGAACACTAACATGGAGTTGAAGTCCTCATTTTATATACTATTTTATAATACATATTTTCCCTTAAAATTCTATTCCAAACATTCCCTTGTCCTCAAGTACTTCTTTAGGAAATATTGTAGAATAATTCTCTCCCCCACCACCAAAATAATGCATGAACATCTGTGGTAGAAGTTGTCTAAAGGTAACCAATGTTTAGTTGGTGTGTGTATAGCATGAACTTTGTTTCATGCTATACACAGTTTTCTCTATATTTTAAAAATTAATTAATTAATTAATTTTTGGCTGCATTGGGTCTTTGTTGCTGCACATGCACTTTCCCTGGTTGCAGCAAGTGGGGGCTACTCTTTGTTGTGGTGCGCAGGCTTCTCATTGCAGTGGCTTCTCTTGTGGAGCACGGGCTCTAGGCACGCGGGCTTCAGTAGTTGTGGCACATGAGCTCAGTAGTTGTGGTGCATGGGCTTATTAGTTCCTCCGTGGCATGTGGGATCTTCCTGGACCAGGGCTCGAACCCTTGTCCCCTGCATTGGCAGGCAGATTCTTAACCACTGCGCCACCAGGCAAGTCCCAGTTTTCTCTGTTTGGTTGTTTGTTTGTTTGCTTTCTTTAACTTTACATTACGTCTTGCAAATCTTCATGTCATTTGTTGTGGAAGGGAGACTCATATACCCCAAAGAGGTCCACTCTTAATCCCCAGAACCTGTGAATATGTTCTCTTACATGGTAAAAGGGGCTTTGCAGATGTGATAAAAGGATGTTGAGATGAGATTATCCTGAATCATCTGCATGGGTCTATGTAATCACAAGAAAATGCAAGCAAACAGATTTTACCTTAGAGCCTCTAGAAGGAATGCAGCCTTGATGACACCTTGATTTTAGTCCAGTAAGACCTATATGTGGCTTCAGACCTCTGGAACTATAAGATAATACATGTCTGTTGTTTTAAGCCACTAAATTTGACACAATTTGTTACAGCAGCAATAGGAAGCCAACAAACTCATATTTGGTCTGTATCATTTGGAGGCAGGAACAGACATACTGTTTTACTGCATAGAAGTATCATAATTTATGTGACTACTATGTATTTATGTAACTTTCTGAATTTTCACGTTTAGAGAAAAATGTATAAACATCTTTATCTATATATGGTTGTAAACAGGTACTAGTATTTATTTAGGATAATTACAGGGTACTTGCTCTTGTGTTTAGAAAGATAATCTTCTCCATTATTGGCAAATGCTCATAAAATGCAGTTGAACTGCATGTTTGCCCATAGGCTAGGGTAACATATTAAAAGAATGAACTGAAGGTAGTAATATCTAGGATTCGTGAGAATATTCTAGATAACATTCTCCAGCAAAACACGTAATAACCTGTGTTTTGTAATTTCAGTTTGCTGGATCAAGTCAGTTTATAAAATAATTATTCGTCCTCAGATTTTCAAAACTTGAACTACTACCAAAGGACTAAATATGTCCTCTGTATGCGTAAATATGTACTCTGTATGGTTTTCAAAGATAAGACAAATTAAAGCATTGTTATTTCTAATGTATCACTTATTTATGGATAGAAAACTAAAGCTTCACTGTCTAAAAAGGACTTCTGCTCAAAACCTAATGAAAAAACGTTTTGGGAGGCAAAATTTGCTATAGTTTTGCTAAGCCACTTCATGTTTCATGGAAAAAAAGATTTTTGTACACTTCCTAAACCCTTTAGCAGAAATGTTGACTTCAGTTTTTTGCCCCCTGATAAATAGGACTTAAAATAGGGCTTAATAGCTTGCTTCTGGTTTTTTTTTGTTTTTTTTTGGAAAGCAGTAGGAATAAAAATCTGTGGTTGAAAATAGACAAAAAAAAACCTGTCAAAGGATTTACACATATATAACATATTGATAGATACTGACATAAATCTATCTTTATTCACCTGTGGGGCTAAGGTTTATGTGGAGGATCACTTTTCTCCATATCACTGCTTCCAGTGCCCTAATAGTGAAAATTAGCCCAATAAAGGGAATGTTTTATCTCTAAGTGACCTACCACCATTTGTCAGGAAAGTCTAAATGAATGGTTTGAGTAGTTGAGGAAAAATCCCTTTTTAGTTAGTGTAAACATAGATTATCAGATCTTTAGCTTTGGAAGAAAGTTATCAAAAATAAGATTAAAATTTTAATCTCCATGGATTCCATGGTCTTATCCATATTTGACAAACTGAACTCATAAACAGCCTAGTTTCTAGCGAATGCTCATCTTAGGTCCTTATTAAATGTTGTATGTTATGTGAGCACATGAGTAGGAAGAGATTTTAGCTCAGCTATTAATTTTGATTTCAACTAAAATGAATAATGTTCGTATAAATCCAAACCTATCTGCAGGAATATATTTTTTAAATTGTTCTGTGTGATGCAATGAAGTAAATAGTTTAAAGCTGACCTAGTGCTGTGGGCTAATAGTAACAAAAACACAAAACACTTTATCCCAACGGTCAATTCCATGATTTCTTAGTGTAATTTTCACATTTCTATGTGAAATTACAGAGAAGGTACGAGTCTGTGTGTCATGTAAATACTCTTTAATTTAGAATTTAATTTTATTAATGATAGTTTTGCCTTTCAGTATATACTGAAATGCTTTCAGTACAATACTTCTGAAAGTTAGTTTCAAAATAATGCCATTGGCAAGTAAGATAGAAAATTTAATAAAATATAGACATGGCAGAAATACGTTAATTTAATACAAATAATAGAATAATTTTTGAATGAATCATTTATAGGTATATCCCAAGGCACTATAAAGTTCTACAATGAGACTTATTCTCAGATGAATCTTCATTCTTGGAAATTAAAGGCTACATTTCATTTTTTTCAGTATAAATCAGAAGTTAAGCAGAATTTATTGGCCTTCCCAGTTGCCAAAGTCTAACAGTATCATTTCCATAAACTCACATAATGAAACTCTGTGATGCAGACTTCAGGCACACTGAGCCAAAAGTGAGCCAAAAATGAGAGAATTTGAATCAACATGATCACAGGTCTAGGCAGCAAGCAAATCTCTATCACCCTTACGCCTCAAAATCTTTGAATGTATGAAATTAAGATTACATTATTTTGGTCCTCTGGAAAGAAGTGTACAGTTGAAGAACTGAAGATTAAGAATTACAGTCTGATCTGAAATTTTTAAATGCTGGTGACAATTTGTTCTTCAGTTGTACTGAAAGGTATTTCCAGTGCTTTTGGATAAAAGACCTTGAATTTTTGAAAAAATGTGCTTTATTCATTTGTTTGCTAAGTGAACAGAAATTGGCTGTGTGATGGACTCTAAGTGCCCTTGACAATAAGCAGTGCATTTCTCATAGTTTTATCATGTTGTTTAGTTACAGATGAAGTCCCTTGTTTCACATTACGTAAATCAAAGTCATCTTGCAGCCTCATGCATTGATATGATGTATCGTACATTTATAAAAAGCACAAAAAATCCCTTTCCCTCTACATCTGAATATACTTTACACTCAGTGATTCTTGGCCCTAAGGTGAAGATTTGATTTTATGTGGTTCTTTAATTTTCTGCATTACCATATTATTCAATACCATCTGTTTTGGGTGTTTCTCTCTCGATTTGTTTGCTGGCAAAGGCAATTGCAAAATAGAACTATCCATTATTTAATACAATTCCCCAGGCTTCTTCCTCACTGATCCTGGGCCCCTTACATTTTACAGAGGTGATTGTGTGTCATTCTCTTCTTTGCCTTCAGAGTAGAAGCCTTTTTAATTTATCTTTATATTCCTCTTATCCAGTGCTTGGCATGCAAGAAGCCCATAATGAATCCTATTGTATAGTTTGTGCACTACACAACAGTAGAGGGAGCCATTTACGTTGTTGTGTATGTAAATGTACCATTAGAATTAAGCAGTGTACAACCTATACAACTAGGCTTGGTGTCCTTGTAATAAATTTGATTTCTAGATCATCTGATGCAGAGAAAGACTAAATATAGCTGGTCTTTTACTTGTTTCAAAAATGTCAGCAGACCTTTTCCATTCCTCTTCATCTATAATTATATTCAGACTCTGAATATGTTGCACGACCAGGAGGTATATTTTCCATTATCATTTGGTATTGGTTTTGAGCCACAGAGACCAACACTGAGCACAAGAAGAGGTTCTTTCTGTATTTTTTTGATAAGTGGAGAAGATTCTGTGTAGTACTCAGAATCAAAGGAAGAACTAAAGAACCAAGCATCAAGAAAAACAGTGAAGAAGGAGACATTAGTAATCTCTACCCCTGTGTTTGTATGATCCAGGGCCATTCACATTCTCTTACTATACTGTCTACTTTAGATCCTCTGAAAATGTGTGTTTGCATTGAAGAGGGTGTTAATCTGTGCAATTTCTGTGATTAGAAGTCAGTGACCAGAAAATATGACATATTTGAAGGAGGTTTTCCCAGTGGAAAGATGCTGGGGGTTGGCAATAGTTAGGGTAATCTACTGCAGTGGCTGTCAAAGAATCACTCAGCTTTTTTAAAAAAACCTTTGATTATAATCCTGGGAACAAGATTAATTAAGAGCAGTCTGTTTTGCCCAGATTCTTAAGGTTTTCAGTTTTGTATCTTGAATATTGAAGGCAATGCCATCCACTAGTTTCACTTAGAAGTTTAGGATAGGGTAGCTTGAGTGGTTACATTTATGGGATAAAATTTGAGTGCATCTTCCCTCATTTTTCTGAGTTGTTCTTCTAATTTTCGCATGTATTTTCAGAAAGATACTTTTTTACCAAAAAGGCATAAATTTTAAGACCTTTCAGTGCTGATGGGCAATCTGATTATTTTTTTCTATTAAACTTTTTTTCTTTCATTCAGTTGGGACAGTAAATTTTTTAAGGCATATGCAAGCAACGTTGATAGGATTATATACCTTCTGTATATAAAAGAAAAGATTCTGTATAGAGTGAAGATTAATGTATCAAGTGATAATAGCCCCAATTTTCAATTATCCAAGATGGATTAACTAGTTTATAGATTTACCAGAATAAAAAATAACAGCATATTTGAGAAAAACATTAAAATTTGTACAAATTAGTGGAAACATGTACTGTTTATCTTATTTAGAAATACACAGTAATCTGTAGACAGCAGAATGTAACACTACATTGTATATATTGCATTTTGGGCGATGACTCACTTCCTTGCAGTCAGATGAGAGGTCTCTGCAGTAGGCTTTCTCTAGAACAAAGATATCTCCGACATGTATTATAAAAGGAGAGGCAGGAGAAAGCATGGCCACTACAACAAACCAAATCCAAATATTTACAGGTGGAGTTAAGTGAGGAAAGGAGGGGAGAAGGGATAATGTACAAAAGAGCCTGAGTCTCTGTCTTTCTTGAGTCCTAGTGAAATACTGGAGAAGCGTTCATAGCTAAGAGACCTAAAGGAATAATAAATCTTCAAGTAATTATTTATGAAGCAATTCATGTAATAAACTCTCATACTTGTATTGTTTTGTTATTTTTAACTGCAGAATGGTAAATGTATTCCTAACTGTTGGGTGTGATTTAAATGAGTTAAGTTTATAATAAATCCATTTCATCCCTTGTGTTAAAAACATATTATTTAAGGTTATTTTTATCGTCTTTATCTGGACTTTACCATTCTTCCCTTTACTCTAGTAATCAAGAGTTGATTTCTATATCTGTTTTATAGAAATCATCTTTGTCAGAAATTTGCCTGAAGAAATAGTAAAAAATTATAGTAATTAATTATTGGTGTTAAATTACTTCACTCCCTAGTTCATTCATACCCTTGGCTAACCACACATTTTTTTCCATCTCCAACCTATGGAAGAAATATGACAATATTGTACCAATCACTAATTTTTACAATAATTTATAACTAATGTAATCCCTATTTGTAGAAGGATAGCTTTGAAAAAGTACTTTATCAATTGAGGTCAATGTGAACATCTTACTGAGGGAGTTCAGTCTCTTAAGGAGTTTGGTAAAAGTAGCTGCATCATATAAAATGTAATAATAGAATAAGGCCTATGTATATTAAGGTCTAATATTAACAATAAATATGTTTCAGTATGCTTAATTACTATATGGTAGGTCACAGTTTGTGTTCTCTTCTTTTAATTATGTGATAATCTAGCTGACTAGATAATCAGAAAATGTTCCCATCCTTGACATCTAGGAATTGTAGAAAAAATACAATAAAAGTCCTTTTACATGCATAGATGAGCCAAAAACAAGAGGGCTCTGGCAAAAAAAAAATGCAGTAAGCTTCTGAGGTAATGTGATAGTTGTCCTGGTAGGAGTTTGTTGGACTTAAAAATCTGGGTTCTTGGGTTTATCTCCCACATGAAGAAAAAACTTCGTGGCTTTGCAAAGTGGGAACTGAAATGATTGTATACAGCCAGAACCCTTGGGTACCTACACCCTTAATAAAAGTTGGATCTGGTATAAAAGCTTTGCAAACAAGCGCAGGTTGTCAACAGGAAGCATTCTTTCTATCTCAGCCATCAACCCATGTTAGGAGAAAATGGCTCTTTTCGGTATTCATTACCATGAATATGATCCAACATTGAAGCAATTAGTGAAAGCATATGCAAAACTGCTGTGAAAGGGCCCTCTTTCAACTTTGACCTCACAAGGCAACCACAAATAAAGTACAACTAAATGAGTTCACAATAGGATTCCAAAACACAAAGTGACAACATATCCCACTGTAAGAGCCAAGAAGCATGAAAAAGAATATTTTAAAAGACTGACAGAGATTATTAAAAAAACATGTTCACATGATTAAAAATACAAATTTCAAAATGTGAGAGAAAGGTGTTTTGGAAAAGAGAGGTGATTTGAAAATTGAGGAAAATAAAACATATAAAAAATGTACTTAAATATCTCAATTTCAGAGTTGAAGATCAGAGTAGATGCAGCTGAAGAGAGCACTAATGGATTGGATGATAGATCTGAAGGACTCTCCCAGAAGGCTGCCTAAAGTGGTTAAGAGATGGAAATACAAAGGAGTGCTTGAGAGTTATTGACATCAGAATGAGAAGAGCAAACATGTACCTAAAGGAGTTCTAGGAGAAGAGAGTAGAGAGAATGTGAGATGAATTAGATAAATAGATAATGGTTAGAATGTTTGTATGTTTGTGGATCTTCAAATTGAAAGACATACCAAGTACCAAAGAAGATAAATAAAAAACTCAGGACCTAGACACATCTTAGTGGGACTGCAGAACTACAAAGACAAAAAGAAATCTTAACATTAATCAGAAACAATGTTACATGTCAATTACATCCAATAAAAAATCAGAAACCAAATCAATGAAAGAAGAGCAAGGTGATTGCAGACTTCTATTTTTATAAATGCTAGAATAAAATGAAATAATATCTTCAATGTGCTGAGGGCTGATAAAGTCAACCTACAGTTCTACAGTCAGCTACTGTTC
The DNA here is from genome assembly GCF_028023285.1 of Balaenoptera ricei. Taxonomy (NCBI): domain Eukaryota; kingdom Metazoa; phylum Chordata; class Mammalia; order Artiodactyla; family Balaenopteridae; genus Balaenoptera; species Balaenoptera ricei. The sequence continues at coordinate 108,129,472 of NC_082641.1, forward strand.
CATTACGAATGAATGCAAACTAATGAGAATTAAGGAAAGTGTCTGGGACAGTTTAGTATTCATAGGTCCTCACTGAAGGAGATACTGAAGGATGTACTTAAAGAATAACAATCTCTCTAGAAAGTAATGATACAGAGATTACTGAGAAAAGAAATTGCCAAATACATAGGCAAATCTAAATGAGCACTAATGGTTTAGAAAAAACTGTCTAATTTGAGATTTTAAAAATTGAGATGGAATTACAGGAATGTCTTGGAGATATTGTAGGTTTGGTTCCAGACCACTGCAATAAAGCTAGTCACATGAATTTTTTGGCTTCCTAGTGCACATAAGAGTTATGTTTACAATATACTATAGTCTATTAAATGTGCAAGAGCATTATGTCTAAAAAATTTTACATACCTTAATTTAAAAATACTTTATTGCTAAAAATGCTAACCATCCTCTGGGCCTTCACTGAGTCATAGTAGTAACATCAAAGATCATTTATCACAGATGACCATAACAAATATAATGATAGTAAAAAAGCTTGAAGTATTGTGAGAATTACCAGAATGTGACACAGAGACATGAACTGAGTAAATGCTGTTGGAAGAAATGGTGCCGACAGACTTGCACAATGCAGAGTTGCCACAAACCTTCAATTTGCAAAAAATGCAGTATCTGCTAAGCACAATAAAACAAAGCACAGTAAAATGAGGTATGCCTCTATAGTGTCAGATAAAAATAACATGAAAGATTGAAGGAAGAGATTGGATTAAAAGTGTTTGATATCCTTGCCTTTTTCAAGAAGAGACCAGAGATACTTTTTAACTTGGAAGCATCTCAAGTGAATATGGTATACAGAATTATGTCCATGTTCTAATCTACAAAACCTGTGACTGTTGTACAGCAAAAGGGACCTTGCAGGTGTGATTTTGTTAAGGATTATTGAGATTTGGGAGATTATCTGGAATTATCTAGGGGATCCTAATGTAATCACAGGGTGTGGGGAAAGAAGGAGGCAAGAGGGTCGGAGAAAGAGTGTGGTGATGAAAGTAAAGGTCAAAGTGACGCAGTTGTCAGCTTTGAAGATGGAAGGGGACTATGAGTCAAGAAATCCAGGCAGCCTCTAGAAGCTGGAAAAGGCAAGGAAACAGATTCTGACCCAGAACTTCCAGAAGGAACAGAATCATGCTGACACCTTGGTTTTAGCCCAGCAAGTTCCATTTCAGACTTCTGATTTGGAGACTGTAAGATGTGTTAAACTGCTAAATTTGTCGAAGTTGTTATAACAGCAATAGAAAACTAGTACAGGGTACTTTAAAATGTAGGAGTAACTGTAGATCAAACATGATCTAATGTTATTTTTCAAAACAGTAGCAGAAAAATGTGGAAAATAAAACTGCATAGGAACAAAGACAAAAACAGAAGAAAAGGACAAAGGTATAACTTGGTAAATAGCAATCACAAAAAATAGAAAAATCCAAATATGTTAATTATAAAATATTAAATTCACTTATAGAGATAGTATATAATGAGGTTTTACAATTTTAGTCATGTGCTATTTATAAGAGAATTAGAGGAAATGAAGGTGAAAGTAAAACAAAGGAAAATATATGCCAAGCAAATATTAATGTTTTACTAATATATTAATATTTGTTAATGTCAGATACAATAGACTTTAACACAGAAAACATTAAAAGGGATGAGTAGGGTTTTACACGGTAATAAAAACAATAATTCAAAATAAATAATAAAAATTTAGAGAGAGCTTCAACATAAACAGCAAAAATTAGTAGAATCACAGGGAAACATCATCAAATTTATAACAATGGAATTTTAACAGCTCTTCCTTAGTAGCAGATGCAAAAATAAATTCAAAATTTCTCATTCTATTGAGCAACTGTATATCAGAGCTTGTTATAGCTAGATCTAATGAACATGTATAGCTTTGCTCCAAACTATTAGAGAATATACATTTTAAACATGCACAGAATATTTATAAAACTATGCATAGAGTCATGGATTCTGCTGGATGAGCCAAGCAAGATATGAATTGAAAACTAACCATTGTAATTACCAATGTAGATGTCACTGGGGACATTGAAAGGAGTGTTACACTTAATTTTTAAAGTTATTTTTTGGGGCTTCCCTGGTGGCGCAGTGGTTAAGAATCCGCCTGCCAATGCAGGGGACACGGGTTCGAGCCCTGGTCTGGGAAGATCCCACATGCCACGGAGCAACTAAGCCCGTGTGCCACAGTTACTGAGCCTGCGCTCTAGAGCCCACGAGCCACAACTACTGAGCCTGAGAGCCACAACTACTAAAGCCCGTGTGCCTAGAGCCCGTGCTCCACAACAAGAGAAGCCACCGCAATGAGAAGACCACACGCCGCAACTAGAGAAAGCCCGTGCGCAGCAACGAAGACCCAACGTAGCCATAAATAAATAAATTAATTAAATTAAATTTTAAAAATTACAGTTATTTTTCATTTCGTAATGGCATTCAGATGGCTATAATAGAGGAATAAAAATAGTTTTTTCCTTTCTCCTTCACACACAAATTGTTGTATTGTTTGTAATAGTAAAAATTCTATAGAACCTAAATACTCATTACTAAGAAATTGCTTAAATTATGGCACAGGAATAGAAGCAACAGCAACAACAAAAAAACAGCAAAAACATCAACTGACTTGAGAGCTTTCTATGTGCCTGGCATTGTTTTAAATGCCTTGTATGTGTTAACTCATTCAAACCACACAGAAAACCTATGTTTTAAATGTTTTATACATGTTAAATCATCTAAGCTGTACAATAAATCTATGTGGTAAATAGATATCATTATTACCTCTATTTTTTAGGTGAAGTGACTGAGGCACAAGAAGGTTAAGTAAATTCCCTAAGGTCACAAAGCTAGTAAAAGGTAGATAAAAAGTTCTGCTTTCATATAGTTTCCCTTTAAAGCTCATAACTAGTTAGGGAATGCTCTCCAAGATATGGTAGTTAAATAAAGAGAAAATTATAGAATTTTATTCACGGTAATATCCCACCTATGTAAAAATACTAATTTCCTCATGCCTTTATTAAAATTATCAGTCTGTTGCCAATCTTAAGATATAAAATGTTATGTTGTTTTAAATTGTATTTCTTACATTTAAATCTTCAATTTGGAAATTATTTTTATGTCATGTGAAGTAGGGATCTTAACAGTATTTTTCAAACAGAAAACCATGTCCTTATACCAGATATTTTTCTTGTAATAAAAAAATGAAATACTATAAAATTCAAAACAAGATGGAATTTTTATGAAATATTGTATATGAAATAGGACACAATGTTTCAGGATTGTATCAGGTAAAAATTATCATAACAATTTAATTCTCACATTTTCTTAGAATTAAAAATCAGTTAATCTTATTTTCAGTTTTATTAAATTCTTGGAGATAAAGAGTATGGGTCAATTATTCATTATAACTATTAAAAATGAGTCACATACTCTGTGGAAGAAACAATATTTTCTATTTTTCTTTCTAGGAAAGATTTCTGTGTACACAAAGATGAACCATGTGATACTGTTGGTAAGTGTACATAAAAATTTTTACAGTTTGGAGGAGACCTGGGGAACTTGAACACACCATTTGTTTAAATATAGAAAATTATTTGAAAGTGCTAGTTTGAATGAAACACTTTTAGAATGTCAGTGATATATATTTTCAACCTATATGTTTGTCACCACTTCAGTTATTAATGAAACAGCCTGAAGACATGTATGTACTATATATATAAAATACTTGTGTGTACTATATATTTCCCCCAGAAATATACCCATGGATTCAATAAAATTACATTATTATTCATAAACTGAGGCACAATATGTTAATGTCAGTAGGATTGACCTTTTTCAGGCTAATGGATTTGTTTTTGAGTTATACATTTGAAGTTCTTTGCAGACTGTGAAAGAAAGTCCATCTAATTTGCCCGACAAATGAGGATTTTCTGTACATGAAGTAGCAAATTTTCTATATTTTGTCCTGGATATCTAAAATCCCTAAAATGTAACCATGTAGCCAGTAGAATCCATGAACCACAGTTCTTAATTTTGAGAAAATGCCACATTAATGCTAATATAAATGCATGTATATAAATTTACCTATCTAAAAAGATAGATAGCTAAAACTGTAGATAGATAAAATTATATAACTGTTTGTATATATGTTTAGTCTTAAGACACTATATATATGTATAGTGTCTTTTGTTTTTTTATTTTTGGGCCGCGCTGCGCGGCATGTGGGATCTTAGTTCCCCGACCAGGGATTGAACCCGCGCCCCCTGCGCTGGAAACGTGGAGTCTTAACCACTGGACCACCAGGGAAGTCCCTGTATAGTTTTAATAAGGTATTAGTATTGGGTTATTTGTAAGGTGCAGTTAAGAGTCATGATCTGGTTTTGATGTGTCATGTGGGGTTCATTAATATAGTGTAGTGAGTATTTTAACTTAACCATCGTTGAGGTGTTATTTATTCCTTGTGAGGCGAACAATAAAAAAGTAGCAAAAACAGAATAAATTAAGCACCACTGGTGCTTAAAAAAGTAATTCTAACTAGTTCTGTTAACTTACGTTCTCACCAGCCTCCTCAGATGACTAAATCTGAGATAATAAGTGGAAAATAGTTATAATAGTATGAAGCAGATGATGATGGAATCAAAGGAATGTTTGATTTAGAAGGGACTGTAAGAATAAAATGAGCTGGACACCTAAGGAAAAGCTGAATTGATTTAGGGATGATCTTCCTAATGTTAACTAACTTGCTTCCTGCAGTTTTGTTGTCTTCTTGCCTGAATCTTCAGAAATTAAATCTTGATATATAGCTTTAATCAACCTAACCATGGAAGCATTTGATTACCAATAAAGCTTGTCCCAAAATAATTACCTTTTCCTCTACTTAAACAACTATGTTGCCCCTAAAGCCTTCTCTTAATATAGACAGATCAACTTCTTGCCTTAGTAGAGCATCTGAGAGAAATCAGCAACTCGGGCAGTATCTTCCATAACTATGGACTCTCACCACCTCTTTACAGCATGGACTCGTGGACTAAGAAAGCAGTTACTGATGTGAGGCGAACCAATTTCTTTTTGACTGTGACTATGTTTTATATCTTGCTAAATCTGCTAATTGGAAATAGCATGCATATTCATGCTGTGAAACATTTTCTGGGTTGAAGCATATTTGAATAATGAGGTAGCTTGGTATATTTGGAATTATTAGTATAATTAGAATATGTATGGTTCGGTAGCAAAGTGGTGTAATCCATCCCCAGCTCTGTTCATCTTGGCCATTAAGAGCTTGATAAAAACTAGTTTTAAATATTATAGCATAGGATGTGGAAGGTCCAATGTCCTTTCTGAGATCTCTCTGTGTTTCTGAGTGCTTAGATTCTCAAGGTCTTCTCTGGCATCACTAAATCCTAGTTTTCCCCTCTGTATCTTGTGGCATTTCTTTTTCTCATCCCAAATATGAGACAAGCATCTTTTTTCATATTTAGTCTTGAGCAGAGTAAAAATCTGAGATATTTCTTTAGGGGACATTAAATGAAAACCTCTAACAACCAAATCAGAAGAGTAGTCTCTTTATCCCAATCCCTGTCCCCACAAAAAAAATCTTCTTTTCACACGAACCATGCTTATGCCTAGAGACATAACACATTGGTAAGATTTATAAAGACATTTGTGTGAAATAGGCATGGCGGTTGCCACCCTATCACTCATGCATCCACCACTGTGCAGCCGTGATGCCAGGTAGAAAAGGATACTCCTCTACAGTTGGGTCATGATTCGTCCAGGCCTATCAAAGGGATCGTTTCAGGACCTCAGGCCTAAACCAGTCAGCATATGGCATTGCTATGGTTGGGACATGCGACCTGTAACCTATGTCTGCCTCGTGAAGCTGAAGAAAGAAACATTTTTCATGGTTGAAGCTTGGTCATGTCTGTCCCCACTGCGTGTAAACAAGGAAGGATGCAACCATGATTACTATAATCACAAAGGAAACTAGCCTTCAGATGAATCTGAATTCATACACTGCAGAATGGAGAGATGCAGGGTGCCTTTATCCTCAATGACATTGTTGAATTACGGCATCCTCCACACCTTGGACCCAGTCTAACCTTTAGGCTTCTGAATGTGTAAGCCAATAAATATCCTTATTATTTAAGCCAATTTAAAGTTCTCATTTCTGTAGCTTGCAGCCTAAGGCATAGATCTTCCCTGATACTCATATACTCTTTTATAAGAGAAGAAGAATATGGGGCAATATTAATAATATCCACTCTTATTAAGAGAGTGCTGATAAACTGCTCTGTGATTTGTCCCCCAAATTAAATAAGCATGTGTAGCCTACTGGTCATCTTAACACCTCTCAATCTCTAGCATAACAAAACAGAAGAGATTTAGAGCTTAAATCAATTGAATATCTATTGACACACATTTTTAAATCTCCTCTTGTAATATTATGGGTTGTTTTTTTGTCAGATGCTTAAGTTCATGTATCCCTTCTTTCCTCTTTTATCTATTTCTGATGTGAAGTCAGTCCATTTCACGTTGGATACTATAGTGAAAATACTGAAAGAGAGGAAGGAGAGAGGAAAGAAGTGGATTTAGTATTTATTAGTTTGGATAATATGGGCCTGAATGGTTACTTTACCATGAAAATTTCCCCTACTCTCCTACGTGTAGTGAGAGGGGAAAGACAGCAGTTAAAAGCTTTGAATTTAGGTTATTAATTTGAATTGTAAATGGAGAGAAATGCCTATATTTTAAAAGCAATGTAATACTTATACTGCGCATTGTAACTTGAGCAACACTTTCATGGACATTTTCTCATTTATTTTCTGAAACTCTCTAGTTTTGTTATCATTACTGCTTTACAGATGAAGGAAACGCTGAAACAGAGCAGAACATCAATTTTGAAGTCAGACATCTAGATTTAAATCAGTGCTCTGCTATTTATTACCTACATGAATGTGGACACATTACTTAACACCTTGAAAGTTTGAATTGCTCACCTATAAAATAGAGCCTATGTTATTGACCTCACAAAGGCAGAGAGTTTTTAATTGGCACTCAGTAGGCACTAGTTTCTATCACATTCTTTTACTCCCTTCAGAGGAGTTGCACATTTGTCCAGCATCACTGTTAGTAAATGCCACATGGTGCTAACCTCTGCCTCAGATCTTACTATAATGAGAGGCAGCTTTCCTTTATAATATGATGCATTTGTTAATCGAGGACAATACAACTAGAAATCTGAAGGTGAGAAAAATATCTTTGAATGAAGTTTTAGAATAAAATTGTGTATATTAAAGTATATAAAGAAATAGCAAATATAAGCTTGGAAGTACCTTTACTTACCAGCATTTAAAATTTGAAACAATAGGATATTTTGCTTGTTTACTGATGCAAAAGGTATGTGCATTTTAAATGAGCCGGGCTGTATCAGTGCTATGGATTATAATAAATAAATGTTTCAGTTGATAAGTCATACTTATTTATTAAGCTTATGTTTGAAAAGCTGTTTAGAGGGTAAAAAGTAAAAGTTGTTTTACTACCTCCTCAAGCACATTCTTTCTTGTTGTTTTAGTTAGGCAGATTAGTAGGTAGGTATATAGATACTGGGATGAAAAAAATGCTATTAAATGTTTTAATCAGCAAAATATCAATTCTCAAATATATGTGTGTTCACCTTTTAACATTCCTGAAATTGAGATTAATTTTGTAATCAGTGGCCTATTAGAATTGTGTCATAGTTTCAGTCAAAGTTTTTTAACCTTAGGTTTGGATGAACTATGGTGCTATCCTTAAATTGAAAGAGAAATAAAGTATAATTCCAGATGTAAGTCCCAACTATTACTACTGGTATTGCTAGTGAAGTTGCCTTACTTTCTGTGGCAGGCAGAATAATGGGCCCCGAAGATGTTCATGTCCTAATGGACCTGGAACCTGGGAATATGTTAGGTTACATAGCAAAGAGAAATGAAGTTTGCAGGTGGAACTAAGGCTCCTAGTCAACTGACGTTAAAATAGGGAGATTATCCTAGGAAGTCTGGTATGCCCAGTGTGATCACAAGTGTCCTCAAAAGGGGGAGAGGGAGGCAGAAAAGCTCAGAGCTGGAGAGAGATATGATTACTGAAGAAAGGCACAGAGAGATGTGATGTGAGAAGGATTCAACTTGTCATTACTGGTTTTGAGGATGGAGTCAGGGAGCCCCAGGTGAAGAAATATCTAGAACATGGAAAAAGCAAGGAAACAGATTCTCCACTAGAGCCTTCAGAGGGAGCACAGGCAGCCTCATGATACATTGATTTTAGCCAGTGGGAGCTGGGTCAAACTTCTAACGTAGAGAATTGTAAGATAACAAGTTTGGGTGTTTTAAGCCACTAAATTTGTGATATTTTTGATAACAGCAACCATAGAAAAGCAATATACTTTCCAATAATTAATTACTCCCTCCCATAACTTACGGAGAAGGAGTAAGGAAACATGGTATTCTTAAATCTTTAGACTGTGGGTTCAAAAATTCTGTCTCAGTAGTTTTAAGAACTGGTGAAGGGTTTGGGATTAGATAAAACACTAAAATTTGGATCTGTTATATAAATATATATAAGGAACAACGAACTGGGGCTATGCTAACAAACATGATTAATTACAGTTGGCCATTTCTAGCTGAGAGACTAGACAAAAAAAGAACCTATATCATCCAGTAACAATCTACGAAATCTAATCAGTCCTTTAAAATCTTTCCAAGAAAATGCCAAACCCTGATGACTTCACAGATGATTTCTACTAAAATTCCAGAAAACAGATCATTCCAATATTATACAAGCTATTTTAGAGAATAGAAAAAGGTGAATTCAAACCATATAAATTTCTTACCATATTCTAAAGCAGACAGTGTAAGAAGGAAAAATAATAAGCCATTCTCACTCAGGAAATAAAAGAAAGAATTCTAAATCAAATATTAGCAGATATTATCTCACAATGTATTTTTTAAATAACCAAGTAGGGTTATTTTATTTGAGATTTATTCTGGAAATACAGGGGTAGTTTAACATTAGAAAATCTTAAAATGTAACTCTGTAATCCAATTAAAGATAAAAACCATATGATCATCACAATGGATAAAGAAAATATCTTTCAGGCAATTCAAAACTCTTGGCAAAATAGGACAGAGTAGGAACTTTATTAACCAGGTTAAAGATATTTACAAAAAATATACGAATGTATTTTTTTAAATAGTGGAGCATTAAAAGCATCCCTTTTGAAATCAGAAACAAGGACAGGACTCTATTTTCACTATTTCTGTTCAATGGTGCATTGGAACTTTTAGGCCTTAAAATGATGTGGACGTTATGATTGTCTACATTGAAAAAAATAGAGAATATGGAATTAATTGTTTAAATTAATGGAAAAGTTAGGTGGTTAGATAGCAAATCAATATTGAATAACCAATGGCATTTTATATGCCAGCAATTGGCAGTGACACATTTTATTTAAAAATTCTTTGAAATATATTAAAAAATACACAAAAAATAAAATTATTTGGAATATATAATATAATAACAAATATCTAAAACATATGGAGAAAATTATTGAGCTATCTTGAAATTCAGTGAAGAAGACCTGACTCAATGAAAAGATAAAGTGTATTTACGGTCTGAAAGACTAAAGATGATGCAAATATCTATTTCCCTCAAATTGATCTGTTGCTACAACATATTTCTTTAAAAATTTTAACGAATTTTGGAGGAAAATTGAAAGGCTGATTCTAAATGTTATATGGAGGAGCATAGGCCTAAGAATTGCCAAGAGACTAGTGAAGAAAGAATATGGAGAGGAAATCTTCTCTATTAGGTATCAAGATATGGTCTATAATAAATAGGACAATGCAGTTGCACATATTTGGGAAATGAACACTGGAAAAGGAGGAACATGATATTAAGATAGACATTCGGATGGAAAAAAGTTGAAACGAATTCCATATGGTTTAAATTTTTTTACTTTAGAAAAGAAAATATAAAAATATAATTTTATTTTTGAGGTAGAGACAAATTTCTGAAAAAGGACACAAAAAATGTTAATCATGAAGGAAATGCTTAATGAATTCAACTATATTTATATTGAAAAGTTCTATCATAAGATATCATATTGACAGTAGAGGAAGAAACCAAGCTTCTCTCAGGGAGAACACACCATATCTCATGGATTTTTTAAGGTGCCTTCATTGTCATTAATTTTAAGATATGCCATTATTTTACGTTTCTTTTTTCTAAAGAAAAAATATGATGAATTCTAATTGTAAGACATTATTTTAAGATGTATCACAATGTGAAATAATGTGAATCTTGGAATTAGTGTTCTATAATAATTGCAACACATGTAACCAACAAAGTATCAGAACCCAGAGTATAAAAACAACTTCTCTGGGACTTCTCTGGTGGCGCAGTTGTTAAGAATCTGCCTGCCAATGCAGGGGACATGGATTTGAGCCCTGGTCCGGGAAGATCCCACATGCCGCAGAGCAAATAAGCCTGTGTGCCACAACTACTGAACCTGCGCTCTAGAGCCTGTGAACTACAACTACTGAGCCTGCGAGCCACAACTGCTGAGCCCGTGCGCCACAACTACTGAAACCCACACACTATAGAGCCCGTGCTCTGCAACAAGAGAAGCCACCGCAATGAGAAGCCCGGGCACCACAACAAAGAGTAGCCCCTGCTCACCGCAACTAGAGAAAGCCCGTACGCAGCTACAAAGACCCAACACAGCCAAAAATAAATTTAAAAAAAACAAAAAAAAAACCCAACTTCCCTAAATCAGTAAGAAATAAATAAGCAGATAGACATGCTAAATACAGTGTCCCCCTTATCCGAGGTTTCGCTTTCTGTGGTTTCAGTTACTTCAGTCATCCAAGGTCTGAAATAATAAATGGAAAATATCAGAAATAAACAATTTGGAAGTTTCAAACTGCACACCATTCTAAGTAGCGTGATGAAATCTCCCACCACCTTGTTCTGTCCCACCTGGGACCTCAATCATTCCTTCCTCCAGTGTTAGCCACTTATTAGCCAGCTTGGTTATCAGGTCGACTGCTGAAGTATTGTGGTGCCTGTGTTCAAGTAACCCTCATTTCACTTAATAACCAACCCTAAAGCACAAGAGTTGTGATGCTGCCAATATGGATATGCCAAAGAGAAGCCATTAAGTGCTTCCTTTAAGTGAAAAGGTGAAAGTTCTGGACTTGATAAGAACAGAAAGAGATCATATGCTGAGGTTGCTAAGATCTCCAGTAAGAACAAGTCTTGTATCCATGAAATTGTGAAGAAGGAAAAAGAAATTCATACTTGTTTTGCTGTCGCACCTCAAACTGCTAAAGTTATGGCCACAGAGCATAATAAAAGCTTAGTTAAGATGGAAAACGCATTAAATTTGTGCAATGAGATGTTTGAGAGAGAGAGAGATCACATGTTCATAAGTTTTATTACAGGGTATTGTTATAATTGTTCTTATTATTGTTAATGTGTTACAGTGCCTAATTTATAAATTAAACCTTATCATAGGTACATATGTATAGGGAAAAACATAGTATATATAGGGTTTGGTACTATTTGTGATTTCAGGCATCCACTGGGTGTCTAGAACATATCCCTGATGGATAAGGGGGGTACTAATGTAGGGCAAAAACGTTAACCACCATTTTTAGAAGAGAATACATCAAGGGTGAATTTTTTTAAAACGAAAAGATATCAACCTCATTAGTAATATGGGAAATACACATTCAGATTAAAAGATTTCTACCAATGAGACTGATAAAATTAAAAGTCTGACATTATCAAGTGGCGGGAAGAATGTGAATCTATGGAACACTTTTATGCTTCTGGAAGGAACATAAATTGGTATAACCACTCTAGAAAACGTTTGGCAGTATCTACTAAAACTGGCATATATATAACCTGTGACCATTAATTCCATTCTTAAGCATATACCTAAGATAATCCTATGTGCACTAAAGACATGTAACAGAACATTAGTAGTCATCAATCAAGAGTACATTAATTGATCAGTGTTTGATGAATGAACAAACCACAGTGTGTATGTGTCGTGTTTAACTGGAAAATATCACCTGGTGGGAGAGCATAGAGGTGATAAGGTATAAAGCCTCAAACTTTGAAGAATTTCAACATTTTCATTTTCAGTTAGAGGATGAGAATTCAGCAGGTGAGCCTGAGAAGATACATTTACCCTAGAAATGTAAACATGCAAACATAAGTTATCAAAGTCTAAAGTTAAGCTTGTTTCTCTCTCTCAGGAATACATGGTGCTTAGAACACTTCACACACCCTGCCTTGATTGTAAGGTATTATCATTTTTAAGAATTTCATTTAATTTTTAAAACTCGCAAGATGTTGTTATGGTTTTCTGTAGACAGTGCTTAATTAGCCTTGCTCACATATTTATAATTTTATTAGTTCTTCATTCTTTCTTACAACTCAGATCTTTCTTCTGACCATTTTCTCTTGCTGACTGAAATGATATTAGAATTAGAATTTCCTTTAGGAAAGATGTGCTGGTCGCAAGCCTTTAAAGTTTTGTTAGGCTTAAAATGTTTTAATTTCATTCTCATTCTTGAGAGGTATTTTAACTGAGTGTAGAAGCCTAATATTCTGGGTACATTGTTTTGTTTTGTTTTGTTTCAGCACATCGTAGATCTAGTTCACCTGCCTTCTGGCATCCATTGTTGCTGTTGAGAAATCAGCTATCAGTCTGAACTCTTTTTAATGTGATCTACCTGGGCTCTCTATTCTGTTTCATTGATCTATGTATCTGTTTTTATGCCAGTACCATACTGTTTTGATTACTATAGCTTTGTAATATAGTTTGAAATCAGGCCGTGTGAAACCTCCAGCTTTGCTCTTCTTTCTTAAGATTGCTGTGGCTATTCAGGGTCTTTTGTGGTTTCATATAAATTTTCGGACTGTTTGTTCTAGTTCTGTGAAAAATGCTATGGGCATTTTGATAGGGATTCCATTAACTCTGTAGATTGCTTTGGGTAGTGTGGACATTTTAATAATATTCTTCCAATCCATGAGCACAGTATATCTTTCCGTTTGTTTGTATCATCTTCAATATCATTCCTCAATGTCTTGTAGTTTTCAGAGTACAGATCTTTCACCTCTTTGGTTAAATTTGCTTCTAGTTATTTTATTCTTTCTGGTGAGATTGTAAATAGGATTGTTTTCTTTATTTCTCTTTCTGATAGTTTGTTATTAGTGTATATAAATACAACAGATTTCTGTATGTTAATTTTGTATCCTGCAACTTTACTGAATTCATTTACTAGTTCTAATAGTGTTTTGATGAGGTCTTTAGGGTTTTCTATATCTAACAGCATGTCATCTGCAAATAAGGACAGTTTTACATCTTCCTTTCCAATTTGGATGACAGGTGCTGTCTTTGTCTCAGTGTGGTGGCTAAAGCTGAATACCTTTGGATTTTAGTTTGGCAGGTGCCCACAGGCAGCCAAGCACATTAGTGCCAGTTCCAAACTCTGCATTTCTCCTTTCTTTTTCTTTAGGCTCATGGGAGTATTCTCCTCACTGGTATACAGAGCCTTGCATTTAAGAAGATTTTTTGCTATTTTTATTCCAGCATTTGTATGCTAGAAGTGGAAGTCCAAGAAAAAACTTTTAAAGCATTATTGTATATATTCTTATACATGCTACAGTTACACTTGGTCACATAAGTCCACTTCTCGCACTGGCACTGATTTGGAGAATTGGTGTTAAAAACAAACAGCAGTGAGAAGTCATGAAATTGTTTTATATTTTTGCAAATCTCTTTATATCTGGCTCGTAGAAGACAGCAGGGATCTTATATCTGCTTCTGCATGTAAGGTGTTGGTATTTGTTATTTTGCTTTAAGTGTATGAGGAAAATCTGACCTCATAAAGATGTGTAGTTGGAAATTGGATGAGTATTTTCAGATTATTGTGAATATTCTTATTGAAAGTATACTAAAACTCAGTGGTATTGTCTTAGTGGTTAGTGGATTGTAACAATGTAGACTCTGAATGCATATCAGTAATCATTTATACTCCGTTACATTAATATCTGTTGGTGTATCTCACACTTTAAGTGGATGTTTTAACTATGGATAGCATTTTAGAGAATCATTGATTGGTCAGTTGGAAAATATTGGTTCACTGTATTAGGCAGATCTTCTATATGTTGACACATTTCACTATACAATATATATATATAAATCATATTTGTCAGTATCACCATCTGTCTCATCAGAAAAATTCCTTAAGTTTTGGGAAGCTTCCAAGTGTACAGTAGCAGATGAAAGTTTCCCAATATTCTAATTTTAGTTGAAAGCTTGAATTTTATTATTGGCAAAAAAAACCCAAAAAGCAAACCTACCATCAGTTGGTTTCCTTGGCGTGACAGATTCACTTTGTTCATTTTTGGGTGTCAGCCATATTCTCAAATCTGAATAACCTTTGTTTGTCTGTCAGACATTCTTTCAAGTAAAAATGGTGTTCAACGAAAAGCACAAGGAGTTCAGCTCAGAATTCAAACAATCTCACAGTACTTTTCTTAGAGACAACATGTTTTTTTAGTCTGTGGCAGAAATGCTTTATCCATGCTTCCTTTCTGTTACATAAAATATTAAAAAATACATATACTCAGGAGTTCAGATTTAATAAAATTAATACATATTACTGCTTCATCTAGGACATATCAAAGTGAAATTGCCATTTTCCCCCTGGGAGTGAATATCAGTGAAAAATAAAATGACTGACAGTGAAGGCAGTTTTACCTCCCATTGCTTTTGCACCATCAGTGCAAATGTTGACAGTTTTGACTCTGTGGGTCTCTTCAAAAGATCTTAGGAGACTCACTGAAGAGGTGTTACGGAAGCCCAGGATTCTGCAGAACACTCTGTGAAATTCTGCCGTAACCTGGCAGTGATTGATAATCAATGGTGATAGTCATTGTTCACGTGTGTGTGTGTTTCATGAAACCTTTTAAGGACTTTATAGTATAGAAAATTGGTAGATACTTAGAGCTGGCAAAGGTACGTGTTGGATCAGTATGAGTTTCCAGCTATGAATATTTTTTAATACATGTTGATAGGAGAAGCTGTGCATTCTTTACCACCAGATTTCCAATTCAGGGATGCTTTAACCCTCCCTGCATTCTATTGCTTCATCATTATTAATAAACCTTGTGTCTTTCATCAGGTTGGGATGATGGTTTATTCTTCTGTGCACTTCTGAATAATTCAGATTTTCTGTACATGCAAATTGTCAAACAGGCATACAGGCCACCTATGAAGCAACTGCCAAATAAGAAATATGTTCAGAGACTAAAACATACTTAAATAACCCTTTTATGTTAACAGTGTACATGTGAGAATCTCCAGACACTTCCCTTTCCAAACACCAGTATGTTCTCCAAACCACATTTTAGCAGAAGTAACCATTTTTATTGGATAGGGAGAAGAGGTCAAGCCAATTTCTGTCAAGTAGCTTAATTTTCATTAAACAGCAGTCATGGCATTTTCTCTTGCATTGTGGTACCTAAAGAACAGAGAATTTCAGAGACTGAAAATACTTAAAGAAATTACTGAGATCATCTCTCTACTTTAATACCCTTTTGGTTAGAACTATATTTTTTCTACCAAAAAAATCATATTAGTTTAATGTTCAATATTTTGAAACTTGTAATTCTTTGGGCTAGGCAAACAATGAAGTTAACCTTTATTATATAAATCTTTCTAAATGAATTGGTACTGTAATTAAGTCTTCAAGGGAGTTCAGATACATTTATTAGGGATGATATTGGGGGTTCTTGCCCATTCAGTCTAGTGGGACATATAATTTAGAGATTATCAAATATCTTAAAGAATGCATCAGCATTAAATGTAAATAATTTTATATAAACGAGTGCCAGGTTCAGGTACCCACAAGTCATCATATTTGTGTGAGATAGGTTTTCATGAAGTGCTGCTCAGTTTTTAATGTAGATGTTCTGAGAAATGCAAATGGAATATATTCAGTGTGGTAGACAGAATACTAAAGATGACACTCCTAAGATTCCTGTACCCTGGTTATTCATTCAATCACTAATCTAGGTACTGCTCTGCTGGAAGGGATTTTGCAGATGTAATTACAGTCCCTCCGTTAAACTTGAGATATGGAGATCTAACCTTAACAGTCTCCCTTCAAAAAACAGAGGCAAGGAACTGAATTGTGCCAGCACCCTCAATGCGTTTGGAAGCCAGTACTTCCCCAGAGCCTTTAGGTAAGAGTCCAGCCTGGATGACGTCTTAATTTTGGCCTTGTGAGACCCTCAGCAGAGTTAAGCCGTCCCAGACTTCTGACCTGTAGAACTGTGCAGTAATAAATGGGGGGTTACTTTCAGTCACTGCATTACTTAAGTAATTTGTTATGCAGCAATAGGAAACTAATGCATTCAGACTAAAGGATGCATATTATTATACATCAATTGGGGGTTTATAAACTGAAAGAAAATGAGGCCATCTTAGATGAAAATACAGTTTATGGCCCTGTGGGAAAGCAGAATAAGAAAAAAGAAAATGTTTGTTAAAGAATAGAAGTTAAGGGAGAGATTCAAAGAGATTTTCACTTATCATACCCGATGGGACAGTAGAAAAGTGATAGCATTTCAAGAGGATTTTGTAAGGATTTACTACATTCCTATAATCTTTGCAAGTTCTCCACATGTAATATTTCTTTTCCCTTGTCTCATTAGTGATGAACAAAAGCACACTAATATGATATGGATCTGAACACTTGCCCTGTGGAGCAGGAGAAAAGGGGTGGGGAAAACTGGTGTCAAAGGAGGTAAATTGGGTGGTACCAGCATGGAATATAAGAAAATGCACCAATCTTCAGGCCTCCAGTGAAGAAAATAAGAAAACCCAAGGCAGTCAGACTGGGCCGGGGCATGACTCTAGCTTTGCAATATAAAGGCCTGTAATTTCATCTATTGGTAATAATCCACACTAAGACACTTTGAAAACTTAAAGGAGGCATCATTAGTAATTATGCTTGGACAAAAGCATAAAACGGATGCCCCAGGCAAAATAGCTGTATCGTCACTCTATTATTAATGAACATGTTTGAGACATAGTTTTACATATTAGTCAGAATTACAAATTATACATTAAAAAGTACGTATTTCAGAAATCTTAAGCTATAACTATTATTTTGGTAACTTAGATATTTAATTATTTAATCCCCCAGTAATAATAATTAAACTTACTAGAAATCAACATATGAGAATTTGCTGCATATATTGGAAGCTGGTTTCACACCATATTTCTCAACCTTGCTTTTCTTCAATCCAGATAGCCACAAAGCATTGGCTATTGGTACATTATAATGGTCTGAGTCTCAGATATATCAGATATAAAAAGGATGATAGTCCTCATCATGTTCTAAATGCTGATATCTGAAAGGTCTGGAAACATACTTAGACGATTATATGATCTGTGCTTCTTTATTTGTCCTTCTTACTCAATTTTTATTGGTTCATTTCAGATGATCTTCCTTCCACTTCTCTGTCTCCCTCTTTATTTTTTTCATTTATTCAATTTTCTCTAATATTTTGGAGCACCTACTCTGTGCCCCAAAGTGTATTAGGTTCTAGATGCTAAGGATAGAATAGTGACTAAATGAAACTATTTACACATTCTTTTAAATCTTTTCCTTCTTGCTATTCTTTTGTTATTCTTGCCTAGGTAACTTAAAAAAAAAATCCCATTTGTCTTCCTTTTATTCTGAGCCAGCTTTCTCTCCACAGTTAGATTATCATGACTTTCAAGCATAAACGTATTGGTACATGTCTCCTAAGTTTTGAGAAGTCTTAGTACTTTTTTAAAAATCTGCATATCATCTATCATCAAATTTTAATAATCTTTTTATGATCAGAAGATCCTGTCTTGATCACAGTAAAAATTTTTCTGTATCATTAATTTTCTTCAATAAGAGTATTGAAGAAAATTGATACCTTATACATCATTTTTTTCTTTTTGTTTAGTTATTAGTATGTAATAATATTAAGGTAACCTGTGTTATTTTAATGCATATGGTTAGTAGGTCACTTCTGTTACAGTATATAGAGTATTATCAATTATTACATGGCAAAAATGCAGAAACTGTATAAACTCATACAGAAGAAAGTGCTTTTCCAGATATTACAAAGGTTTACGTCTTTAATACTTAAATAATCTAGTGATGCAGCAAAGTTGTCACTTTGCGTTTGCCATAGTCTCCCCAGTTCTGGTCTTTAAGTGGTTGGAATGGTAATGACCCTAGAAAATATTGAGATTATTGAGATGCTTCATTTGCATTGTAAAAATAATAAAATTCCATTGGTAATTATCTTTAAATTACAAGATGCTGGTTTTTACTGGGGTTTTTTTTTGTTTTTTGCAGAGAAGAAACTATCTGTTTAAGGTACTATCTAGTACTTTAAGGTACTATCTAGTTTAAGGTACACTGGAGTAAACACACTCCACCCTTCTCTTTCATTTAATGCAGCTATTAAACATGGGAGAATGGAACAGCTATTTGAGGATTTTAAAAAGTAAATAGTAGCATGCAGATTGGGAAGAAGACAAGAATTTGAAGTACCACCAAACCAGCAGTGAGTTTATTATTTTTCTCTCTCTCTCCTGGACTCAGCATAGCCCAAACTTGAAAGTGGTTATTAGGGCATGTATAGAGAAGCTCTAGGGAATACCTCTAGTTTAAATCAAGGAAGAGAAAGGTCCCTTAATGCTTAGGGAAAGCAGGGGAAATCCCCCCTTTAAGAAAAGTTTCTACATTCTCTCCTGGCCTGTCTGCCAAGCAATCCTGTGATAGTGGCAGTGGGGACAACAGTGGCAGCAGTAGGAGTCATAAAAATCTGAGGTGAACCTTCCTCTCTGATCTGCAGAGCTTTTATTCCAAAAGGGCAAGGTAAACGCCATTGCTTTTTGTCTCTGTCCTCCTATTACTCAGACCTAGAAGCAGATACAGTCATAAAAAGTACACGGCTTAGTGAGATAACTAGAGCCCAAACTTTCTGGAAGCAGGACTGAAATGAGAACCACAGGGACATGGAAGGTACCAGAGAGATAATGGAGAGGGAGGAGCTAGAGAAAGTAACCCCATAAAATTGTTTATCAACTCCTTTGCTCAACTCCAAGTTGTGTATGTGTGAATATGACCCTAAAATTTATTTGAGAAATGAGCTACTAAGCCATTGAACTACCTTGGTCCCAGACTGGTCCCTTGGTGACAAACACATAGGATCGATTTGAATATCAATTTGAAAATTGACAGTGAAAATTTGACAATGAAACTGAAAGCTCATAGAAGCTTTGAAAGTCTGGAACGTACATCCTGAACCCAACTAGGTTGATTTTATGCTAAAAAAAAAAAAAAAAAAAAAAAAGAGTCAGCATTCTTTGTAGGATTTAAGTAAGACTGAGAGTGTTCTAATATATTCTTCAAAATGTCTAGGATACAATACAAAATTACACCCTCTGTAAAGACATAAGAACATCTCAATTTGCATGGGAAAATACACTCAACAGATTCCCACTCTGAAATGGCAAAGATTTTGGAATTATCTGACAAAGACCAAAATATCAATTATAAAGATATCCCAACTAGTAAGTGCAAGCATTCCTGAAATGAATGGAAGGATAGAAAGTTTCAGCAAATAAATAGAATATATAAAGAAAACCCAAATGTAAATATTAGAATTAAGGAAAGAAAAACCAAAATAAAAATTTCTCTGGATATACTGAATAGAATAGAGATGACAGAGGAAAAAGTCAGTGAACTTAACGATAGATCAGAAGAAAGTATTTAATATGAACACCACAGAGAAAAGAAGATTAGGAAAAATATGAACAGAGTCTCAGGGATCTGTGGGAAAAATCAAAGCAGTTGTCATGGGTTCCAGAAGTTGACAAAAGGAGAGAAGAAATATGGCTGAAGACTTCTCAAATTTGGCAAAAGATTTAAATCATCAGATTCAAGAAGGCAAGTAAACTCCAAACAAGAAATACTTGAAGCCAGAGATATCATAATCAAAACTGAGAGCTACAGACAAAGAAAAAATGACATGGAAAAACAACCTGTTATTTTTAGGGGAACGGTGATTCTAACAACAGTAAATTCTCATGGCAAACCATACAAGCCAGAAGGATAGCACACCTTTTTGAACTACTGAAAGAAAGGATTGTCAGTGAAGATGGAGGTGAAATAAGGGCATTCTCACATGAAGAAAGACTAATTTATAACCAAAAGAGCTTCTTTAAAGGCTGATAATTTTTGCAGATTTTAGTGTGTTCAAATGTATTGTTTTAGAATTTCCAAATAGAAGGCTATTTCTTTGTTGTTCTTCCTCCCTTTATCGCTGTTCAGACTCTACCCATTCATCAGAACCCTGATTAATGTACACTTTTGACTTCCTGGATCGTCTCTCACTCTACCATGCATGAACCTGGCGGACTTCAGAATACTTTTCTTATAACTTGCATTCCATTCACTCCCTCTCCTTCTAATCTCTTTGTGGTCAAAGATCTTCCTCAATACTTGTCTGTGTCCTCAGCATCTAGTATAGTGATTGAGCGTCCCAGGTGCTCAGTCTATGTATTTCTGAATAGAAATGAATTCTTGATAGGAAAATCATACCTTTCCTTGGTTTATAATAAAAGCAAGGCTGAGCTTATCTTGTTTTGGTTCTTGGCTACTAGTGTATATCTTATTAGACACTGGCCAGAACATAAATCAGACACTTAATATTTCTATTTTGGCAAGACATGTTGTAGGGATAAGACTGGGATACATTATTCTTAAGGAATTATTATGAAAAGTGGTTATTCTTAAGATATTTTTCTTCTCAAGATCCTTTACTCTTAAAGCTTTAATTTAATTAGAATATTGTTTATATTAGAAAAAATGGTGCTATTAAACACTGTATGAATGTTAAAATATGCTGAGTATAACTTTGGGAAACAAAAACCATCTTAATTTAAAAAACTCCCCGAGGTCCTCCTTGTAGTTTTTAAGAGTTGTTCTCACTATAAGCATCTGGAAGTACAGCTTGTGCTCACTATACACTTATACAGCATTGTCAGTGAACCGTTAATACTTGTTAAGCATCTATTCTGTGCCGTAGATTTTTTTATTATGTCACCTCCTTTAACCTTTCAAGAGTTCTCTATCATAAAGGATTGTTACCTCATTTTACAAATAAGAAAGCTAAGTTTAATGGTTAATGGTTAACATGTTTCAGATAGGCCATCATATGCTTAAAATATGTCATCTAAATTAATTAGCATTCCTAAGAAAAATGACTGATTTCTCAATTTTACTGTTGGGAAAACTGAGGCTTAGAAAACAGAACTAACTTTACCATGATCACAAAGCTAAACTTCGAGGCTTGGACTCAAACCCTAGAGTACTTGACATAGAGCCTCAATTCCTAAGATTTTATCCTTTGCATTTTGCCTTTTTTATGTATACTTAATACAGAAAACAGGTCATGAAAAATTTATTATTGAATTTCAATCAAGATTTTAGAAAACACAAAATCGTTTTTGAGAAAAATTTTCACCATCTTGTTTACTATCAACTGCCTCAGTGTATAGACCTAAAAAAATGTGATCTTAAAAATGGCACCTAGAGTTGGAACCACTTGTCCCTAAGTACACATATGTTTTATTTGATGGATTATGTCAAAGCACTATATTAAACTTAATATTTTAAATATTGGTAGTTGAGATTTAAGAATATCAGGTATTTGTAATTGTGTTGTAATTATAATTATATTCTTTAGATTTCTCCAGTTTATAGAATTATTTATTTCCTTCACTTGAATGAAAAACACTGATCATACTGAGTAGAAAGCAAGTTATGAACAGTAACAAAATGATTAAAATTTGGCAAGGTGAAAAAAAATGTGTCAAACTGTTTCGAAGTTTGAGTTGGTTTGTAGTCATACATAAAGGCATGCTGTCATTGATTTTACTAGTATACTAAAAAAGCAATTTATACAGCTTTTTAGTAGCATGATATTTTTAGTTTTAATTGTCCCTGATTAATGCCTTCAGGATATGATTACGTTATGACATTATAAAAATGCGTTAGCCAAAATTCCTGATTTATATGCAATCAGAACACTTTAAAATTTTTCCAGCTGTATCCTTAAACTTACTTCACAAAAATCTTTAACTGTGTTTCATCTTACCTCTTTTTTAAAGTCATGACAATTTTTTAATCTCCAAGGCAGATGAAATCATTAAACCTAGTTTTTTTTTTTTGCTTATGAGCAAAGTTATATATAAAGCCTAAGAACTCTGATTTATCGTTTTTAAAATTAACATAGCAATGAGAAGACCAGTTTTCAGCCATGTTTCTGGTCGACTGCACAGTAAAGTTCTCATTACTGATTTACAAGGGTTAGATGTGTAATCTACCACATATGGCTTTTTGAATGCGCCACTAGATTTATATTTTCAGAGTTTCACTGAAATCTAAATTAAGAATTTCGGATGGTATATATTATTAATGATATATTAATGACATATCAAAACCACAATAATGTACATTGGAGTCTGGCTTCATTTAAACTCTCTGAGGATTTAAGAGCTTAACTTCTAAAGCCATCCAATAACCCGCCCTTAAATTTTCTGAAGAGAGATGAAAAGTGGATGTGAAGTAGAATAAATCTAGAATACAATAGCAGGAGCACAAAACTAGCCTGCAGGCATAAATTTTCTCAATTGTTCTGCTTTCCATACAAAAGTAGTCCTTCTCATTACCCTAATATGGGGAGAAGGCGGGTCAGCTTAGTGGTGTGGTTTATTATAAACCTTAAGGAAGGGTAAAAACAACAAAAGCACCAACAAAATCTATTTTGGATGTGTCCTTAACCATGAAGTCCTCTTTATCTCTCAGAGGGCAGAAGTTAGGAATTGGCCACCGCTGCTCACCCTACATGCCACTCTCCCTCTGGACTCCCTTTCTTTCACTATTTTTCCTAAACACTTACCTGAACCATCTTTCATCTTCTTCCTGCACCGTATTAATTTTTCATATAAAAGCTTGCCAAAGATTTCAAGTGGTGTATATACACTATCTGGTGCACTTAGTGCACTGCTCTTAGATACCTCCAGTGCACCTTTGGGTAATAAATGAGTGATTATTTACTGTTTTATTTTCCTTCAGAAATCCATTAAAAATATAATACAAATTTTTTTAACATGTATATTCCCATCTGTAGTTAATTTGGTCTCAATACACATAACAAGGTCAAAAGGTAAATTAAGCAAAGAAAATGTTGCATCTAGCTTCTTACAATGTATTAAATCTTTCACATGAAGTTCCTACTTCATTTGATTCCAAGACAGTGAAAATGTAAACTTGTCAATTAATTTTTTTTCTATTTAAATTACTTTATTCATCTACCTTGTTTTTGTTTTTGTTGTTTTCACATAATCCCCCAACCTCTCATTTGATTCTCTCCAAGTAGCCTGGGTGTTGGGCTATAGGTCAGAAACCACCATTCTTTCTCTGCCCTCTGAGACCTTAGGTCTTTGCGTCTTTGCAGTGAATTCCTTAGTCTACATGGCAGCAGAGCACACTGCTGGACTTTGCTCCCAGGAATGTAGCTGGTGGGTTCAACAAAAGGATATTCATCTCAGGGCTCTGTAGCCTTTCTATCCAGCTCTCTTCACCCACTCTTTATCTTCCCACCCACCCCAGCCCTACCCTTCCATCTCGTACGGCTGCTGAAGATATTGCTGAACTTCCGCTATGTCATCTATAGGTCCCCTACGTTAAACCATCCACCCCTCTGGCCTCCTTGGCAGCGAGAGTCAAAGTAGGCTCAGGAATGATAGCTCAGTCCTTATCTCCACCTAGTCACACAGTATTTTCCTTTATTCTCTATTTGAGCCACCCTGTATTGGCCTGTTGTTTCCCAATCCACATCCGCCAGAGTTCCAAAAGAATACCACTAATCCTTATCCCTTCCCACCTGCCATCAGAGCAAAGCCTTTAGATGACTAGGAAGACATCACCTATGTGGAAATACAAAAGAGAAATGCATGTTGGTACACCTCAAAATTTATTATCACTGTACTATACAAAACATGGTCTACACATTGGGAGTGAACAAGTACTTGATTTCTCAGTACTTTCCTGCCCTTGTGGTGGTTACATTCTAAAGGAGAGATGGTCAATAGCCATAGTAAATAATTAGATTAATTGATATAGTAAAAAAATAAAAATGAAATGAGGCATTAAAAAATGAAATGAAAATGAAACAGAAAAAAATAGTAGATCTAAGTAAGAGATAATCTGGGAATGCCAGGGTGGGGATAAGGATCTTTATAATTATAATTTGGTGATCAAGAAATGCCTTACTGAAAAAAGTGATACTGTTACGGAACCAAGCCTGGGTCCATTCGCCTGTGTGCAGTAAAGCCAATCTACTGACGCCAGGTTGTGGTGAAGAAAGTGCAGCGTTAATTGTATTTAGCTGCCAGACAAGATGTTCAGAGCAGCTAATGCTCAAAAAACTCAAACTCTCTGATGGGTTGCAGGGAATCATTTTGAAAGGCAAGGTGAGGGAGAGGAGTTGCAGGGGATGTGATCAGCTTGTGTACAATTCTCTGATAGGTTGATGGTGAGGTAATAGAGTGGTGCCACAGGGGTTAACATTATGAATCCTCAGGCTCCAGCTGGACTGAGGGCTACGTGCTCATGGTTATCATGTAGTTAACTTCTTCCATTTGGTGGGGGCTTTGTAAAACAACTCAGGAATGTGTATCAGATACTGTCATCTATATACTTCAGGGAGGAACTAAAAATTCTGTGACTGCTGTATGGCTGACTTGCTGTTTAAATTGTTACAGCTCCTCCTGATCCAACTGCTACTTTGCTCACTACATGTTCACATCCTTTCAATCATTAATTCTTTTTTTTTTTTTTTTTTGGTGTAAGTTAATCCCAAACTCCTAATTTATCCATCATTAATTCTTAAACCAGGCTTTTGTACCTCAGGGGAGGTCTGGGAGACTATAGGTTTTCTACAGACAAGAGGCAGGCAAAGGACATGGGGGGAGGGGTCTCTCCCAGAAAGGCTCCGTAGGGTCCTCCTTGGTTACAATATTTTCAAAAATTTGAGGAAGTTCAGAAGAGAGATCTAGGTAGAGAATGTTCCAGACAAGTGAAAAGCCAGTGAAGAGGTCTTGAGGTGGAAACATCCTTGACTCATTTGATGACCTCCCTCCACTGCAAAAAAAGCCAGTGTAGCTGGAGTGCAGTCAATAAAGGAGATTATTATAGGAAATTTTAGATTTTGTGTTTCTTCTTGTGACAACTTTGATAAATTGTAAAATTTATTAGCATACTATTTTATATATTACCTTGATGTCTTCAGGAATTGTAGAGACATTTCCTTATTCACTTTTGGTGCTGGTGGTTTGTACTTGTATCTCTTTTATTCTTAATCAGTTTATTAGGTATGTATCAATTTTTGCCAATTTTCTCTTACATTTGTATTATTGTTCGTTGATTTTCCTCTTTATTATTTCCTTCTATTTTTTTAAGCTTTAATGCCCTCTTCTTTTCCCATCTTCTGGGAAGAATTTTAACCATTGATTTTCAGTCTCTTTTTTCTGATATACACTATGAATTTTCCTAAGTGCTGTCATTTCAGCTCACACATTTTTGAGTTTAAAGTATTTTCTAATTTCCATTATAATGGAAATTGTATTTTCTAATTTCCATTATAATTTCTTTCTCTTGTGGACTACTTAGAAGTGTATCGTTTTGTGTCTAGACAGTTTGGGCTTTTCTGGTTATCTTTTTAGTCCTTTATTTCGATTATTTACATTGTAGCCAGTGAACATACTTTGGAATATTTCCACTTTTGAAATTCCTTGAGTTTTTTTTCCCCAATACTCAGTAAATGGTCAATTTTTGTAAAAGTACCATATACACTTAAAAAGAATGTGAATTTTGTTGTCAGGTGCAATGTTCTATTAGGTCAGTTAAGACAGACTTGCTAATTTATTGTTCTGATCTGATATGTCCTTAGTGAATTTTTTTATGGTTGTTCTATCAGCGATTAAGAGACATGTTAAAGTCTCCCAGTTTAATTATGGATTTGTCCATTTCTCCTCGTAATGCTGTTCATTTTTGCTTTCTGTATTTTGAGCCTACAGATAAAAGTTGTGAAATCTCCTTATTGTAGTAACCCTTTTATCATAAAACAAAAATCCCTTTATCTCTCCTGATGCTTGTGGCTTAAACAATTTGCTATAATTTTGTACATTTGTAGTATTTATATTATTACCCCTGATCTGTTTTGGTTAATGTTTACATATTACATCATTTTCTATTCTTTTACTTTTAACTTATCTATATCCTTATATTTAAGGTGTATGTATCTCTTGTAAGCAGAGTAGAGTTGTGGTTTATTTTTATTATGCAGTTCTATAATCTTAGTATGAATTTAGCATAGTTAGTCTTTTTTTTTTAATGAAATTTCTGGTATAAAATGTGAGCTTTCTATTTGTTTCATTTTTAATTTTATTTCTTTTTCTTTTTCTCTCTGTTCTTGCTTTTTTATATAAGTAAATCTAATATTTGTGTGCCATTTTCTATATTTAAAACTGTTGATTATATATTATTTTACTATTCTTTTGAAATTACCCTATGTGTTACGACATGTATCCTTTTACTACTTTCCTAATATTGCTAGAACTTTTGAACACTTGAACTCCATTTATCCCCCCACTATATGTTGTTGCATGTATTTTAGTTCTCTGTATTTTAAAATTGGAAGACATTAAAATTAGTGTTTTGTGTATTTGATATTTATTTACAGTTGCTCATATAGTTACTCTTTCTGGTATTCTTTTTTTCCTCTGTATTTCCATGTTGATTCTGGGATTTTTCCTTCTGTTTGAAGAAAATTCTTTAACATTTCTTTACACCAATAATTTTTTCTTATTAATTTTTTAATGTATTGAAGTAACATTGGTTTATAACATTATATGTTTCATGTGTGCATTATATTTTGACTTCTGTGTATGCTGTAGCATGCTTACAATCAAAAGTTTAGTTTTCATCTGTCACCATGCATTTGAACCCCTTTACCTATTTTGCCCTCCCCCCTGCCCCTTCCCCTTTGGTAACCACTACTCTGTTCTCTGTATCTTTGTGTTTTTATTTGGTTTGGTTTGTTTATTTATTTTGTTTTTGTTCATTTATATTACACATGAGTGAAATCATATGGTGTTTGTCTTTCTTCATCTGCATATTTCACTTAGCATAATTCCTTCAAGGTCCAACCACATTGTTGCAAATAGCAAGATTTCATCCTTTTTTAGTGGCTGAAAAGTATTATACTGTATGTATGTACCACATCTTCTTTATTCATTCATCCATTGATGGGCACTTATGTTATTTCCATATCTTGATTCTTGTAAATAATTTGTAGCCACTATGGAAAACAGTATGGACAGTGGTTAAAAAATTAAGACTAGATATAGCTATTCCTTTTCTGGATATTTATCTGAAGAATGAAAACACTAATTCAAAAAGATATAAGCACTCCTATCTTTATCACAGCATTCTCTACACCAATATTTTAATATAAAGTATCATTAGGAAGGGGTTTCTTTCTCTCATTTACAAAAAGATGCATTTGGTTTGTGGTGGCCCAGTGAATGTGGATTTCAAGCTCCCTATCTTTATGTTAAAAATGCCTTTACTTCATCATTTAATCTCTAGTTTTTATGTAGAGGTAACTTCCCTCTCACAGTGAACCTTTTCTTTACTTGGTTTGTAATTTTTATTTGTGAGCTAATCTTAAGTCAGCTTTCCTGTGGGAATTTTATGTTTACTGAGATGATATCATAGTGATATTTCATTTATTTTTACTTAACTGACAAGGAAATCCCTAATCCTTGTATGATCCCCAAATTGTAGGATCAATTTGTACATTACATTCATGGTTTAGTATTCTTGTGGCTTCACACCTATGTATGATGGTGGCTTGGAGTTTTGATTCGTTTATCGAGTCTTTTCTAGCATACCCAGAATTTATTTTGAGCCAGAGTTCCTTGCTGCTTTCCTGCATATGGATTTTTAAAGTTATTTTCAAGTATGTTTGAAAGTCATTAACAGCAGCTATTCCAGGCTTTCTGATTTGTGTATGGATCTCAGTTCCTTACTCACTAATACCTGTCACTGCAGATATTTTGAAACCACGCCCATTATTTAATAAGACTTGTATCTTATATGATACCCAGGCTCTGACAGCATTAACTCATGATCTTATCACTCCAGATTGAATTTTTTTAAGCTTCATTCCTGTACCTGAGAATTGTTTTTACTTCAACCTTAGCTATACATTCAAAAATTTGTATATTACATATTATTTGGCATCTCTATGTGTTTTTCAGAAAAGGAGTCTCATTCTACGTGACATGAGAACATAAAAACAATATTTTAATGTCTAAACAATATTCTGCCTTATTTGACCACAGAGTTTCACCGTACTTTTCATTAAACTAATACCGTTTTTGTTGTCATTAGAAGTCACTTTTTTTCTTAGTATTCATAGAAACTGTACTGTTAAGAATGTTATAGGTTACTTAAACATTTAAGAGGATCTGGAAGTCTATTTTTAATTACTATTATAACTATACTGATATTAGATGTATAACTTATATAACTGTACTTTTATAGTCCTAGATCATCATCTTGTCTTTTAATGGAACAGAGGCAGACAATTAGCAAACTAGTAAAGCAAGTTATTGTTTTAAAATATGTTCAAGGCCCAATTTGAATGTAATTGTTAAGTGGGTTTTACATTATCTGGGCATCATTATTAAAATATTATAATTTTTTTTTCAAATTTGTGGATGAAATACATTTGATTCTTCTAAATTATATTTTTTATTTAAGGCCCTGCATTGAATCACATTTTATATTAGTCTTTCTATGCATTTCCTTTAAAGTACCCCTTACTGAGAATGTACCAAATACAGTGTTGATGCAGGGATGTACTACAGGGCCTGCACATTTAAGGAACATAAGCGTCCCTCTGTCAGTAACATCAGCTCATAAGCATTTTTTTACGCTTTTCCCTGATCAGTCCTTTGTTCAGGAATTCTACCCCCCAACTTCCACTTCCTTTCCCTGGCTCACCTCTGCCCACTCAGTGATACCGCCAAGCTATTTCCCTCTCTAAAAGTCTTTCCTGCTTTGATTTCCCCTATTCAGTGTCTTTTGTAAGTTATTCTCCCATAATATCCTACGTACATCTTTATGTCGCAGAACATTTTTTAAATGGGTGTTTGTGGGGCTCAGGCTCCTGAAAGCAGTGCTCAGCATGTATTCATTTTTGTACCTTGGGGACCTGTCCCACATTACATTACATTAGGCCTCAAGAAATCATAGGACTCATAGGTAAAAACTTAGCTCATAGGGTGCAATCATAAGATAAATTACTTACCTAGGATTATGCAGTATTTTGTGCCAGGAAAGCCAGGATTTTGAACTAAGGTGGTTTAGCTAGTGTTTAAAGGCAGCAGTTTGGGAGCTGGACAACTTACTTTTGGTAGGATACGTCCATTTGATCACATTAAAAACTCTGATATCCTGATTAGGCCGTTGTTGTAACATGTATCCTGTAGGGTTTTAGAAGTTTCTGATCATCTTGATGAGGTGTATCATATCAGGTCCAGGATAGTGTGTTTTGTTTTCAGATGAGAGATTCTCTTGACTCCTGGTGCATGATTTGATTCATTTTTAGATGACAAATTAGAAGTTGTTTTGGTTTCCTTTGTGTTTTCAGAATTTCTACATTAAAAGAGGGCTTTAAAAAGCGTCTGTATTATAGCTATCTTTAAATAACAGCTGTGTTAAATCCTTTCCTCTCCTAACCTCTACCCCTTATTATAATAGGAAACATGTGGGTTCTTGAAAGGATCTGAAAAGCATGGGCTTTTAAACAGAATAATGCAAGTCATTTAAATTAGTCATGGTTACAATTATTCTCCATAACTTTTAAGTCAAAGAAAATCTCCTCGGTGTGCCAAATGTAAGAACAATGAAATTCAAACTTATCAGAAACTTAGGTGAAGATTTTGACTTTACATTTCAGTGAAAGAAGAATAGCAGTAGAGGGTCGTTTTTGGTTGTTAAATTACACCTTGATCTAGAAGACATTGTATTAATTACTATTCAAATTTCATAAACATGATTATCGTATTTATGTCTTTAATTTTCTTACTATAAAACTATTATAAACACTTACATGAATTTGGAAAATGGGAAAAAAGGGAGAAAAGTTACCCACAATCTCTTCACATAATACAGTTGCTGTAAACAATTTAGCATATTTATGTGGTCTTTTGGTTTTCCTATGAAAATGTGGTGATTTGGATTTTTTAACACTTAGTTGTGATCATTCCTCTATGTCAATATGTATTCATCATTTTTGAATTTTATTTTATATAAATTTATATTTTACAGTATAAAATATGTCTTGTATATTATAAATTATCATTTTTACCACCATATGTTTTTATATGACCACACAGTAGTCATTGATTTCCCATAAACTGGTGAAGAATTTAGGGCTCCCAGAGAGGTCACTGTTCATTCTTTCTCTTCCCCTGTACCACAGGGCTGGTGCTGAGAAGATACCAAAGTTGTACACCTTCTGCATTCCTCTTACTTCCCACTGTTGCTTCTAAATCAAAATCTCTCTTGCCCTCATATAAAAACTCAGCATTTGAAGCTGAAGCTTGAGCTTTACCATCATGTCCCTCACTGTCACTGTGATTGATCCATCTCCTTGATTCTCACTCACATTTCCTATGGATGTTGGCCACCTTTCCCACCTAAGTTCTTTGTGATCATGTGCAATTTCATGTTCATGGAATCAGTCCCCCCAACACTACTTAATTATTCTTTGACCTCAGCCTCTACCTCTGCCCTTCTTTACTCTCATGGCAATACCTAATCATGTCATGGAATTTCAGCTCTGAAATCTAAAAATCCCTAAATCTATCTCTTATCACAGTCTCCAATACTTTTTTTGGAAAGTGTCTGTTCTTTTACCTCCATTCTCCTGACCACTGTACTCATTTCTCCCAAGTATCAGGCTCTGACTTTACTTCACTTATCAAGCATATAGCCTTTACAAGGTCTATCCCTTCTCTCACTCTCAGTTTTACTGCCAACTCTTACACCCTAGGATTCTTCCTTTATACCCGATCTACAAAATCTCAGCTCTCTTTCCTATTTCTCTCGGTTGCTATTTCCAATAGCCATCCACCTTTGACCCATGCATCAGATGACATTGCCTCCTTTTTCACTTAGACACACAAGAATATTAGAAATTAAGTTCCTTAACTTAACAAGCTATATCTTTCAAAGTCCTTACGGCAGTCATCTCCATTGTGAAACTGTAAACATTCCTATTAAAGTCAGCAGGGAAAACACAGAGCTCAATACCACACATATTTCAACAGTATGTTGAAAACCCTAGCCAATGTAGTAACATTACAGAAAAATATGGAAAAAATATGTAAATATACAACAAAAATAATAATATAGAAAATAAAAGAATTTAAAACAAGTGACAATACTATTTTTATTTGGGAACAGTATATTTGAATGGGTATGGGAGAAGAAATGTAAAACTTATTAAAGTGGCTAAATTTGATATGTGCTGGTTCATGTAGCAAAGGGATATATGACATGATGACAAACCACATTGGCTGAATTTTAATCTGCATATGGTGATGGAATTATTTTAGTTGTGGTGAAAAACGTGGTGAAATATATGGGCATTCTAAAGGAAATTTTGTACCAAACAGTGGTCATCAGCATGCTAATTATAGTTGAGCTTGATTTAGAATTTTTGCAGAACGTTTAATCTCAAATTATATATTTTTTAAAAATCTTAAAATGCTCAAGAGACTTTTAATATCCTTTTAAGAGGAGATACTTTTCTTTCACCCTCCATCTCTCCCTTCCTTCTTTCTTCCTTCCTTCTTCCGTTCAATTATGACACAAGTTCAGTTACTCCTAAATCTTAGTTTTCCGTTTTTTGTTGTTTTAATAAGTACCTGATTTAGCACTCCTAAAATTCACACTACGTTTAAGAATTTTTTAAAGTTTTTATGTCACTTATCGTTTAATGGAACTAGATAAGAACATGTTTTTCTCCTCTTTCTCTTCTTCTCCCTTCTGTTTATTACTACCTTCATCTTTCCTTCCCACTTTATCTTGATTTAACCCTGGAATAATTTCAGTTGCCTTAATAAGCCAAATGAAGTAGGTCTTATCATCTCTCTATTCATTCATTCATCCATCCATCCACCCATCCATTAATAGAGAAGTTATTCATCTATTTGTGGATTTGAAATGTCTATAAGATCTATTTTAATTTCTAAATACTTAGAGAAAATAACATATGTATATTTAATCTCTTGGCTGTTTCTTCCTGTAGTTATATGTTTTAAATAACCTGTTTATACTACATTTTGCTTAACAAATATATCTTCATTTGTCTGATAGGCCAGTAGATACCAGGCCTTGACATTCAACATGAAGGTTTGAAAGAGTAGTTAAGGATAAACTTTGAACTAATCTCCATTTTCAACCCTCCAGCAGTGCCTCTCCTCAAACCTTGTGTGCCTCAGTCTTGAGCCTCTCTGAGGTTCTACCAGGCTCATAAAATCCTTCTCTCCTGTCATGTGGGCTGTGGCTCCACTAAATCAGTCCGTGTTCCTTCATGAATCTTCTCTTTCCAAAACCTGGGCAAGGTGGTTTATTGTTTTATTTAAATTTAATTATTCCTTACCATTATTCTTTAAGTTTCTGGAGAAAAAAAGTCACAAGCATTCAGCTAACCATCTTTAATTAGGGGCAGCTCTGCTCTAAATTGTAATCAGAGGCAAAATAAAATTAGCTGGTAAATGTATTCATCTTTGGTAGTCATGTGATCTTTTGCAAATCATTTTACCTGTCCTGGCTTTAATTTTTTCATAAAATGAGCTTACATGTATTTTATAAGGATATGAGAATTAGAGAACATACAATTAATTCAAAAAATAACAATTTTTTTTAAAGCAAGTAACTTTTGTTACTTGAAGATACATTAAAACATACTCTTGGAAGATTATAGTTCCTTGTATTAAATGATATTTATTCAGGAGTATATCTGAATTAGTAAAATAGTACATAAATCTTTGACTAAAGAGTATTAGTGATTTCAGGTATTATCCTCTTTACTAATAATTTAAACCAAAAGATCAAATGTCTTGCTGAAATTTTTGTCTTAAATAATATTTCAGTATCATGTACTCCATGGTCAGATCATCTTATTAGCTAAGAAATTTTCAAAGGAAACATTTTCAGTTTTCCAAGTACCATAGATAGTTTTTATGTTACGTTAGTTAAAATGGTATTTCATAAAATAAAATTTCAAAATTTTATTAACTAAAAATATAAATGTGAGTTCAAGAATCTTATAAATGTAGTTTATTTTAGGGTATTTCTTTGAAACTAGGTTTCAAGAATTGAAAAATATTTAAATAATCATTGCTTTTTCATTTACATTTTCTAAGTTGTAACTGTTTATCTTACATGACAATGAAAAGTGGTATTTATAAAATGTATGTTTATGGTATGCCTTTTGAGAACTGTATAATTGATAAAATAATTTCATCTAAAATATAAAATTGAAAAGAATATTAACAGTTTATTGAGTGACATATACATATGCATTTTCTCCTGAAATTGTTTTTAGGGGCTGGATATCACAGTTTAATATTGATATATTTGAGGGGGAAAACTATCATTTTTCTTTTCTTCTATTAATACCAAGCACAAATATTTGCATTTTAATTCTGACATTTGATAATTAACGTTTGTGTTTTCTAGGTATAGCTTACTTGAGTGGAATGTGTAGTGAAAAGAGAAAATGTATTATTGCTGAAGACAATGGCCTGAACCTTGCATTTACAATTGCTCATGAAATGGGCCACAAGTAAGTAAGAATCCTGGCTATGCTAATATATTAGCACGTACATTTGTAATCTGAGTTATTGAATTACATGCATATCTTTTCATTTTTTGCTTTGAGCCTAAGTTTTTTTAAATTAGGTAAATGAGGAGGCAGAGAAGATCATTTAAATTTGAAGAGTGTCTTCTGGTTGTTGTAACCATTCCTGATACTCTGAATGAAATCTTACTACATTATTAAAATCCTCATCAGGACAATTGTTACATGGCACATGATTCATTTCACTCGCATTTCCAAATGATATAAACCTTGCAATAATCATGACACTACACAACTGTGCATTATTCAAGCATCCAAGGAAAACACTATGCACAAGTAAAAATAGTTCCAGCTTCTAATAGTACCTGTTTGTTATTATCCACTACAGAGCAAAGGAATTAATCTGTACAGTTTAGGAGTAATGCATCTGGAAGAGAATTAAACTGGACACACAATTCATGTGTAATGAACATTAAGTATGTCTCAGGCATAATTCTAAGTAAGCACTTTACATAAATTATTTCACTTAAAACTCACAAAAAGCAGGGATTTCATTTTACAGATAATAAAAATAGCAATAATAATTAGTGGTAGCAATACTTATATAGCACTTACTATGTGCCAGGCACATTTCTACATGCTTTATGTATCCCCACAGCGTTCTTGTCAGGTAGACTGTAAGAGTACCCATCTTATAGGGAAGAAAACTGAAGTACAGAGAGGTTAATTTACCCTCCCAAAGTTATAAAAATACTATGATGGAGGAAGGATTTGAACTCAAGTCATCTAACTCAGGTCATACTGTTCTGAATTTCTTCATTAAGTTGTCTACTATCTTTGGACCTTGGATTCCTCATCAATAAAATGGGGATAATATCTGTGTTATGAGGTTGGTTTGGGATTCAAATGACATAAGAAATAGACACATATTTACAGGAAATACATTATAGTAGAATGGTGTGAGTTAGGGAATCAGACTTAATTTTGACTGTAGGCTTCTCTACATGCTAGCAGTATCAGCAGTACAGATGAAAAGTATTTTAATTGAACTCAGATTTACTGAAGTCCTACTCAGGGAGGTGATCTTTATGGAGACCTCTTTGGTCAAAGACATATTTAGTTTGGCCAGCAGTGTTTCAAAA
The DNA here is from genome assembly GCF_028023285.1 of Balaenoptera ricei. Classification (NCBI taxonomy): domain Eukaryota; kingdom Metazoa; phylum Chordata; class Mammalia; order Artiodactyla; family Balaenopteridae; genus Balaenoptera; species Balaenoptera ricei. The sequence goes on from NC_082641.1 coordinate 108,164,781, forward strand.
ATTGAATCAGTTGCCAACATTAAAAAGTATAAGTTTGACATGAAAATTCAAATTTCCAGACCTGGCAACATTAGACTCACAGTCCCATATGGCAGCCATTCCTTGGAGTTGAGTAGCGTCTGTACCATTTAGGCTGGGCCCATCTTTCCCAGCTCATCACAGGCGGCAGCACTCTGCTATCGTGCACCCAGCTGACTTCGTTTTCATTACATACCTGGACTCTGTAGACAGTTGCGTAAACTTGTGTTGGCAGTGGATTGACTGGTAAAGGAAAACTTAGACAAAAACTTATATACCACATAACGGTGTTTGTTTAAAAAAGCTCTTTTTATTAGAGTAAACTGAAGTATAGGAAAATAATCAAGTCATAATTATACAGCCCTATGAATTATCAAAAATTGAATGCACCCATGTACCCATAACCTAGTCCAAGAAATAGGATATTATCAGCAGGGATTGATTTTTGATGTCACTGTTTTCAGATGTGTAGGTACACTTTCATTTTCTCCCATGCAGGATTTCAGTAGTCATTCAAGTGCTCTAGAATATATGAGGAGTTTGTTATTTGAAAAAGAAACAAGAAAAGATAAATACACTTTAAAATCATTATCCTTTAGGGAAAGTATGCAGTACAATGACCTCATTCAGTATTTCACACCAGGAATCATAGGATTTAGATTCTTAATTCCAATACAGTTTTCATAATTTAAAGATGTTTCAGTTTAATCAAAATAGGAAAAACCACATGTATCATTTGAATGAAAAATGCTGACAATAATGTTTAGAGGTGAGAAAAAGTTATTGTTAAAAATATTTTAAGACAGTGCATATTAATCATAAATACAATTTCTATAAATTAAATGTAAGTTTCTGAATAATTAAAATTTTTACTTCAGCCATGCATTAACAGTTTGGTAGACAAGCTGAGTATCTTTTTATGAAACAGACATTAAATAATTTTGTCAAGTACCCTGAATACTAGAGGGTTCACTTTAAAAAGAAATTTTAGAGTTTAAAAGCAATTTCTTTTAAACTAATTTCTTCAGTCTGTGTTATATTCTAAAACATAGGAAAAACAGTAATTAAAGGAACCAACCACAGTACAAGTTGCTTTATTAATATGCAAAGGCTCGGTCAAGAACCTACAACTACTTAAACAAAAAACTAAATGATATAATTTAAGGAAAGGCCACTTCAGCTTTATGTAGTAGAAACATTGGTTTATGACCAGGAACTCAGGTTGGAATGGCTAAAATGGTAGTCAAATATTATTTTATTTGACTTTTATAGAGCTGTACCCAAAATCAATAGAGATGTGCCAAAGGTATGTGTAATGCTTGATGGATTAATACCAGGACATGTGATATATGTTGAACTACTTAGCTGCTAAAAATTCTCCTTACCAGTAAGCAATATTTGTCTCAAAAGTAGAGGCTAAAATTTTTCTTGCTGCTAGATAGTGGGAGACAATAGCAGTGAGAGTAATGGTGTCTTCATAAAGAACAAACAAACAGCAGGAAGTTCATCCATATAAATTACATCATCATCATCCAGTGTAGGATAAAAAGCACAATGAAACAAAAATATAGGAAGAGGAAATAAAAAACAATGTTCATATACACATAGCTTCTCACATAGGGAAAGTTTTCATAGATGTTAGAGAAGTATATTTATGGATTCTATGTGCATGTGCGCGCGCACACAAACACACACACACACACACACCCCAACAGAGCTCTTTTACTTAGAGGTATAATTAAGATTCAGCTACTTAAGTGAAGCTACTTAATTCTTATTTTTTTTGCTTTTTGGATTTCTTTCTTTTTTTGGTTATAATTTCTTCCAGTATATTCAATATATTTCCTGTAGGCAGAAATGGATTGTTTAATTTTTCAACCCACAGTTTAAGAAAGGCAGAATGATTTTATCTGAACTTGTCAATTCAAGAATACATTTATAATTACACATGAAATGATTCTAAATTGATTTGAGTGTATTTATGATTGTTGCCTTGAATTTGATCTCTAGAAATTCCCAGAGCAACTCCACGTATAGCTGGAAAAGTCAATATGGGCCACCAAGTAATAAAACTGTCTCTTGAGGGGGGTGAGAATTTAAGTAATTGAAGTGAACAAAAATATCCTTCTTTTACTATTGCAAAAGAATCTTATGTAATGTCTGCAAAAATATATTAAAATTTTCCTTAGAGAAATTACCAATTAAAAATCTTATATGGGGCTTCCCTGGTGGCGCAGTGGTTGAGAATCTGCCTGCTAATGCAGGGGACACGGGTTCGAGCCCTGGTCTGGGAAGATCCCACATGCCGCGGAGCAACGGGGCCCGTGAGCCACAGCTACTGAGCCTGCGCGTCTGGAGCCTGTGCTCCGCAACAAGAGAGGCCGCAATAGTGAGAGGCCCGCGCACTGCAATGAAGAGTGGCCCCCACTTGCCACAACTAGAGAAAGCCCTCGCACAGAAACGAAGACCCAACACAGCCAAAAATAAAAAAAAAAAAAAAAAAAAAAAATCTTATATGTAATTATATACAAAAGTGTGAGTTAGAATCCATAGCAAGAAAGAGGAAATAAATGATTTATACCAATATTTTATGATTCCTTTCCAAAATTATTTTTCTTTCTAAATGATAGGTCAGGGGAGTGATTATTTTTCTTATAACCAAAAATTTCAACAATAGAATGTTTTTATTGGTATTTAGTGGTTTTATACTCATGAAATACAGATAGGACTTTCATTAATTTACTGTGATGAAGGCTAAAACTTTATTTTTATAAATAAAATACCTTATGAAATTGTTCATAACTTTGACAGGGTTTGTGAATACATATGTATACATATATTCACTATATTTCATATGTCTTATAACACCTTTATGAACAAAATTTCTTAAAGTAAGAGATTATACTTTGATTTCAAGCTATAATTTATTATTAATATATTAATTGTGGTTACATTACTGTGCGTGGGGAGAGAGTCCCCAAGACCACCCTCAGGTTCAGTGATTTGCTAGAAGGACTCATAAAATTCAGCCAAGCTGTTTTACTCATAATGATAGTTTATTACAGTAAAAGGATATAGATTAAAATCAGCAAAGGAAAAAGGCACATAGGGCAGGGTCCAGGGGACACCTGGCGCAAGCTCCCACTTGTCCTCTTCTAGTGGAGTTGTACAGGCAATGCTTAATTCTCTCAATAATAATGTCTTGAGAGCACGCACATTATACTGCCAACTAGAGAAGCTAACCTGGGCCTTGGTACTCAGGGTTTTTAGTGGAATTTAGTCACGTAGGCATGGCTGACCACCTATTCCCTACAGAGGTCAAGCTGTTCTAAGTCCCCCACCACAAATCATATTTTTAGTATTAACTATGGGACATGTCCCAGGGCCCCCAAGTAAACAAAGATACTTTTTTATTAGGCAGGATATTTCAAGAGCTTAGAGTTAGCTCTGAGGAGCAAGGCAAGTCCCAGACCTTTGTTTAGAATATGCAGGTTTGGGACCACACAAACCAGTGGAGTTAACTCTCAGCTGCACAATTACACAGTATTTTTAAAGTTTTAGAATATCATATTTATATTAGGTTACTAAAGGCTATCTAATAACAATTTAAAAGTCTTCTTTTATTATCAGACATTGTACTAAACAGTTTATTCATATCTAATCCAATCTCACAGAAGTCTTGAACTAAGTATTATCATCTTTTTACAGATGAGGAAACTGAAGCTAATAGAGATTACTTTTTCAGGAGTTCTTCTGATGTTAAGGACATTCTTTTTTGATCAAATATATTGTTAAGATCTTCCTAGTTCTCTTAGTTTAATCTTGTCTTTTAAAGTTTTTGACCTGCAGACTGTTTTTTAGTAGTCAAATCTCATATTATTTTTTCTATAGTTTTTTGCAATTGGAAGTGCTTCCTCATTCTACAATTAGGAAAATATTTTTGTCTAGTTGTTTTCTGTTTCCTTCCCCTCCCGCTCTCTCTCTCTCGTCTCTCTTTATTGCCATATAACACTTGAAGGTCATCTAGAATCTACTTTAGTGTATGTAGTACAATTCTCTCCACTGAATTTGATTTTCTCATTAGCTGCTCAATAACTGATCTTATATTGGAAATGTGGTCTCTGATGAGGTAAGGAGCTATGCCAGAATATAGCACATTGCTCGCTTTGTTGAAAAAGTCTTGAAATTTAAAAAAAAATCAGTTGAACTAAACTGTGGGCTTAATGATGTAGCTGATTTACATTCTAGTGCCAGCTGCTTATCTAGTTACAAATCTGTAAAAAAAAGAGTTCACCTTCTGGCAGCCATTGCCCAGACCACACTTTGAGTAGCCCTGTTACATAACAGTTATTCACTCTAAGTCAGTATTACATAGGAGTCACATTTCGTTGCCAGAGAGAGGAATGTTTTTATTTTTAGCCTGAAAGGCGGTTTTTATTTGAATTGTTTATCTCTGTCCTCATATATTCTGTGCAGTCCTTTTAGACATAAATTCTGTGATACAATCCATTGCAAATAATAAAAGTTGTTCTTTTGTACACATTTTTAGTGATATTTTAGATTTGTTTGTTATATAAATGTGTGTGTGTGTATGTACCATATATACATATCACATACTTTTTCCTTTAGGGCCACAAATAATTCAGCCCTCTCTGTGAATTCCAACTAAAAGTAAAATAAACCCTTTAATATCGGGTAAGCTTTTACTAAAACTTAGCCCCAGGTCTTAGATATTATAAAATACATACATTATTATGGAAATAATAATTTGAAAGATAATTGTTAGTAACATAATCCTGTGAGTATTTTTCTGACCTTGCTGTATCTGGAGATTTATTGGGCAGCAAAACTTTACACTGACTTAGCACATTGCGACCAAAGACTTCTGCTCCCACCTGAGGAAGGAAGGCAATAATATTAGCTTTACTTTAGGGATGATGCTTGCCAAAGCTAATCATCACAGCTAATAAGTGACTGAGTGGATGTTCAAAGTCAAGTCTGTCCAAATCCAAAGCCCATGTTGTTAATTACTGTGCTCTGTCAGAAATGCGGATGGGTACTTCTAACTCACTTAACTTACTTCTGGGCTGGCTCTTTATTATCTATCCCCAACCTCATGTCTTCAGCCATACTTCACACTATGCTCCCTCTCATTCTCAGCACTGCAGCCACATTAGAGTTCTTACCGTGTTTCTAATGTACCATGGTTCTTCACACTGCAGGACATTGGCACATGCTACACCCTCTACCTTACAAGGATGGGAACATCTTTGAGTAATTATCTCCTACTGATCATAATTCACACATCTTATCAATAACCATTTCCTATGGGATGTGTTCTGTGTAGGTCAGTCTATTAAACACCTAATGCCACCATCTCTTTATAAATGTGTATTCATTCATCTCTTCATAGGCTTTAAGCTCCCAGGGGTAATGAACCATGCCTATTTTTTATTATCATAAGATTCCTAATCCATTTGATAGTGCTCGGTACATACTAGGCAAATGATAAACATGTGTTAAATAAGTGAATGTTTTAATATAGTAATTATCTTAGTAAAATATTCTCATGTGTAGAATGTCAATGAAATTTTATTATAGAAAAGGTGCTGTATGCACACTCAAATTGTTTAGAGCATTTTTAGCTATTGTATGAAACTTTTAATAAGTTACTAGGTAAAGTTTTATTAAAATAATATCATGGGGTTTTTTTAATTTATTTATTTATTTATTTATTTTTGGCTGTTTTGGGTCTTCGTTGCTGTGCACAGGCTTTCTCTAGTTGCGGCAAGCGGGGGCTCTAGGACGTGTGGGCTTTAGTAGTTGTGGCACACAGGCTCAGTAGTTATGGCTCGCAGGCTCTAGAGCACAGGCTCAATAGTCGTGGTGCACGGGCTTAGTTGTTCCGCGGCATGTGGCATCCTCCTGAACCAGGACTTGAACCCGTGTCCCCTGCATTGGCAGGCGGATTATTAACCCCTGTGCCACCAGGGAAGTCCCCATGTGTTTTTAAATATACCCAAGGCTACATGGAGTGAGACTTTATTCCAGCATGCACATGCAGAAATGATTCCCCACACCCTAGAAGTGCTCCCCCCTGAGGTCTTCCTATCACAGTAAGTGGAAGCTCCATCCTTCCAGTTACTCAGCCAAACACCATGAAACTGTCCTTGAGCCCTCGCTGTTTCTCGCTCTCAACATTCTATTCATCAGCTGTTGACTCCACCTTCATAATACATCCAGAATCTGATTACTTCTCGCTAATTCTCCTGCTACCACTCTGGGACAAGCCAATATCACTTCTCACCTGGATTATTACAGTGGCCTCGTAAATGATCTTTACTTTTCATCCCTTGCCTCCTACAGCCTGTTTTCAATTCAGAGCCAGGGAGAGTCTTCTAAAACAAAGCAAATTGCCTGACTTCTTTGCTTAAAATCTTCCAGTAGCTTCCTATTGCACTGGTAAAATTCCCAGCCCTTAAAATGTCCCGCAAGACCTTACATAGTCTAGCCTCCTTCACTTCCAGCCTACCATTTCCCTCCTTACTAAGAGGGTTCTAGATGCATCAGCCTCTTTTCTGTAACTCAAACACATGAAGCAAACATCTACCTCAAACCCTGTACCTTTTGCTTTTCCTTCTGCCTGTAATGTTCTTCTCCAGAACAGCCACATGGCTGTCTCTGTTTTTCTTCTTTAGTTCTCTGCTCAAGTGTCACCTTAGTGAGGCCTTTCTGATAACATGTCTTACAAATGTAAATATAATCACAGCCCCAGCTTATCCTCCTCTGCCTACTTTAATTTTCTTCATAAAATGTTTCCAATTCAGCTGTGTATCTATCTGTCTATCTGTCCACCTACGTATCTATCAATCTATGTGTATGTATATGATGAATTCTTGACTCTTTAGTTCACTGTTGTATTCCCAACCTCTAGAACAGTAGTACTTGCATACTTGGCACATAGTATGTACTTTTATTCAATAAATTTATTACTAAAAATGTAGAATATATAACCTCCTAAGCCGTGTAGAACAGCTGAATATATGAAAGTACTAATTGTCTAGTAGAAATGAATAAAATATTCTAATTGAGGAAATCAATTGTTTTATCTAAGTAATAAGTTTGCATTTACTGTCACATTAAAAATTTACATTAGAATTAACATTATGATTTGGATTGATAGACATTGTAAAGACATTGAAATCTCCCCTCCCCATTTTAAATACCTGAAAATTCCAAAGAGAGATTTTTTAAATCAATAGTCAAGCTAAAGAGCCAGAAAGAAAAATTTCTACATACTAGATAAAGAAGTAACCTATTGATATAAAAGAGATGGAATTTCTCACTCACAGGAGGCTAAGTCTTAATACTGGATGGAGGAGCTGAGGGTTTAATGTAGCCTGGTGAAAGGGAGCCAAAGCTTCACAGCCCCTTACATGGCAGTGTGTATCTCCAGCCAGCTGGCAACAAATGGTTTGTTTGCTTCAGGACATGGAGTGAAAAAGAATCCATCAGAGTCTGGGATGAACCCTATTCTAATGGCATAGTTTCACAGCATAAAGGCAAACATTAACAAAACAGAGGTACAACTACAATCATAGTAGGAGTTTGTTTTTTTTTTAATTTTTTTATTTATGTATTTATTTACTTTTGGCTGTGTTGGGTCTTTGTTTCTGTGCGAGGGCTTTCTCCAGTTGTGGCAAGCGGGGGCCACTTTTCATCATGGTGCGCAGGCCTCTCATTATCGCGGCCTCTCTTGTTGCGGAGCACAGGCTCCAGACACGCAGGCTCAGTAATTGTGGCTCACGGGCCCAGCCGCTTCACGGCATGTAGAATCCTCCCAGACCAGGGCTCGAACCCGTGTCCCCTGCATTGGCAGGCAGATTCTCAACCACTGTGCCACCAGGGAAGCCCCCAGGGAAGCCCCCATAGTGGGAGTTTTTAACACAGCTCTCTGAAACTGATAGATCAAGTGAACAGAAAGATCTATATGGAAGAGAAGAGATTTGAACAACTAAAAATATTGATCTATTGGGCAGATATAAAATCTACAGCCAATTATAAAAGAACACCTGCTCTTTGAAAACATACTGGATAGTTACAAAGAATGACCATATATTGTTTTATTCTACAAGTCTAAACAAATTTCAAAAAATGAATATACAGATGAATTTTTCTGATCATAATACAATTAAGTTAAACATCCAGTAACAAAAAAACTAAGAAATTTAGAAATTTACAAGCATACTTTTGAAAAACCCATAGATCAAAGGAGAAATCATTAGGGAAACCAGAATAGTCTCAGGTTTAAACAATAACAAATATGCTATTTAGAAAGTGTAGCTTACAGATAAAATAGCACATAGAGGAAAATGAATAGCTTTAAATATACATAAAAATTTTATGATGAAATTAATGCCCTAAGTTTTCAAATTAAGATGTTAGAAAGATAACAACAAAGTAAAAAAAATAGAAGAAATAATGAAGAGTAGAAACTAATGAAAAATGTGATAAATGTGAACAACAAAGCCAAAATTAAATATATGAAAATGCAAGTAAAATTGACAAAGATAGGATTGATAGAGAAAAACAGGCATAATTAAACAGTATTAGAAATGAGAAAAGGAGATGTAACACAGATACCAAAGACATTAAAAAGATACTAAGAAAATACACTAAATACTTTCATGGCAAAAAGCTACAAACAGATGAAATGGGAAAATTCTAAGAAAATGTAATGGAAGGACATAAAGATCTATAACTATTTAAAGAAATTGAATCAACACTTTAGAATCTTTTCAAAGAAAACACAAGTTCACATAGCAATAGCTTTAAGGAAATTTAGAAAATCTAAATTTTCTAGAATGAAGGAACATCCTCAAACTCATTATTTGAGGCTAGCATTAATATAATATGAAAATCAATAAAGGACTATTATGAAGAAGCAAGTATCAATTATTTCTTATCTGAGAATGATGCAAAAATGGCAAAGAAACATTTTCAAAATAAAGCAGCACTGTATAAATAAACGAAGTTAATACAAGAGAATAAAGTTGACTTTATGTCTGTATAGAAAAGGTCATTTATCATTTAAAAATCTTAATCCCCACATTAACAGATTAATTAACAGATTCTGATTTTTTTAAAAATTTTTATTGGCGTATAGTTGCTTTACAATACTGTGTTAGTTTCTTCTGTACAGCAAAGTGAATCAGCTATACGTATACATATATCCCCTCTTTTTTGGATTTCCTTCCCATTTAGGTCACTACAGAGCATTGAGTAGAGTTCCCTGTTCTATACAGTAGGTTCTCGTTAGTTATCTATTTTATACATAGTATCAATAGTGTATATATGTCAATCCCAATCTCCCAATTCATCCCACCCTCCACCCTCCCCCTTGGTATCCATATGTTTGTTCTCTACGTCTGTGTCTATTTCTGCTTTGTAAATAAGATCGTCTATACCATTTTTTTCAGATTCCACGTATATGTGTTAATATACAATATTTGTTTGTAATTAACAGAAAAATTACACTATCTCAGTAGATGCAGAAAAAAATCCAATAAAATAAAATTTACTCATGTAAATTTACCAAGATCAATGGGAAACATGATTCTTAATTGTTAAATATTAGAAACATCCTCTATAAAATTAATAAAATCACAAAGATCTCACTATATCTACTTCTATATATGTACTGGGGGTAGAAACCAGTACAGCGTGAGAGTAAAATAAATGAAAGATGTAGGGATGAGAATGGAAGAAACAAAGCTATTTTACTTTGCAAATGATATGATTGCCTACATAAAAACACAATATAATGCAAAGGTAAAGTATGGAATTAGTTAATGAGTATAGTAAGTCTATTGGATATAAGATAAATATAAAAAATTGTCAACACAAAAATACAAAATCATTAAAAAAGAGGATGCTGTTTACTGTAACAATAGAAAACACAAAATACTTATGAATAAATCCAACAAAAGACAGAAAAGCAAATACCCCTATTAAAATTCATTCAATCAAACCTGTATCAGTGGAAATATACCATGTTTGTGGATAAATGAAATATCTTACAGATGTCAGTTCTGCTGTACATATTTTAGAGGTTCATGGAAATTCCAATGATAAACTTTTATATAAGTTGGTAAATATTTCTAACATTTATATATAAGTACAAATAGCCAAAAATAGTCAAAACGTTCTTGGAGAAGCTATGAAGCTGGAGGCAAAGGTAGAAGAGGATGAGGAGGAGAATAACATGGGAATCTTTCTCTAACAGAAATGAAGACCTATCATGAGACTATAGTAACTAAGATCTTGACATTTACACATATATTGACAGGTAATACAGTGAAATACAGAGTCATAAACAGGCCCATGCCTACTTGAAAACCTGACATCTGACCACGCTGTCATTGCAGACCAGTAAAGAAAGTTGACTGTTTATAAAAATGTGGTGGTACAATTGGTTTTCCACATGTATAAAAATAAAATTGAACACTTTCCTCAGCTCATTTCTAGAAATCAATTCCGGATAAAATAAAGACTGATACATCACAGATGAGACTTCTAAGAGAAAATATACAAGACTGTCTTTAGGACTTCAGGACTAAAATGATTTCTACAACAGCACACACTTTGTGTGCCTTCTTCTCGAAGGCGGAAATTTAAGATCTGATAGGTCATGGATCTTAGAATTTGTCTTGTTCAAATTTCCTATTTGTGTGATGGTTTCCCTTAATACTTTTTTGTTGTTGTTGAAGTATAGTTGATTTACAATGTTATGCTAATTACAGCTGTACAGCAAAGTGATTCAGTTACACATATATATATTCTTTTTTTAATATATTCCTTTCCATTATGGTTTATCATAGGATTTTTTTTTTATTGGAGTATAATTGCTTTACAATGTTGTGTTAGTTTCTGCTGTACAATGAAGTGAATCAGCTATATGTATACCTATATTGCCTCCCTCATGGACCTCCCTTCCACTTGACCCCCCATCCCACAGAGCACCGAGCTGAGCTTCCTGTGCTTTACAGCATGTTCCCACTAGCTAGCTATTTTACACATGGTAGTGTACATGTGTCAGTCCTGATCTCCCAATTCGTCCCACCCTTCGCTTCCCCCCGCTGTGTCTACATGTCTATTCTCTACGTCCAGGTCTCTATTCCTGCCCTGCAAATAGGTTCGTCTGTACCATTTTTCTAGATTCCACATATATGCATTAATATACTATATTTGTTTTTCTCTTTCTGGCTTACTTCACTCTGTATGACAGACTCTAGGTCCATCCACATCTCTGCAAATGATCCAGTTTCATTCCTTTTTATGGCTGAGTAATATTCCATTCTATATATATACCACATATTCTTTATCCATTCATCTGTCCTTGGACATTTAGGTTGTTTCCATGTCCTGGCTATTATAAATAGTGTTGCAATGAACATTGGGGTACATGTGTCTTTTTGAATTATGGTTTTCTCAGGGTATATGCCCAGTAGTGGGATTGCTGAATCATATGGTAGTTCTATTTTTAGTTTTCTAAGGAACCTCCATACTGTTCTCCATAGTGGCTGTATCAATTTACATTCCCACCAACAGTGCAAAAGGGTTCCCTTTTCTCCACACCCTCTCCAGCATTTATTGTTTGTAGATTTTTTGATGATGGCCATTCTGACCGGTGGGAGGTGATACCTCATTGTAGTTTTGATTTGCATTTCTCTAATAATTAGTGATGTTGAGCATCTTTTCATGTGCCTGTTGGCCATCTATATGTCTTCTTTGGTGACCTGTCTATTTAAGTCTTTCACCCATTTTTTAATTGGGTGGTTTGTTTTTTTTAATCATAGGACATTGAATATAGTTCTCTGTGCTATACAGTAGGACCTTGCTGTTTATCTCCTTAATGAGTAAGTTATTTATATTACATAACACATTCAGACACACACACATACAATGTAGTATGTGTACACATATATATTACATATATTTGTTTTCATAAAAATATTTAATAATTTTAAAATAAATTTAAATTTAGAAAGGAGGGGCAAAATGAGTATCATTTATATAAATGGAAAACTTCAGACAATCTACTAAAAAACCTATTAGAACAGTGGGAGAATTTTATTGGCCTGTTACAAAACTGTAAAATTTTTTTTCTTTCCAATACATGAACAAGAGCCACTTGCAAACTATATAGAAAGAAAAAAATTTCATTTATATTGAAGATAGCAAAAAATAAAATAAACATTAAAAAGATAAAACACCTAGGAACATACTTACAAAGGAATGTACAAGACTTATAAAAAGAAGAATTATTAACCACACAGAGTCATAAAAGTGGTTTAAATAAATGGAAAGAGATTTCCTGGTTTGGGATAGGAACAGTCAATATTATAAAATGACAATTATCTATATATAAATTAATATAATCTGCCCAAAATAGCAATCGACTTTTTTTACTAGACAGCCTGATTTTAGAGTCCATGTGGAAAACTCAACGTAAGAAATTTCTTGTTTAAAAAAAAAAAAAAACTGTGGGGAGGAGGAGGGTGAGCACTATCAGATAGTAATACATTTCAGAATAGATAAAACAGTTTGTGCTGGTGCTGGAAAAAGCAGACAAGTCAATGGAAGAGAGAGTAAGAAAAAAAAAATTCCATTTATATGTAGGAAAAGATGTGGAAACGTAGCATATAATAAAAGCTGCACCTACAATCAATGGAAGGAAATGAATCATTCAATAACAAAAGTAACAGAAATCTGATTCTCTACCTTAGACATTACATCGGAACACACCAAAATGATTCTGTACGTGAGATTTTTTGTTTTGTTGGCTTTTTTCTTTTTTAGTCTTTTAATAGAGAATGTCTATGATTCTAGATGTGAAATCTAGAAATATTTAAGGAAAATTCACATGAAATTAGTGACTTGAAATTAAATATCAAGGCAAGGAAAAAAATACAACAGTCAGAAGATAAGTCACAGTCAGTGCAAGCATTTGCATCATGTGTAATATTGACACGACAAAGTAATAGTTTCCTTAATATAAAAAGAGCTCTTAAAAATAAATTTGCAAAATGACCAAAGTCCCATTAGAAAAATGGCGAAGGATATAACCACATAGCTCATAGAGATATTTTGATGGCTTATATGAAAATATCCTAGTGTCGTTAATAGGATGCCAGTCAAACCACAAAGCAATTCTCCTTTCGACTATCAGATTACATAAATCTACACAGATGAATCCATATTTACTCCCACTGTAAGGACCACGTGCTTCCTTTGACACGAAAACTCTCCCTGTCCTCTTCCCTCATTTTCTCTTACTCTTCTTTCACATCATTTCTTCAGAGAACTATTCCATGGGTAGGTTAAGTCCCTTCATATCTGCTCTTATTAATTCTATGTAGTTTTCATTCCTAATTTTTTCACAGTTGTAGGTTTACATTTGCGTGATTATTTAATGTCTGTATCTCTAATTAGATTGTGTTTCTTTTATTTATTTATTTATTTTTGGCTGCATTGGGTCTCTATTGCTGCGCACGGGCTTTCTCTAGTTGCGGCGAGCGGGGGCTACTCTTCGTTGGGATGCTCGGGCTTCTCATTGTGGTGGCTTCTCTTGTTGTGGAACATGGGCTCTAGGCGTGCAGGTTTCAGTAGTTGTGGCACGTGGGCTTAGTAGTTGTGGCTCACGGTCTCTAGAGCGCAGGCTCAGTAGTTGTGGCACACGGGCTTAGTTGCTCCACGGCATGTGGGATCTTCCTGGACCAGGGCTCGAACCTGTGTCCCCTGTATTGACAGGTGGATTCTTAACCACTGCACCACCAGGGAAGCCCTAGATTGTGTTTCTTGAGGACAGGGGCTGTGTCTTGTTTTGTTTTATGTTTGTTTCTGCTGTCATTGCTGTTTAACATTGTATCTCTCACACCTTTCATTTGTGCTCAATAAATAGCTGTTAAATGATGTTTCGATTAACAGTGTAAGTGAATGAAAAGCGTTTGTCTATGAAGAAACAGATATTCTTATACATTTTTGAGAGACGTGTAAGTGGGGCACTATTTTTGGAGGCCATATGGCAATATTTATCCAAATTTAAATAGAAGACTGCTGGTAAATACAGTTTCAGTTTATTTTCCCAGCTTTGAGTTTAGCACATGTTAAATTATAATTTAATTTGTTTTTGTGTTTCTTTGCTTACTAGAATGGTTGAGCATCTCATCTTTTTCTCACTTGTTAAATTTATCCCATTACTTTAAAAATAAGTAGCCAATAAAAGTAATCATAAGGACTTGAAAATGATCACTATCTTATATTAATGAAGTAGTATTTATTTTTTGACCATTTAGTATCTGATGCCTCAGCACTTTGTTTTCCTAATTATAAAAACTGTCCTTTTAAGATAGGTTTGTATTATTGAAATAATAGTATGGATATAAGGTTGTAGACAAAGTTGTTTGTCTTGAAAACAGTTTATGATACAATTTTGTAATTTGACTTTAGCACATTTATGATAATTTATACTTGTAATAGATAGTGTCAAGAAAATAAAAAAGCTCTAGCAGAGTTCTGCATTTTTAAGAGTTAAAAGAAACTGCTTTAAACATATACAATTTATTTACTGATTAGGAATCTCATCTGGTAATTAGATTGTCTACTTCATAGAGATGATGAGAGGATAAAATTACATAAGTTAGGGAAAATTACTTATAAATTATGTGATTATAAAAACACAGAACATGTTTTCACATGGCCAAAATACTTGTATGTTTTTGGTTTTTGTTTTGCTTTTTTGAAACAAGGGGAAAAGACTAATATATATTTATTAAACTTGGCCTAGAGACATGGCTTTTCCACTGAGTTGACAATTCAGGAGTTTCTTTGGAACTGAGAGGCTAATGAGGCAATAAATATGCAAAGTTAGCTCCTTGAAGGCAACAAATATTTGGGGCATCTGCTAAAGTTTTAAGTATTGCCAAAGTACCAACAATGCAGATGCCTTGTAATTAATAAGCCTTTGAAATCAATGACATTTGCTTACATGCTTTGATGGAAATTGTGCCTGGGTAGAACCAAGGGTAGGGCCAGGTTATAACCCACTTCTTCAGACATACGCATTTCTGTTATTGGCATCAATATTGTTATCAGTTCTTAAGTTGAGACAGCTAAAACATCTTTCTAGTCTTAGCTCCTCCCATAATCCCTTGTCAAATTCTGTTCATTGGTCATCTGAAATAGTTATCCCATTAGTTATCCCATCTGTCTATTCCCTCTTCTGTTATTTCTCCAGGCTTGGACTATTGCAATACCCACCTCAGCGGTCTCCTTGCCTTAGCACCTAATCTTTCTAATCTATCTTACTTTCGTCAGATTCAACTTCCTGAATTATAGTTCTGATCTTCAGTTCAGAAATCTTTAATGTTCCTTACCACCTAATGAATGAACTCCAAATTATGTAGCCTTAGATTCATGACTTTTATAGATTGGTCCCAATCTATCTTTCTAACTTTATAAGCTACTTCTCTATTTCATGAATGTAAACAATCCATAATTTTCCAGCTTCATGTCTTTATTAATGCTTTTTTCTTATTCCAACTCCCAGCCCTACTGATTTATACCTTTTTCAGTTTTACTTATCCATTAAGTAAAGACAAATGTAATCCCTTTAATGGTCAAACCAAATGTAATCCTTTTTGTGAAATTAGACCTGAAAGTCCAGCTGGAAATATATCTCCTTTTTTAACTCCCTTACACTGTTAGTTGTAAATATCACTTGTAGCTTAATTTCTAATATATACTGATTTATACTGATATTTACACACACACACACACACACACACACACATACACTCCCTACTAGACAGGAATCTCTATAAAAATAAGATTAGTGTCTAATACATTTTTTTCTCATATAGTACCAGGTTAAGTGCATTGTATATTATAGGAACTCAAATATTTGTTGTGTGAATGAATAAGCATTTGTTTTAGGAATACTCACCTTTTGGACAATCATTTTGAGATTCAGGGTAGAAGGCAGTTGAGTTCCAGAAGCAGGGAAAGAAGAATTAGTTTGGGTCAAGGAATGCAATTCCCTTGACTGGAAAATACGGTCTTATGACTGTACAAATACAAATATGGCAACATATTTTTCCTTTCTGGCACATGCTATTTTGATTCTTATATAACATTAACTATGTAGAAATACAGTAGTTAAATTATACATCAGTTATGATGAGTCTTCTTTGAAGTTTGGTTACAGGCCTGTTCAACTGTTTCATGCACATCCTGAAGTCGTGGACTTGGAAGGGACAATTCCAGAAGTTTCAGCAATAGTACTATTTAATCTAAAATTCTGCTAATTAAATAAGAAGGTAGCATATGCTCCAGGAGGTATCCTGTAAGCATAAATTTGGCTAATCTCTCTCAGCATGCCAGAGGAGTCCCTTTTAGAAGGAAATAAAATTTTTGGCTTTCATTCTGCATTGATGCCCATCAGTATATCTACTATATCTTATAATAAGTATATCTTGTAGTACGATATACTGATTAGATCAGTATACAGTATCAGTATATTGATTACATCAGCATATCTTACTATAAGAAAGAGAGGATATATTCTAAAGGGAGAGTAGACAAACAGTAAGAAGTAAATAAGAAATGAAGATTAAGACAGTACATTATCTAGGACTCTTAGTATGGGAAACAGATAAAATAACAGATTACTGTAATAGACAAAAACAAATATACTCATTTCTAGAAATCTGTTGCTTCTTAAAATATTCAAAATTAATTATTCTGTAATTAATGTTCCTTGACCCACTAAAATTGGTAATAGCAACATGTAAGTTCACTGTTTCCGTATTGTACGGTTTAGAATTCCATACAGCAAAAGTCACAAGTATCTTCCTCTAGTACACACGCCTTGGTTAAGGATAGAAATTACTCAGTGGGCAGATGAGAGAGAAAACGTATTAGAGCAACACAGACTTGGGCTTGAATTCTTGTCCTGCCAGCTACTCTCTGAATGAACTTTGGGCAAGTCAATCTGTCTTTACTAATTTTCTTCATTCCTAAATGTGGATAAGTTTTCCTTTCAAGGTTCATTGTTAGGTTGGTGATGCTCTAATTGCACGGCACATTGGTTGACTCATAACACAGAATGAATAATACAGAGTGAATGAATAATAATAATAATTCATTATTAGTAGTAGTATAATTATTTTTATGAATGCTTCAATGTAACAAGGAGATTTTCAGCCTCCAATGGCCATACATCTCTCTGTTCACTCAAGGAGTGCTTTTATATCCTTCAGAATTTTTACTGGGTTGGCAGGAAGTGTACTTATTATGGCGATTCTGTTTTGTTTTGTTTTTTTTTTTTTGGCTGCGTTGGGTCCTTGTTGCTGCGTGCGGGCTTTCTCTAGTTGCGGTGAACGGGGACTGCTCTTTGTTGCAGTGTGAGGGCTTGTCATTGCAGAGGCTTCTCTTGTTGCAGAGCACTGGCTTTAGGACGCGGGCTCAGTAGTTGTGGCTCGTGGGGCTCTAGAGCGCAGGCTCAGTACTTGTGGCGCGGGGGCTTAGTTGCTCCGCAGCATGTGGGATCTTCCCGGACCAGGGCTCGAACCCGTGTCCCCTGCATTGGCAGGCGGATTCTCAACCACTGTGCCACCAGAGAAGTCAAGATTCTTGTAAGACCACTTACACAGTATTTGTATTTGCTACTTTATTTAGACAGTGATACCAGTTAGAGTAATAAGTAGTTTGTCCAAGTTAATAATCATAACAGGACGTAAGCCAGCAGAGATGTGGCAGCACTCCCATACCAGATTCTCTTCAAATGTAGGTTTGGATGTCATAGTGAGTAGGTGGAAGAGGAGAAAAATCACCCAACTAGTGAACAGCCATACAAGAATTGGCTTTCTGCTTGCATTTCTCTAATGCATTTCTCTTGGCAAATGTATGGTCTAGAGTAAGGCAAACAACCTTCCTTGAGCAGATCATCCATAGACTTTTCAGGCTTACGGTTTCTCTAAGTCAGTAAGATGCCACATTAGTTTCAACTTTCCATCAAATGCACAGGATATTTAGTTGCTCCTATGATTCTATATTAGTTGATAAAATCTATGTATATTTATTTATTACAATTTAAGGAATTAAAAAGAAAATATGATAATTCTTATTCTCTGAACACTTAAATTCTAGGTAGTAATACTTTGTATATATTACTTAAAATTCACCAGAAATAGAAGATAGTTCTGATATTTTTTGTGCCATATATTTGAAGGGTACAAAAGTTAAGAATCATGAGAAATATGTGCTAGAATTTATTGAAGAGTCCTTTATATGGGAAGAAGGTCTTAAAATTTAAGTTGCATTTGTAAATACAAATAAGCTGTGGAAAGCATTCTGAAAGGAAGGGACTGTACAAAACAGTAGGCTGGAATTAACTGTTCCAGTGGAAATTAGTTTGAAATCAGTTTACAGATTATTTGAAAACAGGATAAAAAGTTTGGATTTTATCTTGTAGCTCATTGGTTCTCAGAATTTGAAGTAAGAATCATTGAGAAAATGTGTTAAAATACAGTTTCTTAGATCTTAGGCCTCTTTTAATCCGTTGGGGTAGAGCTCAGGAATCTGCATTTTAACCAGCCCTTTGGTTCATTATTCACTTTTTCAGTATCGTTGCTTGCCAAGGAAAATTGAAAGATTTTACCTAGGGAACTAGTTTTTGTTAATGTTTTCATAAGGAATTAAAATAATTAAATAATTGTTTAATAAGGCAAAGAGTTAAGGCCAGGTGTGAAGGAGTTATCCAGAAGTGAAGAATAATAATCCAGAAGTGAAGAAAGTCACCTCTTGTCTTGGTTGATGGAAGTAGCGTTGGAAAAGGAGGAATGGGTGGGAGAGCTTTATGGAACGTAGAAGGACAGGATCCAGGCATCTTTTAGCTGCATGAGGGCAAGGGATGGAGTGTTCCAGCCCCAGTATATGATAAAGTCCTTGAGGGTAAAAACTGGATCTTACTCATTTTTACGACCCCAACTCAGTACAGTGCCCAGCACTTAGTGTGTTCTTACCAAGTATTTGTTGAATTGCTGGATAAAACTGTCGTGTAACACACAGCAAAGTCAAAAGGAATCTCCTTTTGTACCCCTACTTTATTTTTTAACCTCTGATTTTTTATCTTGATGCTGACTTACTTTCCATTCATTGCCTTTTGACTTACCAGTAGAAGTACATATTTGTTTTGTGCAAAGTGAAATGATTTAAAATATAAAAAGTAATGAAAATGTCTCATATTTCTTAATGTTGGGCTTTTTTCCATGAGTACACAGGAGTGAAGTTACATCAAGTCAGATATGGCCACTGAATGGTATGAAATTAAGTGTCATTTGTGATAGTTTGTTTCTTTTTTTAAATTAATTTTTTCTATATAATAATATGGCTTTTAGTGGAAAATAAGATATCGTGACAAAATGTTTAATGTATTCAGCACAAAAAAGTTTACTCTCTTAAAATATGACTGTTTACAAATTGGATCCTTTCCAAATTATCCAAAAAATGTGAGTGAATTCATAAATGTTCTCTTCTCTGACTCTTTAAACATCAAAAGGGACCATCTTCAAAATCCAAATGCTTCTCCAGCTTTCCGCAGGATATCACAGAACTTCCTGGCAGAGACTTTTAAACAAGTTGAGAAGTTTTATAAGATAAAAATATTTTCTCAGTTGACTTGACAACCATGTACAATGTTAGTGGAGAGTTTATTTGCCCAAGGCATTTTGTCAAAGTGAATTTAAACTGAGATTATTAAAATGTAGCTCAGTTGCACAGCGTGAGGAGAGGTGTTGCTAATGTCTTACTTCGACAATGTTTTCCATGCAGTGCATGCGACTTGGTTATGGGACTGTATATGTGAAGGTGTGTTTCTGCTAACAGAGAGGAGACATTTTAAATGATTCAGAAAATAAACCTTATATGTAAATGGATACTTTTGATCTATAGCTTGGTGATTTAACGTTCACTTCTTTTGACCATCAGGCTGCCTGGGTCTGAGTCACAGCTCTGCTATTAACCTCAGCACCTTCCTCATCTGTAAAATAGAAGTCATGATAACAGAAACATTCTGGGGGTATTGTGAGGATTAAATGATATCATCATTGTAAATGATTAATATAGTGACTGGCACAAATAAAGGTTCACAATTGTTTTATTTCAAATCTGTAGAATCAGAACTAAGCAGTGTCTCCTGATAGTTCCAGATGTGTGGTTATAAAAAAAACCCCTGTGCCAATTTAATGATAACTTCTGTTACAAGTTAAATAGCTTTAGGAAAATTTAACTAATGGTAAACAATGCTTGAATCATCAGATCTCTCCATGGCTGTAGCTAATTTCTTACATGAGAATCAGGATCCCAAAAGGAAAATGATCATCTGGATGAGAAGTTGTAATCTTCCCAATTTGGAAAATAACATTACACTGCTTTGGGAAAATGTCCAAATTGCTAAATCTTGGAAGGAGTCCCTCTCCTTCTCTCAAATGGACACATTATTTAAGAAGTTTTATTATTTGTGAAAAAGACCAGTTGCCTTTCAAAAATAATAGCATTTGTGTATGATTTGAAAGACTGCACCACCACAGATGGAAGAGTTGAGTATGTTCCACATGGCAAGTGGCTGTTGTTATAACAGGGTCACCCGGCAATGTGTGCTGCAGCCAGAATCCCTGGGGGAGGTGAGACAGTGATGCAGGCAGGGGCGGCATTGGAACCGTACAGTCAGCGCATGAGGCATCTTTATCAATCTGGGAGATTGTGGCATATTTACAATTTCTTATTTTAATTTAACATCCAGACGAAGTAACTTCTTGCCATTATTATTTACTTGGCTTTTCTTAAATCCCCACTTTCATGAAAGTCAGCCAATACAGCAGATTGCCTTTAATGATGGTTATCTC
Source organism: Balaenoptera ricei (assembly GCF_028023285.1). Lineage (NCBI taxonomy): Eukaryota > Metazoa > Chordata > Mammalia > Artiodactyla > Balaenopteridae > Balaenoptera > Balaenoptera ricei. The sequence continues at coordinate 108,185,765 of NC_082641.1, forward strand.
TGTGTTTTTTTGACAAATTAGAGAGATAGGATAAAACTTCTCTGATTTACTGCCCCAATTAAAAAAAAAAAAGCTTATGGGTTCCTGCTATATTGCAGGCACTGTGCCAGGCATTTTATATCATCCTCATGTAATCTTCACAACCAGTCAGGAAAGTATATTTAACAGATGAGGAAACTTAGGCACATTTATTCCTTTATTATTATTTAAATTGCCTCTGGTCACATGAATAAGGGGGAGATACATGATTCAAATCTAACTCCTACGTCTTTCACTCTAGCCCTCAGTAAGTGAATTGGCCCCTGCCTACTCCATATCATGTCTTACTTTTTCTCTTTATCTTCAAATTATGAAAACATTTTTCTTCCTGTTCTCTCTGTCAGTCATTCTATTAATATGTATTGATACAAACCCTATTTAAGGACATTAGTTAGATGAGGAAAGAGAAATATGGTATATCATATAGCTGAATTTTTCTAACACTAAAAGTGAAGGATGATAGTCAACAGTATATTTTAAATTTTATTTAGATAATTTGCATAATCTTCAAGTTAGCAAACATAATGAACTTTTAATTCATTACTCTTCTTCATAAATTAATTAGTTCCATCTATATCATTTTCTTCTTTTAAAAACATTAAATCTAACCATTTTGATTTAAATCTTTAGTTTATTTAACCAAAAATGTAGTTCAATAGTCTTGAAAATTTTCATTTTCATATGAGAAAATATAGGTAGTATAGTTGTAATTTCCTTTAGCAACTTCTATAACAATATTCTTTTATTAGTGTTTTAAAGTATCATATATATATTCCTGTTCACAAATTATTTATGAAAGACTATTTTATTTATTATCTAGATCATTACGCAATGAGGAAAGGGAACATTGGACTATCTTCCCATCATCTCAAACTTAGCATGTGCAAAACCAAGCTTTCCTCTTTCTACTTCTTCAGTATTAACTCTCTCACAAACAGTTATTTTAATGCCCTCATTATGAGAATTCATAGGAAATTATATGCAACTTTTACTGAAATAGAAGTGATTCTGTTGGGTTGGCCAAAAAGTTCATTCGTATTTTCCCATAACCTCTTGCAGAAAACCCGAACGAACTTTTTGGCCAACCCAAATACATGCTGACTTGGCTCAACATTTAAATACAATTTATAGAGTATGGTTCCCATATGCCAGGATCTTAGAGCAATGAGTAAGTTCCTATCCTCAAGAAACTGGAGAGATAACCAAAAGTAAAAACATACAGTACAATGTAGAAAACACTGTAATAATGTTGTTCACAGAATACTGTGGTGGGAAAACAGAGACAGTACACATAGGCGAGGTGGGAGTTTAGTAAAAGAAAACCTCCTCGGGCTTCCCTGGTGGCGCAGTGGTTAAGAATCTGTCTGCCAATGCAGGGGACACGGGTTCGAGCCCTGGTCCCAGAAGATCCCACATGCCGCGGAGCAGCTGGGCCCGTGAGCCACAATTACTGAGCCTGCGCGTCTGGAGCCTGTGCTCCGCAACAAGAGAGGCCGCGATAGTGAGAGGCCCGCGCACCGCGATGAAGAGTGGCACCCGCTTGCCGCAACTAGAGAAAGCCCTCGCACAGAAACGAAAGACCTAACACAGCCAAAAATAAATAAATAAATAGATAAAAAGATAAAGAAACTAACACTCTCTCAGCCTTTAAAAAAAAAAAAAAGAAAACCTCCTGAAAGTAATCTACGTGAATCTTGAAGATCAAGTAGAATTTATCCAGGGAAAGGCATTGAAGGCAAGGCACTTTGGATAGGGTCAGGGAGGGAATGGACTTCAGTGGTTAGTCACGTGATTCTAGAGCCAGACTCCTCAATTCAGACATCACTACTTTCCACTTTCTCGTTGTATGACCTTGGGAAAGTTACTTCTCATCAGCAGAAAGGGTATTATAATAGTTCCTACCTCATAGAATTGTTTAATTCAAGCTTATAAACCCCTTTTTTTTTTTACGGTGTATGACACAGAAAATGCAAGAGAATAAGGAACAACATAATGTTTGGGAAACTACAAATCATTTGCTCTTGCTGAAAAGAAATGCAATAAATGGCTTGGAAGAAGATTAAGAAACTGCGTACCATGTTAAGGAGCTGGAAATTGCTATATAGGTAATGGAAAAGCAGACGAAAGGCAGCCCAATTGTGTTTTTAAATAGATCTTACTGGAGCAGGGCAGGAGGAAAAGGGAGAATGTTGCCAAAGATTAGAAGCACAGAACCCACTCAGAATGCCATAGTAATTGTCAAGATTAATTATTTTTATAATCCTCTTTAATAGTAACAGAAGGAATTGAAAGAAAATGACAGTTGAAAGAAATATTTAGAAAGTAGATTAGCAGGGCTTGCCCCTAACAATTAGTAAATAATTGGGTGCTAATTTGGGAGAGGAAGGAATAAATGATGACCTGAAGATACTTGGGCTAGCAAAGGCACACAAAAGAGAACAAGCGAGAAAGAGAATACAGGAGTACATAGAGGTTTGAAAGAGAAAATATTAAGGGCAGCTTTTAGACATACTGAATTTAACAGTCTTCTAATACGTCCATCAGAAGATAAGTCAGAGTTTTAGAATAGAGTTACAACTTAGAGCAACAGATTCAGGATTCAGTAGAAAAGATGAAGATGGCCAAGAGTGTGCAGGTTTCCCAGGGACAGTCTGTGTTTTATGATGAGTGGAGGAAGACTATCTCGTGAAGCACTTGGGGAAAAATAATACTTTAATGTGGTTTCGGATTTGATAAAGGAATGAATAAAGGATCTTTAGGCAAGAGCAAGAATCTAGTGTGATTGAATAGAAACTTACCATTTCCATGTGCTTCGTACCTACTACTATGTCAAAAATATATCTATAGATCATTTTGATACAGGTGAACTAAGCATGTTATTTACTAGATTGATTGGGAGAATGGTTTTTACTAAGTAAAAACATTGACTTTTAATATAGACCATAAAATTTTAAAAATAAATCAGTCTGAAATCTAGTTTTATGTTGACCTTTAAAACTAATTTCTCGGGACTTCCCTGGCGGTCCAGTGGTTAAGACTTCGCCTTCCAATGCAGGGAGTGCGGGTTCGATCCCTGGTCAAGGAGCTAAGATCCCACATGCCTCGTGGCCAAAATCCAAAACATAAAATAGAAGCAATATTATAACAAATTATCAATAAAGACTTTGAAAATGGTCCACATCAAAAAACTTTAAAAAAAAAAAAACAAAACTAATTTCTCTCCGAATAGACCGGTGGTTGCCAAGGGGAAGGGAGGGTGTGGGAGGGGTGGAGTGGGAGTTTGGGGTTAGCAGATGCAAACTGGTATATATAGAATGGATAAACAACAAGGTCCTACTGTATAGCAGAGGGAACGGTATTCCATATCCTGTGATAAACCATATTGGAAAAGAATATGAAAATGAATGTGTATGTATATATATATATATATATATATATATCTGAGTCACTTTGCTGTACAGCAGTAATTAACACAACATTGTAATTCAACTCTACTTCAATAAAAAATAAAATAAAAAATAAAACTAAAAAACGAATTTCTCTCCCATTATTTTAATTATTTAGCTGTTATTTAATTGCAATTATAATAACAGGTTAAAAATATCTATCTAATGTAATTTTTAAATTTTATATTCCAAATCAGCATGGGGATTAATCATGACAATGACCACCCATCATGTGCGGATGGTCTTCATATCATGTCTGGTGAATGGATTAAAGGACAAAATCTCGGCGATGTCTCGTGGTCCCGATGTAGCAAGGAAGATTTGGAAAGATTTCTAAGGTACTGAGGTCACTAGCTGTTGCTGTGTCATGAATGTGTATGTGTGCCAGCTTCCTCTACCAGCCTGGGAGGGTGGTGTGGCAGCGGGAAACAGCCACCAGATTAGGAATCAAGGTGCTTTGTTCCAGTCCTGGTTCTCCACTGACTCATGGTGCGAACTGGGACATATTATTTAACCCACTTGTTTCTTAGTTTCCACACTTTCAAACAAGAGGATGGGCAAGGTGATTTGTAAGGTTGAAAGTTATTATAATGATAAAAAACCTTTCATAACATTTAATTGCCTCTTCAAAATTTCTCAGTGGAAACATTTTCATTGCTCATCCCTCTACATCTGTTGTTATAAAGAACCTCTTTAACAAAAGCTCCACCTTTCCACTGCGGTAGTTCTGAACTATGAATCTTTTTTCATTAATGTCAATGCATAGTTTTCACCATTATAATAGTCCTTGATTCTCCTCTTTTCAACCTTCAACTTTGGTAATACGTAGCTTCTGCCTGGTTGGAAAAAGAAATGAAAAAAAGTATTTCTGTTCTAATTTTCATTTTAAAGCCCTGTTCTTTACTTCGTCCTTCAGTAATAGATGGGGAAGCTGAAACAGTACCAGTAGATGTTATGTAAAGTCCCAATTAGTGAGTGAGAGATGCTTAAAGTATCCAAAAGTCTAAGTAAGAAATATAGGAACATCTAACTAGCTAAATTCACTACACAAATTTATTTTTCCATACCATTTAAATTGTCAAGCTAATTTTTTGTCAAATGAATAGTAACATCTACTAAAATATATTTATTACATTACTATAACTCTTTCCAGAAATATGTGCAGTAGAATCTGGGCATTCTCTTTGTCACTGCAACAGTAGCCCCTAAGTAGGCCCTAATGAGTGCAGGATTTTGTGTAGTTGTCTTCTCATGAATCAGAACTACGATAAAATTAAATTTTACCCCATAAATGGAAGTTGTAGTACAATGTCAAGTAGAAAAATAGTCACACTATTAATAGTCACTTGAGATTGCTTTCCATAGATTCCTTAAATCCCAGAATATAGTTGATTTCTTACCTTCATACATTACTTTTGGGCAAGTTACTCTCTGAGCTTCTTCATCTTATAAATATGTAAAATAATAACCACCTCACAGTATTATGTAGATTAGCTGAGTTAATCCATATGAAAGATCTTTAAAAACAAAAAGTCCTGTTAATTTGAACTATTTTTATTATTAGGTTTATCATAATAATTATAAACAAATGATTCTCATACATGGGATAATTTCTATGAGCATTCTATAGAAGAGCTTATAAATAAAAGTAAGAACATATTTTAGTAGTATCGAAATATTTCCTGTTGCTGTGTTAACTAATTATAACAACTTTTTGCATTTAATTCAAAATGTTACACATATCTGCATATCGCCAGGTCAAAGGCCAGTAACTGCTTGCTACAGACAAATCCCCAGAGTGTCAATTCCGTGATGGTTCCCTCCAAGTTGCCAGAGATGACATACACTGCTGACGAGCAATGTCAGATTCTTTTTGGGCCATTGGCTTCCTTTTGTCAAGAGATGCAGGTAAGAGTTGTATCCAGGTAGGATTTTTTTTAAGTGTATGTTCACATCCATTATTTAGAAGTATTGATTGGAGGAGGGGAAGATGACTTTATTTTAAGAGTTTGTGGCTTCAAAGCATCCCAGTATTGGAAAGAAGAATTTTCTAAGAAAAGGTTTCTGCGTTTTCCCCCTAACGTTTTGAAAGTGATAGAAATAGGTGTCGGTATTTAATTAAAGCCAGGAAGGAATGACCCAAGAATTTCTACTTCAAAAATGGCACTGAAGTCAGAAAAGTCTTTGCATTATGCCAGTTCGTTGCTTTTGTTTTAAATCTCTTACTTGCTTACATAGTAGGTAACTGGGTGAAAATGTAATGAAAACGATATATGAACATGTAATTTTGGAGGAAGGATTATATCTTTTAACTCTGAAAATAAATTGTTAAAAATATGTTGTATAGGAATAAAAATTAGAGAGTACATTTCTAAATAGTTAAACTAGAGGAAAAGGGTAAATGTCTGATGGTGAACTAAGCAGTGTCTTTATATTAGTATTCAGTCACTAGTTACTCTGAGAGGCCAATTGTCCCATTCTAGAAAAATCTAAAATCTGAAAGATTGAGCAAAATGACCTTCATAATTGATGTAAGAATTTAGCTCTATTTACCCTTCCTTTTTTTCTTTTCTTCTGTCTTCCTGAAGCTCATCCCCTAGCTGCCCATTTCTTCCTACCTCTTTCCAATACACATACTCACGCATACTTTGTATTTCAGGCTTCAACTGATAATCATGCTTAGAGTGAATTGATAGCTGTATTTCACTGTAACTAAGTTTCTGTGATTGCCTCAAAGGAGTTTGGCTTTGTTGAAGATAATGCTGTCTTGGATTACTGGCAGAATAATTACAATTCATTATAAGGAAAAAGTTATACATTTGACATATGTATATATTTGTATGTATTGTATTGTATACATATGTATACATATGTATTTGTATGTATTGTATTGTATACATATGTATGTATTTGACATATGGCATTATGACATATGCTCTCTCTGCTTCGTTGTTCTTATCAAAGGAGTTATTCACTTGTTTGTTACTTTCCTCTTATTAATTTCCCACCCTAGTGTGTAAGCTCCAGGAGGGCAGAGTGTTTCTCCAGCACCTAGTCCAATGGCTAGCACATGGTAGGCACTCAGTGAATATTTGACTTAAGATTAAAATAAGTGAATGTATGAAGAACTTGGAGCTCCATTAAATGTGACATGTGAAAGAATGTATAGACTATAATACTCATCTGGCAATATTAGACCTCAAGAGGAACTGATATAGGTGTGTGATTGTGACTGGACACCCAAGGGTTCACATGTGGCAGACCAATGGATCCTTGGAGCTTAGCATTGGGTGTGAAAATTACAGCAGTAGCCAGGTTGACTTTGTTATTATCTGTCCTAATACCTCTCTGATCTCATCTACCAATCTTGTTCAATCTACTCTCATCTCCAAGGACTTTAGACAATCAAAAATTGGGTTACAATCTTCTTTCTTAAATCGTCATGGTAAAATGAATGTTTTGAGGTCCACAAGTTTGGTTTTGTAGGTAAACACATCTACATGCTGAAATTATCATGTTTTGGAAAACAGAATAGGCTGCCTATGATTACTATCATACTATTGCATAGGAGATGGTTTCAGTTCATGTAGTACAGAAAACTGATAGACTTGATCACTGAAAAATGCTCATGTTTTATGAAGTACCCTAAGTGTTAGAAAAACTCAGCAAATGATCAACTACAAATGTGATTTTGGTAAATTTTAGATCATTTTTCATAAATACTATTTTTAAAAATTTTAGAAATTCTTTTTAATTATATATTGCAGTTAGTTAAATTTTACTAGTACCATTCCACAATATTTTGAACTCTAAAATGGATGCCACAGTGTGTACATCATTTAGATTTATGATCTATTTTGATTCTTATAACAATTATATGCCATAGTTGATATTTAGTCCTGTTTTACAGATCAACAGTTTGAGGCCTGTAGAAGTTAAATAACACAATTAAGTTATTACCCCTATGAAGAGGGAGTGTTAGATGCGAATCCAAAGAATAGAGTATATGTAACCACTATGCTCTACTGTTTCTTATGGAATTCAGACTTCTTTACTTTGTGTCTTTGTATGGGAAAAACCTTAGATCAGATCCTGTGTTTAGACTGAATTTGCTTTATCCCTTACAGCACCTACACCATCAGGGTCAAGAAGTATTTTAATTGATTTTTTTTTAAACTTTTCTAGGCTATTTGCTCTATTTTTTGGTTGTTTCTCACTAACCTACCTGCATGGATTTTTTTCTCCACCTCTGACAGTATAACTATTTGTTAGGGGATATTAAATCCGTTTCTCAATATCCTAGGATGTTGCCTTGTTTTAAACTAGGCATTTTGCAAACAGAATTAAGTTTTAGGTCTTAAGTATCCAGAAATGTTCTCCTTTTTTCCCCTGAAATTATCTATATGTGACATTTTTATTCATAAAACCAGATTTTTCTCTAGTTCTATCTGTGTGTAATCTTCATTAAGGACAATTTTAAAATAATGCCAGAAAGGATTGGGCTGCTGTGGGCAGCCAAGGAGAAGCAATGCCTCTTATTAGTTGTGTAACCTTAGTCAAAACTCTTTTTCTTTCTAAGCCACACTCTATAGAACAAGTAATGGAACTATGTTATCTTTCGAAGTCTCTTAGGGCTAAGAGGCTGGACTTCTTTCATTCCAAAATCCAAAACAGCATTGTGATACCACCCTTGAAAAATCATTTCCATCCCAAATTAGTGCAGCTTGTAAAGCATAGAAATTAGGTAGGTAGGTAGGTAGGTAAATAGGTAGATAGAGCCACAGAAGAGATTATTTAAAAATTCAGTCATTGATTTGATAAATATTTATTGAGTTCCAGCTACTTTCCAGGTGCTGTTCTGTGTACTAGTAACACAGTAGGAAGAAACCCCCAGCTTCATGGAGCTTAATTTTAGCTGGGGAAACAGACAATAAGTACATACATATATAATATGTCAGTTAGTAATAAGCGTTTTGGAGAAGTATAAGTTCAGGTAACAAAGACAGGGAATACAACCAGGGATGGGGGGATGGGACTGGTGCTATTTTATACAGGATGATCTGGGAAGGCTTCCTAAAGCAAGTGACATTTGTTTAGAAATCTGAAGGAAGTTAGGTAGCCAGCCATGCATTTATCTTGGGAAAAATGTAGCAAGAAGAAACAGAAAGCAAATGCACTGGCATGGAGTTAGGTTCATGTTTTAAGTTTAAGATGTCCATTGGACATCTAAGTAGAGATGTTTGTAGGTCCAGAATAGATATCTATCTGGAAGTCCTCAACAAGTAGGAGATACTGAAGACATGATACTAAATGATGACACTAGGAAATGAGTTAGAAGAGGAAAAATTCAAAGACTGAGAACTTAATCACTACAATATTTAGAGGTTAGGAAAATAAGGAGGAAGCAACAATTAAAACTCTGAAGAAGTCTATTGGTAGGAATCGAACCAAGAGAAAGTAAGATCTTGGAAGCTAAGTGAAGACATTTTTCAAAGTGGAAATGATTAGAAATTCCAAAAGCTGAAGACAAGGGGAGTAAAATGAAGTCTGAGAATATGCAATTGCTATGTTTTTCCCACTGGGTTTGGGACACTGTTACTTGATGCTTTCTTGACATCCCTGAACGCCTGAGGGTAAGGAGGTAGAAGTTAAAAATATAAGGGGAAGTAGTTATAAGTGTAGAAGATAGAATAGTTCAGCGCGTTAAGCCACTCACATACACATTCAGGGGGGTACACGTGAAGTCGCCATATCTACCAGTCTGTCATCTAGACTTTATACAAAACGAATCTCCTAGAAGGCAAGCTCCATAACATCAAAAGAGTTGTCAGTCCTTTTTATCACTGTACCTCTGGCACCTAAAAGAGTGCTCAATAAGTATTTGTTAAATTAATAAGTGAATCAACTGAATGATGGAATAATAACTCTAAAATCTTACTCATAGAAATAGTTGATTCTTAGATATATAATATGTCCAGAGAATATGAAGATAACCATCTAAAATATTAATTCAATGGCTCCATAAATAACAACCTATAAGGGTATGTAGCTTATGTTTCACAGCTTACACATGAGTTAATCAGGCATCCTTATGTCCATCTTGTATCTCCGTTCAGTTATAAATAAGTGTTGAGCTGCATGGAGTAAAGATTTGCAGCAACTTTTCAACGTGTGTGTTTCTGGTACAATATGAGACAATGGTAGTTGGCCCATAGTATTTGAATTAGATATTGCTCTTCCATTCTTACTGACAAATAGTTATATACAAGCACTAGGGACTCCAACATTATGTACATGCTGATCTAATTAATGATATAAATTTACCCTTAGGATAGCAGCTTACATCTGCAAAATGTTTAAAGGCATAGCTGTAGAGATGCTTGTGAAACATCTCGACCCTCAGCAATAATTGCTCACTCTTCTGCATGAATATGCTAGCTTCTCAGATGACCTTATTCCTGAGTCCTAAGCATTTGGTGCCTCTAGGCCATCTGGCATCTTGTGGCTGAGCCAGCTACAATGCATCAAGTTATCCTAATAGCTGCCTAAAATTACTTAGCCTGGCTAAGAATACAGAGGTATGGATGTTTCCTTAGAACCAATAAGAAGTGGCTGCTTGAGAGTTACATTATTTGAGTAAGAAGGAAGTTTGCTAAAAAAAAATTTAAAAATGAAGACCTCCAGGAAACTTAAGGTTCTGCCTTTGGTTTTGGACTAGGCACAATGTGAGTTGCATACATATTATATTGTATCGAAAACTTTTTAGTGTAATTAAATCATATGATGACTTAAAGTGAAAGTACCATGTAAAGTTCCAGTTTTACATTTCTCTTATATCGACTTAATATATCAAAGTATGTAGGACTTCTAAAATCTCTCATTTGATCTAATGAACAGGCTGGCATTGAAATGAGTACCTTATGAAGAATTCTAGAAGATTGAGTCTCTTATTTGGCATTGTGAAATTCCAGAGGCAATAGGAATTAGGGCTAAAAAAGCATGAAATATCTCTTGATGGAAAGTAGTTGTTTGGGCAACTAATACAGTATCATTGATAAATCATGTTGTTAAGATTGGTGAAGTTGAAGATTTTTATTGTCCTTTCTTCCTATAAGATCAATAAAGTTATGGTGGGTTAAAGCTACCAGGAATTGAATCTGCCTATCTTGCCATCTAATCAAAACTTCATCCTATTCTTTGAGCTTTAGTCCTACACGGTATGTGAGTACATGAGTTTGATGGCAAATTATTTGTCTAGATAATCTAGCTCTTTAGTTTTTTTCCTTAGGACTAATTTTTTTTCACGACTTCTTATTGATGTGGGCTTTTATTTTTTAGGTCTCTATCTTTGTAATTTGCCTATTTACATTTTGCCCATTTTTTAAACTTTCTGTTTTTCTTGCTGATTTGCAGGAGTTCTTTTTATATTCTATATTCTAGGTGACACTTCCTTAAAGTATGTCATTGTGTGTTAACTTTTTATACAATGTCATTTTAAAATTTTGAAGTGGTTGAATCCATCAAGTTCTCCAATTAAGTTGTGCTGTTTTTGTTTTGTTTTGTGTGTGTGTCTATGTGTATATATATATTCTTTTTCAGATTCCTTTCCATTATAGGTTATTACAAGATACTGAATATAGTTCCCTGTGCTATACAGTAGGTCCTTGTTGTTCCTCTATTTCATATAGAGTAGTGTGTATCCATTAAACCCAAACTCCCGATTTATCCCTTCCCTTCTTTCCCCTTTGGTAACCATAAGTTTGTTTTCTATATCTGTGAGTCTCTTTCTGTTTTGTAAATAAGTTCATTTGTATCATTTTTTTAGATTTCACATATACGTGATATCGTATAATATTTATCTTTCTCTTTCTGACTTAATTCACTTAATATGATAATCTGTAGGTCCATCCATGTTGCCACAAATGACATTATTTCATTCTTTTTTATGGCTGAATAATATTCCATCACATATATATTTATATATATGTATATATACACACACATGCGTGCACACATACACACACCACATCTTCTACATCCACTCATCTGTCAATTGATATTCAGGTTGCTTCCATGTCCTGGCTATTGTAAATAGTACTGCTATGAACATTGGGGCGCATTTAACTTTTCAAATTAGAGTTTTCTCTGGGTATATGCCCAGGAATGGGATTTCTGGATCATATGGTAACTCTATTTTTAGCTTTTTAAGGAACCTCCATACTGTTTTCCATAGTGGCTACACCAATTTACATTCTCACCAACAGTGTAAGAGGGTTCCTTTCTCTCCACACCCTCTCCACCATTTATTATTTGTAGACTTTTTGATGATGGCCATTCTGACTGGTGTGAGGTGATACCTCATTGTAGTTTTGATTTGCATTTCTCCACTAATTAGCTATTAAGCATCTTTTCATGTGTCTGTTGGCCATCTGTATATCTTCTTTGGCGAAATGTCTATTTAGGTCTTCTGCTGAAGAATGTGTGGTTTTTGAAGTTCATTATCTGTCACTAGATCTTAGATGAAGTATATTAATATTATTATTCAAAATATCTGTTTGCTTATTTTGGTTTGATTGATCCATTAGTAACTGACAGACATGTTAAAATATCTAACTCAAACTACTGATTTATTTATTTTTCCCTGTATTTCTGTCTGTTATTACCTTATATAATGTTGAATTATATTATAGGTGCATACATATTTATGGGTTTTCATCTGTTGATCTGTTTTTCTCCTCTGCATTTTTTATGACTTGTGTCTTAAAATCTGTTTTGTCTGGCATTAAAACCATTATCCTGGCTAATATTTGTCACATCTTTATCTTCAACCTTTCCAAATAAAACATAAATACTAATATGGGTATGGATAGATGGGTATGTTTACTAGAGAAAAGGAATTGCTAGATTTTATATTTTTCTGTTTAAACCAATGTAACCATTTTTTGGTATTTTCATCAGCTAGTTTAACATTTTTTACATTGATTTAAATTAATGTTTTTTAGGATTTTTATTGTCAGCTTATTTTGTGTTTGTGTTTCTTATTTATGCTTTACTTTTTACTCTTGTTCTCCTCTCCTACTTTACATTGGAGAAACCAAATTTTCCTCTGCATTCAAAAGTCAGACATTCTTTGTATCTTTTTATGTGTATGAGTAATTAGTTCTTTTTTCCTGATGAATAGTATTCCACTGGTGTATAAGAGTTTTGTTTATCAATTCACCTCTTAGTAGACATCTGGGATGTTAGCTATTATGAGTAAGGCTACTCAGAAGATTTGTGAATGATTATTTGTGTACACATATGTTTTTATTCTACAATATTAATACATTAACATATTATATATATTAATACATTAATTTTTTGCAAACTATGGGATAGGGACTGTCTGCCTATTTTTGTAAATAAAGTTTTACTAGAACACAGTCACCCCCATTTGTTCACATGTTCTCTTTGGCTGCCTTCAAACTACAATGACAGTGATGAATAGTTGCAACAGAGATTGTGTGGCCCACAAGCCTAAACTGTATACTATTTAGCACTTTACAGAAAGAGTTAGCTGACCCCTGTTGCAGCAGATACTCTGGATTCTGTTATATTCCTCCAAATAGTGTTTTGGTTTTTGTTTTCACAGGGAATTAAGTTTGTTAGACTCAAACTGGAAACTGTCTTGCCTACTGTGGATAGCACCTCATATGTTGGATCAGCTCACTCTTTCCTTATCTGGGCTATTTGGGGTGTGTCCCTTGCATGTATGGTACAGGTGCCACCTAAAGACCTAAACTTCTCTGACTCTCTTCCTTTTGGGATTGTCCCTCCAGGTTTTGGCAGCTTTGACCACATCAGTTTCTGTCTTAAGGAGTCTAAAAAGATGGCATATTTTGCTTTAGCCATTGTGTCATGCCATGACCACAAACCACTGTCAGGTCAAAGCCACAAAGATGGTGAACTCAACTTATGCCAGTCAGCTCCCCTAAACAATTTACCTGCCTATGTTCATGTTCCAGAACCACCAGGAGGTTGTTTTTTGCATTTGTTCCACAGTTTATGGTTGTTAGCTGCAGGAGGGTTGGTCTTCTGGGAACTTATTCCACCATTCCAGAAGAGGAATATTTTTATCTTATATTTCTGTTTCACACAAGGAAATTCTGGATCATTTTTCTTTCAAATATTTCAAATAGTTCCTTCCCACTTTTTTTCTTTTCTTTGGGGCTTCATTAACTAGGTATTGACAGTTCTCCTTTCTCTAAATTTCTTCATACTCCTTGATTTTCTTTAACACTCTAAGATGTGTTCTATTGAGGGGTCCTTTGCAGCGTGCTGCTTCATTTGTTGGCTATGCGTAGACTACATTTTTCTTCCCATGTCTGTTACTCAACATCTATCTCTAGCAGTCATGAAGTATATGGAGTGAAGGAGGTAAAAGAGAAGACATCAAATTTAAATATTTAACTGTCAGTGGTCAAATCATTTCTGCTAAGGGATAAAGTTTTTGAGATGTAAATGTGCTAGATTTTTAGTATTTCTTCCCATTAAAAAGGTTAATAATAATGGCTAAAGTCCAATTATTATTGCTTTATGTAATCAATGTTTATTTAGATTTATCCTCATTTTTGTCAGGTTCTTTGATCACAAGTGCTTTTCAGCCCTTTCCTATGAGGAAAATATTCTTCTTGAAATACACCATTTAGAAGTTCCTTTTGGGAAGATCTGTTGGTGGTAAACACTCACTTTTTGTTTCCTTGAAAGGGTCTTTATTTAACCTTCAGTCTTGAATAAAATTTTAGCTGAGTTCAGGAGTCTAGACTGACAGTTATTTTTTTCCTCTTACCACTTTGAATGCATCATGTATTCATTTTTTTTATGTTTGTGCCAAGATGCCATCTTTGCTATTTTCCTAATCTTAAAAGGAAACTTTCAACATTTCACGGTTTTTTAACAGTGTTTGCTGTAGATTTTTATAGATGTCCAGAGGTCCATTAATTTTGAAGGTGTGTTCTTCAGTGGTTAGTTTGCTAACTTTTTTTTCAATGAATGGATGTTGAATTGTGTCACAAGCTTTGTATCTAGAGATACAAAAATCACAGATTTTGAAGTTTTTGATGTGCTTGATTATGTTAATCAAATCTCTAATATTATAGTAGCCTTGCAGTCCAAGAAAAACCCAACATGATCATGATGGTACATTACCTTTTTTCATGGATTGCTGGATTCTGTCTCTTAAAAATTGTGTAGAATATTTAAATCTAAGTTTGTAAATGAGGTAGATCACTATTTTTGTTTTCTTTTAAAACTCCTGTCTGGTTTGGGTATCATAAAGTGTGTTAAGGAATATTGCCTCTTCTTCTGTTCTCTAGACAGTTTATGTAAATTGACAATTTAAGTTTTTGGATCAGATGTATTCTTTGTGGGAAGATTTTCAACAGTCACTTTTAATTATTCTATGGTTAGACAATAGTTTCAGTGTTTCTATTTCTTCTTAGGTCCATTTTAGCAAGTTTTTTGTAAATTTTTAAAAAATATTTTTCTATTTCATATTCATTCTAAAGTTTTTTGGCATAAAGCTGTTCATAATGTCTTCCTACTTCTGTTTAAACTTTATGTCATCTGTAGTTATGCCTTCATGTTTTATTCCTAATAGTGTTTATTTTTGCCTTCTCTTTTATTCTTGATTAATTTTCAATTTTATTAGTATTCATAAAAAACTAGATTTCAGTTGTTTTTATTTCTTTTGAGTCTTTGTATTCTATTTTTTTAATACCTCTCTTTCTCTCTCCCTTACTTTTTTCCTCTCTTCCATCCTTAATAATACCAAGCTGTTCTGTGATAGAAAAGATTGTTTTTGAAAATATTATTCCATACTGAATTACATTTGCAATCAAAGGTTACATTATTGAGACTGTAGTTTGAAAGATAATTTATGGATGAGCAAGGAGTTACATGTCTGAGATTTAATTGCTACTTCCATGCATATGCACTTAAGATTTTTTTATTTTAACATAAAATTCAAAACATCTTAATGGAACTATTTGCTATAAAGAAAGACATGGGCACAGGTTGTCTCTGAAGATAAATTTTATGATATCTATACATGGACAGTTAATCCATGTCCATTTAAATTATTCCATTGAAAATATTTTTTTTTCATGTAACTTTTTAAAAGGCTTCTTGAGATAAACATCCAAATTTATATATGCTTTTAAGAGTCATTTTTTATTATAGAGGAATAAAAAAGGAATGTTGTATTATTTTTATTAGTTTGCAAGGAATGCTGAGTTGTACATTTCTGTCCTGGATTCCTGTACACAGCATTTTAAGTTTTGAAGTTCTTTTCTTAATTGCCATAGTAAGTGATTTCAGTAATTAAGTTGAAAAGAAGATTTGACTCTGGCCTGTGTAACATACAGAGTGTTTGGTTCTAACAAAATACCCAGTCCTGCTCCTCTTAAGAAAGGGCTTGGTATTACATAGCTCTAACATCACGCATCTGAGATGTTGCACTTCTCAAGGAGAAAACAGTCCATCCTATTTCTTCACTATTTTATTGCTTTACTTTTTACAGTTTGGTTTGAATCCTGAATCTGAGTTATCTTTCAGAATGAGGCTATAATTTACTTACCAAAAGATCCCCAGAACTGTAGAACATAAAGGGTAAAGAGATCTCTATGAGAGATATATTCTGTATGACTGTGCTTATCTTGAAAAGCTGCCAGGTTTGCTTTTATGCTCTCAGGGCCTCAAGTGGGAATCAGTTAGAGTACCTGCTGTTTTGAATAGCAGATAATGGTGGAAGGTCAGAATTTAGACCACCACAGCGTTCAACAAGCAAGTATGATTTTAAAACTACAGCATCGACAAGATTTGCTATTTAGTTCAATATGCATTGGTTAACTAATGAACTTGACTAAAATAATTCATGTTATAGCACAACTAAGCCTTATTGAATATTAATAAAGCAAAATTCTTCTTTGGTGGAAAATTCAGCATTTGACCCCATAATTATAAAATACCATTAACAAGAATGTCTTGGAGGAAAAAAAAAAACTTTTAGGAACTAAAATTCTCAGGTTAGATATCTATTAATTCAAATATAAATGTGTCCACAAAAGTACATGATAAACAATTAACCTCTCTGCTTATTTTCAAGAGTCTAAAATATTGCAGAGAAGCTATTTCATTGAGGCATTCTTTAAAATTAGTTCCTGGATGAATTTTTGGTAAATTATATGTGAAATAAAAGCACAGAAATTAAGCTAAATCATATCCTAAATATAATAAGATATATTTGTATGAAATATTTTGAAGCAGAAAAACTGTCACAGCACATAAAATAGTGTAAATAGAATATATCACGCTCCTGCCGTAGACTATTGAATTTTCAAGAGCTTACAAACATTTCAGAAATCTAAATTTTTAAATAAAGAAAGAATAGGAGAATAATATTTGGGGAGTTGTAACAAATTCGGAGAGTTGTAATAGACCTGCTTGAAATCTTAGTTTAAATTTATGATCCCCAAAGTATTTAGTAGATTTGAGTCATAAGTTAATTTTAACTTTACAGTGATTTTCAGTTTGTTTTGAACACCACTGCCAGAGTAAACCCCCTAAAATAGCCTTTTTATCTTATCAACCTGCTGGTCAACTGCTGAGTGATTTCTTTTTTCCCTCCAAATATGGAGTCCTGGCATTCAGGATCTGGTTTTTCTGTCTTTAAAATCTTGTTCCCTACTCCCTACCCTTATATGCCTCCTCCCATCTGACTGGTCTTCTCACCCTTTCAAGACTGTCTTTCACATCAACAGTTACTTGTTCTGTCCTTATCAACCTGCTTTCTTCCAGCCTTTACTCCAAATATCTGGATAGATAGTCACACTATCATCTTCAAGATAGATTACTCCAGTCGCTTTAAGTATGCCGCATGGATTTGATATTTCTGTGTAATTTGTTAATAACATGCTTGTATCTAAAAAACTTCAGCCATCCTATAGATATAGAAAGTCCTTAAGAATGTGGTAGTTTTGCCTCTTTATCTGTCTCTGGGTGGCCACAAGTATAGAGTTCTCTTCTTTCAATGTTGTTGTGTTTATGCTGTTTTATCTCACTATTTTTTGTTTGTTCCCTCAACTTTTCCCTAGACAAAGTTAAATGTATTCTGGGTACCTAGAACTCATTCATACTGAGGTAAAAATGACTGATAACAAGGGAAATATGCCCACTGAGAGTCTCTGTATTGCATCAGGGGCCAAGGCTATGTGATGAAATAATGAAGTACTACCATGGCTTGTCGGCATACAGCAGAGCACAAGTGAGGACAGGCTTTAAGATAGGAGGCACTAAATTCATACCATAAGCTCATTACTTTAATTTTTCCAGCCTGGTTCATATAATAGTATAAATAATGATTTTTAGCTTACAGTTTTCTGCTGTAGCTACTTAATCTTGCGTAATCACATGTGTTTTATTTAAAGAAATTTTAAAATAGTTAAATTTATGAAACAGATTTTCTATTTTTATCAGTCTTCTCATCACTATAAATAAGCCATACACTATTTCAATTATAAGTTTAATATTAAAAGTACCTAAAGTATATTTTTCTTCAAATCATTTCTGATGTTCTGTTAAAAGAGCTCTCTCAAAGCTCCTTATTGACTTAACCTCAAAAATGTGATGCCTTCCCCTTATTAGTTATTATACCCTTGTTTTCAGCATGTTATTTGCACAGGGTTGTGGTGCAAGGTAGAAGGGGAAAAAGAATGCAGAACCAAACTAGATCCACCAATGGACGGAACCGATTGTGACACTGGTAAGGTAAGTCATTGGTGCTGCCTGAAATTAATAAGAATATTAAGTGAAACTTAAGAAACTTGCATTTTCTCCTTACTAGTTATGAGTGTAACTGGTAAGACATTTTCTTCTGCCAGTTACATATGTATCTTTCTTAACACCAATGTAATACTTTCTATATATATCAAGTTTCAACATTTCCTCTATTTTCAATTTTAACACTTACATTTTCGCAAATCCATGGGTTTTTAAAATATCAATTCAGTAATTTTTTATTGTTGATTATGACAATGTGGAGAGTTGGATATATGTATGACTTTAACAAAAATGAAATATTTTACTATTATATTACACATAAGTAAAAGATTCACAAATAAATCATAAATAGTAAAACTCAGAGCTAATGAATCCTTTAAAGTATAAAATATTGTCTTAGGAGAGCCACCAGGTATAGTTTTTCCTTGTCATTTCAAGCATCATAAATAAAATATTCTGGGGGATTAGTAAACATTTGGCTGTCTAAGTTGTTTAATCTAATGTGTTTCATAAGGCTATGGAAACGTATTAGTACACATTTCCAGATCATTTCAATTGCTGTTGAAAATTAATTTTCTTGAAGAATATTAAGGCGTTAGATCCCATATAAACTTATAATTAGTTAATTTAATCAAAAGATAACCATTCAATAGTTTACATAATTTTCTAATTTTTATTCTATGAAGGGAAAGTAGAACAGTTATTACTTTACTCATTAGATGTAAGATCAGAAAACTTGCCTCTGAAGAACATGAATTTTTACTACATTTGAAAAGAATCAACAACATAAAGATTACTTGGGGTGAATTACTTAGTAAAAAAAATTAAATTATGTAGAAGGCTAGTTTAAAAGCACATCAATTTGAAAAATGGACAGAAATGGAAATCTAGCAGTTCCACTTCTAGAATTTTGTCCTAAGTAAATACTTACACTTGTGCAAAAAGATAGGCACGTGTGCATGTACACACACAAACACACGCACACACATGCTTATGTCAGGATACAACTTGCTGTGGTGAGAAATGAGGTACAACAAAAATATTCATCAGGAGAGGAATGGTTCCAGTGTAGCTGTTAACAGAATGAGATAAATATATATGTATTAAATTGAAAACATCTACAAGACATGATAGTTAGTATAGAGACATGTCAGAAAAAACTGATACTTTATATGATACCATTTGAGAGTTAGGGAAAAAAACAATTTGCATACAGATGGGAGTATACACACAGAGTATATATTTTTAAACTCATAGAAAATGGTTTGAAAATATAAACGCCAAACTATAATTAGCAGTTGACTCTTGGGAGGGATGTGGAATTGATGGATGGAATAAAGCAATGGGAAGTGAGGGTGAATATAACTTTTCTCCTGACATTTCTGGATTGTTTGACATAAGCATATAGTCATATTACTTCTTTGATTTCTTTAATGAGAAAAAGAAAAATGTACAGCATGTAGTCATATTACTTCTGTGATTTCTTTAATGAGAAAAAGAAAAATGTACAAATTAAGTCCCAAATAATAAAAAAGGACTAGAAATATTTTATCACTAGATATAATCAGTAAGAAAATGGTTCCTTGAAAGAGAACTTCTGTGAATATCAGTCAGTTGTTTACAGACTGACAAATGTGTTTTCTGTGAGCTTACATGGAGCGTCAGAATTTGGATTTGTTTTATTTTTAAATTATACACAAAAGTACAATAATGTATGTACATTGGGCAAGCCTCATGGTATTATGCTGAGTAATTTATTGCTTGAGTCATAAAACTCTGCACCAGCAATAATTTCCATCATCCCTGAAACACAAAAGCAGTAATAAATAGAGATAACCAAATATTCAGCCACATGTCTTCAAACATCACACAACCCATTTGTCTTACTTAGTTCTTCATTAGCAATATAAAATCTGTTCATTTTTATAATCTGGTGTCCTAAATATTTTTCTACTATTTTTTTCTTCTGATATTTATGAGAATAAATTGCATTCTTTAGTTCTCTAAAATAAACTTATTCTTTCAGCAATCAAAATTGTAATTACTCATTAAACGTAAATGTTTTATTTCCCTATAATTGTGCTAATGATATTCTCTTAGTGGTTCTGTAATGCTTTGTGTATTGAAATAACTAATGAACTTCTCAGTTCCTCAGGCCATGTGGGCTTCTTCAGCTATCCATCTGTTCCAGCTGTTGTAGGAGCCATCATGACAATAGCTTCCAACACTCTGCAGTTGAGGGCTGTAGGGATAAAATATTTGGATGCTTGCAACCTCGCGCTAAACACTGCTAGCTCAGTACATGGCAAACCAAGAAACAAAGCTGAGAATTTTGTAATGTGTTACACTCTAGTGATGTTAATTTAGCTGTATAACTAGTTCATCTAAGAGTACATAATTAAGTCTGAGAAGGTGCTGACCAGAATTCTATGATTCAAAATGATTTTTTTAACTGATTTCTTTTTTATTTATTTATTTATTTTATTTTTGGCCGCGACGGGTCTTTAGTTGCGGCATGCGGGCTCTTCATTGCGGCTCATGGGCTTCTGTCTAGTTGTGGCATGCGGGTTTTCTCTATCTAGTTGTGTCACGTAGGCTCCAAGGCACATGGGCTCTGTAGTTTGTGGCACACAGGCTCTCTCATTGAGGCGTGTGAGCTCAGTAGTTGTGGCCTGTGGGCTTAGTTGCCTCACGGCATGTGGGATATTAGTTCCCTGACCAGGGATCGAACCTGTGTCCCCTGCATTGTGAGGTGGATTCTTTACCACTGGACCACCAGGGAACTCCCAATTCAAAATGATTTTGAAGATAGGGATTTATCTACTATTTATAGACAGCATTTTCCAAATTAAAAGCAGCCTGTTTTCTTTCTTCTCCTTTTCTCTACTATCATCTGTCCTTTTCTCTACTATCATCTGTATTTACAGTTATATTAACAGAGATCCAAGAGTTGATAAATGATTTGGTTAAAACCAAGAAATGTATGTTTTTTACTTAAAATATTTTCTAGGAATTGGAGGATGGGGAAGGAAAGCTAAATACCAACTTACTAGAATTTTAGACTGTTTTGAAGAATGATACATAATATATTTCAATTATTTACTTTCCTAAGTTCCTAAAGGATGAAATTACCACCATCGTTCTTTATTGAAAAAATGAAGGATGTAATATCCTTACAGTCACAAATTTGCATATGGAGACAGTTTATTGCCTTCTTTCTTCCTCTTCTTTCATCTAACAATGTATGTACATGAAGATTTGTTTAGAGAATAATGTTTCCTTTGTCATCTTCATGAACCTCTTCCAACTGGGTGTTTTCATCAACTTCCTAGGCATATTCCCGTAGAAATTTGAGAGAATAGAAATATAGTCAAATTTTTTAGGTCATGTACTGTCCCAGAAATAAACTATATTATATATTTCCTGAGCATTTTCATAAATCAGACTGAATTATTCGGTATGAGAAATTTTGAGTTTTTTAAATCATGCGTAATATAATTTTTTGAAGCTAAAAAATACAAATGAAACAAAACATCCTGCTAGAAAATTCATGAAAAGCAGCATTAAGATCATTTTATGTAAAACCCAATAGAATATTTTGTATAATAGTTTAAACAAAACATTAAACACTTTGCCCAGTGTTGAAACACAGCACCACCTAGAAGACAGAAAAGCAGGTTCTCCATAGTTTTGTCCAGAGACCTGGTTATCTGCAAGGGGATGAACTTTTAACTATTATACTATGCTTTCTTTAAATTTCACTGATTTGTGTATGCAAATTTGGTGTGCATATCTGTTTCCATTTCTCTTCATCTGCCAGACGTGTCTAGTTTAAATGACGTGCAAGTCTAGATCTGGGTCTTTCCCAGAATATTTTTAGTCAGCTGTGAACTCTAGCCCAGCCTTTCAATGCCAGCTTACTGCTAAATGGACGAGGAGCTGTGATATGCACTCGGGGGAAAAATAAACACCCTTCACCTAGGCCAAAACAACTTGACCAATTGAAGTTTGACAGCTTTCACACTGGATTTTTTTTTTCCTTGAATGGCATAACATCATTAAATCCTTAAAACCAGTAAGTTGTTTAAAAGTTTTCACAAGGTCTGTTTTTTTTCCTCCTTCTGCAATTTTCAGACTGCATCTTCATATAAAATCTCAATTTATTTAATGACAGTCTTAGCATGTCAGTACACACTCTGAGTTGTTGAGGTTTTGTTTTGTTTTTTCCCAAGCCTGGATTTAAAACTCCTTGAATCCAAAAAAGGTTGAATTTAAAATCTGGCATTATTAGAGAAAATCTGCAGGAACTGATTATTTTATTGCATAGAAAAGCATTAACTGGGCTCACACAACACTACGTAGCATAGTTTTCTAAATTCTCTCTTCTAAAAACAGCATTTAAAAACATATTATCAAAATAAGTTTTGAAGAAACAGATCAGTTAAGATCAGAATGAATAGAATTTTGGTGAGATTTCTGGAAACTTATTAATAAAATTAATATAATGATATATAATTTGTTATTAGTATTTTTATTATAGTTAATCTTTATTAAATCTTTGCCAAGGACTATGCATTGTGCTTAGTTTCATTCAACCTCTGAAAAGTCTATTAGGTAAATATCAATATGATGATCATTCACATTTTGAAATGGGAAAACTAAGAATCAGAGAGCTGCTATAATTTCTTCAAAATTCCTTATAAATCATGTCGCCATTAGTGCAAAATATCGTTTAGGAGTGGAAGGATTAGCTTGCTCAACCCTTGTGATTGTACAATCATTTATCTAAAATTTTTTAATCTTTACCTTTAATATGTTTGCTATGATCATGATAGATCTGATTTTCCAGGAATAAGGAGAAATTATTATAATCTGTCTGCAAAGTCCTGGCACCCATTCCTCGGTGACCACAGAAACAGCCTCTTTGGCTGTTTTTGTTTAAAGTTAATGATAAAATAAATATAAAAAAGAGAATGAACACACTCCTTTCTCTTCTTTCTTTGCTGTCTTTCTCAGTTAATTGATACCAAATAACCTATAGAATAATTGGAATGAAATGATAGAATTTCAAAAAGTCTAATTGTTCAAGTCTTTCAAATAAACAGCTTTTGAAAGAAAATTTGCTATAATGTTAATGCTTGAATTTGACAGAAACTTTCAGAAAAAAAAATATATAAAGGAAAGTGCTAAAATTGAGTCATACTCTTTTTTTTTTAAGTTACAAGGAAAGAGAGTACCCTGAATCACTGACAGTTTAAATCAAAATTGCTAAATTTGCTAAAATGTCTGCTTCATTCTAGTTAAAGACATTTATATCTTATGTACCATTCTTATATTGATACCTGACCCTATGCTTTTTTGGTCCTCTCTTTTAAATTGTTATGTTTCTTAAAATGTGTTAGTTTTTCTTCCTGGCTGTACAACCCCAGATTCCTTCTTCGCCCTATCTCCGTCACAAGTACTGAATTCTCAGGACTATAGTACAAATATCTGTGTGCTGTTCTTATGACAAGACTGTATAATCTGACATGAGAACTGGACCAGTGTATTACTATGACAGTAAGCATGTGTCAACTTATTTTTGGTCTTTTTCAATTCCACACGTTTGGGACTCTTAGCAGACCTGATTTAATCTCAATTCCAGTGACTCTATAGGCCAATGAATGATTTTCCGTTGTGCCCTGATTTGTTCACCTAAGACATAACTTTTGGAATAGTGGTGTAAGGCTGGAGAGTGTACCAGCAGGACCTCAGCACCTGGACTCGTGGCTGGAGAGTGGAGCATGTGGAGTCCCTGTAGCCGAACCTGCAGTTCTGGGATCAACAGTCGAGAGCGCAAATGTCCTGGGTAAACGCAAAGTTCCTGGATTGGGGGAGGGCATTGTTTTCTTCAAGTTTGAAATGAAAAGGTTTTACTGATAAACCATGTTGGGGGCCAAAGAAACTTCTCAAACCTCACTCCACTTTGGAAAACAGAAAAGTCCCTCAAATTAGTTTATGTAAAATCTCCCTTCAGAGAAGAAAATAAGACCAACCTTTCTAAGAACAAATAATTAAACACTACACAGAGTGGTGTTTTGAGTACAAATCAAATAAAAAATTGTGTTGAAATAAGCAGGGAGAGATGTGTTAGAAAAAGTAAGTCACCATTAAAAGGAACTGTGAGAGGAGCCGGAAGCTGATAGGACTTCAGAAAGAGAGGGAATGAGGGCAACATGAATGTCAGTAGAAGCTAAGAATGATGAGAAACGAAATCCTGCTGAGCACAGGTATGGATAGGGAGCGTCCAAGATCAGCTTGCTTGTCTCCATCATTCCTAGAGTGATCCTAGGAAAATGTGTGAGAAAGTCATTTCAGCTTTATGCTTTAACTTTGGTGTGGATTCAGTGGCCCAGTTCCTCAACAAGAGATTTTAAAGAATGTATGTGAAAACCTTAGAAGCAACTCCTTAATAATTCTTAGCCCCACTCTTTCATGGGAAGTGCAGGCTTTCTGTTTTGCCCCCAACCTCTGCCCTTTACCCTTCTGTATCATTTCCATGGCAAATGGGCTTTTGTTTCTCATGTATTTTGGAAATTAAATGGCTCAAAGATTGGAAAAAAATATATATTTTTAAATAAACATATGGATTTCCTACCATTACCAATCATTTAATCTGTCCACTTTTTCAAAACTAGATTTAATATAAAGGATTGTACCTTATTAATAGATTGCCTTTTGATTTTTTTAAATGAGTAGTTAACATAAAAAAAGATAAAATTGATTATTTGTACTATCTTTTCTAGGCTAGGTTCTGAAGCAAGGGATTGTAATGGTCCCAGAAAACAATACAGAATATGTGAGAATCCACCTTGTCCTGCAGGTTTGCCTGGATTCAGAGACTGGCAATGTCAGGCCTATAGTGTTAGAACTTCGTACCCAAAGCATGTACTTCAGTGGCACGCTGTCATGGATGAAGGTATGACCAACCAGATCGCCACCATCTTAGTTATGTAGACTTCTAGGTTTGCAAGGTGCTTTACAACAGTGGTAAATATTGTTTTACAGTCTATATTCTAGGTATTTCAGAGCTCTGTTTTTTCTACCTTTACTGACATATAACAACCACAAGCACTGACTAAAAATATATTTTAAAAATATAGAGATATTATACACCAATGAGATAAACTAAAATTTAAAAAGGGTGACAATACAAAATGCTGGTGAGGATGAAGAGAAACTAGATCTCTCATGCGTTGCTGGTAGGAAGGTAAAATGGAGCAGCCACTCTGAAAATTAGCTTGGTAGTTTCTTTAAATAACTAAGCATACACTTTAGAAAACACAGTCTTGGTTATTTATCTCGGAGAAATGAAAATTTGCGACCACAAAAAAATGCTGAACACAAATGGGCATAGCAGCTTTATTTTTGATAGCCAAACACTGGACACAATCAAAAAGGTTCTAAGTAGCTGCAGGGTTAGCAAACTGAGGTATATCTGTGCCATGGGATATTATGCAACAGTACACAGAACACTCCATTAACATATGCAGTGACCTGGTGGATGTCACAGCATTATGCTGAGTAGGAAACCCAATCTCAAAATGTCTCACACTGTATGATTCCTTTTATATAACATTCTTGAAGCCACCAAAGTATCGAGATGAAAAACAGATAGATGAGTGGTTACCAGGAGTTGGCAGTGGTGGTGGGAGAGGGATGGGTGTCCCTGTAAAGGGGAAGCACGAGGTAGAAATAGAGATCTTTATATAAGGGGCAAATTGGCTCATTCTGATCTCCCAGTTAAAGCATTTCAGAGACTTGCCATGACTCTTCAGGTACAGACCAAATTTCACAACATGACATGCTCAGCAAGACCTTCTTTAGCCTGATTTCTTCTCTTGTCTCCTGCCTCATATAAAACCTCACTCTCTTTTCCTCTGTGCTCCAGGTATTGCCCTTGTTTCACTGCTTCATACATGTCATGCTTTCTTCCCCCACACGTGGCCTCCAAACATACTGTTTCTTTATAGAAAGAGGAATAGAATAGAATAGTCTTCTATTCACACCATCCTTTTAATAAAGGTTAATTCTATATTTCCAGATGCTTCAACCAACAAACTTTGGAGTCTTCATTTTCCATTTAGTTCTCTTTTACTGTACATTCAAAATATCAGTAAAGTCACATGAGCCCTATCTTTAAAATACATCCAGAATCTGATTATTGCCCAATATCTCCAGAGCTGCCACCATGGTATAAGCAACAGTGTCTTACCTGGATGATTGTAGTAGCTGTCTAACTGTTCTTTTTTTTTTTTTTTTTTTGAATTCTATATTCTTTCCTTTTTTTTTTTTTTTTTTAAAACATCTTTATTGAAGTATAATTGCCTTACAATGGTGTGTTAGCTTCTGCTTTATAACAAAGTTAATCAGTTACACATATACAATATGTTCCCATATCTCTTCCCTCTTGCATCTCCCTCCCTCCCACCCTCCCCATCCCACCCCTCTAGGTGGTCACAAAGCACCGAGCTGATCTCCCTGTGCTATGCGGCTGCTTCCCACTAGGTATCTATTTTACATTTGGTAGTGTATATATGTCCATGACACTCTCTTACCCTGTCACATCTCACCCCACCCCCTCCCCATATCCTCAAGTCCATTCTCTAGTAGGTCTGTGTCTTTATTCCCGTCTTGCCACTAGGTTCTTCATGGCCTTTTTTTTTTTTTTTTCCTTAGATTCCGTATATATGTGTTAGCATACTGTATTTGTTTTTCTCTTTCTGACTTACTTCACTCTGTATGACAGACTCTAACTCCATCCACCTCACTACAAATACCTCCATTTCATTTCTTTTTATGGCTGAGTAATATTCCATTGTATATATGTGCCACATCTTCTTTATCCATTCATCTGTCGATGGACATTTAGGTTGCTTCCATGTCCTGGCTATTGTAAATAGTGCTGCAATTAACATTGGGGTGCATGTGTCTTTTGAATTATGGTTTTCTCTGGGTATATGCCCAGTAGTGGGATTGCTGGGTCATATGGTAATTCTATTTTTAGTTTTTTAAGAAACCTCCATACTGTTCTCCATAGAGGCTGTATCAATGTACATTCCCACCAACCGTGCAAGACGGTTCCCTTTTCTTCACACCCTCTCCAGCATTTGTTGTTTGTAGATTTTCTGATGATGCCCATTCTAACTGGTGTGAGGTGATACCTCATTGTAGTTTTGATTTGCATTTCTCTAATAATTAGTGATGTTGAGCAGCTTTTCATGTGCTTCTTGGCCATCTGTATATAGTCTTTGGAGAAATGTCTGTTTAGGTCTTCTGCCCATTTTTGGATTGGGTTGTTCGTTTTTTTAATATTGAGCTGCATGAGCTGTTTATATATTTTGGAGATTAATCCTTTGTCCGTTGATTCATTTGCAAATATTTTCTCCCATTTGAGGGTTGTCTTTTCGTCTTGTTTATGGATTCCTTTGCTGTGCAAAAGCTTTTAAGTTTCATTAGGTCCCATTTGTTTATTTTTGTCTATTTCTATTACTCTAGGAGGTGGGTCAAAAAAGATCTTGCTGTGATTTATATCAAAGAGTGTTCTTCCTAAGTTTTCCTCTAAGAGTTTTATAGTGTCCAGCCTTACATTTAGGTCTCTAATCCATTTTGAGTTTATTTTTGTGTATGGTGTTAGGGAGTGTTCTAATTTCATTCTTTTACATGTAGCTGTCCAGTTTTGCCAGCACCACTTATTGAAGAGGCTGTCTTTTCTCCATTGTATATCCTTGCCTCCTTTGTCATAGATTAGTTGACCATAGGTGCATGGGTTTATCTCTGGGCTTTCTATCTTGTTCCATTGATCTATATTTCTGTTTTTGTGCCAGTACCATATTGTCTTGATTACTGTAGCTCTGTAGTATAGTCTGAAGTCAGGGAGTCTGATTCCTCCAGCTCCGTTTTATTCCCTCAAGACTGCTTTGGCTATTCGGCGTCTTTTGTGTCTCCATACAAATTTTAAGATTTTTTGTTCTAGTTCCGTAAAAAATGCCATTGGTAATTTGATAGGGATTGCTTTGAATCTGTACATGGCTGTGGGTAGTATAGTCATTTTCACAATATTGATTCTTCCAATGCAAGAACATAGTGTATCTCTCCATCTGTTGGTATCATCTTTAATTTCTTTCATCAGTGTCTTATAGTTTTCTGCATACAGGTCTTTTGTCTCCCTTGGTAGGTTTATTCCTAGGTATTTTATTCTTTTTGTTGCAATAGTAAATGGGAGTGTTTCCTTAATTTCTCTTTCAGATTTTTCATCATTAGTGTATAGGAATGCGAGAGATTTCTGTGCATTAATTTTGTATCCTGCAACCTTATCAAATTCATTGATTAGCTCTAGTAGTTTTCTGGTGGCATCTTTAGGATTCTCTATGTATAGTATCATGTCATCTGCAAACAGTGACAGTTTTACTTCTTCTTTTCCAGTTTGTATTCCTTTTATTTCCTTTTCTTCTCTGATTGCCGTGGCTAGGACTTCCAAAACTATGTTGAATAATAGTGGTGAGAGTGGACATCCTTGTATTGTTCCTGATCTTAGAGGAAATGCTTTCAGTTTTTCACCATAGAGAATGATGTTTGCTGTGGGTTTGTTGTATATGGCCTTTGTTATGTTGAGGTAGGTTCCCTCTATGCCTACTTTCTGGAGAGTTTTTTTTATCATAAATGGGTGTTGAATTTTGTCAAAAGCTTTTTCTGCATCTATTGAGATGATCATATGGATTTCCTTCTTCAGTTGGTTGACATGGTGTATCACATTGATTGATTTGCATATACTGAAGAGTCCTTGCATCCCTGGGATAAATCCCACTTGATCATGGTGTATGATCCTTTTAATGTGTTGTTGGATTCTGTTTGCTAGTATTTTATTGAGGATTTTTGCATATATATTCATCAGTGATATTGGTCTGTCATTTTCTTTTTTTGTAGTATCTTTGTCTGGTTTTGGTATCAGGGTTATGGTGGTCTCGTAGAATGAGTTTGGGAGTGTCCCTTCCTCTGCAGTTTTTTGGAAGAGTTTGAGAAGGATGGGTGTTAGCTCTTCTCTAAATGTTTGATAGAATTTACCTGTGAAGCCATCTGGTCCTGGACTTTTGTTTGTTGGAAGATTTTTAATCACATTTTAAATTTCATTACTTGTGATTGGTCTGCTCATATTTTCTATTTCTTCCTGTTTCAGTCTTGGAAGGTTATACCTTTCTAAGAATTTGTCCATTTCTTCCAGGTTGTCCATTTTATTGGCATAGAGTTGCTTGTAGTAGTCTCTTAGGATGCTTTGTATTTCTGCGGTATCTGTTGGAACTTCTCCTTTTTCATTTCTGATTTTATTGATTTGAGGCTTCTCCCTTTTTCTTGATGAGTCTGGCTAATGATTTATCAATTTTGTTTATCTTCTCAAAGAACCAGCTTTTATTTTTATTGATCTTTGCTATTGTTTTCTTTGTTTCTGTTTCATTTATTTCTGCTCTGATCTTTATGATTTTCTTCCTTCTGCTAACTTTGGGTTTTGTTTGTTCTTCTTTCTTTAGTTCCTTTAGGTGTAAGGTTAGATTGTTTATTTGAGATTTTTCTTGTTTCTTGAGGTAGGCTTGTATAGCTATCAACTTCTATCTTAGAACTGCTTTTGCCGTATCCCATAGGTTTTGGATTGTCGTGTTTTCATTGTCATTTGTCTCTAGGTATTTTTTTGATTTCCTCTTTGGTTTCTTCAGTGATCTCTTGGTTACTTAGTAACGTATTGTTTAGCCTCCACGTGTTTGTGTTTTTTAAGATTTTTTCCCTGTAATTGATTTCTAATCTCATAGCGTTGTGGTCAGAAAAGATGCTTGATATGATTTCAGTTTTCTTAAATTTACTGAGGCTTGATTTGTGACCCAAGATGTGATCTATCCTGGAGAATGTTCCGTGCACACTTGAGAAGAACGTGTAATCTGCTGTTTTTGGATGGAATGTCCTATAAATATCAATTAAATCTATCTGGTCTATTGTGTCATTTAAAGTTTGTGTTTTCTTATTAATTTTCTGTTTGGATGATCTGTCCATTGGTGTAAGTGAGGTGTTAAAGTCCCCCACTATTATTGTGTTACTGTCAATTTTCTCTTTTATAGCTGTTAGCATTTGCCTATGTATTGTGGTGCTCCTATGTTGGGTACATATATATTTATAATTGTTATATCTTCTTCTTGGATTGATCCCTTGATCATTATGTAGTGTCCTTCCTTGTCTCTGGTAACATTCTTTATTTTAAAGTCTATTTTATCTGATATGAGTATTGCTACTCCAGCTTTCTTTTGATTTCCATTTCCATGGAATATCTTTTTCCATCCCCTCACTTTCAGTCTGTATGTGTCCCTAGGTCTGAAGTGGGTCTCTTGTAGATAGCATATATATGGGTCTTGTTTTTGTATCCATTCAGGAAGCCTGTGTCTTTTGTTGGAGGATTTAATCCATTCACGTTTAAGGTAATTATCGATATGTATGTTCCTATTATCATTTTCTTAATTGTTTTGGGTTTGTTTTTGTAGGTCCTTTTCTTCTCTTGTGTTTCCCACTTAGAGAAGTTCCTTTAGCATTTGTTGTAGAGCTGGTTTGATGGTGCTGAATTCTCTTAGCTTTTGCTTGTCTGTAAAGCTTTTGATTTCTCCATCGAATCTGAATGAGATCCTTGCTGGGTAGAGTAATCTTGGTTGTAGGTTCTTCCCTTTCATCACTTTAAGTATATCATGCCACTCCCTTCTGGCTTGTAGAGTTTCTGCTGAGAAATCAGCTGTTAACCTTATGGGAGTTCCCTTGTTTGTTATTTGTCATTTTTCCCTTGCTGCTTCAATAATTTTTCTTTGTCTTTAATTTTTGCCAATTTGATTACTATGTGTCTCAGCGTGTTTCTCCTTGGGTTTATCCTGTATGGGACTCTCTGCGCTTCCTGGACTTGGGTGGCTATTTCCTTTCCCATGTTAGGGAAGTTTTTGACTATAATCTCTTCATGTATTTTCTCTGGTCCTTTCTCTCTCTCTTCTCCTTCTGGGACCCCTATAATGCGAATGTTGTTGCGTTTAATGTTGTCCCAGAGATCTCTTAGGCTGTCTTCATTTCTTTTCATTCTTTTTTCTTTAGTCTGTTCCGCAGCAGTGAATTCCACCATTCTGTCTTCCAGGTCACTTATCCATTCTTCTGCCTCAGTTATTCTGCTATTGATTCCTTCTAGTGTAGTTTTCATTTCAGTTATTGTATTGTTCATCTCTGTTTGTTTGTTCTTTAATTCTTCTAGGTCTTTGTTGAACATTTCTTGCATCTTCTCAATCTTTGCCTCCATTCTTTTTCCGAGGTCCTGGATCATCGTCACTATCATTATTCTGGATTCTTTTTCTGGAAGGTTGCCTATCTCCACTTCATTTAGTTGTTTTTCTGGGGTTTTATCTTGTTCCTTCATCTGGTACATAACCCTCTGCCTTTTCATCTTGTCTGTCTTTCTGTGAATGTGGTTTTTGTTCCACAGGCTCAAGGATTGTAGTTCTTCTTGCTTCTGCTATCTCTAACTGTTCTTTATGCCTGTGTCCTCATACCTCCTTCAGTCTCAACATAGCCAGGGTGATGCATTTAAAACATCAGTCATGTCATGTTATTCTTCCATTCAGAAGCTTTCAGTGTCTTCCCAGCTCACTAAAAGTGCAAAGTTCTTCTAATGGCCTATAAGGTCCTTAGCTCCCTGGCTTCCTGTTACCCTCTAACTTCATCTGTACTGTGCCTGCATCACACCCTGCCACCCACCCTGGCTCCCTTCTGTCTTAGTGTCTTGGAAGGTGTTGTTTTCTCTGGTGAATTACTTTTCCCAGATAGCAGTATGATTCATTCTCTCACCTCCTTCTGATCTTTTCTTAAATATTGACTCAGTGCTTTTCCTTCCCCTGCTTTATTCTTTTTTCACAGACTTTATCATCATCTATCATAATATTTTTATTTTAATTGTTTATGCCCCCCCTAAATAATAATTGTTAGAGCAAGACTTGTATTTTATGCATTGCTATGTGTTTAGCACCGTAAGCAGTATCTGAACAGAGTAGACACTTAATAAATATTTAGTGAAAGAATGATATGTCTTATGGGAATTTTCTGTAGTGACTTATCCTGGCCCCTCTTCTCACTAAACGTCCTTCTTGGCATAATCTTACTTATTCACTAGGTTTTATTTATCATCCGAATGCTAAAGGAACACAAACATTTATCTCCAAACTAGATCTCTCTGTCCTGAGCTCCTTACCTGCTTACCCCTATGTTGCATGAACTTGTCCACTCAGCATCCCATTCACCTCTAACTCAACATGGTTCAAGTTCAACATACCCCTTTCCCCTTTCCTTTCTCTCACTCCCACCATCTCTCCTCTTACTGTGCTCTCTCATGGAGAATAGCAACATGATTAGCTTCATTACCAACCTAAGCCAGAATCCTTCTGCCTCAATCTCCAACCCCCTGTAATGAATCAGCACACCCTATTTGTCCAAACCTTTCTTTGTTTGCCAGCATCTTTGTTCTTGTTTGCACCGTCTCTGACCTGGATTCTTCAAATGGCTTCCTCACTGTCTCTCTGACCCTCCTTCAGCCCCTACTCCTCATTTCAGCCAGGCTGGCCTTTTTGAAGGCCAAAACCATCAGTCACTGTTGCTGTCAGTCCCATTGCTGTCAGGACCAATCTCAAACTTTATTACCTGGTTTATAAGGCCATTATTGTGACTTGCCCCCTTTAACGTCTCTGGCCTCATCTCCATCAACCCCTTCTGTAATCTCCAGCACCGCCAGGCCGAATTTCATTTCATTGCTCATATACATCATGTTTTCTTACTTCTGGGCCTATAAATATGCATGTTTCTTGGCACAATATCCTTTCTTTCTCAAGCTTTAATCTCTTTCCCCGTGTATTTACCTTGAAAACTTCTACTGATTTTTTGGGCTCAGTTTATGACAAGTTCTCTAGGAAAAAAGAATTCCCCTGATCTTCCGTATAGGATACGTACCCCTGCCAAGTACTCCACAGGACCCTGCTGAAGCAGATTTTAATGCGTCTCTGTTCCCTCTATTGTCTGTGCCTACTGTACTGTCTGGCAATTATTAATCTTCTGATGGATATTTGTTGCATTAATTTAAGTATATAAGTAATATTTTTTCATGGTAAAAATAAAGTCAATATGACAGTTCAAATCCTGAAAATCATCATCTGATCCTGGGTTAATTCTATCTCTGCCTCCAACTGGCTGTCTGATTTGATAATTTTTACTTCATTTGAAACCTGTTTACTCACATGTGAAATAAGAGATAGGAAACAGGTTCCCTCCAGATTTAAAAAAAAAATCAGAGTTGTATGGGGGTCAATTTAAAATATTAAAACTGTTGGAAATCACAATTAAGGGAGCTCCTGACTCTTATAAAGTGTTGTTTATCATCAGAATGATCCATAATAGATATTTATATAATTAGCAGTGTACTGTTTTTGATAATTCTGCGACATGTATCAATCAAACATGTCAGTCTGTATGATGAATAAAAGACACAACAATAGTTTTTATGTATTAGAACCATATGGAAGAAATTGAAATATACAAGTCTTTTTAAAACCCCAGGTTTTCGATACTTTAAAATGCAAGTGGCTATTTCTGTTTTTTTATGTAACACATGAATATCTGGCTAAGAGAATTAAATATAAGGTATCAGTGCAGTAGTGAACATTTATTTTTAGAGAAAAAAGGATGCATGGCTTTAACATTCAGGTATTTTGCATACTCTGTGCTGAAATTTGGCTGAAATCCATATTTAATGCATACCTTGGAAAGGGGTGGCCTCTTAAATCAAGACAGAGCCTGCCTGCCAAGTACTGGCATGTTACATGGATCACTATAATGTCACAATCTCAAGGGTGTACTCCAGGAAGGAAGATTGGTATCAAATGTTGATGTCATCTGTAAGGCTAAAGTAAGTACAGTAAATTGACAATATGTAAAAGGAGGAGTACAACGTTTTTATCTGAGTTCTTGCTTAGAATGTAAATGGAATATTCTAGACTAACTCCTTTCAACATTAATCATATATCTGGTTTGCTCCTCTCTTCAGTGAAAACTCCAGAAAGAGAATAGTGAGGTGTGTGTGTGTGTGTGTGTGTATGTGTGTGTGTGTATGTCACTATTAAAGTGTTGCAATGACAGCAGCTGTTTTTAAGTCCAAAGATATGACATAGTAAGTAGTCATTGAATAAACATAACCTACTTTGAGGTGTGAGAGCACACTGAACTGCTTTATTGCAGCTTATAATGGCATCTTAAAGGAAAATTTCAAAACCATTCACATTAAAGGCCATGGTCCAACTCCCCAAAATTGTTCAGAGCAGTATTCAGAAGCCACATGTGAAAACTGTTTGAAATGTTCAATTCTGAAGGCTCATTTAACTGTCTGTCTTCTCTTTGCCAAGTGATACCCTGTTCCATGCCTCTGGCTGTTATTTGGTATTTATAGAATCCCATCAGCATACGTGGAACTTTACTGAAGACATAAGCGAAGATCAGTGTCAGAGACTGTAAACTATTTTCCATTCTATTTGTATGAGCTTAATAAACAGTAAAGGGCCTGACTGGTGTCAAGCCAATAGAGTAGTAATGTAGCCTGGAAATTGCTCTGAAGTTTCTGATTTGGGTAATCCTACTACTGGTGTTACCAAATACTACAGCTCCTCTGCAGGATGCTTAGAAATAGAAACAGCACTTTAAAAATGTTTTGCCACTTTTTGACTGAGCCTAATAGGCAAGTGTTTTAACTCTAACCCTCCTACCTTATTGTTTAAGGAAGCACTGAAGGTGACTGCCAGCCATTCAAGAATTCTTTACCTAGAACAGTAGTTCTCACCCTAAACATCATACATCCCAACATGCTTTCTGAGTAAGCAATGAAGAGGGTGAGTCCCAGCTAGCACTTCAGCAACTGTGCATTCCAATGGATGTTCTCATGGGATTGTATTGAGTTGCTAAACATCCTCACAATGGAAAATCTTACAAGAATTGTTCATTTTAGAAGTTCTTCTTTCTCCCTTTAGTAATTTTTCAATTAGAAAATGCCAAATGCATAGGATTTAAAATTAGTGTATTGGAATTTAGAAGTGAGATGTCAAGAAAGGCTTCATGAATAAAGTAAATCTTAAATAGGCAGAAATCTGATATGTTCTTAAAATTAAAATGAGTTCATGCTAAAAGATATGAGCAAAAAATGAGAGTATGCAAAATATTTTTCACAAAGAATGCTTGGTTTGTGTGTGGTAGAGGTTTAGTGCCAGAAAATAATAAATGATACATTTTAAAAATAATTTGAAGACATAATTCTTAAGAAGGAGGTTAATGTTCATTGGATACCTATTTTTGCTCAGGCATCATCTCATTTACTACTCATAATAACCTCTAGTATTATATATTCTAGTAGTGCATTACTCAGTTAACATCAGATTATATTTTTTACTCGTAACTGTTCTGAAAAATAAAGCTTGAGATAAAAATATTTATGGATCAAATTTTGTTCATTTACTTTTATCCACTCTGTATGTAGAAAAACCATGTGCCTTGTTTTGCTCTCCTGTTGGAAAAGAACAGCCTATTCTTCTATCAGAAAAAGTGTTGGATGGAACTTCTTGCGGATATCAGGGATTAGATATCTGTGCAAATGGCAGGTGTCAGGTAAGACATTCCAAAAGGGAGAGTGTATATGCTGAGGGAGGATTGGGGGACCTTCGAGCAGCTACACAGTACAGTGGAAAACTCTGCCTCAACTGTGATCTTCAGCAAGTCTGATCTGCTTTGAAAGTCCATTTCTTCATCTGTATAATGAAGGGTTCAGACTAGAAAATATATAATACTCATTACTAGCTGAAAGAATATGAAAATTTTATTCTGTAAGGTACATATTACAGGTGTAAAATTGTGACACTTTGGGCATTCCAGACCAGAAGCTCAAGCACTCAAGTTCTCCATGTCTTGTGTCCAAGACTGAGCCATGTGGCAAAAACCTATAAAAGCAGTCTTATTACTCACTTAAAGTATCATCAACATTCTTGAATCAGCTGATTTCTAAATGTATATTCAATTTTGTATTATACTTAAGCATTTCATTTGCCTTTCTATTTCTTTTTAAAAATAATCTCCATCTACTATATGCATTTGTGTGCTCTTCTTTATTTATCATTAGAAAGGAGACATTCTATTAAAATGAATATGAATAGTGTAGTGGAAAGATCAAAGGCTAATAAAGCTTTGAAGTTGCTAGTTACAGGTCTGCCACTGTCTCAGGTTGGCTTCCCCTGGAAGATTAATATGCAGGAAGTTTAATGCCAGGTGTTTTCATGATCAACATATATGCAGAGGGGGAAGGAGGCAGGACTCAGCACAGGGAACAGTTGGGCTTGGTACAGTCACAAGACATCAGCTGACCGTGTGAGGAGCATTGTGGCTGGGATGGCTCTTCAAAGTTTTCCCCATTTGGGGTGAGAAAACCAGACCTTTTTAACCCCCATTATCTACTAGTGTTTGGATACAAGCTGTCCCAGGGGATGAGGGGGATGTGATCTTGGGAAAGGCAGTTTTCTTTAGGCTAGCCATTTTCTGAACAGGGCTGAAGGCTAAGAGCCATCAGCTGATAAATTTCCCAGGCGTGGAAGGAAAATATGTACATCCTTTAGTAATAAAAGAGGTATCTGAGTGGAGGAGGGCTGAATCCACGACAGCCACTAGGAAACTATGTTCTCGGGAAAATCACTTAAAATATGTATGTGTCCATTAATCTGTGAAATGAAATAGGCAGGCCAGTGGTCATTGACTTTTTTGTGCAATACACTCCTTTGAGAATTTGATAAAAGTTTTGGTTTCTTCATATAAAAAACGCATACCTGACCACACATGCACACACACGCATGTACACACATGCTCCAAAATTTGAAAACAGTTACAAGCTATGGATGGATCAATCTGTGGTCCAATAGAAGTCTATAGACTTCTGGATAAAAAGTTGGAAACATCGTGAAACTTAAATGCTTTACCAGCTCTCAGATTCTTTATTTTGCCATCATGCTCTAACATTTAAAGCGTAGAATCATGCAATATAATTGGTATAAGAGACAGTCTTATAATTATGTATTAATTTCCTTTATTCTTTAACAGAATATGGCAGTAGCCTGAAATATAATTTTCATTTGTCTGTTTAAAAATCATGGCAGTTATTTATCTATACATATTTTGTTTTCAAAACTGTATGTTGTGCAATTAAAACTTTTATCTTTATTTCATCATTTTATGTAAATGTCAGATTAGTATATGACTTAAACGAATTTATTTTTCAAAAGAAATTATTTTCCTAACTCTATATGCCAAATATAATAGCTTACATTGCTGTGCTTTTCACTTAACAGTATTGTGTAAGCCAGATCTTTTATAGAGTCCCTAGGTAAACATAAAAATAACAGCAACAACAACAAAAAATTCTACATAAGTGTTATGTGAATCTGATGATTATAATTAAAGTTCTGTGAAATGAATTGTAACTTCTGACAGCATTGGAATACTTCAGGATTCTGGCTTTTTAACTAACATGCTTCATTCGGTCTTTCAGTGTAATTAAAAACATGCTTCCTTTTTTCTTTCTGACAACCTCTGTATACTGGGTTTGGCTAGAGTGTTTTATTTTATCATAAAACATACAGCATTGAAGTTGAATGTAGAATTCTAAACTTGGTGAGTGGACTAAGGAGGGTAATTGAAAATAGACAGCTTTCTCCTGGTGACCCAATTTGGCTCCCTGGCATTTCTATCCTGGAAAAGAATAGAGAAAACTCTCGTCTGTATTATCATGGTACCTGCCACTCTCCAGCCTGCCAGTGGTACTTCAGGTATCTGCCACCAGTTAAACAGTACTGTCTTTTCCAAGTCATTCATCCTCAACTTTTAGAGTTATGTGAGCATATATCATTTAGTGTGGATACTTGAGACTACCAGTTAAAAAATACTAACTCTTTGATTCTTATTTTAAGCTTACGTGATTATTGAGCCATGGCATTATGTCTATCCCTGCCTTTTATTTTAGATTTTACAAACTTACACTATCCCAGTTACAAGGGTTACAAAAAGCTAAGAGACAACTAGGTACTAATTTATTCAATCATTTAACTACTATTTATCAAGTTTACTATATTTGTTGAGAAACAAGTCGGATGCTAGGGATAGAACAATAAAGGCACTTTTTATCATTTCAAAATCACTCTAAACTCTACTCTAAATTTTCTCCTCATTTGTACATGAAGGAGAGACTTTTTCTTTAACGCCAGGACTCTCAGGTCTTTTCATGGCTCCTGATCAGTGAACTCTGGCCATATCTTTGTTGTATTTTGAGAATTTCCTGTGGTGGCCACCTCTTTCATCCAGAAACATTCTCTTCATTTCTCCCTGAATAAGCTTTGATTCGCTGGTCAGAGTTCTCCACTATTGCATTGTTTTGTCTACTTCTTGACACTGATACACACCCTCTTGACAAAAGGAAAGGATGCTGTATTATGCAGGTTTAATGTGATTTTTGCTTTCTTGGGATGTTCATCCTGCAGCTGCATTTTATAACCTGCTCCTTCCCACACCCAACACCACCGACACCAACCACAGAAAAAGACCCTGGTTTTTTTTTTTTTCTGTTTTATGTGATATTTTAAAAATTTATTTAAATAATTGTAACTTGTTATAAATGGATGTAACATCAGTCAGTCTTGCAGCTTCTTCTTGATTAGGGGTGATGGTATAATTCCACCATTTATTTCTGACAGTACAGACATATTAACTTAGGCACTTTGAGTATGCACAACTTTGCAAATTATCATATTTTCTGAACATCAAAGGGAGACCAACATAATTCACTAGAAAAGAGTCAATGATTTAATCTAAGAAGATTCACATTAACATCATTCTTCTGGGAACATATAAAAATTATCCCACTGTTACTGTTTTCTTATAGCAACCATAGGTTGTGAGCAGTTCTTACTCACTCATGTGTTAGATGTCAAAGGAGATGGGGATAGAAGTTTATTGGTGAACTGTAATGAATGTAAACATTTATATTTGGTTTCTACAAAGTTAATATTTAATACTCAGCATCTGCTCTTCAACCACTTTAGGAGTGAAGCCATCCATACGGTGAAGCCTATCTGTTCTATGTTGAGTAGAATGAATTAGATTAATCATATTATATTTAATAGAAATGTGATTTCCTTTGAGATTTATGTAAATTGCATTTGTCTCAATAATAGTTTTCCAAATTGCTTTAGGATACCATTTAATTCTTAATATAAGAAAAATACTTTTATCACTACCCTACTTTGGACAATTTACAGATGGTATTATTTGACATGAGCTTGCTGTATTAGTTTGCACCAGAGAATATGGCATTTTATTCGTTTGTCAAATAATTATGTCTAGTTTGTAGAGACTAGGTTTGTCCGAAAGTAGTGGTTAAAAAAGAAAAGAAAAAGCTCACTTTATGATGTACTGTCATTCTCTTGTTGCAGAAAGTTGGCTGTGATGGTTTATTAGGGTCTCTTGCAAGGGAAGATCATTGTGGTGTATGCAATGGCAATGGAAAATCATGCAAAATCATTAAAGGAGATTTTAATCACACCAGAGGAGCAGGTGATTATTTTTTTATTTTTTCAAGATTAACAACCAAACAATCTCTGGGGACAGATTACATTGAACTTAACTTAGAAATGACAGTTCTGATTCTGTTGAAGACTTTTGTAACGGGTATTGAATGATTTTTCGCAATGACATACAATACATGTGATATGAGCCAGAAATTCTAACAAGCCCATTTCCCAATACTGAAAACATGAAGTCATTTGTTGTGCATTTAATAAATTGGAGCAGCAAGGGAATAATCTAATTTACATTGGCTAATGTTATCAGGTTTCTACAGACCTTATCCTCCAATGCAA
The DNA here is from genome assembly GCF_028023285.1 of Balaenoptera ricei. Lineage (NCBI taxonomy): Eukaryota > Metazoa > Chordata > Mammalia > Artiodactyla > Balaenopteridae > Balaenoptera > Balaenoptera ricei. The sequence continues at coordinate 108,226,092 of NC_082641.1, forward strand.
ATTATTGATGTCTAACAGAGAATAATGATTTGTAACAGCCTGAAGCAACTATTGAGAGTATTAGTCTTCAGGTTTTCAGCTTTCCATTTTCTTTATTTTTTTCCCTAATGTTTTTACTAAATTCAAAAGGAATTAATTTTTTAAAAGAGAGAGTCTATAGCAATGTAGCATGTTGGAAACTATAACAGGGAGTCAGAAGATGTGGGCTGATGTTCCAGATATATTAAGAGAGGGAACATGTCCTCTCTTATTGTCTTTCCTCATCTATAAATACTAATACTCAGGGGATATGAGGATGAACTGATGATGACTGATCTATGTAGTGTGAATTTTAAGGTGATCCACAACAAAAAGTGATATTATCTGTACTGAAATATAATAACCCGCAAATAAGCTTTATATACAGAAAATGCTTTATACTGAAGCCCTCAAGCTTACGGAGAGGAAGCAGACATTTCTATGTTTACGTTAGTGTCTTACCTAGACATCTATCTATTGAACTATCTTAGTATTTATGATTATATTTTCGTTATCATTCATATTCTTACATTACATACATCAACTTTTTCCTGTTTTACATTTCTTGTTCAAATACCAAGACCTGACCTAAAAATATGTATTTGTTTTGATACAAAGAATAAGCCATTTACATTTGAATAATCAAGAAGACTGAGTTCATTCTGGATTTTAAAAAGTCCTTCAGAAAAGAAAATTAGACACAGCCCTCGAAAGCTGAATATAATAACCTTTTTCTAGGCCCCAGCAGAATAAAAGATAAGTGAGCTTGAAGAACTTGAAGGCTAAAAATAACTAAGGCCCAGGGTAAATTGCAGATCAAAATCTCAACCTCCAAAGCTGTGAAAAAAGGTGACAGGTCCTACAAGTCAAAATCTGTCAGAACTCATTTAGAATAGTCAGACGAAGCTGTAACAGGCTCTTATACTTTCGCCTAAGAAGTGCAATTATAATAAGCTTTTCAGCCTGATTGTGATGGGAGACGTTTTTATAGTGCAGAAGTTCAAATCAAGTCTGAAAGACTGAAGAGATTTAAAGACACTAGAATTTTTGAAGACTATTCCTGCATAGTTATTTAATTTGCATGGAAACAGTTCACTGAAGAATACTATTATGCACATTCAGCACTGGTACATTTTTCTTAGTTGTAATAACACTTAATTTTTAAACTAAGCATTGACAACAGAAATAACAGTTAAAAATCAGTAATGCGGTTCATTCTGACTGCAGTTAGGTGGATACATTTTCCCCCCAGATTCCTAATTCAAATCTCCTTTGTTTTTATTGCACTTTAATTTCTACTTTTGTATATTAGTTTTTTTGTAAGTTATATTAATGGCATCTGTTATTTGGAAAAATGTCTAAAATGCCTACGATATTGGGAATATCAGATACTAATAATGTTACTTCCTTACAACAATCTGTCTTCCTTGCAACTCTCTGCTAGCTTAACATTGCTTACAGGGAAGAGACTAGAATTCTTAACTTGGACCATAGGGCCCTGTATGGTATTGTTCCTACTTGTCTCTCTGGCATCATCTCACACCAAGGTCACTTTCCTTCTCTAAGCTGCAGCCACCAGATCTGTTACAGATGTTCAAACTGACCATGCTCTCTCTAGCACCTTGCATTTAAAAATATTGTTCTGTTAGCTTCCTCTTAGCTTTGCCTGGTTAATTCCTAGTGTCACTTAGATCTCAGTTCAAATGTCACTTCTTCAATGAAGTGTTCCCTGAACAACCTCTACCTTCTATCACCAAGTAGTTTAGTGACGCTTACCATATTTGCATCTGTACAGTTCAGTTGTATGGTAATTTTGTAATTTTACACCCTTTGGTCTTTCCTTTCCTGCTAGACTTTAAATATCAGTGAGGAAAAGTATCATGGCTACTGTTGTTCAATACCCTATTCCCAATGACCAGTATAGTGTGTGATCCATTAACATTTGTTAATTTAATTAATAATGAAACATTACATTGTTAAGACTTAAAAAAATAAAAATCTGTATGAGTCCTTAATTATATCGTGGGCTTCATTTACTTGTGACTTTAGGAATGTGGTATTCATTTCTCTTGAGACAATTTTATCCTTGTAGTTTATGGACTTCCTAACATTTCTTGAAGGAATTGTAGCCTTATTTGGTCCAGTTGGCCATGCACACTGTATATACTGTATGAGTAACACAAGTACAGACACATGTGGGTGTTTTCAGTCCCTGTGCTCTATTTAGAGTTTGCTAAATCATTTTTGTTGGAGCTAGAAAATCAACTTAAGAAGAGAATTCTTTTTCCTTAGTACATTTATCATGTCTTTCATTGTAACTTGCCTGGCCAGGGGATAATTTTTTAAGGGATTTTTAAAGGTAAATTGTGTATTTGGCCACTTGTGCAGCTATATAGTTATCAATCTACATTTAGAAGAAGGTGGGCATAAAATCTGTTATTCTTAGTACAAGAGATGATGATACTAATCCTGTACAAGGAACACATGCTCTTAGGCTTTTTATTTGTATGTTTGCCACAGCAATAAGAGAGTCATAGTGTCATGTATTCTACCCTGTGAAATAGTAGCAGCAGGCCATAGCTGGAATCAGACAGATCTGAGTTCAAAGCTTGCGTCAGCTAATTACTGACAAGGAAATCTTGAAAAAGGCAGCTTTTTCTCTACCTTTATTTTCCAATCTATTAAATATCTACCTTGGATGGTATCATTATGGCTAGATGAAATAATTTACATAAATTATCTATAATTGTGACTAGCACATAGCAGTTGTTCAAAATGTGGCATTTATCATTAATAGTACCGAGAAGATAATGATTACTTTGGGCATTTTAAGATGGCTGATTAAGAATGGGATCTCTGGTTATGAAATAGGATCTTCCTATGTACAAAGCAAACTGTCCAGCGTGAGGATCAAATTTATGACCTTGACATCACAGGCTTTATTTCAACTTCTGAGCTCAGCAGTAGCCACTCGTATGTTCACTTCTTTTAAAAATGTGCATTCTCAATTGTGCTAAATGGCTTATTTACTGAAAAATATCGAGAGCCTCAGTCTTTGGCTATCCCTCTTCAAATGTCTTTGCTTAATATTTTTCTTCCTGTCTTTCTTCTTTAAACTCAGTCTAACTCACCTGTCCTCCAAACCTTTTCAATTGAATAATAGAGAATTGCTCTATATTATATATTGCTCTATACTATCTATAGTATATAGATATAACTATAAACTTATATGTAACTGTTGTCCTAAAATACAACGTACCTCTGGGTTTACTGCTAAACTCAAACAGGAATTTACAGTTACTACCTCTCCTCTACTTTTCTCTATCTATTCTTCTTTTTCAGCATCCTGAAACTTATCATCTTCTCCAAACACATTACTAAATTTATTTGCTCAGAGATGAACAGTTACCTCTTGATTGTGACATCCAGTGGACTCTCCTTGGTCACCTTTCTCTTTGATGTCTGTACAGCTTTTTGCACCAACAATTCTTTTTAAAATATTCTAATTCATAAGATACTACTACATCAAAATAGCCAGATCTCTACCTCTCATGATTATTCCTTCTCTGTATTCTTTCCTAATTTTTTTTTCAGTCTCTCTGTTAAAAACCATAGGGCTTCCCTGGTGGCACAGTGGTTGAGAATCTGCCTGCCAATGCAGGAGACACAGGTTTGAGCCCTGGTCCGGGAAGATACCACATGCTGCGGAGCAGCTAAGCCCATGCGCCACAGCTACTGAGCCTGCGCTCTAGAGCCCACGAGCCACAACTACTGAGCCCGCGTGCCTAGAGTCCGTGCTCTGCAACAAGAGAAGCCACCACAGTGAGAAGCCCACACACCACAACAAAGAGTGGCCCACACTCGCCGCAACTAGAGAAAGCCCGCACGCAGCAATGAAGACCCAATGCAGCCAAAAATAAATAAATTAAATAAATTAATTAAAAAAAAAAACATAACTGTCACCGAGGTTGAATCCTTGACTTCTCCTGTCTCTCAGTTTTCTCCGTTAACTCCCATGGCTTAAATTACTGCCTCACAAAGGTACTTCAACAGGCTGACCTTTCCCTGGAGTTCCAGAAGTTCCAGAGTTCTTACTGGATATTTTTACTAGTGTGTTATACTGTTTTGTTAAAAACAAATTGCAAAGCCAAACGTCAGATTATTACCCAAACTTGACTTCCATGTTCCTATAAATGATGGCTGCATTTGCACATAAGTAATAATGAAGAATTGTGTTCAATGTTTATTTCCCCACTTTCTGTTGGTTCTCAAATTCAGAATTTGTTTTCTTTACTATGCCTTCTGGTTTTTCTACCTTAGCCTCTAGCACTCCTGGATTTTTACATTAGCCTCCTGACACTGTTATCTACAACTATATCGCTGGGCATCTTGCATACTGCTGTCAAATAAAGCCTCTCCAAACCAGTATCTAACTACCACATTCCTTGCTGTAGAATGTTCAGTAGCTTCAAATGGATAAATTCAGTGTCCTGGGCATGCATTTAAACTCTCCTACTCTAGCCAAATTCTTACACCTTCTCATTCTGTCAGAATTATTATATTTATGTGGTCCTAAAAATACCACTTACTATTTACTTTTCTTTACATCCAGTGAACTCATTCTTTTCCTGTATGTAGTTGACTCTTGAATAACAAAGGTTTGAACTGCATGGGTCCATTTATATGTGGATTTTTAAAAATAGTAAATACTATAGTACCACACGACCTGCAGTTGTTCGAATCTACGGATGTGGAACCACGGATACAGAGGGTTCACTATTTATTATACTCAGATTTTTTACTGCATGGAAGATCAGTGCGCTTAAACCCTGCATTGTTCAAGGGTCACCTGTATATCCAAATTCTATCCATTCTTCAAAGACAGTTAATCTATTTGCTTCTTTATGAAGCTTTCCTTGACTATATGAAATGTTCTCTCCTCTGAATCATTGTGATTCCTGCTGATGGGAGTGTTTCTCAAACATAAGTAATGTATATAACCATTTAAAAGAAAAAAAGGAAAAAAATCCCACTTCTGTGAGTTAAAATAGCAGCGAAACTTTTGAGTATTGATGTGATCAGAGAAGGGGGACAGTTTAAACAACATTGATTTACATTCTTCAGCAGGGAATTAACCATATTATTTTGAATATGATCTTTTTAACATAAATTTGGAAGTTTTATTTAACTCATTTTTATGTAAGATATTTGTGCCTTGTCTTTCTAATTCAATTATAAGCTCATTGAGTACACAGACTTTCTTACCTTACTTCAATATACCAATAGACAGTAAACATTTGTTTCCATTTTCATTGCTGCATATTGTGTTTATGTAACAAAGTGGAAGTGCTTGTATGATTTGGTGTTACTAAAAATGGTTAAATTGAGTAAGTAGTATTTGCTAATGGAAATGTTGATTTGAAAAGCACAGACCTCTAATCCCAGGCACTGCCACCAGGTGGGGTGTCTGTTACCTTTTGGTAAACACCAAATAATTGTCAACAGTTTCAGGAATTTGAATTATTGATCAACAGGAGACAACTCTGGGATTAGCTGTTATACCTTTTTAACGTAGCTTTGAAATTAGACTTTTATCAGGGCTATATGTAGCTACACAGAAGTACTAAGAAGACTATTAAATGTTATTTTAATATAATTTTAAAGCATAACTATTCAGCCAAAAGTTGGCATCTGCTCTTTTCTGCACCAAATGAAGTCTTGATTTTGACTTTTTATGCACACTTTCTCTTCTATCCAGCTTTATCTTACCGTCTTATTTCACTTCAAGCATTGCATTCCTAACCACTGCTGAAGAATATTTCCTAAGAAACACCTAATTGTATCTTGCTCCTAGCCGTCGGACACCTTCCAGGGTGACACCAGATTGCTTGGTGTGGCCTTACACTTCTCTCCAGCCCCAGATTAAAAACCCTTGGTTAATCTTCCAGAGAGGGCTTGGTCTCTCTTGTCCTATACTCAGCTACTTCAGGGACCAGACATCCACCATCTGTATGCTCTCCAGCTATGTTTGCTCCTTCCCCACACTTTCTAACTTAAAGGAGTTCCATGAGCAGAACTTAAGGTTATTTGCTCTGTTCCAAGATTCACTGTGTTTCTAACCAGGCTGTCCCATTGTGCTTTTTTCTCACCTCATAATTCATAAGCTGTCAGGGAGCTTTACAGTCACCTACTTGCTCTTGATAGCGTTGTATTCTCAACGTTTTTCCAAGAAACTTCTCCACTTGAACCTATGACAGCTTTTATACATAATTTTTTTTCTTTACATAGGTATTGAAGTATCACAGCAAAAGCCAAAACCAAAAGAAAAATAGGGCAAGTCAATGAAGAAAAGAGGAATTAGAAAAAACTCAAGATGTATTTCATGTTTTATTGACTCTTACAGGTTATGTAGAAGTGTTGGTGATACCTGCTGGAGCAAGAAGAATCAAAGTTGTGGAGGAAAAGCCGGCACACAGCTACTTAGGTAACCTGTGTTACAGATGCAGAACCCATGCAAGTCCAAGCTTAGCTGCCCTGCCCTGAGAGTTCTCTTATGACCAAGACATCAGTGTGTTTCTAGTTACATGTTTGAATTTCCCAGGAAGTACCTCTTGTCATATCAAGTAGGAATTTTTTCCTTCCCTCCCAGGGACTTCCCAGGAGCAAAAGCAATCTGGTTGTCTCTATGTTTGGTGGGGGTGGGTGTTATAAATTACTTCTGCATGTTAGTCCATGTTAGGAAACAAACACTCATTGGGGGATTTGGGTATGTTTTATTTCATATATATATATATATATATATATATATATATATATATTTAATATATTTATTTCATATATGCATGAACATAAATGTATACATATTCATGTTTACTGCATGTGCAAATGCATACATCAATGTGTGTGTATATATATAATGATTGCTCTATAATTTGGAAATCTTGTGGGATTCTTAAAAAAATTTCTATGTACTAAAAGGACTTCCCCTTTTAACGGAAGACAATGCTCTCTTTTGCCTCACTTCAGGTGTACTCATCTATGAAGAAAGTATTTTTTAAAAAATTTTTAATAGAAAAAGTTGACTTGCAATATTATGTAGTTTCAGGTATACTGCATAGTGCTTTGACATATGCATACATTATGAAATGGTCACCACCATAAGTCTAGTAACCATCTGTTCCCAAACGAAGTTATTACAGTGTTATTGACCATATTCCTTTTGCTGTATATGGCAGGACCTTGACTTGCTAATTTCATTACTGGAGGTTTTTTTTTTTTTTAATTTTATTTATTATTTATTTATTATTTTTTTTTGGCTGTGTTGGGTCTTCGTTTCTGTGCGAGGGCTTTCTCTAGTTGCGGCGAGTGGGGGCCACTCTTCATCGCGGTGCGCGGGCCTCTCACTATCGCGGCCTCTCTTGTTGCGGAGCACAGGCTCCAGACGCGCAGGCTCAGTAGTTGTGGCTCACGGGCCTAGTTGCTCTGCGGCATGTGGGATCTTCCCAGACCAGGTCTCGAACCTGTGTCCCCTGCATTGGCAGGCAGATTCTCAACCACTGCGCCACCAGGGAAGCCCATTACGGGAGGTTTTTACTTCTTAATACTCTTCACCTATTTCATGTACCCCCTGCCCTCTCCCTCTGGCAGTCAACCCTTTGTATCTAAGAGTTTCTTTTTGTTTTGTTTGTTTTTCTTGTCTGACTGCTATGGCTAGGACTTCCAATACTATGTGGAATGAAAGTGGTGAGAGTGGGCATCTTTATCTTGTTCCTGATCCTAGAGGAAATGCTTTCACCTATTCACCATTGAGTATGATGTTGGCTGTGGTTTTGTCATATCTGGCCTTTATTATGTTGAGGTATATTCCCTCTATACCCACTTCATTGAAAGTTTTTTTTATCATAAATGAATGTTGAATTTTGTAAAAAGCTTTTTCTGCAGCTATTGAAATGGTTATATGATTTTTATTCCTCAGTTTGTTTACATGATGTATCACATTGATTGATTTGTCGATATTGAACCATCCTTGCAAATCTGGGATAAACCTCACTTAATCATGGTGTAATATCCTTTTAATGTATTGTTGAATTTGATTTTCTAATATTTTGTTGAGGAGTTTTGGATCTATATTCATCAGGGATATTGGACTGTAATTTTCTTTTTTTCTGGTGTCTCTGTCTAGTTTTGGTATAAAGGCAATTCTGGCCTCACAGAATGAATTTGAAAGTGTTCCTTTCTCTTCAATTTTGGGGAATAGTTTGAGCAGGATAGGCATTAACTCTTCTTTAAATGTTTGGTAGATTCACCTGTGGAGCTGTCTGGTCTTTGACTTTTGTTTACTGGAAGTTTTTTGATTACCGAATCAATTTCATTACTGGTAATTGGTCTTTCTTACTTTTTATTTCGTCCTGATTCAGTCTCAGGAGATTGCACATTTCCAGGAATTTATTCATTACTTATAGGTTGTCCAATTTATTGATGTATAATTATTTATGGTAATCTCTTATGATCCTCTGTATTTCTCTGGTGTTAATTGTAACTTTCTTTTCATTTATGATTTTATTTAATTGGGCCCTTGAGAAAGTATTTTTAAATTTTTAAGTACTGCTTCTGGAAAAAAATTCTATCAGCTATTTTAATTAGGCCAGTTAATGATTTTTAAATATATGAAAGAAAATATTATGTTGTCAAAATACATATTGCTTATAAATTAATATTTCAAGCTAATTAAGTCATGCAAAATGATCTTTTATAGTCATGGCATCCACAGATAGAGGTATCTAATGTGATATGGCTGGAAAAAGACTAAATATTTTCCCAGAATTTAAACATTGTATTTATATATATTTTTTTAATTTTTATATTTTTATGTTATATTGGAGTATATTTGATTTACAATGTTGTATTAGATTTAGGTGTACAGCAAAGTGATTCAGTTATACATATACATATATCTATTCTTTTTCAGATTCTTTTCCTATTTAAGTTATTACAGAATATTGAGTAGAGTTCCCTATACTATACAGTAGGTCCTTGTTGATTCCTATTTTATATATACTAGTGTGTATATGTTAATCCCAACCTCCTAATTTACGCCCTCCCCCTTTTTTCCCTTTGGTAACCATAAGTTTGTTTTCTAAGTCTGTGAGTCTGTTTCTGTTTTGTAAGTAAATTCATTTGTATCATTTGTTTAGATTCCTCATGTAAGTGGTATGATATTTGTCTTTCTCTGACTTCACTTAGTATGAAAATCTCTAGGTCCATCTATGTTGCTGCACATAGAATTATTTTATTCGTTTTTATGGCTGAGTAATATTCCATTTATATATGTACCAGCATCTTCTTTATCCATTCATCTGTTCATGGACATGTACACTGCTTCCATAGCTTCACTATTGTAAATAGTACTGCAATAAATATTTAGGGTGCATGTATCTTTTTGAATTAAGGTTTTCTCCAGATATATGCCCAGGAGTGGGATTGCTGGATCATATGGTAGCTCTATTTTTAGTTTTTTGAGGAACCTCCATAATGTTCTCCATAGAGGCTGTACGAATTTACATTCCCACCAACAGTGTAGAAAGGTTCCCTTTTCTTCACATCCTCTCCAGCATTTATTGTTTGTAAGGTTTTTGATGATGGACCATTCTGACTGGTGTGAGGTGATACCTCATTGTAGTTTTGATTTGCATTTCTCTAATAATTAACGATGTTAAGCATCTTTTCATGTGCTTTTGACCATCTGTATGTCTTCTTTGGAGAAATGTCTATTTAGATCTTTGGCCCATTTTTGGATTGGGTTGTTTGTTTTTTACATATTGAGTTGCGTGAACTGTGTATATTTTGGAGATTAATCCCTTGTCAGTTGCATCATTTGCAAACATTTTCTCCCATTCTGTGGGTTGTCTTTTCCTCTTGTTTATGGTTTCCTTTGCTGTGCAAAAGGTTTTAAGTTTAATTAGGTCCTGTTTGCTTATTTTTGTTTTTATTTTCATTACTCTAGGAGGTGGATCCAAAAAGATATTGCTGCAGTTTATGACAAAGTGTATTCTGCCTATGTTTTCCTCTAAGAATTTTATAATATGCAGTCTTACATATAGGTCTTTAATCCATTTTGAGTTTATTTTTGTATATGGTGTTAGAGAATGTTCTAATTTCATTCTTTTACATGTAGCTGTCCTGTTTTCCCAGCGCCACTTACTGAAGAGACTGTCTTTTCTCCATTGTACATCCTTGCCTCCTTTGTCATAGATTAGTTGACCATAGGTGTGTGGGTTTATTTCTGGGTTTTCTATCCTGTTCCATTGGTCTATATTTCTGTGTTTGTGCCAGTACAAAACTGTTACTGTAGCTTTATAGTATAGTCAGAAGTCAGGTAGCCTGATTCCTCCAGCTCCATTTTCCTTTCTCAAGATTGCTTTGGCTATTTTGGGTATCTTGTGTTTCCACACAAATTTTTAAATTTTTTGTTCTACTTCTGTGAAAAATGTAATTGGGAATTTGATACAGATTACATTGAATCTATAGATTGCCTTGGGTAATATAGTCATTTTGACAATATTGATTCTTCCATTCAAGGAACATGGTATATCTTTCCATCTGTTTGCCTCATCTTTGGTTTCTTTCATCAAAGTCTTTTAGTTTTCAGAGTACAGGTCTTTTGCCTCCTTAGGTAGCTTTATTCCTATGTATTTTTTTCTTTTTGATGTGATGGTAAATGGCATTATTTCCTTAATTTCTCTTTCTGATCTTTCATTGTTATTGTATAGAAATGCAACAGAAACCTGTGTATTAATTTTGCGTCCTGTAACTTTACCACATTCATTGATGAGCTCTAGAAGGTTTCTGGTAGCATCTTTAGGATTTTCTATATATAGTACCATATCATCTGCAGACAGTGACAATTTTACTTCTTTTCCAATTTGGATTTCTTTTACTCCTTTTTTCCTCTGATTGCCGTGGGTAGGACTTCCAAAACTATGTTGAATAAAAGTGGCAGGAGCGCACATCCTTGTCTTGTTCCTGATCTTAGAGGAAATACTTTCAGCTTTTCACCATAGAGTATGATGTTAGCTGTGGGTTTGTCATATATGGCTTTTATTATGTTGAGGTATGTTCCCTCTATGCCAACTTGCTGGAGAGTTTTTATCATAAATGGGTGTTGAACTTTGTCAAAAGATTTTTCTGCACCTATTGAGATGATCATATGGTTTTTATTCTTCAATTTGTTAATGTCATGTATCGTACTGATTGATTTGTGGACACTGAAAAATCCTTGCATCCCTGGGATACTCCCACTTAATCATGGTGTATGATCCTTTTAATGTATTGTTGGATTCGGTTTGCTAGTATTTTTGGGTCTATGTTCATCAGTGATATTGTTCTGTAATTTTCTTTTTTTGTGGTATCTTTGTCTGGTTTTGGTATCAGGGTGATGGTGGCCTCATAGAATGAGTTTGTGAGTATTCCTTTCTCTGCAGTTTTTTGGAATAGTTTTAGAACAGTGGTTGTTAACTCTTCTCTAAATGTTTGATGGAATTTACCTGTAAAGCCAGCAAAAGTCCTGGACTTTTGTTTGTTGGGAATTTTTTAATCACAGTTTCAATTTCATTACTTGTGATTGGTCTGTTCATATTTTCTATTTCTTCCTGGTTCAGTCTTGGGAGATTGTACCTTTCTAAGAATTTGTCCATTGCTTCTAGGTTGTCCATTTTATTGGCAAATACTTGCCTATAGTAGTCTCTTATGATCCTTTTTATTTCTGTGGTGTTGTAACTTTTCCTTTTTCATTTCTAGTTTTATTAATTTGGGCTTTCTTCCTTTTTTCTTGATGAGTCTGCCTAAAGGTTTATCAATTTTGTTTATCTTTTCAATGAACCAACTTTTAGTTTCATTGATCTTTTCTATTGTTTTATTCATCTCTATTCCATTTATTTCCACTCTGATCTTTATAATTTCTTTCCTTCTACTAACTTTGGGTTTTGTTTGTTCTTCCTTCTCCAGTTGCTTTAGGTGTAAGGTTAGGTTGTTTATTTGTCATTTTTCTTGTTACCTGAGGTAAGATTGTATTGTTATAAACTGCCCTCTTAGAACTGCTTTTGCCACATCCCATAGGTTTTGTTTCATCATGTTTTCATTTTCATTTGTCTCTAGATATTTCTTGATTTCCTCTTTGATTTCTTCAGCGATCAATTAATTATTTAGTAACATATTGTTTAGCCTCCATGTGTTTGTATTCTTTTGCAGTATTTTTCTTACACTTGATTTCTAATCTCATAGCGTTGTTTTCAGAAAAGATGCTTAATATGATATCAGTTTTTTTTAATTTATTGAGACTTGCTTTATGGCCCAGCATGTGATCTATCCTGGGGAATGTTCCATGTGCATGTGAAAAGAATGTGTATTCTGCTGCTTTTCTATAAAATGTTCTATCAATATTAAATAAGTCCATCAGGTCTAATGTGTCATTTAGGGCCCGTGTGTCCTTATTGATTTTCTGTCTGGAAGATCTGTGCACATCTGATGTAAGTGGGGTGTTACAGTCCCCCACTATGATTGTGTTACTGTTGATTTCTCCTTTTATGGCTATTAGCATTTGCCTTATATATTGAGGTGCTTCTGTGTTGGTTGCATATATATTTACAATTGTTATATCTTCTTCTTGGATTGATCCCTTGATCATTATGTAGTGTCTTTCTTTGTCTCATGTAATAGCCTTTATTTTAAAGTCTCTTTTGTCTGACATGAGTATTACCACTCCAGCTTTCTTTTGATTTCCGTTTGCATGGAATACCTTTTTCCATCTTCTCACTTTCAATCTGTATGTGTCCCTAGATCTGAAGTGGGTCTCTTGTTGACAGCATATATACGAATCTTCTTTTCATATCCATTCATCCACTCTATGTCTTTTGGTTGGAGCATTTAATCCATTTACATTTAAGGTAATTATCAATATGTATGTTCTTATTGCCATTTTGTTAATTGTTTTGGATTTGTTTTCGTAGGTCTTTTTTCTTCCATTCCTCTTTTATTATCTTCTCTTGTTATTTGATGACTATCTTTAGTGTTGTGTTTGGATTCCTTTTTCTTTTTTATGTGTATAGCTATTGTAGATATTTGGTTTATGGTTACCATGAGCTTTTGATATAGCAGTCTTTATATAGACAAGATTGTCTTAAGTTGCTTGTCTCAATTTCAAATGCATTACTAATATCCTGCATTGGTACTTTCCTCACAGTTGCTGGTTTTGATATCATATTTGTGTGTGGATGATTTCCTACCTTTACTCTATGTTTGCCTTTACCTGTGAGCTTTCCCATTCGTGTTTTTCTTCTTTCTAGTTGTGACCTTTTCTTTTCTGCCTAGAGGAGTTCCTTTAGTATTTGCTGTAAAGCTGGTTTGGTGGTGCTAAATTCTCTTAGTTTTTACTTGTTTGGAAATCTTTTGATTTCTCCATTGAATCTGAATGAGTGCCTTGCTGGGTAGAGTATTCTTGGTTGCAGGTTTTTCCTTTTCATCACTTTAAATATATCATGCCACTCCTTTCTGTCCTGCAGAGTTTTTGCTGAAAAATCAGCTGATAACCTTATGGGGATTCCCTTGTATTTTATTTGTTGCTTTTCAAGTGTTGCTTTTAATATTTTCTCTTTGTCTTTAAGTTTTATCAATTTAATATGTGTCTCAGTGTGTTCCTCCTTGGGTTTATCCTGTATGGGACTCTGCACTTCTTGGACTTGGGTGACTGTTCCCTTTCCCATGTTAAGGAAGTTTCAGCTATTGTCTCTTCAGATATTTTCTCAGGTCCTTTCTCTCACTTGTCTCCTTCTGGGACCCACATAATGTAAATGTTGGTGTGTTTCATGTTGTCCCAGAGGTCTCTTAGGCTGTCTTCATTTCTTTTCATTCTTTTTTCCTTATTCTGTTCCACGGCAGTGATTTCCACCATTCGGTCTTCCAGCTCACTTATCCGTTCTTCTGCCTCATTTTTTCTGCTATTGATTCCTTCTAGTATGTTTTTCATGTCAGTTATTATATTGTTCATTTCTGTTTGTTTATTCTTTATGTCTTCTAGCTCTTTGTTAAACATTTCTTGTATCTTCTCAGTCTGTGCCTCCATTCTTTTTCCGAGATCTTGGATCATCTTTACTATCATTACTCTTTATTATTTTTGGGGTAGATTGCCTATCTCCAGTTCACTTCATTGTTCTTCTGGGGTTTTATCTTGTTCTTTTATCTGGAACATATTCCTTTGTTGTCTCATTTTGTCTAACTTTCTGTGATTGCCATTTCTGTTCCGTAGGCTGCAGGGTTGTAGTTCCTCTTGCTTCTCGTGTCTGCCCCCATCTCGCTGGGATTTCTTCTTTGTCTTTAGATGTAGAATATCTTTTTTGGTAGATTCCCGTCATTTTTGTCAATGGTTATTCAACAGTTTATTGTGACTTTGGTGTTTTCTTGAGAGGAGTTGCACTCTAGTTCTTCTACTCAGCTGTCTTGTCTCCAACCTAAAAATCTGTTTATCAAAAAATTAGCCTCATTAACAGGTCTTCCACAAGGTCACTCTTAATGATGTCCTTTATTCATTTAACTGCCTTAATCAGCACTCACTGCTTCAGCAAAATTCAGCTATACACATAGGCTATAATTCCCAGGCTCCTATGAAAGAAATTCAGCTTCAGTTTCTGTCCACTGCAGGTGTGTAGCTGTTTAAGCCAGTGTTAAATTTACACTGTTCTGTCTCCTCCCCAGGTGATAAGGAAGGGGGATGTGAAGACCAGCATCCTTAAAATTCTGTGGCTGTCTCTCTGCATTCAACAGATCAAAAGCCATAAACACTGTATTTATATTATCTTTAAAGAAAACTTTTGTGTCTTTTTTTCCTTCTTAACAAAATTATTTCCTCCTTATTCTTTCTCAAATCAGAAATAATGTCCCAATAGGGAAACACTTTGTACATGAAAAAATAACCCAGTATTGTTACGTGATTGTTTCTGCTCTGTAAAATTAAAAATGGTCTATACTTGGATCAAATCATTTTTCACATTAGGGTTTGCTTTCTAGGAGTAGGAAAATTTGAGGAAAGGGGACAATACAAGAAATTTATTTATTTGTTTGTTTGTTTGTTTTTTGGCTGTGTTGGGTCTTCGTTGCTGTGTGCGGGCTTTCACTAGTTGCGGCGAGTGGAGGCTACTCTTCATTGCAGTGCACAGGCTTCTCATTGTTGTGGCTTCTCTTGTTGCAGAGCACGGGCTTTAGGCACACGGGGTTCAGTAGTTGTGTCTCTTGGGCTCTAGAGCGCAGGCTCAGTAGTTGTGGTGCACAGGCTTAGTTGCTCCGCGGCATGCGGGATCTTCCCGGGCCAGGGATTAAACCCATGTCCCCTGCATTGGCAGGCGGATTCTTAACCACTGCACCACCAGGGAAACCCAAGAAATTTTTTTATCATGTGACACACTCATTAGTTGGTCATTATTAATATATAAATTTTATCTATTTTTACCTGCTGTGGTTTTTAAATGCATTTTAAATGCAAGTAAATCATCCCATATATCCAAATACAGATTAATACCCATTTTTGGAGATGCTGTGTAAAATTGAGACAGTTTTAATACATTTGTTTAATAGTAGACAATTGGCAATTACATTTGGGAATATGTTTTCTTCTTTTCCAAGCTGGAAAGGAATATAGGTGTCTCAAATGGAGTTTTCTCAAATTCTACAAAACCCCACATTGTGCTCTGATTTTTAATACCCTAGCAAATGTGGCTAAATACACCTACCATTTTTACAAATTTGACAGCTCCATGCTCCCTCTAATTCCTTATTAACCAGGGTCTTCAACCAATCCTGTCTTGTTTTTAATCTCTCCTTGACAATAAGTACGTTTGTCAAGGACAGCAAATGCCCTCTTTTGTTGGACTCTCAATCTCTACTTGGTTTCCCAGTGTTCCCATACTGTGGAACTCAAGCCTGGACCCTGCTCTCTGCTCTGCTCTGCTCTCTGCCTAGGGTACCACATTTGACTCCTTTGCTTTACATTTTTTGTTTGATGTAAATTATCAGATTCTCATATGTGCCTCAGAAATAATGTCTAAATCAAAAACTTTATTTTTATCTGTACTGAAACCTCTTCTTAGTTTTCCCCACTATAGTAAAGGTCACTGTATTAGTGTCCTATGACTGTAGTGATGATTACCACAAAGCTGGTGGTATAAAACAACGGGAATGTATTGTCCCACAGTTCTGGAGGCCATAGTCAGTTTTACTGGACCAGAAATTAAGGTGTCTGCAAAGCTGTGCTCTCTCTGGAGTCCCTAGGGTGTCATCCATTCCTGGCCTCTTCCAGATTCTGGTGGCTACCAACATTCTTTTGCTTGTGACCACAACACTCCAACATCTGCCTCCCTAGTGTCATTGCCTTCTCTTCTTTTTCTGTGTTCAGACCACTCTCTTCCTACCTCTTATAGGCTACATGTGATTGCATTTTAGGCCCACTTGGGTAATCCAGGATAATCTCCCCATCTCAAGATCCTTAATTTAATCTTATTTGCAAAGGTATTTATTTGCCATATAAGATAGCATTCATGTTCCAGGGATTCAGATGTGGGTATCGTTATTCCCCTTCAAAACTTTTTTTTAGGGGCTTCTCTGGTGGCGCAGTGGTTGAGAATCCACCTGCCAATGCAGGGGACCCGGGTTTGAGCCCTGGTCTGGGAAGATCCCACATGCCATGGAGCAACTAAGCCTGTGCGCCACAACTACTGAGCCTGCGCTCTAGAGCCCACAAGCCACAACTACTGAGCCCGCGCAGCAAAGAAGACCCAACGCAGCCAAAAATTAATTAATTAAATAAATAAATTTAAAAAAAAAACAAAAAACAAAAACTTTTTTTTACACTGTGGTAGAATACATGTAACATTATATTTACCATCTTAACTATATTAAGTGTACAGTTTGATAGCATTGAGTACGTTCACTCTGGTGCTCAACCACCACCATCCTTCTCCAGAACTCTTTTCATCTTGTAAAACTGAAACTCTGTACCCATTAATAGCAACTCGCCATTCCCCCCTCCTCCCATCCTCTGGTAACCTCCATTAGTTTTTCTATCTCCATGAATTTGACCACTCTGCGTACCTCATGTATATGGAATCATACAGTAACTGTCCTTTTATGATTGACATATCTCATATAATAATGT
The DNA here is from genome assembly GCF_028023285.1 of Balaenoptera ricei. NCBI lineage: Eukaryota > Metazoa > Chordata > Mammalia > Artiodactyla > Balaenopteridae > Balaenoptera > Balaenoptera ricei. The sequence goes on from NC_082641.1 coordinate 108,243,307, forward strand.
CCTCAAGATTTATCCATACTGTAGCATATGTCAGCATTCCCTTCCTTTTAAAGGCTGAATATTATTCCAATGTATGTGTATAACACCTTTTGCTTATCTATTCATTCATCCATGGATCCTTAAGTTGCTTCCACATTGTAGCTATTGTGAATAATGCTGCTATGAATATGGGTGTACAAATATCTCTTCAAGACCTGGCTTTTCATTCTCTTAAGTATATACCTAGAAGTAGAATTACTGGGTGATAGACTAATTCTATTTTTAATTTTTTGAGGAACTGCGTAACATTTTCCACGGTTGCTGTACCATTTTCCATTCCTACCAACAGGGTGCAAGGGTTCCAGTTTCTCTATATCCTCACCAACACTTGTTTTCTGTTTATTTTGAATGTAGCCATCCTAATGGCTATGAGGTGATATCTCATTATGGATTTGATTTGCATTTCTCTAATGATTAGTGATATTGAGCATCTTTTCATGTGCTTGTTGGTTTTGTATAACTTCTTTGGAGAAATATCTCTTCAGGTCCTTTGCCCATTTTTAAATTAGGTCCTTTGCCCATTTTTTAATTAGGTTGTTTGATTTTTTTGTTCATGAGTTTTTAGGAGTTCTTTATATATTCTGGATTCTAATCCCTTATCAGATTGATTTTCAAATATTTTGTCCCATTCTGTAGCTTTTTACTCTGTTAGTAATGTCTTTTAATGTACAAAAGTTTTAAGTTTTCATGAAATTTGTCTATTTTTCTTTTATAATCTGTGCCTTTGGTGCAATGTCCAAGAAATCATTGTCAAATTCAATGTTGTGGAGCTTTTGCATATTATTTTCTTCTAAGAGTTTTATAGTTTTAGGTCTGACATTTAGATCTTTGATCCATTTGGAGTTAAATTTTATATGTGGTATTAGTTAAGGGTTCAACTTCAGTTTTCTGCATGTGGATACTCAGTTTTCCCAGGACTACTGGTTGAAAGACTGTCCTTTCTCCATTGAATGATCTTGGCACCCATGTCGAAAATCATTTGGCCATATTTGCAAAGGTTTATTTCTGGGATCTCTGTTCTATTTCCTTGGTTTATATGTCTGTTTTCATGCCAGTAGCACAGGGTTTTGATTACTGTAGCTTTCTAGTAAGTTTTGAAACCAGGAAGTGTGTGTCTCCAGCTTTGTTCCTGTTTTTCAAGATTGTTTTGGCTATTCATGGTCTCCTGAGATTCCCTATAAATTTTAAGATAGGTTTTTTTCTTCATTTCTGCACAAAAGGCCATTGGGATTTTGATAGGGATTCCATTCAATTTGTAGGGCACTTTGGATAATATTGACATCTTAACAATATTAACTCTTCCAATACATGAACCTGGAATGTGTTTCCATTTATTTACATCTTCTTTAATTTCTTTCAGAAATGTTTTGTAGTTTTCATTGTATAAGTCTTTCACCTCCTTTGTTAATTCCCAAGTATTTAATTCTTTTTGATGCTATGCTATTGTAAATAGAAATGTTTTCTGAATTTCCTTTGTAGATCGTTCATTATTAGTGTATAGAAATTGAATTGCTTTTTGAGAGTTGACTTTATATCCTGCTACTTTGCTGAATTTATTTATCAGTTCTACTGGGCTTTTTGTAAAATCTTTATTGTTTTCTACATATAAGATCATATCATCTGCAAACAATAATAATTTTACTTCTTCATTTCTGATTTAGATGGCTTTTGTGCTCCTGAATTCAGTTTGCTAGTATTTTGTTGAGGATTTTGCATCATTGTTCATAAGGGAAATTGATCTGTAGTTTTCTTCTTTTGTAATGTCTTAGTCTAGGTTTGATATCTGGAAAATGCTGGCCTCATAGAATGAGTTAGGAAGTATTCCCTCCACTTTGATTATTTTTAAAATTTAAGGATTTGTGTTAGATCTTTAAATGATTGGTAGAGTTTACCACTGAAGCCATAAGGTCCAGTGCTTTTCTTTGGCAGGATATTTTTGATTACTGATTCAGTCTCCTTACTAGTTATAGGTATGCTTATAGGATTTCTGTTGCTTTGTGATTCAGACTTGGTAGGTTTTGTGTTTCTAAAAATTTGTTCATTTCATTTAGATTTTCCAGTGTGTTAGCATACAGTTGTTCATAGTACTTTCTTATAATCCTTTTTATTTCTTTAGCATCAGTTGTAATGTCCCCACTTTCATTTCTGTCTTTTTTTTTTTTAGTTGTCTTTTTTTCATTCTTTTTTAGCCAGATAGCTAAAGGTTTGTCAACTTCTTTGATCTATTTTATATTTCATTTATCTCTGCTTTAATCTTTATTATTATTATTATTATCCTTTCAGGTTTGGGTTTAGTTTGTTCTTTTTCCAGTTTCTGAGGTTGTAAAGTTAGGTTGTTAATTTGGGATGTTTCTTCTTTTTCAATGTAAGTGTTTATAGCTATAAATCCCAACCCGCCCCAACCCATAGCACTGCTTTCACTGTGTCCTGTAAGTTTTGGTACATTGTGTTTTCATTTCATTTGCCTCAAGACATTTTCTAACTTACCTTGTGATTTCTTCTTTGATCCATTGGTTGTTTGAGTGTGTAGTTTCATTTCCACAAATTTGTGAATTTTCCAATTTGCCTTCTGTTACTGATTGTGAACTTCATCTCTCTGTGGTCAGAGAAGATACTTTGTTTGATATCTATCTTTTAGGGCATGGATGTCTTGGTGGGGAGGGGGGTCCATTATTCATCCTACCACAGTCACTAATTTCTATGCAGTAGTTTACACCAAAACTAGGAGTTCTCTTTGATAACTCTCTTTACCATTCTAATACAGTACATCAGCAAGTCCTCTCAGTTATTCAAATGTATCACCTTTCCTCCATGTCAACTGTGACCCCTACCCAGGCCACTCCCTATTACATGGTCCTGCTTTATTACCTTTATAGAGCTTATTGCTGTTTGAATTGTCTTATTTGTTTACATGCATGCTTTATATTATCTATCTCCATTGTTAATTTTTGAAAGCAGGGATCATTTTGCTCAGAGCCATATCTGCAGTAACTAAAACAGAGTCTGTCACACAGGAATTAATAAAGGAATTTTCAGTGAATTTTAATTAAGAAAAGATGTTTCACACTTGTATAGTGATTAGCATGGGTCAGTGCATTAAATATATTTGTTAAATAAGTCCTCACAACAACTTTATGAAGTAGGAACTTCTAATTTCCCAGTTTTTAAAATCAGAGAATAGAGGAACAGAGAATAAATTTGTTTCCCATGGTCACAAATCTTAAAAAGTTATGATCCTGGATTTAAACCCAAGAAGTGTGGCCACAGTATCTGATTCATACTGTCTTTTCTTTTATTTTTTCTTTTTTATCATTGGCTTCTATGCAACACTTGTGATTTTAAAGTACATGTCACATATGAAGAAATTTTCCTTGAACTTCTCCCAAATTCCCCCTTTTTCCCCATTTCTTAACTAATGTGATCAATTGTTGTATAGAATTAATGGAAGGGAATACAAATCTTGAAACGACTATTTTTTTTCTTCAATTAGTACCTCCAAAGTTTGCCAGACCCCATTTTCTTTCCCTGGTGCAAATCTTTAAACATAGATCTTCAATCACTTTTTCTTGTTAAAAGAGCATTCAATTTAAAAAGGAAATTATATATCTGTGTTAAGTGCCTGGCCTTATTATTGTCAGTTTTCCTTGTGCTTAACATCAGGCCTAAGTTACTAGGGTCTTTTACTTGTGTAAGGAAATGGCATTAGTGCTTCTAAACGTCCTGAATACTACTTGAGATTAAATCATTATTGAAAATATTAATATGTTACCATGTTTATTCAAGAACCTACTAAGTTTCCTTACTTGCTTAACTGAGGAAAAAACAATTCTCCTGATGGAAAGGTTCAAGAACAAAGACAAGGAGATCAGTTGCATGATTCTATCAAGAGAACAAGAATAAGAAAAAACCAAGTGCTTCTACAGACATTGAAGAAGTTAGCTGATGAAACTTGTTAGAAAATCGCTGTGAGTACTGATAGAAGAGAAAAGTTCAAGGATTCTGGCTTAACTTGACAAATAATAATGGAATTTACTGAGATAAGGCACATGGATGAGGGGCAAGTTTGAAAAAAAAATTTAAAAAGAAATGATAGAGTATTAAAATCCTAGATTTCAAACCTAAAATCCTAGATTTCAAGCTTGTGATATGTGTTCTCTGCCTAAAGAATAACAGAGAATAAATATCATAAATCACATTTCCTAAAAGCTCTTTCAGGCATTGGAAGGAAGTCAAAGTCATTGAAAACCTTGATCTGAAATAGCTTCAGCAGAAAGAAAGGAAAATAAATCATTTCTTGGCAAACTGGTCATTCTTTAATGAAGTAACTTATCTACATCAAACTAGATGTTATCTCACAGAAGACATTTAATACCCTCCCAGTACAGTTATTCTTTTTCATTACTCTCTCTTTGAGTTGTATTCCCTATTGCAATTATTATATGCTTTTCTGAAGATCATGGCTTTATTAATTTGTTAATAATTTATCAAAAAGTATAAAATGGAGAGTAGTTCAGGTAAGTCATCTCTTTACAAAACCATTATAGCTCTTGATTTTTAAAAATCGAAATGAGGTTGTATGGGTCAACTTAACCTTGCCTGCAGCTTTGCATGTAACCCACTGTGGGAAGAATTCCCAATGAAAACAGTTAAAGATGTTGAGCAAAATACAAAAGGAGAAAAAAAGAACACTTTTTCTATTTACCTCTGAACAGGAAAGAAGTTAAGGATTCCTCACATGTCAAAAACGAAGTGAGAACAGAAAGCCAGAGTATTAGGCTAACCGAAGCCCCACTTATGCTTAATCCTGATGACCAGTTTAGACCTTGAGAGCCAAGGGGAACTGGGCAGAAAATAAAGCCTAAGACCTTTACGAAGTGGAGACTCAAGACCCCTACGTAAAGCAGGACCCCAAAGAACCTACGAGATCAGTGTGAGAAGACATAGTAGTACATGTGTTGCATTTGCACCATAAAAGGAGAAAGACAGAAAATGTGTCTGTATTAACTTTGGTACTAGGTGGAGGTAGAAAATGCACTTCCCTGAGAATCTGCAACCAAATGCAAATGCTTCTATGGATTTGCAGCACCAGTCTACTCTATAAAGTCCAAACCATCAAGATATTTATTTTAATGAGGCTACCAAAGTGGCTGGTATATGCAAATGCAAATCCTTCTTGAGGGTAATTCACCTTTAAACCAGGCCTCAAAAGAATTCTATAAAGTTCAACAAATATAATTTTAGAGTAAAAAAAAAGTTCAGAAAACACAGACGGAAATAGACACTATAAGCAAAACAGTAAAAATAAGGGAGAGCAGAATCAGACATATATATTTGTATCATATGCAGAAAATATAAAAATATTATGTTAATATGTTTAAATGTATAAAAGAGGGATTTAAAAATAAACAAAAATTGACTGAAAACATAGAGAACCAAATATAATTTTTAAAATGAAATTTTAAAAACTCAATCAGTAGAAAACAAGATAAGAGAAAAACAACAAAAACATACAACAAGCAGGAAATCAAAAGATACCAACAATCTTAATAAACATTTAAAAACTAAAATCTGTAGTTAAAAGATGAAAATTATCAGACTGGATTTCACAAATAATTCACGTATATTGTATTCATAAGAAATATATGTAAAACATGAGTCACAAAAATTAAAAATCAAAGAATGGAAACTGTACCAGAAAAATACGAATCAGAAGAATACTGATATAGCCATAGTAATGTAAGTCAAAATTCATTTTAAAGAAAAATGCATTACTTGAGATAAAAATGTTCACAAAATAATTATGAAAGAATCCAGTTTATCACAAACATATTATAATTTTAAATTATATGAACCAGGACTTGAGGATATGGGGAGGGGGTGGGGTGAGATGTGACAGGGTAAGAGAGTGTCATGGACATATATACACTACCAAATGTAAAATAGATAGCTAGTGGGAAGCAGCCGCATAGCACAGGGAGATCAGCTCGGTGCTTTGTGACCACCTAGAGGGGTGGGATGGGGAGGGTGGGAGGGAGGGAGATGCAAGAGGGAAGAGAAATGGGAACATATTGTATATGTATAACTGATTCACTTTGTTATAAAGCAGAAGCTAACACACCATTGTGGGGCAATTATACTTCAATAAAGATGTTTAAAAAAAAAAAATTATATGAACCAGGAATATAGCTTCAAAGCTTTAAAGCAAAAATTGACCAAGAAAAATTGACAAATTCATCATCATCATGAAATTAAACACACAAATATGGAGTAAACTGACTTCCAACCAAGATGTTGAGGTAATGCACAGAGAAAAAGTACTCTTTAAACAAGTAATGCTGGAATAGCTTGATATTTATGTGAGGAGGAAAATTGAACCTTGGCCCCAGCCTTACAACATACACAAAAATTAACTCAAAACGGTTTAGAAATCTAAACGAAGAAGCTAAAACTCTAAAACTTAGAGCAAAAAACATAATAGAAACATATTCATGGCACTGTGGTAAGCAAGGCTTTCTTTACAATGGATGTGCAAAACTACCAACTCTTCCACCAAAAAGGCATATACTGGATTTCATCAAAAATGAAACTGTGAGAGAACTAGGGTTGGCTGCGTGAACACAGCCTGAAGGGGGCTAGTGCGCTACAGCTAGTCGGGAGGGAGTCCGGGAAAAGGTCTGGAACTGCCGAAGAGGCAAGAGACTTTTTCCTGCCTCTTTGTTTCCCTGTGCATGAGGAGAAGGGATTAAGAGCGCTGCTTAAAGGAGCTCCAGAGACGGGCGCAAGCCGCGGCTATCAGCATGGACCCCAGAGAGGGGCATGAGATGCTAAGGCTACTGCTGCAGCCACCAACAAGCCTGTGTGCAAGCACAGGTCACTATCCACACCTCCCCTCCCAGGAGCCTGTACAGCCCGCCACTGCCAGGGTCCCATGGTCCAGGGACAACTTCCCCAGGAGAACAAACGGTGCGATTCAGGCTGTTGCAACGTCACACCAGCCTCTGCCACTGCAGGCTCACCCCACACTCTGTACCCCTCCCTCCAGCCAGATCCCCCTACAGCTGCTCCTTTAACCCCGTCCTGTCTGAGCGAAGAACACATGCCCTCAGGTGACTTACACGCAGAGGTGGGGCCAAATCCAAAGCTGAACCCCAGGAGCTGTGCGAACAAAGAGAGAAAGGGAAATTTCTCCCAGCAGCCTCAGGAGCAGTGGATTAAATCTCCACAATCAACTTGATGTACCCTGCATCTGTGGAATACTTGAATAGACAACGAATCATCCCAAACTGAGGAGGTCGACTTTGGGAGCAACGATATATTTTTTTTTCCCCTTTTTCTCTTTTTGTGAGTGTGTTTGTGTATGCTCCTGTGTGTGATTTTGTCTCTATAGCTTTGCTTTTACCATTTGTCCTAGGGTTCTGTCTGTCCATTTTTTGTTGTTGTTGTTGTTGTTGTTGTTTTTAGTATAGTTTTCAGCACTTATCATTGGTGGATTTGTTTTTTGGTTTGGTCTCTTCTTTTTTTCTTTTTAATTACTTAAAAAATTTTTTTTCATAATTATTTTTTGGTTTTTATTTTAATAACTTTTATTTTATTTTATCTTATCTTTTTCTTTCTTCCTTTCTTTTTTTCTCTCTTTTATTCTGTGCCATGTGGATGAGAGGCTTCTGGTGCTCCAGCCGGTCATCAGGGCTGTGCCTCTGAGGTGGGAGAGCCAAGTTCAGGACATTGATCCACCAGAGACCTCCAAGCTCCACGTAATATCATATGGAGAAAATTGCCAAGAGATCTCCATCTCAATGCCAAGACCCAGCTCCACTCGATGACCAGCAAGCTACAGTGCTGGACACCCTATGCCAAACAACTAGCAAGATAGGACCACAACCCCACGCATTAGCAGAGAGACTGACTAAAATCATAATAAGGCCACAGACACCCCAAAACATACCACCAGACATGGACCTGCCCACCAGAAAGACAAGATCCAGCCTCATCCACCAGAACACAGGCAATACTCCCCTCCGCCAGGAAGCCTACACAACACACTGAACCAACCTTAGCCACTGGGGGCAGACACCAAAAACAACGGGAGCTCCAAATCTGCAGCCTGCAAAAAGGAGACCCCAAACGCAGTAAGTTAATCAAAATGAGAAGACAGAGAAACACACAGCAGATGAAAGAGCAAGGTAAAAACCCACCAGACCAAACAAATGAAGAGGAAATAGGCAGCTACCTGAAAAAGAATTCAGAGTAATAATAGTAAAGATGATCCAAAATCTTGGAAATAGAATGGAGAAAATACAAGAAACGTTTAACAAGGACCTAGAAGAAGTAAAGAGCAAACAAACAATGATGAACAACTCAAAAAATGAAATTAAAATTCTCTAGAAGGAATCAATAGCACAATGACTGAGGCAGAAGAATGGATAAGTGACCTGGAAGATAAAATATTGGAAATTAACTACTGCAGAGCAGAATAAAGAAAAAAGATTGAAAAGAATTGAGGACAGTCTTAGAGACCTCTGGGGCAACATTAAAAGCACCAACATTAGAATTATAGGGGTCCCAGAAGAAGAAGAGAAAAAGAAAGGGACTGAGAAAATATTTGAAGAGATTATAGTTGAAAACTTCCCTAATATGGGAAAGGAAATAGTCAATCAAGTCGAAGTGCAGAGAGTCCCATACAGGATAAATCCAAAGAGAAACACACCAAGACACATATTAATCAAGCTATCAAAAATTAAATACAAAGAAAAAATATTAAAATCAGCAAGGGAAAAACAACAAATAACATACAAGGGAATCCCCATAAGGTTAACAGCTGCTCTTTCAGCAGAAACTCTGCAAGCCAGGAGGGAGTGGCAGGATATACTTAAAGTGATGAAGGAGAAAAACCTACAACCAAGATTACTCTACCCAGCAAGGATCTCATTCAGATTCAACGGAGAATTTAAAAACTTTACAGACAAGCAAAAGCCAAGAGAATTCAGTACAACCAAACCAGCTTTACAACAAATGCTAAAGGAACTTCTCTAGGCAGGAAACACAAGAGAAGGAAAAGACCTACAATAACAAACCCAAAACAATTCAGAAAATGGTAATAGGAACATACATATCAATAATTACCTTAAATGTAAATGGATTAAATGCTCCCAACAAAAGACATAGACTGGCTGAATGGATACAAAAACAAGACCCGTATATATGCTGTCTACAAGAGACCCACTTCAGACCTAGGGACACATACTGACAGAAAGTGAGGGGATGGAAAAAGATATTCCATGCAAATGGAAATCAAAAGAAAGCTGGAGTAGCAATTCTCATATCAGACAAAATAGACTTTAAAACAAAGACTATTACAAGAGACAAAGGAGGACACTACATAATGATCAAGGGATCGATCCAAGAAGAAGATATGACAATTGTAAATATTTATGCACCCAACATAGGAGCACCTCAATACATAAGGCAAATACTAACAGCCATAAAAGGGGAAATCGACAGTAACACAATCATAGTAGGGGACTTTAACACCCCACTTTCACCAATGGACAGATCATCCAAAATGAAAATAAATAAGGAAACACAAGATTTAAATAATACATTAACATGGACTTAATTGATACTTAAGAAAATTGAAATTGTATCAAGTATCTTTTCTGACCACAACGCTATGAGACTAGATATCAATTACAGGAAAAAATCTGTAAAAAATACAAACACATGGAGGCTAAACAATACACTACTTAAAAACCAAGAGATCATGGAAGAAATCAAAGAGGAAATCAAAAAATACCTAGAAACAAATGACAATGAAAACATGATGACCCAAAGCCTATGAGATGCAGCAAAAGCAGTTCTAAGAGGGAAGTTTATAGCAATACAATCCTACCTTAAGAAACAAGAAAAATTTCAAATAAACAACCTAACCTTACACCTAAAGCAGTTAGAAGAACAAAAAAAAACCCAAAGTTATCAGAAGGAAAGAAATCATAAAGATCAGATCAGAAATAAATGAAAAAGAAATGAAGGAAATGATAGCAAAGATCAATAAAACTAAAAGCTGGTTTTTTGAGAAGATAAACAAAATTGATTAACCATTAGCCAGACTCATCAAGAACAAAAGGGAGAAGACTAAAATCAATAGAATTAGAAATGAAAAAGAAGTAACAACTGACACTGCAGAAATACAAAGGATCATGTGAGATTACTACAAGCAACTATATACCAATAAAATGAACAACCTGGGAGAAATGGACAAATTCTTAGAAATGCACAACCTTCCGAGACTGAACCAGGAAGAAATAGAAAATATGAACAGACCAATCACAGTCACTGAAATTGAAACTGTGATTAAAAATCTTCCAACAAACAGAAGCCCAGGACCAGATGGCTTCACAGGCGAATTCTATCAAACATTTAGAAAGGAGCTAACACATATCCTTCTCAAACTCTTCCAAAATATAGCAGAGGGAGGAACACTCCCAAACTCATTCTACAAGGCCACCATCACCCTGATACCAAAACCAGACAAAAATGTCACAAAAAAAGAAAACTGCAGGCCAGTATGATGATGAACATAGATGCAAAAATCCTCAACAGAATACTAGCAAACAGAATCCAACAGCACATTAAAGGGATCATACACCATGATCAAATGGGGTTTATCCCAGGAATGCAAGGATTCTTCAGTATACGCAAATCAATCAGTGTGATACACCATATTAACAAATTGAAGGAGAAAAACCATATGATCATCTCAATAGATGCAGAGAAAGCTTTTGACAAAATTCAACACCCATTTATGATAAAAACCCTCCAGAAAGTAGGCATAGAGGGAACTTACCTCAACATAGTAAAGGCCATATATGACAAACCCACAGCCACCATCATCCTCAATGGTGAAAATCTGAAACCATTTCCACTAAGATAAGGAACAAGACAAGGTTGCCCACTCTCACCACTATTATTCAACATAGTTTTGGAAGTTTTAGGCACAGCAATCAGAGAAGAAAAGGAAACCAAAGGAGCCCAAATCAGAAAAGAAGAAGTAAAGCTGTCACTGTTTGCAGATGACATGATACTATATAGAGAGAATCCTAAAGATGCTACCAGAAGACTACTAGAGCTAATCAATGAATTTAGTAAAGTAGCAGAATACAAAATTAATGTACAGAAATCTCTTGCATTCCTATACACTAATGATGAAAAATCTGAAAGTGAAATTAAGAAAACGCTCCCATTTACCATTGCAACAAAAAGAATAAAATACCTAGGTATAAACCTACCTAAGGAGACAAAAGACCTGTATGCAGAAAATTATAAGACACTGATGAAAAAAATTAAAGGTGATACAAATAGATGGAGAAATATACCATGTTCTTGGATTTGAAGAATCAACATTGTGAAAATGACTATACTATGCAAAGCAATCTACAGATTCAATGCAATCCCTATCAAACTACCACTGACATTTTTCACAGAACTAGAACAAAAAATTTCACAGTTTGTATGGAAACACAGAAGACCCCGAATAGCCAAAGCAATCTTGAGCAAGAAAAATGGAGCTGGAGGAATCAGACTTCCTGACTTCAGACTATACTACAAAGCTACATTAATCAAGACAGTATGGTACTGGCACAAAAACAGAAATATAGATCAATGGAACAGGATAGAAACCCCAGAGATAAACCCACGCACATATGGTCAGTTTATCTTTGATAAAAGAGACAAGTATATACAATGGAGAAAAGACAGCCTCTTCAGTAGGTGGTGCTGGCAAAACTGGATAGCTACATGTAAAAGAATGAAGTGAGAACACTCCCTAACACCATACACAAAAATAAACTCCAAATGGATTAAAGACCTAAATATTAGGCCAGATACTATCAAACTCTTAGAGGAAAACATAGGCAGAACACTCTATGACATAAATCACAGCAAGATCCTTTTTGACCCACCTCCTAGAGAAATGGAAATAAAAACAAAAGTAAACAAATGGGACCTAATGAAACTCAAAAGCTTTTGCACAACAAAGGCAACCATAAACAAGACAAAGAGACAACCCTCAGAATGGGAGAAAATATTTGCAAATGAAGCAACTAACAAAGGATTAATCCCCAAAATTTACAAGCAGCTCATGCAGCTCAATATCAAAGAAACAAACAACCCAATCCAAAAATGGGCAGAAGACCTAAATAGACATTTCTCCAAAGAAGATATACAAATTGCCAACAAGCACATGAAAGGATGCTCAACATCATTAATCATTAGAGGAATGCAAATCAAAACTACAATGAGATATCATCTCACACCAGTCAGAATGGCCATCATCAAGAAATCTACAAACAGTAAATGCTGAAGAGGGTGTGGAGAAAAGGGAACCCTCTTGCACTGTTGGTGGGAATGTAAATTGATACAGCCACTATGGAGAACAGTATGGAGGTTCCTTAAAAAACTAAAAGTAGAACTACCATACGACCCAGCAATCCCACTACTGGGCATATACCCTGAGAAAACCATAATTCAAAAAGATTCACGTACCACAATGTTCATTGCAGCTCTATTTACAATAGCCAGGACATGGAAGCCACCTAAGTGTCCATTGACAGAGGAATGGATAAAGAAGAGGTGGCACATATATACAATGGAATATTACTCAGCCATAAAAAGAAACGAAGTTGAGGTATTTGTAGTGAGGTGGATGGACCTGGAGTCTGTCATACAGAGTGAAGTAAGTCAGAAAGAGAAAAACAAATACCGTACGCTAACACATATATATGGAATCTAAAAAAAAGAAAAATGGTCATGAAGAACCTAGGGGCAAGACGGGAATAAAGATGCAGACCTACTAGAGAATGAACTTGAGGACACGGGGAGGGGGAAGGGTAAGCTGGGACAAAGTGAGAGAGTGGCAGTGTATATATGGACATATATACACTACCAAATGTAAAATAGATAGCTACTGGGAAGCAGTCGCATAGCACAGGGAGATCAACTCGGTGCTTTGTGACCAGCTAGAAGGGTGGGATAGGCAGCTGGGAGGGAGGGAGACACAAGAGGGAAGAGATATGGGGATATATGTATATTTATAACTGATTCACTTTGTTATAAAGCAGAAACTAACACACCATTGTAAAGCAATTATAGTCCCATAAAAATGTTAAAAAAAATAAAGAGAAGGTGAGATTTGAAAAATAATTGAATACAAATTAAATAAATAAATAAATAAACTACTGTTCTTTTAAAGACATCATTAAGAAAATAAAAAGGCAAGCCATAGTCTCAGAGAAAAATATTTGCAATAAATTTATCATGAAAAGAATTTGTGTCCAGAATATATAAAAATGTAATTTTCATGAATATTTAATAGATAGAAACAAATATTCTTAATCAATAGTTATAAAGGAAACAGTAAAGTACAAATGTTTATATTTATTACCTACCTTAAGAAAAATAACATTTTTAGTACATTTGAAGAACCCTTGTGCCCCTCCTCTTCTATTTTATAGTAAATTTTGTATAAAACTGGTACTGTTTTTCTTAAATGTTTGAACATTGGTATTTTCTTTCTGGGAAGGTTTTTAAAATCCAGCCTAATTTCTTTAGTATGTGTGTGTGTGTGTGTGTGTGTGTGTGTGTGTTTGTGTTTATAACTAGTCAGATGTTCTTTTAATTCTTGTGACACATTTGGTAATTGGTGTCTTCAAAGAACTTATCTATTTCACTTATCAAGTTTATTGTCTTGATGTTGTTTATAATATGTCCTTATAATGCTACAGTGTCTATATGCACTGTAGCAATATTTCTCCTCTCATTTCTGATGTTGTTAATTTTTGTCTTCTTTTCCTAATCAGTCAAACTAGAGTTTTATCCATTTTTGATCTTTTGAAATAACCAACTTTTAGTGTCATTAATTGCATCTATTGTTAATGTGCTTTCTATTCAATTGACTTTTGGTCTTTATTATTTTCTTCCTACTTACTTTAGGTTTAAATCGATTTTTTTAATACCATTTTAAGTTAGAAACTTAGGTAATTGATTTTAGTCCTTTCTTCTTTGCTAATATGACAGTTTTTCTAAGCATTGCTTTAGCTGCATTCCACAATTTTTGTAGGTCATACTTTTTGTTTAAAATATTTTCAAATTATCATTGTGGTTTCTACTTTGACTCATGGGTTATTTGTAACTGTATTGTTTAATTTCCAAATATTTGTAGATTTTCTAGTAGATATTTTGTTATTGATTCCAGTTTAAATCTGCGTGGAAAGAGAACATGTAGTTGATCCTTGAACGACATGGGGGTTAGGGACGCCTACCCTCCATACAGCCGAAAATCCTAGTATAATTTATAGTCAGACCTCCACATAGGCTCTTCCTCCATATACACCGTTTCTCGCTATCTGCGATTCAGTTCAGCATTTGTAAATTCAAACATCAGGGGAGGTGGGGATGGGAGATAATGTAGTAGTGAAGTATTTACCATTGAAAAAAATCCGTGTATAAGTGGCCCACGCAGTTCACATACATGTTCAAGGGTCAGCTGTACTGCCTGATTTCAGCTGAGACTTGTTTCATGGCCTATGGCTTATATTGGTTAATGTTTCATTTATACTTGAAAAAAAAATTATATTCTGCAATGCTGACTCTTCTCTAAATATCATTTGGCTCCATTTGGTTCAAGTGTTCTATATTCTTATTGATTTTCTTCTTTTATCATCTAAGGAAAGAGAAATATTAAAATCTCTGATTAAAACTGTAGATTTTTCTATATCTCCTTTCAATTATGTTAGTTTTTGCTTCACGCATTTTGATGCTTTGTTACACACTTAGGATTTTATGATCTCCTTAATAAATTTTAAATGTCATTTGAGATTTTACATTTAAAGTAACTTAAATTTAAATGACATTTTAAAAAATTCTCTTTTGATCTTAGACTATTCCTTGACCTGAAGTTCGTGCTATCTGATATTAATATAGCCAATACATCATTTTTGATTAGTGTTGCATGCTTAATTCTTTCTATCCTTTTAGGTTTAATCTCCCTATCTTTCATTTTTAAAGTACATTCTTGTAAATTGAATATAGTTGGCCCTCTGGCCTGATAATCTATCCTAACTAATATCATAGTACATTTAAACATAATATAATTATGTGAATATTGAATTTTTCTATGTATTTCATTCTTTTCTATTCCTTTTTTCCTCTTTATCTGGCTTCTGTTGGATTTTTTTTTTTTTTTTAGTATTCCATTAATCTCCTTTATTTGCTTATCAGCCATGTATAGCTCATGTTTTATATTTTCATTGATTGCTTTACTGTATGAGTTTTTAACTTATTATAGTCTCCCTTCAGATTATATTGTGCCACTTTATATGTAATGTAAGTTCCTTAGAACAGCTTAGTTCCCTTTTCCTCCTTCCCCTCCTTTGTGCTATTATACATTTTATTTCTACATTTTATATAATCAACTTATTTCTACATATGCTTTAAGCACCAAAATACATTGTAACTATTTATGCTTTAAATAGTTAATTATACTATAAAGAACTTATTAATGAAAAAATTACATATATTTTTTTTATTTTTTAATTTTTAAAAATTTTTATTTAAGGATAGTTGATTTAAAATGTTGTGTTAGTTTCTGCTGTACAGCAAGGTGAATCAGTTAAACATATATCCACTCTTTTTTAGATTCTTTTCCCATGTAGGTCATTACAGAGTATTGAGAAGAGTTCCCTGTGCTATATACAGTAGGTCCTTATAAAATAGACAACTAATAAGGACATGCTTATATATTTTTGTACATTTACCACTACCAGCATTCTTCATACCTTCACATAGACACCTGTTTCCATCTAGAACCATGTTCTTTTAGCCTGAAGAACATCCTTTAATACTTCTTGTAGAGCAAGTCTTCTGGCAGCCAAATTTCTCAGATTTTGTTTGTCTGACAGTATATTTATTTCACCTTCATATGTGAAGGATATTTTCACTGAATATAGAATTCTATATTTTGTTTTGTTTTACTATGTTTTGTTTTGTTTTTTCACTTTAAGGTAACGTTTCATTGTCTTCTGGCTTGCATTAGTTGTAATGGTATATCCAGGGAATTCTTAAATCTTTTTTCCCCTATATCTAATATGCCTGTTTCCTTTTTGGCCACTATTTTTTTTATGATTCCATGCTTTTTATCTTTTATTTTTTTAACTTTTTATTTTATACTGGAGTATAGTTGATTAACAATGTTGTGTTAGTTTCAGGTGTACAGCAAAGTGATTCAGTTATACGTATACATGCATTTATACTTTTTCAAATTCCTTTCCCATTTAGGTTGTAGATAGTATTGAGTAGATTTCCCTGTGCTGATAGTATTGAGTAGATTTCCCTGTGCTATACAGTAAGTCCTTGTTGGTTATCTATTTTAAATATGGCCACTCTTAAGATTGTTCTCCCTATCATTGTGTGCTAGCAGTTTGATTGTATTGTGCTTTGGTATGGCTTTCTTTATGCTTATCCTGTTTGGGTTCCAATGTACTTCTCAGATCTGTAGGTTTATGGTTTATATCAGATTTGGAAAAATTTTGAACACTATGTCTTCAAATAATTTTTGTGCCTACCCTCCCTTTTCAGGGAGCCTTTATTCTAGGACTAGACCAGCTTTATTTCTAATATGCAGCCTTTCTAGGTTCTCCTCTGAAGAGTCTGTATGTTCAGTAAGATATCTTCACTCTGATAGCATAGAATGCATATGTCTTCCAACCCTACGCAAGCTCCAGTAGTTGTGCAGTTTACAGGTCCTAGGTAGTTACTCTTTTCCCAGCCTTGCGGAATTTCACCCCACTTATTTGCAACTTAGTACAATATTTAGTTTCAGGCTCAAAGGAACACCTTTGCAGATTTTTTTCTTTTGCTTTTATCATATTCGTATTTTGGTTGGTTTTCCTAATTACCGTATCATAGAAAAAAATGCATTCTGTTTGTTAATGGTTCACCTCGTTTCCTTGAAAAATACCAGAACTTTTAGGAAAAAAGACTTCTTTTGTTTCTTAAGAATTTAGTAATAATCAGTTAACTCTAGGATTTATAGAAACTCAAGACTTTAAAAGAGTAGTGCAAGTAAACTGAGATCATTCTCCTTTAAACTACCATGATAGTTTCTGCCACAAAAATTTTTGACAGATGAAGGATGAAACAAATGAAAGTTATTTTTGAGTGGCTCTAAGAAATTCTGTTGTAGAAGTTTAAGTTGCCAATATTTGGTGTAATACCATGCTGCTTGATGTTAATGGATAGTGTTGTAGGAATTAGAAGGTAGTTAACTTCCGTAACATAAAACAAAAAGATAATTGTGAAATAGCATGCACTTGACACTACCCCCCTGTCACCCATATTCCCTGTGTCCTATGAAAACTCTATTGTGTCCTACCTGCCAGGTACCTGGTTATTCCCATTTCTTTCCATTAGGTCATTACATAAACTACTAAGGTTTAAGGTAACCTCCAAAAGAGACATAAAAGTGGAAACGAAAGACTTTAAGGGCTCAAAGACAGACAATAAGATGAATTGATAAATGATAGGGCTGATAGTTAAGTGTAAACAGTGAGAGTATATAAGGAGGCTGTTGCAGCTTAAATAGGATAGAGGTCTCTACACAGCAAGCATAAATAAGTGAAATCCTCTAGGTTATGTCCCTCACACTATGTCAACTTATGAAATATTTTGAAGCCCGTCGCTGTGTTGCTCCCTCTTCTCCAGTACTCAGTAAAACAGATTCCAGCTGCCTTAGCCAGTTTGAACTCCATTCTCTGTGTCCTCATCTCGCTGAAGCCCTTGTTATCTGTGCTCTGCTTGAGTTCCCCCTCTCTGTGGTGGGGCCTGCTAAATATCTTCGGGCAGAAAGTCAAGTAATTTTAGAGAGCATTTGGTCTCCTCCTCTTAGGGATCACAGTTCTCTGTTGTCCATTGTCCAGTGTCTGGAAACAGTTGTTTCATATACTGTCTAGTTTTCTAGTTGTTTACAGGGGGAGAGATAGTGCAGTTCCAGTTATTCAGCTATGGCCAGAAACAGATTTTCTAAAAACGTTTTTAAGCTAATGAATTAAAAACCAAAACCAGGAAACACCACACACCCAGAGTATTGAGTCTGCATAAAAGGTTGCTCTTAAGCTTATAAATTGTGTGGGTTTTCAGATACATGCATGTGGCATTTGGGCGGGGAATGCTGAATTCCAGAATACCAGTTGAGTCTCAACATTATACTGTAGTCACCACAAAAGGTTTTTAAGGCATTTTTCTTAGCGATTTTCAGGAAATATTCCTTTATAATAGTGCCATGAATATATGTTGAGATACAGGAAAAGAGAATGGAATTATACTGGCCGCAGTACAAATCTAGGCCAAAAAGACTCTCAGAATATTTAATAGACCTTAGAGAAATGCAAGAAGTACTTTACCTTTTAGGCAAAATCATTATTTTTTTAATCAATCTAACATTATCAGAAGTATATCCATTTGTAGATGGTAAGAGCTATTTGCAAAGTGTTGAGAGTTTCTGGCAACGTATTTCCCTTTCAAGTTTAAAATTCAAGGTAAACATTAGTACTTATATATTTTTCATACATCTGAAAATATTTATGCTTAATATTTCATCTAAAACATTATACTTTATATGCAGTATGAGATAAAGATATTACTTGGTAGAAATTAAGAGGTAAAATTTCAATACTTTTATTAACATGTTGCTTATAATAATGAGAATATAAACTCCAGAAAAATCTCTTAGTGGACCAAAAAACCTTCACAGATAATTTATAATTTGCTTAATTAATTTAAATTTAAAAGGCAAATAACTAACAAGCAAATGAAAAATATCTTTAACCACAATAGCAAAAAGAGACTTTTCTAAAAATCTGGATTGTTCAAAATTCAAATCCTGATATTTCTCCTCAATCATTTTTTTTGCTAGCCTTTCCAGTCTCACTGTTTGCTTTTATAACCCACTGTTTCTCATACTAGAAACCTGGCATCATTCCTGACACTTCCTTTCACACAGGACAACCAAGTCATCATCATATTTTATCAATTTCACTCCTAAATTCCTCTTTGCACTTTTCTCTACTACCTTAAGCCAAGCCACCATTACTTTCCATTGGGCTACTATTCTGTCTTCTCTATACAAATTTGTCCTATGCAAGTCCATTTTCTGTACAATATTGTTCAAAATCTTGTATAGTTTTATATCTTTTCTTAGGAAAAAGCCTCTAAAATTTAACAAGGCCTGTAAGATCTGGCTATTCCTTACTCTCCAGCCTCATGAGTTCATGATCCGCTTCAGTACATGTGGCATCTGCACATTTGCTACCTAATTCTCACCAAGCTGCAATGGTGACCTTTGCATCTGTAGTTCCCTCAGTCTCGAACACTCTTTCTATGTTTCTCTTTTCCCCTGGCTAGCATCCTCCATAAATGACATCCTTCAGGCAAGCCTTTCCTGATTCCTCCCTCACAAGTTTCAGCGTAATTATAATTAGTTGGTTACTTATGACTTGATTAATCTCTGGTTTGCTAGTTAGATGATAAGTTCTATGAAGCCAGAGAACATATTTCTATTGTTCATTCGGGAAGTCCCAGAACTTTGAGTATTTCCTGATTTATAGCGGATGCTTGATAAGCAATGATTTAGGCATGATTAAATATTATACAAGAAGAAAGGTGCTTTCAAGGAGGTGTTCAGAAATGGACACTCTCAGTCACTGTTATGAAAGCATAAATTCTTGCAAACTTTTTAAAATCAATTTGAAATTGTTTTTCCAAATCTTTAAATGTTTGATTTCTTTGACTCTGTAATTCCAAATCTGGGAATCTATCCAAGGGAAGTATTCAGGTATACAAATATTTAGTGTACAGTGTATTTATCTGAGCATTATTTACAATATTAAAAAGTTGGAAATCCTCAAACATTAAATAAATAGAGATTGGCTTAAATAATATTTTAGAAGATTTACTGGCTTATTATCAAAACATTTTCATAGCATTATGACATAAAAACCTTTGATGAATCTTCATGTAAATTTTTTTTTTTTTTTTTTAGAGTTTAACATCTTTATTGGAGTATAATTGCTTTACAATGGTGTGTTAGTTTCTGCTTTATAACAAAGTGAATCAGTTATACATATACATATGTTCCCATGTCTCTTCCCTCTTGCATCTCCCTCCCTCCCACCCTCCCTATCCCACTCCTCTAGGTGGTCACAAAGCACCGAGCTGATCTCCCTGTGCTATGCGGTTGCTTCCCACTAGCTATCTATTTTACGTTTGGTAGTGTATATATGTCCATGCCACTCTCTCACTTTGTCACAGCTTACCCTTCCCCCTCCCCATATCCTCAAGTCCATTCTCTAGTAGGTCTGTGTCTTTATTCCCGTCTTGCCACTAGGTTCTTCCTGACCTTTTTTTTTTTTTTTTCCTTAGATTCCGTATATATGTGTTAGCATACTGTATTTATTTTTCTCTTTCTGACTTACTTCACTCTGTATGACAGACTCTAACTCCATCCACCTCACTACAAATAACTCAATTTTGTGTCTTTTTATGGCTGAGTAATATTCCATTGTATATATGTGCCACATCTTCTTTATCCATTCATCCAATGATGGACACTTAGGTTGCTTCCACAGGTAAATGTTTTTGAAAGAGAAATTCAATTATATGGGAGAGTGTAAAGTTTAAATAAAAAATAAAATCATTTGGAAAAAACGGAAGGAATCCTTAATTTTAAATGATAATCGTGGCATGTCACTTCCACGTTATGAATCTCATTTAAATAGTAGCACAGATCAGGTCAAAAAAGAAAAAGAGAACAAAAAGTATAGGTAAACAAAGTTACTCCATAAAGTTTCATACAAATGATGGCTGCTTGTGGGTGAGAATTAACATTTATCCTCTATTCTTGTACACAATAAATCACAAACTAGGGATGTTTAAAGGTTCTGAGTTCTGTTTTTAGAACTTACACATTACCTTTGAATTGTTTTGTATTGAACGTAACCCTGTCATTCTGATCTGTTAGTTAACATTCCATGTCATGATCTTTCTGTCGTCACACTCTTTCCTGGGCGGCATAGGAGATACAGAGCATGTATAAGACGTAGTACCAGCCTTCACATTGTTCATAGGATCATTGCATAGACAACACAGACACACATAGCCTTTAAAATAATAATATGTTGTTAAAGAATAAATGGTTAAGGGACACAGAATAAGGTTATAGACATCAAGTGTTCAAAGGAGGTTGGAGGAGGCAAGGATAAACGTGACTGTATGGTTTGTGGACAGCTTCAGGAGAGAAGGAGAACTTCCTGTGGCATTTGCTGTGATTGCAGACTTTCCCAAAGAGGAGATTCCTCATGTTTTACATCAGGGAGTGTTGACCATTTAGTTTAGAAATGAATGAAATGCTTTTAACAAAACCATGCAAAGTGGATAGTGATTAATGATGCTGACTTGTTAATCTCGTAATATTTTATAACCTTTTTATAGCTCTCCGAGACACTGGAAAACAGTCTATTAATAGTGACTGGAAGATTGAACACTCTGGAGCATTCAACTTAGCGGGAACTACTGTCCATTATGTAAGACGAGGTCTCTGGGAGAAGATCTCCGCCAAAGGTCCTACTACATCACCATTACACCTCCTGGTATGAGGGAACGAATCGATAACATTGCATAAGCAACTTCCTATGACAAAGGACATTCCCACCGTGCCTTCTCTTATCTTTTTTCCAAATTTGAATTGTCAAGTAAACATTTAAAATTATTTAAGAGGTGAGGTGGGTTTTTAGGGTTTTTTAACGTGTTTGAAATCAAGATGTCTAAAAATGGAAATTATTACGAAAGGAACACGATATTTTAGGGAATTCACAGACTCACAGTAGAAGTGAATTAGCAGGCAATAAGGTTCCTCTTTCCCTAAAAACATATGTTTACTAACCAGAGTGGATGTCTGTAAAGAGAGTGCTATAATATGGCAAACCGTAGCATTTCATACATCTGTGAAATGGGCATTGCCTGAATCTGTATAAAATACCTTTGATAAAATGGTATTGTTCCCGGGGGAAAACGTTTGATAAATATCTAACAAGGCTTCCAGTTACCCCATTGTGTTCTTACTAGGTTAAGTGATTCCTGTAAAGAATTATGATAATTTGAATGTTTGGGATAATAAGTTTCTTCACCATGTAGCAGAAGATTGGTCTGAGTTTGGAGTGAAAGAATCAGGACATTGGGGCTCTGCGCCCTCGCTCGTGGCAGGTTCACATGCCTCTTTTGACCTTGATCATTGCAGTCAATGCTAATGGCTCAGGAGTTTTTTCTTCTGGTGGCAAAGTCTGAGATTCACACACTTCAACACCTCTTTGAGTCCACACATAAAAACAACTCTAAAATACAGTCAACTGACTATTTATTTGGAGTGTGGTGTGCCACATTATTTAATATCTCCACACAATTAAAGTTGAATTCTTCCTCAACTGGAGACATCTGTGTTGCCAGTATAGCAGCCAGAGGTTCAAATGTCAT